>NC_092422.1:66557898-67226898 GCF_036169615.1 Heliangelus exortis
TGCAGACTAACAAGAGTAACTGCTTGACTCCAGATGCTGAATGCTTTTAACTCCCATTAGTTGCAGCTTGTGCTGAATTGTGAGGAAAAGAAACACAACCCTGGGCCATAATATAAAACAAAAGCGTTCACATTTACTCCTCTAGGTGTACTAGGGCAGAGGAGAAAATCTGGATGGATGGAAAGAAAAACAGAAATGTAAAAAAAGCAAATGGTCTTTGAAAAGAGCAAAAAGAAGCCCTTTGCTCTTTGCCTTAATGTGTGTGGGGAAAATGGGTCTGTTCCAGTGTAATCTGGATGGATACTCGAGCTAATTCTCTTGCCTTAGAAGCATTTTTGACATGAATTCTTTCTCTGTTAACAGATGACTGGCAAAGGCTTTCAGCTGGTACAGACTAAAGAAGTCCTAATGAAGGCAGAGGATGCTCGTAGAGTTTTCCAGCAGTGTGCATCAGAATTCATTCCACTGCTTGAAAAAGGTGAGTTCGTGTTGTTTTCATTCAATTCTTGATACAGAAATCTAGCTCTCACGAGAGACTTCTGGATAAGAAAACAGGACATTTTGATGGAAGGCATGGATTTTTAAAACATGTGACTACAGACTATGTAGAAGCAATATCTCTTCATTTTTCCACTAAATACCCCTTTACTTTTTACAAGGATTTTAAAAACTTTTTTATGACAACATACACAGAAGTAACAGACTGTATTTTGTCATAGCTCTCACCTTTCCATTAACATTTCAATTATTACATGACAAAGATAGTCTCACTAATTCTTGCACTGTTTTTTTCATGGAGAGCATATTTTCCTCCTTCAAATAGGAGGAAATCTAGTGTCACATTACAGCTGGCCTTGTTAACACACTGTCCTTGACTCTTCATTGCCTTACACTCTCTTGTAGCTACATGCCTCTGGTATAAGTGGAAGATAAAATGTCCTCCTCTTGGAATGTTTACCTTCTGAACCTACATGTGAGTTCAGTTTGAAAGATGACAAGGTCCACTTGGAAAACCAACATCATGATTTCACCTGGTAGTCCAGTCACCAGGAGAAATTTGTGTTTCAATGGCACAGTGTAAAGCCAGTTGCGACGAGTTCTGGAGCCTCACCCAGGCCTTAAGCCAGCCAAAACTGAAGGCATCAAAAATTAGTTATTCCACGTGTATTTTGTGTCTCTGCCCCCCCTCTAGTGGTCCAGCTGCATAGTTCAGGAGCAGCAGCACATGCAGATCTGTCTGGGGTGGTCAAAAGAAGCACATGCTTTTACTTTCTAACTTACCACCATTTCTGCTCAGCCACCTTGATGTTCGGTGTTTCTCTATATGTATTTCAGCAAATCAGTGTAGATCTGTATAAAACAGGCAGGTGTTAAATTTCAGTTTATAACTGGTGTACTGTCAGAGTATTTCAGAAGCCTGTTACTGATCTGACTGCAATTGATTTTTGTCTCCTCTTGCAGAAGTACTGGCACCTTGCTATCTGTTATATGGCTAAAGCTCAGGTCACACTTGCAAACTTAGTAGCAACATGCAGGGTTTTTTCATAGTGACATAAAAGGTCTGTGACACTCATTGCAAGAACAGGACAAAAGTTATTTTACTTATCGGATGACAGTCTCATTTAAGGACTATTTTGCACTCATGTGGGAAGAAATAATGTGTTCAGAATGAAACCAGAGAAAAGGGATCTGCAGATAGTGAGAACAAGGCTAAATATCAGCCAGTTTGCTATCTTGGGACTGAGGCAAAAATGCCTGAATGACTCAGTCTTACTCCAGATGTCTGTGAAATGGCTCACTATTTGAGCAGTATAGGCTGACTCACTTCCATGATGCCCTGCACTCCTTAGCATTTTTGTGCCATTGCTGCCTTTCAAGAAGTAAAACTGGAATCCTGCCAGAGTCTCTGCAAAAATGAGCATGGAATTGCAGATATTTTCTTCTCCGATAACATTGTGCTTCGAAGCTATGGTTAAGTGGTTTTAATTCTTTATCCTGCATTATGGCTGTTCAAGCAAAAACCATAAAATGCTTCCTGCAAGCTTCACAATTCCCTACGAGTTCAGGAACCTGCTGTTTCAATGCAAAGCTTAGAAGTAGTATTGATTTGAAATTAAACTATCTTCTAGGTCCAGTGGTTGCTTTGGAGTTCAACGGAGATGGTGCTGTGGAAGGATGTCAAAGCATTGTAAATGAGGTTTTTAGTGGGACAAAGGTAAGCTGGTGTATTGCTTTATCAGTAGAAACTGCTACAGAACATCTGAGATCCTTCATGGTCCAGCTGTAGCTTTGCCGTACTGAACAATCATTTTGCATTTCCTGAGAGTAAAACCTGAACATTCTATTTATTTTTGGTTTGGTTTTTTTCTACTCAAAACTCAAGTTGCTTGTCAAAGACAAAAAAAATAGCCCTAGGAAAGAGAGTATTAAATCCCCATATCTATTGAAAATAGAAGATTTCCCCTTAAAACATTGTAGTAAAAATGAAATTCTATAAATCTACCAGGGAAAGCTCTGCTCCAACTCTTATACTGAAGTCTGCTTTGTAATATCCTCGTCTGTTAAACCCTGACAAAGATATGTTGGGATTTCACCTTTTTTCAGGGTTTGCTTTTGATGCATAGGATATTGCAGAATGCCTTCCTTCAAAGGCATTTTTCTTTTTTCTCTGATCAGCTTGTTTTACTGTAGCTTCTTTACACCATACCTCCTCTTTGCTTGCTGTCCCCATTTCTGTAAATGGCAATAGTTTTGAGAAATGTTCTGGAAACAGTTAGAGCACGCCCGATAATGAGATTGTGACAAACCTTTTGCTTTCAAGCAGCTGTTGAAAGAAGACCAGAATGTTTTTGAGACATGGTGTCCAGACAGCTCTTTGCTGTCTTTCAGTTCCTTTCGAAAGAGTTACTCAGAACCAAACTGCCTAGTTTCTGGAAAACAGTCATCTTGTAATAAGTCATCTCAAATGCAGCTAATGTTTGCTTTTTTTGTGTGTTTGCAATTGTACCAGCAAAACTTTGACGGGTAGCAGGGCTTAATTTGGCTGAGTCTGGATAATGTTAGAACTACACTCTGGGCAATGATTTTCTTGTGATTTTAAAGGCATCACTGAAAATTTCATCATAAAAATGGCCTTTTAAGCAGGAGGTTATAGTGGCTTTTTTTTAGTGTGCTAACATTTTCATACAGAACAATGCTGATACCTGATGGATAACTCCCTGGTTCTTCTAGATCTTCTTCTCTACTCTAAGACTGAAGTGATAGTTATTAGAACAAATAAAGTTTTCTGTTTTCCTCACTAAAATGACAAGTCTCTGTAATTGCAACATTATGAATGTTCTGATAGGAGTTGCATCCAGAAACTTCGGACTGTGTACTTTGTGTTATGAAGCAATCACCTTGTTCTTGAAAGTAATCTGTAGTGTTTGGGTTTAGTTCCAATTGTGAAATTACTTACTGCATCTGGATTTCAAACTTCTGTTTACAGCCTGATTCCATAGTAAAATCTACCTCACTTATTAAATACTTGCTGCATTGAATTAAGAATTAGAACTTTGGGCTTTCTGAGAAGTATATATATTGATTTAGACAAAATGTAACTCCAAAAGTTCTGGTAAACACGGGGTTTCTGCAATAATCCCCAGATAACTGAATATCATGAGTATGCATTTTTAAAGAAAATATATTTCTTTCTTGGGATATAATTTAGAAATTACTTAGGGAGGAACATTTCCAGGCTTATTACTACCACAAGGTTCAGGAATGCTCTATAAAATGGTTTGACCTCATTGTTGACTGCTCTTACCATATTTGAGAGTTATTAAAGTGCTCAGAAGGAATTACAGGTATCTTTGATCAAGAAACAATCACACAAGCTCTTAGGGAGACATGTATCCTGTAAGAATTCGGAGGAGATTAATCTGCTTTTCAGCAGGTGGATACATTTGCATTTGAAAACCTCAATTAACAATTATTAAATTAATCCATTAATAACCTTCATTTCACCAGGTTTTTGCTCCTGAAATAAATCTGATAAACAGCTCTGGACACTTCATTAAGACTAGAAAAGTTCCTCAACAGGAGCACTGTTAAAGTTTTTTTGAGCTGTTTAGTAGAAAAAAGTGTTACAGGGAGAACTCCATGCTATGCACTTAAGCAGATATCTTATTTGTGGGGACTAGGTACATTTGTACTCTACTTCTGTCATTCTTTCTGGTTACTAGAGTACTAGAAATCTTCTGTCTCACTTATTCATGAAATACAAAATGTAAATTGTAGTATCCTGGTGGGGAAGGATGCTGAAAGAAGGGATTTAGCTGTTGTGACCATGGTACCAATTTCTGTCACACAAAACAATGACCAACTAATTAATGTTGTCTAGATTAATGTTGTCAAGTCCCTTCAAGTAGAAGCCTACCACGCATCCAAGCAACAGTCTAGGAAACTACTTGCTTTGTGATGAAATAATAAAAAAAATCAGAAATTTACAGGCCAACAGCATATGCATCTTAAAAAATGGTTTATGCAAGTCAATTCAAGGAACTATCATAGTTTGCATTCACGTGGTGTTCTGAGCTGAAGCAGAGAATTGGTGACTGCAGGACCATAGTCAGCTGGAATAACTAGAGCTTGGACTTACACATGCATCAGTCAGTTCTACAAGATGCAAATGTGAAGTTGTGAGTTTTTTTAAATCATCTTATGAAGAAGCAACTAAGTTTTTTGAGAGGAATATAGTACAAGTGACTTTTTCTTACAAACTCAGCCTTTCTGTTAAAGGAAAGCTTAATGGTAGTCTAAGGTTTTTCTGTTTATTTTCTTCTCTTCTCCTGGTCAGAGTTTCACTTCACTAAGCAAAATACATCAAAATGAACACTAGCTGAATCTGTGACCCCTGAATAACGGAGCCCAAAACTTTTATTTCCCCTCAGTGGAAGGCTAGGGTTATTGCAGCTACCATGCTAGGAGCAGGTGGCTGTAATGGGGAGTGTATCAGGGCTGAGAGAATTGTAGGACTATTTTATCACACTATGGAAACTAACAGAGTTGTGCCTCATGAAATGCAAAAATAAAAAAAAATCATTACTGGTTCTGAATGAGCAAAGACCAGTTGAACTTCTTCATTAATAAAGCTTAACTATTTCTATGTTTAATAAAACAGGTTTTTGTATCAGAGAGCAAGGCATCAGCATCTCAAGATGTAGACAATTTCTACAACTTTGCTGATATGCAGATGGGAATGTGAAGTTCAACATGAAGGTGTTCACCTATGGTTTGATTTGGCACTTGGATGTCAATTGGCTTGAATGCTGCATTGAATATCCGAGAAGTTTTGTCACTTGGTTTTGTATTTCTCATATATCCTTTTTATAAAGCTATTGGTGTTTTTAATACTGAATTTTCTGAACTGGAATTAATGGCATAGCTCCCCATGTGCTTTGTGTTTGAAACTTACATTTCAATTCCAGAAACAATGGAGGTTTTCTACTAACATTTTACTGTGATTTTTAAACTTCTGTTGACACTTGAGTGGTTTTTATCAACATCAAACAGTAAGGTATATTTGAAAAGTCCAATGCTGATCCAAATTTCATGCAGTAGTAATTGTTCTGTTTAACTTGGACATATTGTTTAGGAAGTCCATTTATGTGAAACTTGCTGTTCAAAACTTTCCCACCTGCAAAATGGTCTTCACTGGGGGCCAGGGAGGAAGCTGTAGTTCTTGACTTTTTCTGAAGGTCTAGGTTGAAATGAATTCTTGTTCAAGTGTGCTTTCAGAAGCAGTGCATGACTGATAAAATGTACATCTGGCAAACTCTGCTTCATCATCTTTTTCTGAATAAAGTTGTTAGCAGCAGCATTTATGCTGCAAGTTGTCATAACAGCATTCTGCTAAGTGAGGTGAATTCAGAACTCTTGCTGAAGATGCTGCCTCTGATATTCCCAAGTCATGTATGTGATATACATGAGGTTCCCTTGGACTCGGAGCAGTCAGTCTCTGGCACCTCTGTTTGCTAGAAGGGACAGAGAGCAGCCAGGAGCCAGAGGATGGCTCTAATGGCATGAAAAAAACTCTTCCTGCCTAGAACCCAGTAGAAGATTTTTTTCACTTGGTAGCAGTACTGAAAAATTGTCTGTAAACTACTACATCCTGCTGGAGGGTTTATTTTGGACTAATTCTAAAAACAGACTGGAGAAGTGCTACTAGCATGTTGGGAGATGCATTTGAATAGAGAGAGCTAAAGATTCTTAGTGCTATATAGTGCATATTAGAATGCAGATCTATACAGATGTTAAATACATAATTGATTTGCTTTTGCATATTGCATTCTCACTGACTCTTCTACATGAAGTCACAGCTTATGTCCAGGTTTACAAATATCTGTTATACTTGAACAGATAGTGTGTGCTGATGCACAAAACCAAATTTCCTAATGAAGACTGTGGCTTGCCAGTTTATATAGCCTTTATAATCCATTGAGTGGACTGGGGCTGTGTTGAGGTGCTAAAGCAATAATTTCCTCATTATGATCATCTGTCAAAAGGGGAGATCTTGTAAATCTTAAATAAAAATTAATCTCAGTTAATCAGTTTCACATCTCTGGAGCTTCAAAATAGGTAGCTAAAAGCACATCTCTTTCTAATTTTTTAAAATTAGCACCTGAAAGAATTTGTTCTGGAATTCCTAATTCTGTGATGCCCAAGAGATGTTCTGAGCTGTCATTTTATTGATACTAGGCAAATGCTTGCCCTTGATTTAAACTATATATTGAGATTATGTCCTTATGACCTCTTCTTAAAGTTATGCATAGATTAAATAAGGAAGAATATCTCCTGAAGTCACTAAACCATTGGTGTACTGAAGGTAAGAAAAATGTCACTTTAGTGAAATGTTTTTATTTGAGAAAACGAAATAAAATCTAACTGCACCAGAATCTGACTGGTGGCAGAAGTTACCACTTACTTGCACTTAGCCACAATTTTTTCATATGTGCAAGGAGAGGCCTTGAAAACAGCTAAAAATCTTAGATAAGTCTCCAAAGTAATAGCACAACTCCATTAATGAACATTTGCAGAAATTATTCTACACATGTACAGTTAATGTATTTTTCTGATACGGACAGTACATTAAATTTGTGTAATGTACTTCAGAAGTGTCATTGTGAAATTTATCTAAGCAGTACATATAATGGACCATCCTGGTCTCTAAACTTATATATACAGTATGCTGACATGTGATTATATGTATGTTTATAGTTGTTTTGGTTTTTTGGTTTTGTTTTTTTTTTGTTTTTTTTTTTTTTTTGTTATCAACCTGCTCTGGAAGCAAAATGCTAAACTGATTTTTGTGATACTTGTATAAATGTGGTTCTTCTGAAGGACAGGATGATTAGTTGAAAATTAATCTAAGCTTGAAACAGTGGAAAACCTTTTCTACATGCTAGGAAAGAGCAGAATATTGCTTTTGAAATGTTTTGGTTTTTACATTGGTAGCCTGCTTACCAGCATTAAGGGGTTTTGATTAAAAAACCTCAATAATGAAGGAGTTTCTTGATCCAGTTATTTATCTACTGACTTCCTTTTTTTGCTAATAGGAATTAAGAACACTTATAGCCTAAGCTTTAGGTATTGTATGCATTGCAGAATGGTACATGCTTCATGTAGTCTTTGTATGTTTGTTGTATAACTTTTTATGTAATTTCTATTGCACTGTGACTGTCATTCATAATAAACACTGAAAATCTAAACTCTGGATTCTGAAATACTTTTTAAAATAATAAAGTATTGCGAAGCATAATTAGATATTATTAAGTGTAAAAACTGAATTCCTTGCTTGAACAGGGACTTTAAATAGATACAGCTAATTGAAAATTATCATTAACTCTGCAGTCATCCATCCTCCAAAATAGGTGAATTTCTGACGGCAGCGATTTTTTCCCCAAAGTCACTAAGTGTATGATTAACTTTACACTGCAGTTTTCCAAGTAAAATAGGGAAGAAGATATTCATATCTCAAGCTGTAGCAATACAAGTACTGAGATGCCTGGCTGGAAGTGGTTAGAGCACTTCTCCCTGAGCTGTGCATGCATGTGGTTGTTCCCTTATGTTTTGGATTTTTTGACTTGGAAAAGTTTTGTGCTTTTTAACTGTGCTTACCTCTTAAGGTACTAGATGCATGCTAGAGATGTGCTCATGGCAAAACCTGATGGTTGTGGTTATAATAGTAGAATTGTTCATTTAGAAAGCAGTTCCTTTGTATATCCCATTTAAACAGTTCAAAAACTCCTGAGAACAGGCAAATGTTTCATAAATCTCTAAACTCAGCTTTACACTGCTCATAAATTAAAATCCTCCAACTAGATATCATCTGGGGTAACTTTCATGAAGTGTAATTATTTGATAAGAAGTTGAATCACTGTATTGATATAATTTTCTTTTGAATATATTGAGTTAAATTGTGAAGCTTTAAAGAATGGAAGCTTTTCATATACAGAGCTATTATTGTACAATTTCATGTTGTTGTTTGCTATTTTTTAAATCTGGTACCCGAATTGGATTTGAGTTGCCTAGTGATCTTTTTAAAATAGTATCTAAGTCATAGCAAAAATGCCCTTAAGCATTTTCACAGTTTTTACCAATCACATCCTCAGATACTAACACACAGAAGCTTTGTATCTGTGCCCTACTTGCCAGGAAGTCACCCATTTTCTTTTGTCATATCTAATAGTCGTGTAAAATGCATGAGTTTAAAAGTATCCCACTTACCAGGCTGCACTTACATAACTGGGACAGATTTTAATTTTTTTCTCTAATTCCAAAAACAGCTTGAAACTTTTTATTTCAAAATAAGGGCTTCAGTCAGTCTGACTAATTGGTGCAAAAATTAGTTTTACTGACATAAAACTTGAGCAATAACTCTGTAGCTGAATATCATCTTCTCTTCAGTGCTGGCTTTTAAGTGTTTAGGCTTTATTCTTCCAGCATTCAGCTTTCAATGCATATTTAAATTAGCATTGCTAATATGTTTTCTAGAAGGTGAGGATTCCCCAGGCTTTTTTTCCTAAAGATTTATTAAAAGACACTGTGAAACAAGCCCAGGTGCCTTTCTGAGTAATTCCTGAACTCGACAGTTTTTGCTATCATGTTCCTTGTTGACTCCTTTGGACCTTTGTGCCATTTCTTTTTTGAGTTAATGAGTAAGCCTTCTGAATCCTGTATGGATGACATCGGTTTTTGGAGGTCTGGAGGAAGGGGTCTTCCAAGCAGTGTTTAAACCTGATCTATACCCTCTAAATTCAAGTGCAACATTATTAAAAGTTATGAGTAAGTGCCAGTTGTAAGTATTGTCTCAAGCATGCACAGGTTTGAGTGGGATGGTGTAAGCAGGTTGTAGCACTTCATTTAAGTTATGTGTAGTAGTACTGCATACTTGCTGCAGTGTATATTTTGGAAGGCATCTCTGTGGGGGTCCAACCCATTCCCTGGACATTGCAGAGCTTACAGTATGAGCTATAGCAATTTGTGGAGGATAGCAATTTCTGAAAAATTGTAACTTGTAGTATTGTCAGCCTGGAAGTTTTTCTTAAAGCTGTCTATTCTGAGCTCTGTCTTGCAATACCTACCTGTATGGGATAATCTTCACAAGCATCAAGCCTGGTAAAAGCAGGATGTACAGGAGGCTTCACTGAGTGTTTGGGAGTCGATGTATTAACAGGCCACACATGAGTATCTTTGGTGTCCAGTTTGATGAAAGAATGCTTTTTATTGCTTTCATCTCTGCAGAATGTCTGGGTGCTGCTAATGTTTGTGGTCATGCAGTCATCCTGATGCACGTGTAGTCATCACTGGCTCTTAGTAAGAGAGGAGAGGGAAGTGAGAGAAGCTTTTAAAAAATGCTGTAGTTTTCTGAGTATGCAAAGAAAAATGTGCAACTGCTTTTTTTTTTTTTTTTCCCCACCAGAATGTATTCAGCATTCTAACCAGCATTTGTCAAATACAAGTCATCCTCTTTCCAGTTGCACAAGGCTTTAAAATTGCCATTGTTGTCAAGAGCCTAAGAGATCTACCAAATATACATGGATTTCCCTACCATCCTTCTACTAAAACCGCTATAAAAAGTTTGTCCTTAAAAGCATCAGGTAAGTTGTTTAATAGGAACAGTGAAGTTGTTTAATAGGAACAATAGTGGGGTTGAGATGCTCTTGGAGAGCATTTAAATGAGTGTTTGTCTGGCATTCCCTAAGTGTAAAGGCTAAAAGCAATGTACTATTTACATATTCTACCCAAATGATGACACTGAATTTAAATCTAGGCAGCTCTGCAGTACTGAGAGCTCAAAGGGACTCTGGATGACAGTGGTATGTATCCCTCTGCTTTTCCATCTGCATTTTGTCATAAGCATTGCAGTGATTACATCTCATTTCATAGGGCCATGAGAGAATCTCCACTTTCATCTATAGCTACTTTCTGTCGTAGTGAAGAAAACTTGAAAAGTTGTTTATTGCTGTTTGAGCCATTCAACTCAAGCGGCTCCAAACACAAAAACTGAAGCAAACTTTTTGGGAGGGGGTGAGGAAGGGTGGAGTGACCAATGACTTGTGATTTCTGAGCACCAAAGGGAGCAGCAGCCTCACTTCCCCCTACTTACATTGATGCTGTATAGGAGATCACTCCCACATAGCATATAGGGCAACTTAGAGGCAACTTTCCAACTATTTTAGTCAAGATACACAGTTTGTTTCCTCACCAATACAAGCATAAGATGTATTCTTTGATTCTTTTTTGTTAGGTACTTACTTGAATGAGTTTAAGTTACAGTGCAATAATAGTGATAGGTTTTGAAAGCTGCTGGCAGTCCTCTCCATTCTGTGTTACTGTCTCAGAAGGAGAAGGATAAATCGAAGATCTCCCTAAGCACAAAACTTTGAACTTGTTAGAGCCTGGGAAGTGAAGCTGCCACATTTTGCTTTAAAGAGAGCAAATGTTTCATGACTGTGGAAGTACTTTTTTTTTTTTCCTCGTTTGAATGTGCTGATCTTTTTACAAGACGAGACCTTCCCCCCCATTTCTGAAGTCCCTCAATAAAAAACACTTCAGGGGCTTTTTTTTTAAAGGGTTCTGGAGATTAAATGGAAGGGCTGTGCTATGACCTGAGGGCATCTTTTGATAGCTGCCCCAACAGGTGCTAAGAGGACTGGATTCAGTGTTAAAGGTAAAGAATCTTTTGAAGCTCTGAGTCCTTTTTGCTTCTCTTACTAATAGTGAGTATCAGAAAGGTTTCCAGTCACAAGAGCATTTAAAGACAGGTAGCCATCCTTAGGTAAGATTCTGCTTTGCATTTGTTTGCTGCAAAAGAATGAAAGTTACTTCAGGCTGGTGTTTGTGCTTTATGGTAACGCTTCAATAATTGTGCTCATTGTGAAAAGTAGATAAGGGAGGTGCACTTTTCTCTCACCAGTAGCTGCCATTGCTTGCTGTGCTTTCAAGGACAAGATTTCACCTAAGGGATCTGGACTGCTGAAGAAGTGAGTTTTATACAGTGTCTGTGTTTCAAAGAAAGGTGCCATACCAGGCTTTGGTATCCATGCATTTCTTTTATCAAAGTCAACGAGAATCCCTGCCCATGGAGATTTCTACTTCCAGGCTGGGAATGCTGCAAAGGGTTGGAGGTAAGGGGTATGAATTAACCTCTCAGGCTTTCCAATTCTTATTTCTCCCCACTACTCCTCCATGGCACTATGATGTGTTTGTTGTCTTTTACTCCACTGCCATCTGATCAGAGCAGATTTTATAGAAAAAATACTTGAAATTCACTTGAAAATCACTTCTAGGTATTTCAATTAGAGATCCTCCTTTTGTGGCTCCAGTCCATGTTAAACTCTTTGTGACCCTGCTTCTCAGATGTTAAACATTATTTCAGTTTAACTTTCTTAATACCTGAAAGTACTATTGGGAGCCTTTGTACCACTGAATAATGAATGGATTCAACTTGTATACAGGATACACATATACCTTATTTTATCCTGTCCGTATCTCTTATACTTCTAGTTTCCAGAGCATTCCTCCTTTGGGAAGACTTTATGCTTGTGCTATATTTTATCAACATGTTAACATCTGGCTCTGTAAATTCTTCATATTCTCTAGGTGCATAAGAGCATCTGTAGTTCATCCTTTCTTGAGAAAATGTGGGAACTGTGTTGCATGTCTTTAAAAAGAATGACAGTGTACAATCTGCTTCCTATTTATTCATTTTATTTGCTGCTCCTGTAGAAATGCATAGCAAATGTAAATGCAGTTCTGTGTAAATTCCTATGAAATGGTAAATAGTCTGCTAGAAGTTTACACAGGATGAGATAACAAAAAATTATTTGCACATAAAAGCATATATTGAAATGAGTAGCTCCACAGACTTTCTGTCATGGGTTTTCCCATGTCACCTATCCTTTGACCCTGAGCCCACCATGTACAGCTCTGGATTTACTGTAGAACTAGAAGTTTGGATGTCCTCTTCTCCTGACACATTACAGCCAGTGCAGTGAGGTGTGTGTGATCCCAGGCATGGGAAATAAAGTTAGCCTTTGCCTGTATCTGCTCCTGGTGAAATCATTCACGTACAAAGTAATCCATCAGGAAACTTCTCATAGGAGTATTTCACTCACTGATGGTGATACATGTTTTTCCTTTTCCTTCAGAATTATGAATACTTTAAACACCATATGTATACACTCTAGTAAGGCTTCATGGACATGCAAAACCCAGGAATTGGTTTAGAAGCCAAATGAAGATACTGGTACTTGATAATGGTTTCTGTTTAGTTTAATCCAATTGGACTTTAAATTCCTTTTATTATTAGAAAACAGGTCTTTTGCTATAGCACATGGACTTGGCTTCACCACTCTAAATTATCATCATTTTAGACATGAAATCTCTTGTCTAACAATCAGTATTTCCTGCCCTGCTGCCAGGACCACACAGCTTGATACAGAGTATTTCACAAGTGGAGGTGGTGTTGGTAGAGGGGAGTGCTCTTGGTATTTTACTTGATGTTGTGGTTTTCTGAACCTGTTCTGAGTGTTTTTGTGGCAAGTATACATTAATGAACAGAAGGCAAATGAGGTGATCGCTGGTGCGTGAAGGAAGTGGTTATGTATCAGCATTGCTCTTTGGTTGTGGTCTAACTGCATTTGTAGAAAGCTACAATTTACATTATATGCAGGAATACTAACCAGCTATTCAGAAGAAAAAAAGATGTTTTGCTTTGGTTTGGTTTTTGCTTTGTTTTTCAGCAGCTAGTAGGTCCACGGAAGGCCTTGCCAGCAGTGATTTGCAGTCTAAAGTCTACATGGATTCACTGAAAGCTCACTTGGACAAGAACTTGGAGAAGAGATCTGGTGAAGGTTACTAATGAGATGCACCACACTCTGCTTGGGAAATCTGAGTAAGTAGTTGTAGGCTTACAGAATACTTAGGGGAAGCCTCTTAGTGTGGATGGCCACTTGGGCCAGGAGGAAGGTGATGCAGAGGACCCATGACTTGGTAGAGCAGGTGGGAGTCTGTTGAGCTAGATGAGCCATTTGCCCTGAAATAATGTTTCCTTCCTTAGGTTCTGTTTCACCTCACCTTTTGGCTGCTGTCTGAAAACTGTAGAAGGTGCATCTCAGGTGCGCATCTTGGTGTCATGCTTGCTGCTTATCTCTTCACTCCTTTTCCTTTGTATTCCTCTTTATTCTTGCTATATTTCTTCATTGTGCCTGGCCTCGAGAGAAGGGCTGTATCCCAGATTTGAGATTCCCAGGTTTGATTTCACTCTTCATTGTGTTTCTGTAGCCCTTCCATGCCTCGGTTTCTGTGTGGGTGGAGAATGGGGCTGTCGCAGCCAAAGAGTGTTCTTCAAGTCAGTCTCTTTGCATCAGAACTTTTGGTAAGAAAGGCTACAATGAAATCTGCAGTGCATTTGATGCCAACGGATGCAATAGCAGTATGGGAAACGGGTGTGGGGCCCAACAACAACAGAGGAGTTGCCAAATTTTTGCCACTGTTGCCTTTATTCCAAGTGATGCTTACTATTCTCTATCAACTCTGTCACAGGCCTAACACCACCAACAGCTGGCTAAAAGCTGCCCAAAGGTAGACTGTACGCTCACCATTTTACAAGTTGTGCCTCTTGCATAAAATGTTCTCAGCTTAGTGCTGGGGAAGGATGGGCACCCAGTCCCCTTGGAAGGTGCTGGAAGGCAGGTGGGATGTGGCGATGCACCTAGCCCATTAGCAGCTGCCCAGCCCAAAGCTGGGTCCCGGTAGCCAGCGGCTTCGGGGATGCGGGCTGGGAGCTGCTGCTCGCTTCTCATCTGCTCCTCGTGGGGAGAAGCCGCCTCCCGTCTCTCGCCCGGTCGGCGATGCGGTTCGCTTCCCTCAGGCCTCCTCCTCGGTCTCCTTCCCGCCCGCTCGCCGGGGCGGGCCGGCTCAGCTGGCAGGAAGGCCGGGCCCGGCGCGGCGCGGCCAGGGAGGGAAGGGGAAGAGGCGGGGCCTGGATCCCAGCAGTGTCAATAATACAATAGGGCTCTTGTGCGGTCGCCGCCGCCGGAGGAGGAGCGGTGGGGCGGGCGCGGGGCCGGGGCCTGGCTGCGGGCGCGCCGAGGAGCCGGCACGCAGGGCGGGAGCCGCCGCCGGCCACGGGCCCGGGCGGGCGGGCGGAGGCGATGCGCGCCGGCGCGGGACGGCACCAGCAGCCGCAGCAGGAGCAGCAGCAGCAGCCGCAGCAGCAGCCGCCGCCGCGGCGGGAGCGCCAGCCCTGACGGCCGCGGCCGCCCACGCCGGCGAGCAAGGGAGGAGGCGGCGGCGCCCCGGACCGGGCCGTGCCGCGCCGGCGGCGGGAGGTGAGCGCGGCCCGGGCTGCCCGCATGGAGGCGGGGCGGGGGGCGGGCGCCGGGCTGCCGGGGCCGCCGCGCCGGGCCTGTGCGCGGGGGAGGCGCCGGGCCTGCGGCGGGCGGGAGGCGGTGGCGGCGTTTGGCGCCAAGGCCGGGCTGGAGGAGGAGGAGGAGGAAGCAGCGGCGAGCCGGGGGGAGGCTGCGGGTCCAGCGGGTACGTGGGGCGGCCGGGGAGCGCGGAGCTGGGCTGGGGGTGGCGACCGGGCCGTGCAGTGCCGGGTGGGCAGCGTCCCCCCCCGGCGAGCTGCCCCTCCGGCGTGGGCGCTGCGGACCCGGCCGCGTCCGGAGGGAAAAGTTACGGCGGTTCCCCCGCCCCGCCGGAGTCGGGCCGCCTCCCCGCCCCCGTGCTCGCCGGGCTGTGCCCGCGGGGGGCGGCGGGGCCTGGGCAGGGGCTGGGCGGCGGCGGCGGCCCCCGGCGAAGCGCCCTTTTGTTCGCCGCAGCCCGGAGAGGCGGCGACCCGCCGGTGCCCGAGCCGGCGGGGCCCTGCGGAGCGCGGCTGGGCGTGGCGGCGGGGCGGGCGGACAGACAGACGGGCAGACGGGCAGCTAGCTGGGTGCTTGTCCGCTGCCGAGCACCGCTCCGCCGGTATGTCGAGGAACTTGCTAGAACTGAGTTTGACAATGAAGCGCTAGCGCAGCTCTCCCGCCGGCCCGGCCCGCCGCGACGTCGAGGTAAGTTTATCCTGGGCATCGGGCGCCGATAGCATCTCAGTCGGTGCCCCCCCGCCCCCATGCCGGTGGGGATGGGGACGAGAAGATCCTGACGGCGCTTCTCCGGATCCAGCCTTCCTCCCTCGCACGGTGTTGGCTTCAGTCTTTCCCATCGTTCTGCAAAGGCATGGATGGCTTCCCCGTACGGGCGTGCGGCGGCCGGCGTGGTTAGCGGCCGGGGGTGTAGCGAAAGTAGCACTTGCGGATAATTTTGCGGTGATTAATGTCAGAGCTAGGTACGAAAAATGCCTCTTAATGGGAGGAATAAATGCTGCTGTCTTCTGGTTTCTAACTACAGTTCTTTTATGAAAAGCATCTAGAGTTATTTGAAGAGTTCAGCTATTGTTCACAAATGGCTTTAATGAGTGGCTGTGTCCTTTAATTAAAATATCACTATATTAGCACTGTACTTTAAAGCAGGTTTTTTTTGTTGTTTTTTTTTTTTAATGTTTGGGAAAAAGGGGTTGCTGGAGACTGCATCCACTTGCGATTAGAAATCCTGTGATTAAAATACACCACATGCTTGAAAGCTGTTTTGCCTCTCTGTTAACGTAAAAAAAGAGTCTTTACACTAAAACCGAAAGATTTAGAGAACTGTGTTTTGTATTGCTGCATGAGAAGTGCTTTATCTGCAGCCAACTTTTTACGTCATTCGTGTTGCTGCTTGTTGTGGGCTGTTCTGTAGAGCATCCCCAGCACACCTGCTAATCTCTACAAAGTGAGACTGTATTTTAGCGATGGTTAGAGCTAACCTGAAAATGCAAGGGGGGCTGGCTGGGATTAGAGAGGAAAGGGTGACCTGGATGAAGGCACTTCAGCATAACCATCAAGCCTGAATGAACATCAGAAGAGCCTTCACCTGTAGTTACTGAAGGGAAAAAATGCAACTTGGAGTTGCTCTAATTGCTTCTTCAATTTAAAAGCAAGTTAGTGCTTTTGGGATCCAGAGTTTTGTGGTTTTTTTAATGAACTTCTGATCTCTTATTAGGCTACATGTGACATGTCCTGTTTATTCCAAAGAGGAGCAGAAGAAAGTTCTCTGCAAAAGTTGGGCTTTGTTTGCAGTAAAAGTCACCAAAATAACGACAACTGTTTTCATTACCTTTCCTTCATTTGATGTTTCTTCTTTCTAGGTTCCTTTTTGAGAACAGGCCTCTCTCCCCCAGCAAGAAAAATTCCCCTGAAGTTGGGTCAGTCAGTGCAATTGTGGGGGTTTTTCTTGTTTGTTTTGTTTGTGTTACGTAGGGGAAGTAGGTACCCACAAAGATTTGCTAAAGACCTAATGCAGAAACATATGCAGTGGCATTTATTGGCAAGAATGCATATTTTGGAATCATGTTAAAATCATGAAAATCCACTGTGAATGTAAAAGTCTGGACTAGGAGATCTCAGAATAAATTATTTTTATTGCTGTGAGGTTCTGTGGACTTCCTCCCTGGGGCAGAAAATCAGGAAGCGTCTGTCTGGAATTTATTGGGATACCTGAGATTGTTGTGGGCTTTTATTTATTTATTTTTATTTTTAAAATGCACACAGTTTTCAGAGAGCTGCGTGGCTCGCTTGTGGAGGAGTGTTTCCAAAGGCTGCCTGTCTACAGTCGAGTATTATTTTTATCTGTGTGGCTTTTCTGTAGGTACATACAGGCAGGCAACAACGTGTAAGAGGTTGCTGTAGCTGGCTTGTGGGGTGTCATGACTGGTGGTGACCTGAACTCTTGACTGGTGTGATGGCAGGTGTCTGAGCCCAGGGTGGTAACGTCTAGATTTGTCAGACCTGATGGTGGGAAGCTAAGGTAAACCCTGTGCGCTGCAGTGAGTTTGAGTTTGAAATCAGTAACCCTACTGTGTTCCTTGTGGTCTATTTTGGTAGCTTATTTCAGTCTTTGAAATTAATTTCTGACCATCATGCCCCAGAGGGTAAGGAGCACAGCGTGGTGTCTGTGCTTTTTTGGTTAGCTTAGAGAGACCTGGGATGTGTCTAGAGTAATGAATGTGTACCCATTTTTATTGTGCTTCTTTAATCATCCATAGTGAAAATCTTACGTAAGCCTCTGTTTCTGTGGTGTGTCTTTCTCCTTGAGTTCCTCGAAGTCTCATCTTTTAAAAGAAGTTGGTATGTGCTACTGGGGGCTCTTGCCTGAGCAGATTTGATAGTGTAGCATTATGCCCACTCTTCAGAAAATGCAGGGCAATTTAATAACAAATAATGTTGCATTCAACAGAAATTTAAAAGTTAATGTATCTTTAAGCGTGTGTATCATTCTCTCCATGTGTTTTATAACAAAAAAGAAATTTGCCATTTTGCCTAGGTCAGTGGTGATGGTGGTTTTTGGTTCACCACTTCTTGCATTATAAACAGAAATGGACTTGCCCAAAACTTGCTGTCAGATTGTGCCAATTTAATCTCTCCCCACTCCTGCAGTTTTTGCAACAGCTACAGCTAAGGGGAGTTGGGGCTTTCAGATTTCTGAAGAGGGGAACCCTTCCTCTGAAATCGTTTGGCATTTCTCTTTCTTGAAGATCTGAAGTGTTTGTAACACTTGAGGCTTCATGTAATTGGAGACTTAAATGCAATTTTGACATACTTTACTTAAAATGGAAACTAACAAGTTAATAATAGCTCTTATCGGGGATATTTATGTAATGGAAGCCAACAGATGCTATTTGCATCTCGAAGAGCTGATGTATAAAATGTTATGTCAGGGCCCTGGCAGGTTTTGTGCTGGCGGAGGCTGGATCAGGTGGGAGTGGGAGATGCCTGAGATCTGTACGTCTTGATTACACTTATGAAAAGTGAGATAACTATGAAATTTTGCATTTTTAGCACTCAGCTGATTTTATCTTAATGCTGTTATTTAAAAGAAAAAGAATTGGGGAGGCGATTTCTTTTATATTTATCCATGTTAAATGATCATTTACACTGTCACTTGAAAATTACTTTTCTTTATACTATCTTTTAGCTATAACTGCACACCTGATGTTCAGAAGCCCTACAAAGTATGTTTATCAATAGTATTTTTATAGATGCATCAACTTTTTTCAGCTATAAGGTGGTATCTGGGAAAGAAGTTTTGGAAATACAATGTGACATCCTGGGTGTTGACTTCTGTGGAGAATTATCAGACCCACGTGCTGCTGGCTCTGTCTTTCCACTTCTGTGTAATTACTAACCACCTCCCAGTTTCCCTGGCCTGTTTGCTCTTTCACACTTACTTACTTCCAAGTCGCCCTTCTATAGATGGCATCTGAACTTTTCCAGCATTTGAGATCTGATTTCAGCATGTAGGAGTTGAAGAATGTGGGGATTAGAGCAGTCTGAGAAGTGTGATCTTGGACCTAACGAAAGCTCCTGCGTTCACAGAGCTGTAATAAAAGCTTTACTTGGATTTAAAGAAGTGGAGGAGACCCTGAGGTGTGAGCACGACTCTGGTGGCTGTTGTTAAGCCACCCTGTTCAGGACAACGGGAGAAGGTGGGAGGATAAGCTCGTGACTGCTGATGCTATTTGTTAAAACAACTTTCTCCTGGATTAAATACTGGGATGCTTGCCGAAGCTTGTTAAACTTTGTTTGAAAACTTTGGAGAGCTTTCCTTCTTTAAAGTACACCTGTTACAGGATTGGATTACAGAACTGTGTTCCTTGCTTATTGAATTGAATGCTGAACATAACATATCGTGTTGTTGATGCCTCCTTGTGTTTTAATTAGAGCTGTAGGGATGTCTTAAAAAACAGGTTTATACACATGCCTGACTGGTTGTTAGAATGAATATGCTTGTCACATGGTCCTGAGGGAATTGGGTTTTACTTTGCTGATCTACAGTCCAGGGCTTCCCCCCCTTCACTGTAAAAAAATTATTGCTTGAGTGTTTTCTGCGCATCTGTCATGTCTGCTAAAAGCTCTTGACTGCGTGGTGGCCTTTGCTGGCGGCGGGCTCAGGGTCTCATTCGTGTGCCAGGGAGCAGTTCTGTGCCTGGTCAAGTGGTTTTGGTGCTCAGCAAGTCCAGCAGCTTCCAGAGGCCCTGTGTGGTGGGACAGGAGAGGTGGGGATGCTTGGGATTCTCCAGCGGGAGGAGCGCCTGGCAGGCTGGGCAAAAGCAAAACAACTGATCAGGAGCCTGTGTTGCAAATAGGTAATTTTGTGGGGCTGTGTTAAGAACTGTTTTCCAAGCTTTGTTTTAGATTTATGGGTAGGTTTTGTTTCAGAATGCCATCTTGGGTAGGTGGTCAAGTAGTGGGAGGAAAACTCTTCTGCATAGGACACGCCTGTGTGTGCTAAATAGTTCATCGTGTAATTCTGGATGCCTGAAAATTTTAAATATGCAAATAAATGGCCTATCTGCTACAAACGTTAGGCAGAAGTTTCCTCTGGAAGATATCTTGGTTGTTAGGTTGTATCAGCCTAGCAGCTGTCAGTAATGTGTGTTCAAGAGCCCTTGAAAATCTTAACTAAACTCTGAGCTTTCATTCATACTACTTTAAAAATGTGAGTATTGGTTTAACAGACCAGTTTAAAAATAGTGCGTGCTTTAAAGAGCATGAAGAGAAAATTGTTATTTTAATGCACAAATATTTAAATTGTCCCAATGTAACAAGTAAAGCAGAATAAAATGACAGTATTTTCTTTCTGCTGCAGCGTAGAAAATCTTCTATCTTGAACCATTTGATACAAAAATAGATAGGAGAAGTGTCTATCCTGACAAGATAGGAAGAAAATGTCCCTATTGGGATTACTTGTGGTTTCTAATTCTCTTTATTGTTCTGCTTCTAACTACTTGTATTTTTTTAATACTCTTCCAATGTTAATTTGAAGGCTTTTATATCTAAGTGGCTGTAGAGGAGTCACAATTTGAAATATTGCCATGTCCCACCCAGGTTTTGGCCTTAATGAGAAAAAACCCAGAGGAAAAAAACCCAAAAACACAAACAAAAAGCCAAACCCAAACCAAAAACCTCATGGAGCTAAAATATGCAGTAAGCGAACGAGTTGTGGAGACAAGAAAATGGTAGGTTCAGCAATTATCTGGTGAGGAGGAGCCTCAGCAGGAGAGGTAAGAGTAATACAGCTTCTACTTTTGTAAGTGCTTGCAAGGGAAGAGGAGCAATAAAGTCATACTGCTCTTCTTCCTTTGATGCAAACAGACTCTTTTTCTAGAAAGTATTTGGCTGAAATACTGGTAACGGGTGGTTATGGTGCAGTGTAAGCCTTGTTAAATGTTCTTTGATAGGAAGAAGTGCTCATTTCCAGCACAGAACTTAGTTTTCTGTTGTTTTTTTCAAGTGTGCAGACCACTGACTGATGGTCTGACAAGGGAAGGGGAAAGGTTACTTGGTCCTCATGTTGCGAGGCTTTGATAGTGTTGACCTTGTTTGGGGGGAGTTGTAGCAACTCTTCAACTTCAGCCGAATTAGAGAGCAGTTGTGTTCCTTTACAAAAATCAAGCTGACTGCCATTTAAGAAACAGAAAGGCAGATACTTAAACGTGATAATGAAGTGGCATTTTTCCTTATGTCAACATAATAATTTCCAGCATAGCGTGAAACAAGCGATCTTAAGAAGTGAAGCATTTTGTCTGACAAATTTGAACTTGCAGCTCTGCAACAGTATGTGCTAAAGGTAAAGGAGGAACTATAAAGTTGATCTTAAACAAGCACCTGGTATTAAGAACAGCAATATTGTAACAGTGGTTTGCATACATAGGAAGTAAAGTTTGCTCCTGCTAAATGGTATTAATTCTTCTATGGATATGATTTTTGCAAGAGACTTCCCGTTACAGAAATTAATTTTCTGTGCTTTTTTTGCTTAGTGCTTCTTCACTTTCTTGGACTAAAGAAAAAACCAAAAGATGAAAAAAAAGTGTGATGAAATAATTCCCAATATTTTATATAAATAAAAATAATGCAAAATGATTGGATGTGCTCTTTGCAACTGTCCATCAAGTTTTGTTTTTTGTTGGTTGTCCAGTGACAGTTTGTGAAACTTCTAAAAGTTTTTCTTTATTCAGGTGCTTTTCAGATATTTAAGTATGTTCAAGTTGGGAACTAATGTATTTTTTATCAAAATACATTTTTATTCAGCTAGTGTACAGGGTGTACTTACCATATCAATTGAATGGGGTTTTGCCAGTGGCTAGCAGGCTACATCCATGTCTGCTTCTGCAATTTTGAGGTAGATTTGACTTGCTACAACTGGATCCATATGTATATACAGAGGTGAAATAGCTGTGGTATAACTGTTGCCAAATATGAAGACTCTGACCTAAGCTAAGTGAAGGATGAGGTTAAAAATTTCTTAATATATCAGTATTTAGTGTCCTCTTTCTTTCCTTTATTGCTTAAAGCTGAATATATATGGTTCTTTGCTAGATTTGACGTGATGTTTTATTGTTTTTCGTCCTTTATAAATGCCATAAAACTTCTGAAGGTGAGACATAAGTTATTAGAAAGCTTGCACTCGTGATAATCAGCTCATTATCAGTCAGAACCCGTGACTCCAATTACGTGGGTTAATCTGGCTTAAGTGTTGTCTAAGATCCTTTGTTTCGTGTCTTCTGTGTACTTGCTCTAGGTATTTGGAAGCTTCTGTATGTAACAGCAAAAGGCAGGGTTATGCATGGATTTAGGTTGCTGAATGCTTAGTAGCTTTTGCAGGTGCCATTTCATTATCTCCATAAGATTATTGAAATAAATTTGTTTTCTGCATGCTTGACTTCTGTATTTCAAACACTCCACTTTTGAGGTGTGAATGGGTTAAGAGTTGGGGAAAAAAAACATCTAAAGTAAATTAAAAAGGAAAAAAAAAATGCCTCAAGTGCACATGATAACTTGATGTGATTTATAGTCCTGACTTATCTCTCCCAGCCATGTCTTTGATGCCTTTGTAGTCTCCTGTTGGCTGCCCTCTCTTCTCTGCCTTGACTTCCCAACTTTTTCCTTGTTATTGGAGAAAACAGAATTTCTAGTGAGTGTCTGCAGCCTTCTGGGGCTTGACCCTATAAAGCAGCTTGGTCAAATTAAATTTGTCTCCTCTCCCAGATTCCAGACAGTATGGACTTTCAGATTATTTGCAGTCAGCCTGAAAATATTTTGGCAGACCTTCTGGGATTTTTTTGAGTAGGATTTATGTAGGTTTGCTAGGTCTGATAAAGAGGTGTTTTTGTGTGAGGTGGGATTTTTTGTTGATTTTTTTTCTGGCTAGTACATTTGTGTAGGTTTACATACCTGTTTATGTAATGGTTTAGGCCCAGCCAACAGCAAAGAACCACATGGCCTTGTAGGCAGCGTCTGCTGAAAAATCAAACTATATTTTTTAATATTCCCAGAAAATTACACAATCATGATACAACTTTTTTTTTTTTTCCTTCTTAAATGAATGCTTGTATTGATGTGATGAGTATTTTGTGTATGTGTACGTTGTGCTTGGTTAAGCAAGTTGAATCTGTCTTTGACTTAAAGTAAATAAAGTTGCTGATGTGTGATTTGTACTGATAGTATGTTACAAAAGCAGACTCTACTTTTATGTGCCACCTCTGGAAAACAAAGACAGTGGCAAAGCATTGGTTTAGTGGAGTAACAATTAAAACATGCAAAGTAACCCAGATGCACTTGTTCGCAAATCTTTTTCTGACCATTTTCTACCCTATAATTTTTTTTTTAACTTTGTTTTCTTTCCTCCTTGAAATCTCTTTGGGGAATCTGTATGAAGCTCATTCTGTCAAAAAAACCATTGATTTCTAACAATTTTATGGTGATGCACTACTGTAACTACATTCTAGTGATCAGACTGGTTATTTGAGCCTGAAGAAATGGAATTGCTGTCAGCCCTTGCAGGAGGACTGTGGAATTTGAGCCTGCTTCATTCCCATACCGGACTGTCCATGCCAAAGCATCTTTAGGTCTGTGTTTTAATGTCACGTTATGGTACTCTGTAGCACCTCTGCCTCTTCACTATAGCTGTAGTCAGTCAGAATTGTGAGTAAATGCATGACGAAAATTCTCAAAGGAGGAAAAGTTCAGCTCCTTTGTTTACTTTTTCTGTTGAACAGTGCAGGACTGACAGGACTTTTTGTGCTTCAGGTAAGCAGAAGTGATGTAAAACTTGGGGAGGAGTGAGGCAAAAAGCTGTTGTTTTGTTTTGTTTTTTTTTCTTCTTCATCTTTGGGTCATGAACAGAGTTTGTCAAGTGAAGCACAAGGGACCTTTTATGGTCATTCCTGTATCTGAAGTGCAGAAATACCAGGATGTTTCTAGGGAGCAGGTCACCTCCTGAGAGTGGGTGAAAGCCTGTGCACACAGATGTGGCAGGCTCTGTACATCTAGTTTAACCCTTTGGTAAACAATGTCAAACACTTTGCCTCTGTAAAGATTACAGCTTTGTGTAGTGGAAATCTTAAACTACAAAAAATTATAAAGGCCAGTATATTTATAGACAATTTTATTAAAAGTCATGTTTTTTCCTTTTGATGGAAAGCTCTTCTTGAAGCAGATCCTTTAAAAGAATAGTTCACTTGCGTTACAAGTTGATCTTGCAACCCCTCTCTCATTTCCCAGCATACCAAAATCAGGAAATTTTGAGAAGAAAACCTCAGTTTTGTTGCTTAGGAGTTCTGCTAAGAATTTCATCAGATAAATGGCTTGCTAATTTCTGGCTTTGTTTTGGCACTGACTTAAAATCCCATTAACCAAGAGCAAATTTTCCTTGCTTGTTTCTCAGATCATGTCATGTGTTTGTCTGAGTGGGAATGGCTTTGGAGAAAAATTAGTCTGCTAACATAGGTTTCTCTTTCATAGTAGTAAAAACCAAAACAAACCTCCAACCTTTTCTGACCATTTAAGATCAT
Organism: Heliangelus exortis; assembly: GCF_036169615.1. Taxonomy (NCBI): domain Eukaryota; kingdom Metazoa; phylum Chordata; class Aves; order Apodiformes; family Trochilidae; genus Heliangelus; species Heliangelus exortis. Next base: position 66,582,374 of record NC_092422.1, read on the forward strand.
CTTCAAGGAAGAATTCATTTTTGGTTGCTGCTATGTCGTTTCCAACCACAAAAGGTGAAGCTGGTGAAGTCTTGTTTACTATGATTTTGTGTCTGCTGCTTTGTTAACTGTAATTTGATTGTGCTCCAAGCCTTGTGTTTTGTGGTTGAAGTGCAAAGCTTGGGTGCTTTATTTATTTATGGAGTTTCTTTGCAGGGGGAGGTGACAGTTTGAGTGCTGGTGTGATGATCAGATGCCTGCCCAAGAAAGAACAGAGGGGCTTTCCTTATGAAATCTCACAAATGCCAGTGTCTTGAGTTCAATGAAGGATTTTGAAAGTACTTAAAATCCCTGTGATGAGCAAGTGAAATTAAAGCTCTGTTATTTATTCTCTTGCTCTTCTTTTTTTTCCTGGGAATTGACTCTCGTTTGGTTAAAAACTGAGTACACTTTTGATACGAGGTGAGCTGTTCATGATGGTGATCTTTGAGACCACCTTCAAGGTCAGGAATATTCAGGATGCCCATGCTGCTTTAAGTACTCAAATTCCTCATACCCAGAGCAGTCACAGAAACTTAAAAGCACATGTTCTGTAGCCTGTGCAAACAACCCCAGTGTTGTACACTGGCAAACTTAATGTGTCCAGGAAAGGAGACACAGTTTTTTTCAAGACTGATGTCATCCAGTTTTGAAAGAGCTTTCCTCCTGTAATCCAGACATAAGTATTCTTAATCTTTTCTTTAAGCTAACTGATGTCAATTAGTTGTAGGTTGTTTAGGTTGTTTTTTTCTCTATTTGCATTGACAATGGAGCAGAGGCTCATCAGGCTCATTGGTTTTGTGAAATCTGCTGGTGGTTTGAGGTGAAGCTCCTGCTACTACCCAGCAGTTGGTGGCCATTGTGTGATGAAGTGGTTGAACCTGATGGCTTGACATAGATAAGGAAAAGCTTGCTCGGACTGGTTTTCTGGCAGACCAGTGGTAATAGCCATGGGTGCTTCTGTGCTGCAGGCAGTGAGGGAAAGTGGTTGAAGGGCTTGGTCTTTGGTAGCTGGGTTTGGGAGGGAGAAGGCATTTGAGACTGAGTATTTGTAGACAGGTAGGAGGGCCTGGAAGGCCTTAAGGAATCCGATGCCTGAAGGGTGCATGTGAGGAGAGGACAAAGAAAGGTTGAAGTATGATCTGGTTCCTGGAGTTGCCTTTTTGAGAGCTGCAAAGCAGCAGGTGTATCTGTGAGAGAGGAGATTTCTGGCACTGTTCCCTCTTAGGTGTATGTCCTAAACACGCTTGGCACTTTGAGTCCCACTGTAAAGACCTTTCCATTTGCTGCATGCAGAGTTAGAGCCTTGTGAGGTTTATTTCTTTCTCTTATTCTGAAGCCAGAGATCTAACTTGAAGGCATGGAAGTACGCAGCTTGGTATTATTTCAGTCCAAAGTCTAAATCTGGCCCTTCATCTTTTATTTTGTCAGTGTGTGGAGGATTCAGCAAGAAGTAGAGCTTCTTTTAGCATTTGTGACTCTCTTGTGTGTTTGATGGGGTCATGGGACTTGATTCAGAGTGTATGAGAATGGTATGGCTGTGCCATCAGAAATAGTACATCTGTTACCATACTTTAAAAGTTCTCACACTTGGTGAATTGCTTTATTTTTTAAGATCTCCACTAAGGATATCCATAACCACATACAAATACAGTTTCATTAAATGATGAAAATTAGCTATGGGAAAAAATGCTTTTAGGTCATCTAGATTATTGGTTATGAAATGTTCACTTGACCCTCCCTTCAGAATATAACATGAAACAGCATTGCCATCACTTAGCTTTGGGAAATGCACACATGGCATCCTGTTTAGGACAGGATGTACAAGCTGAATAAGGCTGAGAGTTAAAATCTGACTGGCCAACATGTGGCTGTGGCTAATGGCAAGACACGTAGTGTTCCTTTTCTTCAAGAACTGGATTTATTTTTGGCTCCAGATCCTTACAAATAGCCTGGGTTTTCTGATCTGTGACTCAGTCCTATTCTCCAGTTTTCAGTAGTAGGTAGCACCAAATATATTTGTTACTTCTTCCTTTGCCCCATTCCAAGCTTTGTGGCTTCTGGAAGCATCTTGACAGTTCCCCATACTTTCATCCCAATTTAGTTACTGCAGGCTTCTGCCACATGCATTCGGGTCTCTTTCTGCTATACTCCAATGCATTGTAATGCAAGCTGCTGCAGGGAATATCCACTCTTCAGAGAGAGGAGCATTCTGAACCAGGTCTGAAGTAAGTACGTCTCCTCAACATTTCATCCTAAGAAAGCACATACCTGAGCTGGTGTGTGATAAAACTGTCCTCTCTCACAGCTCTATGCTGTAGCATTCCTCATTGCATCCCTCAGTCTCTGATGTTGGGAAGAAAGAGGTAAGGGTAGAGGAGCTACTCGGGCTTGCTTTGCTCTCACTAGCACCCAGCCATGCACACGTGTACGATGGAGTAGCTGTTGCACAGTATTTGCTACCCCACAGCAACTTGTCTGTGCACACAAGCCCAACAAACTGCTTTGTGCAGTCCATTATAGTCTGGTCCCATTTGTTGTTGCCTCACCCTGCGGCTGGTTTGAGGAACGCTGAGCCCAAACATGTTGTCTTGGCACTGCAGCTACCAGGACTCTTGTCCAATCTTTGTTTAAACGTCAAGAGCTGCAGCCACTGATCCTTCCCCTGGGGACACAGAGGAGCAGTTCTGACTGTCAGGATGCTTCCTTAATGCTAAGCCTAACCTTTTGTTTGTGTGTTTGGTTTTTTTTTCCTTCCTTGAATTTATTACATTATATCTGATTTTTTTACAGACTCATGCTGATATACAAAGAATATAAAAAACTTCATGTGCAACTTAGGTTGGGTGTTTAAGTGAAATCCCTCATGTAACTGTCTCTGTAGCTTTTCCCTACAGGGCAATTGTTTCAGCCCCTCCAGTTCGCTTTTTGCTTGTGTGTGTCAGTCAGATTCTGTAACAGGTAAGCTGCTGTGAGAAATTGTTTTCCCAGCAAATTTGAATTGGTTGCTGGGAATTACTAAGAATAATACTAATTACTTAGAATAATACTAATTATTAAGAATAGACTTATCTCTACATAAAGGTGTAATGAAATGTTTTTGTGGTGGTGGAAGGAAGTGAAGGTGCTAGATAGTTACAGGCTTTGCTAAATGCTTTGCACATCTTTGATCTACCTTAAGGTGGGAAGGACAATTGTTAGATTTTTACAAAGGGATCATGAATTCATTCTGAATTACTTTATTTTGGCTAGGCGAGTGTGAAAGAGAGGTAAAAATCAAGAAGCTGCTGAATACTCACTGTAGTTAGCACTGTTAGAAGCTTGTGAAGAAACATCATCAGATCACGGTTAATTACAAGCGAAGGTAGGAACTATGTTTGTTATGAATGCTTAGAAAGGATTTTAGAAGGCTTTTCATGAATCTTACTGACTTTTCTTCTAGTCCCTGTAGGTTAAGTTTTGCCTGGAAGCATCTCTTCAGTTAAACACAATAGATACTCGTTGGTATTTGGATCATAGAATCATAGAATTGTCTGGGTTGGAAGGGACCTCAGAGATGATCAAGTCCAACCCTTGATCCACTGCTGCAGTTACCAGCCCATGGCACTGAGTGCCACATCCAGTCTCTTTTTAAATATCTCCAGGGACGGAGAATCCACCACTTCCTGGGGCAGCCCATTCCAATATCTGATCACCCTCTCAGTAAAGAAATTATTTCTAATATCTAACCTAAACCTCCCCCGGCACAACTTGAGACCGTGCCCTCTTGTCTTGCTGAGAGTTGCCTGGGAAAAGAGACCAACCCCCACCTGGCTACCCTCTCCTTTCAGGGAGTTGTAGAGAGTGATGAGGTCTCCCCTGAGCCTCCTCTTCTCCAGGCTGAACAGCCCCAGCTCCCTCAGCCTCTCCTCATAGGATCTGTGCTCGAGTCCCTTCACCAGCCTAGTTGCCCTCCTTTGGACCTGGATACTTGTTCCTATTATGATTTTTCCAGAACTGTAAGGGGAAGTTTACCATTGCCTTCCTTCATCATACTGTAATTTATTTATAATCTCAAAAACTACTGGCTTTATTTCCTGTGCTGCCTTGGTAGTATTAAAATCTTGATCTGCGTTTTCTGAGAGATCTGTATTAATATTATTGGTAGTCCATGGGGGTATTGCCTACATGCATTAGATAACCTTAAATAGCCTGTAAAAAACTAGAAATAATAAAATTATTTTCCAATACTTTTCCCACTTAAACAGTTGCTTTGTCTGTGGGATTACTTATTGGAAGGAGGTGTAAAGTGTTACAAGACCAGCTTTCTAATTCTGTCGTGTGTGAGGTGGGAATTGCACAGTAGATGATGCAAGTTGTTAAACATGGCATGTTATCAGAAGCAGGCTAAGGAAATGAGGATTAGCTGAAACACTCGCAGGAATGTTTATAGCTGCACAGAAAACTGATAGGATAGTTACTAGTTAGTTTCAAACAAGTCAGGTCAATTTGGTGAGATTTAAATGGTCTTTCGTGTCTATTGTTATTTAATAATTGCCATTAATGATGTGAGTAAAGTAATGAAAACGCTGCTCCTTAGGTACCCAGGTTAAGCTAAGTGAAGCTGGGTGTCTGTTTGATGAACTTGTAGGTATTTCAGAGAGGTTGGAGAAGGAGCCTGTTGGATGGGGCTGAGCAGGGAGCTGAGGGGCAGCTCTGCAGCAGGAGGGGAGGGTTCAGCTGGGAGCCACGGACCCAGCAGCAATAACTGCTCACAGCCAGGACGTGAGGCAAGACTCCTGCTGTTGCAAAAGCAAGTGCTCTGGAATTTGTACATAAAATTATTGTGACTCACATGACAGTAAAGGATGTTTTTCTGTAATAAGAGTATTTGCACTGGAAGACTTTGCGCAGATTTGAGCATCCCAACCTCATGGTGGTTTTGTAAGGCAGCCCTAGAAAGGGTGGTGGAGAGCATCAACTGGAAGGATCAGAAATGTAGAAAATGTGGCCCGTAAGCAGAGAGTGCCAAAACTTTTTTTTTCAGTCTGGAGAAAAGACTAGGACATATGAACAAAAGCAAGTGTTAAGCATAGTCTTGAAACATGAAGTTAACTGTATGAAGAAGAAGGGGATGGTGTGGTGCAGAGGGACACCTGGGAAAGGGCTGGAGCTGCATCAAGGGAAATGGGTGCTTTCAAGTGTCCTTTTTTAGGACCCTTGCAGATCTTTTTTTTTTTTTAATTTACCACTTTTTTTTTTAATGGTAGTGCAGCATGTGGGATGGTTCAGGAGAGAAGCATGAAACTGTTTACAGGCAGCGCTATTCTTGTTTTGGAGGCTTGGCTGTTGGTACTAGGTAAATTACAGAGGGAATGATAGTATAGCAGAAGTGATAACTGCAAAAACAGGTCTCTGTTCCAAATAGCTTTCTGTTGTTAAATGTTGTATTTTAAGAAATAAATCTTACTGATGCTTTTTCCCCTGGTGACGCTTAGTTTCCAGGCAGTATTTATGAAAAGCTACTGTGCCTTTCGAAGTTCTGTTTTATGTATCTACATTTTCCTTTAGTTCCTATATCTTTATTTATTTATTTTGCTTTTTTTGTTTCTCTGGGACACAGTTTCTGTTGTTGCCTTGTTGCTTTTTCAAATCTACCCAGAGAGTAGAAATGCAGAGAGGAGGAGGGCTGGGATCTCCTGTGTGATTGGTACCCTGCTCCTGAACCTCGCTACTGATGGAGAGGTTGGGGGCTTGGTATCGCTACAGGCTGGGGAGTACTCTTCTATTGTGTGGTTTTTTTTAAACTAGTAAAGGGTCCCCTTCTCATTATTTTTTCTAAGTCAGTGTGTTAGGGTTGGTTTCCAAAAAAAAAAAAACCAAAACAAACCCAAACAAAACCAAAACCCAACAAATACAAACAAGAAGTCAATGGTTTAATGTTGTATCAGCTCTATCTTTCATGCTGTTTTGTGTATTTGTGTGTGTATATATATATATATATATTGTATATTTGTGAAAAAAGTGAGGTTGGAACTGAAGATCATTGCTGTGTGGTGGAAGGGCTAGAGGAAGGAAAGATTTTTAGTCAAACCTTTTGGTATTTCAGAATTCATCTTGGCATTTAACTGAGCAAACAAATGTGTTTTTAATGAAGAGTTCAAAAATATATTAGTTTTGTGGTTCAGCTAGGAGGCAAAAGCTGTGGTTTTGTTCACACTTAAAAGATGTAGGCTGTGTTGAATTTTAATGATGCCGTTTGAGCTGCTACGACCAGGGCTTTGCTTCTGTTTCTATGGAAAACTTGACATTAAGTGGGTTCAACCAGGACATTAAAGAATTACCCCATAATGAAACATCTCGTAAGAAAAACTTGTTTGAAGTCATGTTTGAAAAATCGATTCAGGCATTTATTTTATACTTAGGTTCTTCCCTTGCATTCCCTCCCCCAGTGCATTTTCTGGATGAGGCATTTCTTAGCCTGAAGGCAGAGGCTGCATTAGTACCTGGTTTTTGCAGCAGTGGTGGGCTTTTAACACGAGACCCCCTGGTCACCCCCCTCATTGCGTGTTGGCTCCAGGCACCGTGTTGCTGCTGCACATGAGCTGGGTCCCTCTGGATGGAGAGGATCCTATCCCATTGATGCTCGGGCCAAATGCACTTTGTCTTCTGCTCATGGGCCCTGTGGATTGCTTCAGGACATCTGTGTGCTGATAGCGGTGGAGGGTATCTGCTTATCTCAAGTTGAAAACCCGACCCACGTAGGGTGATTCATGTTTTGGCAATCTTGGCTCTGGTACTGCTTTGATCTACAGATCTTCTTGCATTGCTTAATGTGGGGTATAGGCAGAGGCTGTCAAGGAGATGGGAGGAGGAAACTAAGACAATTAAAACAAGAAAAATAAACACCATGAAAACGCAGAAACACAAAAAAAAGCCCAAGACAAAACCTCAAATCAAAGAAGATTAATGTAAGGTCAATGTACTTTGTATTGTGCTATATTGCTGTAATATATTGTGTGTTCCCCCCCACCCCTTTGTAAAGAAGCATTTTACTTTGATGCCACAGCTGAAGTTGAGCAACAATAGTTCTGAAGTAATAGGATCTGTGCCACTCCTCAGTGGATGGGTGGTGATGTCCTTTTCTTGTACTGCAGATGGGTGGAGAAGCAGAAAAGTTATGGCCTGGTGCTGACACTTTGGCCAGAAACTGCTTTATTTAATTTAGAAAGACATTGCCATCCTCCCTCCCCCTCTTTGATTCTTTTTCTTCTGGCAGAATATGCAGTTATCAGTTCCTTGGTTTATACTCGAGTTTCTGCTCTCTAATACTTTGTTCCCCAGCTTGTAGCAGCCCTGTTTTTGTTAGCTTTTTACTCTGAGGCATGTGGTGGACTGCATGCCAGGGCAGACCCTGGTCTGACTGCTGACATCTCTGAGGATTGCTGCAACTCATCTGTTGGGTGTGACAACTGCAGTGCTTTTGCCATGTCCATTACAATAGGACACAAAACATACATGTGCATGATGCTGCAGGAGGGAAATGTGGGCAGTTGGTGGAGGCAAAAATTCCTTCTGTTCCCATACTTAATATTGCTCAGGGTTAGATTTAAAAGGACAAGTTAGCAGAATCCCTGGCACAGAAGATCTGAGATCTCTGAGATATGAAGGAGTATCTTGAGGAATTAAGAGCCACACAACATTTCCTCTAAGCTCATTGTTTTTATTTGCCCTCCTATGAATTTATAAGCATGCTTCATTCACAGAAGACCCTCTACAAGGAAGAAAGCATCAGTGCACTTGGAGAAATCAGTCCCTTAAGTCAGCTGAATCAACATGCAGCTGCCTGAACTTTTTTTTTTTTAATCCCAAAACAGGATAGAGAATGTACTAATTAAAATTTTGTTGGTATTGGTAAAGTTGGTTCTCATTCATGTTAAAAGGGTGGCAAAGTCGACTTTGGGAGTATTCTTATGAATTTACTTTTAATTCTAGTTCTTTGTGTATTTGCACTGTAGTGTGTGTACAGCTGATGTGCTTAACTTTTCTGTGTTTTAAGTGAAAGTTGTGGAATATAAGGCTTTATATTGTGGATGTATTTTCTTGAGAAAATTGCAATAAAAATACGATACACCCTTCACTTACTTGCCAAAAATTAAATTGTAGCTCAAATGTGAAATGCCTGATGTCACTCCTAGCTAAATAGCACTCCTTTCATTTTTTTAGGAGCTTGTGATGTCATCAGCTGAAGCGAAAACATCTACCTCGTGACCTGGCATGTAAGTGAAGGAGGAACTGATATTTAATAAATAACTGTGTGTGTTGGTGTTTACTATGTGTAAATTGAACCTTCGGCATCCAGGTATCACCTTTTAGATGAAAGCTTTTAGGATTTTAAAGGAATATAAAGTCTCTTCAAGGAGAGGAAGTCATAAAAGAAGCTGTTAACAAAGATGTTCCAGCCTGCAGAACACCTTGTAATAACTTAGGTTAGAATCTATCTTGATGCATGCTGTAATGCTTGGAAGGCTGGTAGGATGGGATAATCTTACCACAATATTTACATGTGGTGCTTTCTAGTCCTTTTTATTCTGTGCTTCTTTTCTGCATAGACATGTTGATAGTAGTGACGAATACGTACTGAATGTGGTGATACCCTTCCTAAAATTAAAAACTCTGGTTGTGCACAAGTTTTAGATTCTTTTATGTACTCAGATGCTTCACAGTAAACTTCCTGCAGTTTTGTGACACTTCTATTTTTTTTCCCTTAAGTAAGCAAAAATATTTCAATACGCTGAAGAGGCGTTTTCTGATTTTTTTTTCTTTTTTTTTTCTGCCCACTCCCTGCTTTTCTTTTATGTGGCTTAAAGGATTAAAGCACAGTCATTGCTTTGAGGGGCTGATGTCAGCAGTGAGCTGGGTATTCCTAATTAGTGCCAACACCTGTACCTCATTATGAAGCTGCATTGAAGCTGTCCAGTGAACCGGTTAGCTGGTCTCCGTTGTGTATCTCTGATGTGATTATGAAGCCTCCTCCTGATGCAGGTTTTGTTACTTATTCAACTTCTGGACTGATGTGGAAAGTGAAGCTAAGCTGAGCCTTTTGGCCGGCTACCAAAGACCATAAGTAGTGGCAAAGGGAAGGGATGCAGTTATCTCAATTTCAAGACTTACAGTTCAAAGCTTGTTTTTGCATTGACTGTTTAAATAAAACTAAAAAAAACCAACCAACCACAAAAAAAAAAAAAAAAAAAAAAAAAAGAAAGGGAGTGTTTTTTCTAGTTTTCAGTGTCAGATAGCCTGAATTTAGAGAGCAAATCTACAGACTCCATCTGAGTGCAGTTGTCATTGTCCGTAACCCATTGATTTTCTGCAAACAAAGCTTTGGCCTTGAGTACTCCTGCACTATCACTTTGTCTTCAAGAGGTCAAGGCTTGGCAATTCTTTCATACACAAAACCAGCACTGGTCTCTCCTCCCACCTGATTCTGTACTGTTAGCAGAGCTACAGTACAATGTGCTTTGCTCTTGTGGCTGGAAGATACAACCTCAGACTGATTTTAACTAATAAAAACAGTGACTGGGATGAGATGGGGTCACTGTCATCTTTGGGCTTTACAAACAAAAGTTTAAGCACAGTTGCTTTTTTCTAAGCAGCTGAAGTAGGTTAAGAGTTTAGCTTACAGAATTCAAGCATGCAGTGACACAGTGCTGGCTGCAGGTTTTGAGTTATTTCCCTGTGAGTGAGAAGAGAGACTGCATAACTTCATATTTGTATTTTGGAAGGAGTTGTGATAATAAACCTGTCAGAATTCAGCATGCTAATTAGTCAGATTTGGAAGATTGGAAGTAAAAATGGAAGTGTAGTGAATTCTTAAACTTAAGGCATGGAATTGAAAGTGTAGTTATTAAAGGATTAAATCTCTGCAGAGTAGAAGCTTTGGAGGAGGAAAAGAAAAAAGGAATCATTAGATAGGCAAAAACTTGTGCATGTTTTTCTAGATTAAATATCTGTCATCTTACTAACATTTCACAGGAAAGCTAGAATTAATGTTACTCCTGCTCTGTAAAAATAATAACCATCAATTGATCATTCTGATTTTGGATATTTTAAATGGGTTTGGGTCTTGAGAAATTTTCACAGCTTGTTTCATTTTGTGGTGAGGTTTTGGTTCTTCTGGGTTTTATTTACTCATTTATGTTAATTTGCTTATCTTAAAGTTAATCTAGCCTTTTTTGTGTCTTTGCAGCACATTTCTCTTTAGTGTTTTTTCAGCTTTGTGCAAGCTTGACTACAATACCTAGAAATGGAGTAAAGTATTTGTTGCAACTGTGTATGTTCTTAGATAATCATGTCAGATTTAGGCATGACTTAAAGGACTAGGATTAGATATAAGTAGGTGGCAGATACTAAAGATGACAAGAAAAGAAATGAAGAAACAGGTTTCAAAGCAGTTTTTTTTGTAAAACAATTCCTTGATAACTGTATGAAACTCGAGATTTCACCAGTGAATTTAACAGTTCTTAATGATGGTTTTAAGACTAAAATGTTTTGTTATAGGAGGCATATCTGTGCCTCCAGAGGCTGTAAGGCAGACACTGTTCTTTCCTGTGTACACATTTGCAAGGTGCAGCAGTGGCTTCTCTGTATGTGCACATGTTTGCATAAGTTTCATGCTGCTCCAAAATGCTTTTTGTTTCTCTTCTCATACTTTGGGTTTCCCAAAAGAAAATCCTGAATGGATATGCATGCATGTCATATTTGCACAGCATGTTTTGTTAATTTTATTTTTTGAATAAAAACTAACAAGTCTAACACACTGGGAATGATCAAATCTTTTTTTTTTTTCTGGCCTAAACAGCTCTCTGTAGTGACCAGTGATTAACAAAATCTTCAGGGCAACAGTGTGTGAACTGACAGAATCCCTGGTGGTTGTGCTCATTGTAATTGGAATCTTGTCTGATGAACATACTGACTTCAGTATTTACCATGGCTCAACAGACCCCCTATCAGATCAGTAGTCCACAGACATCAGGTTGGGAACAGATATGTTAGGAAGATAAAATCCATTGCACAGAGGTGAATTGCTATGAGTAATTCTGGTTTCAGGTGAGCTCTCCTTCTGAATTAGGTCAGTCACTGTCATATAATGGTCAGCAGTGGACTCTTAGGAAAAGAAGTAATTTCAAGGGGCATATGGACTCTGTTTCTTGTAAAATTTGTATTTCTGGCAGATTGATATGATGTGTTGTATTTAATAGCCTTTGTCCTCCTATTCTAACTCTTCAATCTGCATACTTTTCAACCCCTGCATACTTTTCAACCCCTGCAACATCCCATAGCGTTGACTTTGTCAAAGTAATTATGTATAAACCTATCTTTTTTATTATTTTTTTTACTTTTTTTTTACTTCAAGCTTGTTCTATAATTTTGTGTTTCTTATCTTCTGTGCTGTGAATAGCAGAGAATACTCTCTTCATCCCGTTCACTTCTTTTTACCACCTGTAGCAGATTTCTTCTATTTTGCATCCTCCTTTCTCAGCTGGGCAGTCTCAGTCTGTGTAATCTCTTGTCTTAAAGCTGTGGCATGCTCCCCTTTCAGCTGTAGTTTAAGGTTCATGTTCTGCAAACACTTTTTCTCCAGGATGCCAGAGGGAGGGAGAAGATACTCCCCTTGCTTTTAGCCCAGATGAGCCATTTTGGCCACCTCCATCCACTGTTTGCTGCAGCTTCTGTTATGACAGAAAAAAATAGTAATTTTTCTTTTTATCTTTGTACATAGAAATGGAGAAACATCAGTTGATGACACTATCTCTTTCATGATAACTTCTCACACCTGCCTCTAGGGGTTTTAAGATGCTTGGAGTGCTATTCATGTTTTTATAAACCTATTTTAAATCTGGTTTACTAAAAGACCTCTGAAGGTCTTTGGTATGTTGTATATTACATGTTGAAGTACGTAACATTGATTGGCGGCCATTAAGTTTAATTTAAATGCATTAGTTAACAGATTGGTTTTTTTTTAAGTTTCTTTTGAGTTAAAAAGAAGTGCTTTAATAAATCTAGTAAATTTTTGCTCATGTTTTGAGATGGAGAATTAAAGTAACAGTACAAATGCATGTAAGTGTGTCATGTGAAATGTTAAAAACCATAGTAGGATGTGAGTATTCAACCAGTTATTTAGAATATTTCAATTAATACTTGGAATAATTCTGGAGTGCTGGCTGTGATGGCACATTCCCTTTAACTGCTCTGATCTATTGATCAGGAAAACTTAAGCAGTAGAAGCATTGTTTATTTTTTACTTGTAAATGAAAAACATTTCTTGCCAGGTGACGGAAAACATTATCCATGTAATGTGTTCTAATAGGAACAAATCTTTGCGTTGCTGTCTCTTGTCCTTTAAGTAGAACATAAAGATGCAAATCGATATTTTCTGCCTTTCACAATCTGTAAGGTTTTGCTAGTGATGCAAAACTTTACAGTAAAGTGGTTAGCTTCTTCAGAGCAATGTAAGTGAGAAGTAAATGAGTCAAAACAGATACTTAATATTAACAAATACTTAATGCCAGCTGCTCTTGTTGATTCTTCTATTATTTGAGATTCAGAAAAAAACCAAAACCTGCTTTGTTTTATTAGCAAGTATCTAACAATTATTTTACATGAGTATCTTGCAGGATAGGAGAACTGTTGCCTATGCTATTAATAGAAAAGTTGTTTGTCTTAATCCCAAATAGTACCTATGTTTCTAGGTCCTTCCTTCTTTTGAGAATATTTCCTGGCTGGATTCCTACCTGTGACACTGGTTGGTTACTTGTGTATTGTTACGAAAGTTCGCATTAGTACAGCTGGAGAGCAGAGAACCAGGTGCAACTGGGCATCTGCTAGCAGCATCGTGCAGTTGGGGCAAACTGGCAGCTTCATTTGAACCAGTCTAATACTGGTTATTGCTGATTTTCAATTTAGTGACACTTCTGTGCTTACAATTGTTGTTTCTCCCCCTTGCTGTGGCGCAATTTCATTGCTGTACAGCAGCACAACAGTACCTGGTGACTTAGGGCATCGCAGGGGTTTTTCTCCTGCTTGACTCTGCGTGTTCATCAGCAGGAAGGGTGGCGAGTGGCCAAGCTGCAGGGTACGTGCTTGGGAGACCTGGATGCTGCTGCCTGCTCTGCCGGAGGCTCCCCGCGTGATGATGTACGGCTGCTCTGCACCGCAGCTCTGAAACATCAGTGCTCGCTTCACCTCAGCTTATCGCGTGGATAGATACAGTAAAGGCTGCAAAATATTTAGAGCCAAAGTAACGTGAATCATACCAGTTCCTAAAATAGCCCAGATAAATGCTCTCGGAATTTTGGGTTTGTTTGGTTTTTGCTTTTTTTTTTAGTCCTTTTGCTCAGTCATATTGGTGAAGCTGTGCGTGCTGCTCCTGTTTCTCGCCGGCGCTTGGCACGCCTGTGACTGCAGTCTCCTTGCAGATGCAGTGCATGTGGCCATCTTTGGGTGTTGAACCCCCGAGGGGAGCTCCTGGGCAGCCATCTGCTTGTTTACCCACCTCAGCACCAGCACCCGAGTGCCATGACCCGGTCGGTAGCGGTCCATTTTTAGTAGCACTACATCCACATTAATCTTTCATCAAAGTGGATGTTATCCTTAGCTTCAGCTTTGTCGAATAAGTACACATAGGCTTGCGGGGTTTTATTTTTTCTTGGTTATCAGATGCCTTGGTGGCAATGTCAGGTACAAGTTTCCTGCTGAGGGAGGCCTGTAGGGCAGCACGCAGTCACCACCTCTCTCGGGGAGGACCAATTCCCGAGCCTATGTAGCTGAGGTAGCTGCTTTTCCCTAACGATTGGTGGATGTGTGTTTCCTTCAGGGATCAATTAGCAGCCGTGGAGTTTCTGACAGCCTGACAAGAGGTTGTTTGTTAGAGCCATGCTGGCCTGAGGAAGCAAGAGCTGCGGTGGTTTCCCTCCGGCAACATGGCGCTCCTCCCTCCCCTGTGGACCTGCCTGCCCGCCTTGGCCTCTGACATCAGCCTGCAGCGTGGTGGCAGAGGTGGTATCCATGTGTTTAATGCCAGTGTGATTTCCCTGCTGGGAATTTGCTCCTTGTTTCATTGCACTGGGGACTTTGTCTTTCCCCACGGGAGGGCTCCTCCCCCTCCCCCCTCTCCCCAGCCATGAGGTAGGCCCAGCTGGGGTGGGCAGGGAGAGAGAGATGGCCCACAACTCTACACAGGCAGCAATGCCCAGCATGGTACCCTCTCCTGAGCGCAGCATTTTCCTCTCCTGAGGGTGTGCCCTCATTTTAGCATTTCCCTTGGCCAGAAGCCACACTGGGAGGTGGGTAAGGAGTGTTCGAAGGGCCACAGCTGGGCAGAGGCACCTCAGGTAGTGTGAGTGTGGGCAAGGGCAGGCAGCACCGGCCTGTTTGCTGTTTCAGGGGAGGAAGTTGTTTTTTGTTTTGTTTTATTTTATTTTAAAAGCAGGCTTTTACTGAAACTCTGGTATTTTGAAGGAAATAATTTTTTCTTGTGTATCCAAATTTCTACAGCTGTTTTATGAAAACAGTAGTTCTGTTAATAAACAGGTGGTGTATAAGCAGCGTTATGTTGAGGAGCAGAGAATAATTAAAGACCTGAAATAGAGAGGAGCAGGACTACATATGCATTGGTGTATTTGTTTGAATTAATAACAGTCTGATGTTGTTGGTTTTGGCTTTTTTATTGATTCTGCCTAGATCAGTATCATCTTCAGGATGCCACTGCTAAAGCTGCAGTGTTTAATGGGCAGAAATATTGCCCTGTCAGCCTGGCCCTCCTGGCTGCTCTATGTACAGGCCAACACAGGCAGCTTGCTTTAAAGATGAAAATAAGGTTGCTGGGTCCCTGCTGGGTGTCAAAGAAGTAGAGGGAAGAGAGAGCATGATTCAGTTTCTTTCTAGCCCCTTGGACAGTTTCTGTTGAGGTAATGGTGGTGCTGCTTGTGCTGCTGGTGACTTGCTCTTCTGAGAAGGATTTCTGAGATTTAACAAGCTGTTTGTAATGAGGCTCTTCAGCTGAAGGCATCTGGTGGAAATCTGTCTGCCCTGTCCTTGTGGTGGGTCAACACACAGGCGTGGCAGTGGAAATTAAAAGCTGCGCTTCTGTTTTCAAGGTAGAAAGGCAGTTGTACTTGAGATATGCTGTATTTTACTGCATTGTCAAAGCATGTTATAAATGTGAAGTAGCATCACTTACCCTCTTTTTGTATTCACAAAGCAAAGTGATGGGCATTAAGTGCTGTGTACTAGACTGAATGATGAATCATCATCGTAGAAGGGCACACACGTATGTCAGGGCTCCCTTTTGGCCAATAATCCAGAAATGAATGCAGAGGGGGATTATATGTGGGGTTTCTTCATCCTAGTTTTATAATCTATCAGATGACTTCAGTCCAGAATTTAACTATGTCAGGGGGTGAGTCATGCTTGAAAATTATTATTTTGTCCTTCTTTTTCCTCGTTTTTGAAGCCACGGTGTCCTTGTGGCAGCTGCCAAATTGCTGTACATAAAAAGGTGATGTGTAAGGAAAACAGAGCTTGAGACTGTCAATTTGCTATCGTATTTCATACAGACCCATGTTATTAGCCAGTTTTCTCTAATATGCAGTTCCTTGCCTACTAAAATTATTTATTTACCTAATTAAAAAGGAATCAGCTGTCACTGGTAGTTCTGCTTCTGAAAACTGATACATTCCTTCTTTGTTGAATTACAGTTCATTATGTTAACTGAGATCTAGCACAGAGTAGCAGCAAGAAAAGTTTCTTTTTGTAATAGGTCCTATGCAGACTTCAGAGAATAAGTGAAGATTTTATTTTAGGGGTTTGGGGAGGGTATAATAGATCTGGTGAGGTTCTTGTGTAGCCCTAGCTGTCTAATTCTGATTAGAGTGAAATAAGAAAATGTTACCTTTTCTTGCTGAACTTCGTTTTCCATGGCTTGTTTAACCTTTCAGACCTTTTCAGTGCAACAAATATTTCTTGCCTAAGTTCTGAGTGTTTTGGGTTTTTTTCCAGGGTCTATAGGCTTTTTGTGAGATTGGATAGGATATTAGAAAATAATAATAAAAAACCAAACATGAGTGATCTCTCTTCCTCTAGTTATTTGAAAGGTTGTATTAACCCTACTCGTATTTCGTCATTTCCTTGGCAGTTGACTATGAAATTTGACCTATTTAAATGGTTTTACTGTACTACATTTCCTGGAGACCTTTCAAGATAATTTGCTTCCTAATCTAAATTTAACAGTTACATAAACCACATTTTTGAGGCTGGGAAATTTCTACCTACCTGCGCCTCCTTTTTTTTTTCTTTTTAGAAATGTAAATACAGAATTTTAATCTGAGATTTCCATGTAGTTTGTCATTTGGTTTTCATACGTGAATGCCATTTTTCTTTTTAATAAGATAAAGAAAGTAGGTTATTTTTTTATCCCACTTGAAAGTTTCCCTAGTGCTGTGGCCAATTCCATTTTTGTCAATCTGTTTTAAGATGCTAAGGAATTAAATCTTACAGGTCAAGGAAATATTTGTGTTACAGTTTGCTTTTGGGTTTTTTTTCCTTTTTCTTCTCTGTAGGTCTTAACAGGTACTGAGTAGCATATGGGTATATTTAACGTTTCTCTACAACAAGCTGAGGCTGGGAAAGAAGGTCTGCTACTCTTTGGAGATACTGTTCTGTTCTGAAATCTTGGCTGGGTTTAAGGATTCATTTTGCACAGTTGTCACTGATGTCTTGCCTAATAAGCTGTGCAGATTCAGACTCTGAGATACTTCATCCTTCTTTCTGCCAGCTCCTGTTACTGATGAACTATGCTGAGGAATGTGTCAGAACAAACTTTATGGTTTATTTGGTAAATTTAGTTGTTTACTCTGATGAAAACTGAAAATGGGAGAGTGTTGGTGTTGTTTCTGCAGGTATTTGAAATGTGTTTTTGCTTTGACCAATCTCTCTTAGATTTTTTTGAAATACCAGTGCTGTCCTTTTAGTTACATACTTGCATGTGCTGGACGATACATTGATTATTCTTAGCTTGGGGTGTGTATCTAATTTCAGCCAGGTGACTGTGTGGGGTAGATTTTTCCTGGCTTTCCTTGAAAGTGCAGTGATGGGCTGAATCCAGCATCAGTTTTGGCTCCAAGGCAAAATTCTCACTGTGGGCAGCATCCTTCTGGAATCCAGGGAAATGCTGGCAGGGTGAGGTTATTGCCTGTGTTATGAGGAGAGTGTGTTTCCTAGCATCACTTTTGTTTGAACACCGGAAGGGTTCAGGCCATCTTGACCTGTGTTCAGGTGGCAGCAAGGATAGAAGCTGATTTCTCTTTTTTAAGTTGGGGATCTTGTCTTAAGCTGCTGTGAGTAGATCAGAGAGATGCGTGCAGCCATGGCTTGACAAGTCAAACGTGATAGATGCAAATATGGTTCAAGTTTAGGAACTGCTCTGTTAATTGATGCTAAAAATGGTGCCACACAATGTTCCGTTGCAGTAATTGCCTGGAGATTTTAGTATCGTTTTGCTTGTGACATGATGATTTCTTAATGTCACTTCTGCATTTTAATTTTAGTTTAAAAGATTCCTCAAGGTAAGAACCTTTGGAACTTGTATATGTTGTCATACAAGTGATTGATCAGCTCTTGGTTCTTCTGTGAATTAAAAGAAAAAAAAAGTCTCAGATCAAGACATGTTCTTGTTTTTAATTATTAGTTTTAGGGTAATTTGTGCTTGATTCTAAGTCTTGAGCACATTTTGAGTCTGCAGCCAAATCACCCTTACTTACCTTTTAGAGTAGTGGGAATCATTACTACTCAGTGACTGGGATTAAAGTTTCTTGGGGCTTTTGGGGTGAAGGGTGCAGCCACTTACCTTTTTCACTATGCAACAACATTTCAGCAGTGAGTTGCTTTACACTTCTTGGTTTCTTTATAGCTTGTACTTTGGAACTGCTAAAAAGTTTAAATGCTAAAGCTAGGTTCTCAAAATTCAAATGAAGTTCAACACGTGTGTTCGCAAAACACCTGGATCAAGATAATGGAAATGGAAGGAAGATTATAATTTTAGCTGCTCACTGACCAGTGTTTTCATCATGCTCCTAATTATGGTTTATCTTTTCTTATTTCTTCTTTCCTTTATAAGTAGCATCTATTTAAGTCTGGTTTCTAAATTTCTTTTTTAACTATTCCATGGAAAAAACTATCTGTTATAAAAGTTTACTAAATGTTTTGTGTGTAAAAATAATACTGTTTACTTGATTCTCTTTCAGTGTTGACACAGTCTGAGGGTAGGAAAAGGGCACTGGCAATCTCATTGATGTATTTCTCACTTTTTCATTTAAGTCTTAATGCACATGTTGAAAAAAATATTTCTACTCCTTTATTTTCAGCTTTATTGTCACCATAGTTTTCAGGGCTGAAGTTAGGTTTGAGAAGGGGCAAAGCTAGGATATATGAGATTGTACCTGTTTCTGTAGGATTTTAATTCTCTTTGTTTGGTTTGTGTATTTGGTATGCGTGGCTTGCCTTTGCTTTCTACTTTTAGCCCTTTTAGGGATATGTGTATGTTTTGTTCTTCTTGGCTTTTTTTTGTTTTTTTGGTTTTTTTTGTTTGTTTGTTTGTTTTTTTGTATTTTTTTTTTTTAACTTCTTCACAGTGCTTTGCAAGTGGTAACACGTGAATGTGATGGAAGAAGCAAGAATTGAGGCACAGAGTTTCTTGCAGCCTTGCTCTGGACTGTATCACCAAGCTAGTAGTACCATTGTCTGAAGCTGAGGGACAAAGTGGAGGATGCCGGACTCTTCTGGGGAGAACTGGACTGAAGCTGGGAAAGGTTGACGTTGGTTTCCATGTTGTGGGGTCTGGCTTTGCATCTCCTGTCTTTCTGAACTGACAGACTCCCAGTTCTTCCACATTTATCAGATGAGATGAAGATCGAATGAGATAGGAGCTTTACCACAAGATGAGTGTTACTTGAGGTGATGTCCTGAGAGTGGAAACATTGTTAGTGAGCCTTCCTGATAAGCCCTTCATGCTTTGGGGTTGGAAGCGAGCTAGAAGTTGTGTGGCAGGCCCAGTGTACGCAAGGGTACAGTGAAGGAGCCTCCTGTTTAAAACAAAAGGGAAACTTCCTGCAGTAGTGATCCTGTTGAATGATGCTGAGGCTGTTACTTCTGCATCATGTGTTTGTCACTTCAGTATCCTGTCTTGCTGAATGCAGCACACTCGTGATTAGTGGGCTGTTATTCATTGTTTTTGTGGTTGTTATTGATGAAAAAAATCAGTTGGGAATCCAGTGTTACTACTACTAAGGGCTTTTACCCTGCGCCTCTGCTTTTTCTGTTTCTGTCTGGTGTGGACGCATAAATCTCTTTCCTGAGCTGCTACAAACCTACTATTCAAATAAAACCTAATATTTTTGTTTGGTTGGTTTTGTTTTTTAGTTTGGGATTTTTTTCCTCCCATGGAGTTGTTGGCAGATTTGTACTTTGTGTTCTGAAGTATTTGTTGCACTTGCACTTGTGCAAGCTATCTTTTGAGTAGCCATCTCCTCTGCTTTCCAGTTGCCCAGGCTTTTTCTGTGTGTTCCCTCCTGCAGTTGTCTCTCTGAGCCCTGTGTTTGACCCTGCTTTAATTGGATGTTCATGTTGTGCTCTGCAGATAGCTGTCTGTAGTATGGAGAGAAAAGGTTTTATTGCTGCATGTTTATATATATAGACTACAGGAGATGTGAATCGCCTGCCATAAGCTTTCAGCACCTTTTAACAAGTGCTTAAAAATTCATCTGAACATAAAACCAGAGTAAGCAGCAAGCACTTGAATTTGTTGCTAAGAAATGGAAGCAGGGGACACTCTGCTCAGCACACCTAGATGTGTCTTCATTGTCTCCCAAGGTCTTCAAACATGCCTGATGGTCTGTAAGCCAGGACTGTTTGGAATTAAAGACTGCCAGCAGAAGTGTTGCCATGGGCAGAACCAGCTCCTGTTTAGGGAAGGTTGTATGCTTCGAGAAGCTGAGTTTGGCTGCTGGAATACAAACTCTCAAATAGGCAATAGAATTTTATTTGTTATTGATTTAAGTCTATGCCCTTAAACTTCATGAGTTAGCAAGATGAAAATAGTCTTCTAGTCCTCCAGCTTCTAGTCTGATGCTCCCAAAATGTGCACAAAGACAATCTCTTCTCACCCAGGTACCTTCTGCCCATCGAATAGCTTTTGCCTAAGAAATTCATGGAAGTTTCTTATCTGACTGGTTCCTGCACAAGGCGTGTTATGGTACTACCTGGGTGTGAAGGCCTGCAGTGTTTTGAGTATTGGTTGATGTTGCTCTTCTGTTGGACACTGGTCTTTGTGTACGGCTTGGCTTCCTTGCCTCCCCACTGTTGCTTGACCTGTGAGAAGGTGAACTGATGTGAAATGAATTTCTGGGTTATGGGAGTTTTTATAGTTTGCTTACGTGGCACAAATGACCCCTTTGATATCCAGTCCTGTTGACTGCTCTGTTCATCTGTCCTCCTCCCAGATGAATACCTGACTCCATAGTTCTGTATCTACCTGCTTGGAAACTGCACTCATTGCTTCCTTTTTCAACTTCCAGGATTGTGAGCAATGTATTTTTGTAGTAGGGCAAAGGTGTTGTTTTAAACTTGAGCAGTCATTGCATTCAGATCCAGTAAATTGACTCTCTTATGTATAAAGGCTGCCTAAAATTTCCAGGAAATTGAACACTTGTGCAGCAAACAATTCAAAGGCAAAAACACAATCTCTTCAAAGCCTTTGGACAGGCTTCTCTTCTTTATCCCATGGTCTTTGGATAATCTCAAGACTTGTGTATAGTAACTAATGTGAAGGATATATCAAATGGCATATTTAGCTTTTTTAATGGCATCTAGTTTTGTTTAAGAAATGAAGCTACTTGTTTCAGGTGTGGCCAGACTGGCACTTTCAATACTGCAGGCATTTCAGGTTCAGCTGTCTGTAACCTGCCTGTGCCTCTCTTCTGTTTAGAGAAAAAGCCCAAGGCAAAAGTTGTTGTCTGCTGTGGATAATTTTTTACTTCTTTACTGATTTGCTCCTTCAGTCCATAAAAAATTTAGGAGTGATTTTTGTTTTCATTTAAGTTTAGTAATTTTTGTTTAAGTAATTGTATGGCTTCTTATTTAATGAATTTAGCATAGAGTAGTATAGAATGGCAGGACTTCCAAGGATTTACATGGATTTCTGTTTGTGCTTATTGGAGTATTAGCTGATCACTATTTTATCTTTATTAAGTAGCAGTGTGTAATTTCCTTCTGCATTCACTGTATGTGTGACATGTTTAAAAATTAATTACAAAAAGCTGAATAACTTTTTTTAATGGAACTGGTGCAGTTCCACAGAAGAATTTCTCAGTGATACCCTTGATTGTTTCTCAAACTTCTGAAAACCACTTTTAAATTAACTGCCATCAGTCACTGTTTTTATGACTGTGCTTATTTAAAATCTGCCTTTTGTTTTGTGTGCATACTTGTAGGTTTTTTTGCCGCCCCCTCCCCACTTTTTTCTTTTTTTTTTTTTTTAAGGTGAATTATATTTCTAAATCTTTGCCTTCGGTGTGCACCCACCTTATTTCCTGGCCTCCACCCATCTCTCAGCTAGTGACTGCCACCATGGCAACTCTTCCTCTGGCTGAACAGATGGGACATTGAGTCTTGTTGGAGAGCAGAGCGCTGCTCACGCCCTGCCGGGAATCAGCTGGCGGGTTGCACTCCTTCCTGCAAAATTTAAAGCAAGCTCTGCCCACCGGAGGCATGCTGGTGCTGAGTGTGCTCAGTTTCACAAATAAGACTGTGGTCTAACAGTTGCTTGCAGAAATAAAAACATAGTGACTGAACTGGGATTATTTCTGTGCCTGAAAGCTCTTCAGAAGAGCTTTACCTTTAGAGCAGAGAGCTCGGCATCAGCCAGCAGGCTGTAATTTTCTGGTAGAATGGTTGGCATCACCTTTTTGTTTCTCTTTAGGATGCGTCAGGATGAAACGCCACAGGCATCTAAGCACCAGTGACAGTTCAGACAATGAGAGTAAGTAATACTAGTTTTTCTTTGGTCTGTCACCCCCTTGTGGTTTCCTTCTGTGGTTTAAGGGCAAACCGTTTCACCTCTTATAATTAAAAAAAAATGTTTCTCGCTTGATTTCTTTTGTGTTCTGTGGTCTTTGGTGTTCTGAATCCTGTTGCAGGAGAAAAATGAAGCAAGGGATCTGTAAGCCTTGGGGGGAGATTTGAGCCTACTTAGAATTTGAAGAGAAACTTGTTCAGTCTTTCACTTCAGTTCATTCTGAAAAGGGAGTTTACTTTCCAGGTTCCTATTTTTTTATTTTTTAAAAAAGAATTATGTTGTCTCTTGTTGTGCAGAGCCTCATATGAGTGTTGATAGGTTAAGAGTTATATGCAGAGAGAATTAAAACCAGTATATTAATTGCTATGTTATGCTGGTTCTTTACCTGTTTGTTTAGTGACATTATATTTTAAATGTTCCTTGGCACACATCTGCTTAAAGTTACATCTTCCTATTTTATCTGAAAAAAAAAAGACCAAGACCAAAAACTAAACACTGTGTGGCAGGATCTTGTTTGTTTTTTACAAACCTGTGCCTGTCTAATAACTCTATAAATACTGATGATTCATTGTCATATTTGCTGCCAGTCATCATTGTATCCTTTACTGAAATAACATTTTGCCCAGAAATGTCTAGACATCACACTAGTATTTTTTGCATCTCTCATCAGCATGCTTTAGTATCACTGCTCCTTTTTTTTTTTTTTTTAAGTCACTTGCAAACTCTTTCCTGTTTTGCTCCTCATTCTACCTTATTAGAAAGAAAATGAAGGAAAGTGGTCTGCCTGCTTGTTTCTGTTTACTCTTGCTTGTATTAGGCAGAGCAGAATATACCCATAATCTCAATGTGCTGTGGCTTCATAAAGAACTAGTGGAACAAGAGGAGCTGTAATCAAGCCTACAAACAACCTAAGACTTGTTTGCCCACGTCTTCTCAAAGTTGTGAAAATTCAAGAGATTGGAGTGCCTTGTGTTTTAGTGAAAAAGTAAATTGATATGAGCTATAATGGTCTCTTTTTTTTTTTTTTTTTTCAACAGGTCCTTCCACTTCCTTTTCTTCTTGTGCTAAATACAGGAGCAAATCAAAAACACCAGCAAATGAACAAAAGAAACCTGCTGAGGTAAGGGTTAAAGATTGGTTAGTGGTACGTTTTTTTCGTGTAGTTTTCATATTCCTAAGCCTTGAAATCATGAGCTTTGAACTAGTGCAGTGAGTCCTTTTGTCACCTGTCAAAGTTTCTGTGAAACTGTGTTTTTCCCAACTGTTCCTATACTAAGGAGCTCTGGTGTTTGATGTCCCAGAATGACTTCTGTCATTTGCAGACAGAAGCATTTAGTTCTTTCTTCCCCTGAAATTTAGTCTCATTTTGATACTGAAAAA
Source organism: Heliangelus exortis (assembly GCF_036169615.1). Classification (NCBI taxonomy): domain Eukaryota; kingdom Metazoa; phylum Chordata; class Aves; order Apodiformes; family Trochilidae; genus Heliangelus; species Heliangelus exortis. The sequence continues at coordinate 66,605,880 of NC_092422.1, forward strand.
GTTAAGATGGTCTTAATGATTTAAGAGCATGCCACAGAAAGAAGTGGTTTATGTGTATGGGAAGGATACTTTCTTTCTGCTTTGGGATAGAACAGTGGCACACTTAACATGGCAGGATACGTATAAGCAGTGTTTTCTGCCACTTGCTCACTCTTGGCTTTTTACCTGCAGTGAAGCTTTTTTCCACTGCCACCAACCACCTATTCAGGACCTTTACACTTATCACTGCTGCTTTCACCAACTTAATCAATTGGCATTTATGCACAATCCAGTGCTGAAATCCATCTGATCAACTGTTCCACTGGTAGCCCTCTTTGGGGAAGATGTGTTGTCTGCCTTCTCCACATTTGATACTTGGTTTTTTAAAGGCTGCAGTCAGGTAATAACTGCTAAGGGAAGAAATGTTTCTTTCAGGTGATTCCCTTTACCTTCTATCACATTCCCTCCAAATGAGTCTTTCAGCATGCTAGCTTGACTGTTGATACCTGAAGGTTACTAAAAAAAAAAAGACTGACAAAATCTACTTTGTTTCTCTAGAATGTGAAGCTGTTTGTTATGTCCCAGAAGTAATAGTATACTGTACCAGCAGCTTTTTTCCTCTTTAGATACTGCTGTGAGAGGTTGCATGAACCATAGGTTGTGCTCATAGAGCAAAAGCTATTCAACAAACATACTTCATGATTCTTTTCTAAATGCTGCTAACTAGGGAAGTTTGGTTTTGTAAGAAGGTAAATGTTACAGAACATGTCCTTTCTTTAGAAGTTTAATTTTTGTCACAACTTAGTTGAAGTCAAGTCACTGATGCATTTCTAAAAGAGAATGTTGCACAAATGTTTCCATAAAACCAAAATTGGACACGATTAGCTACATAGTGTTTTGTTTACAGCCACCAAGCAGGTTAAAAAAAGCCTGCTATGCTTTTTACCTTTAGAATGTTGGTCTGAGGATTATGATTCTGTAAGAATTTTAATCTTAAAGCAGCTTGTGGTTACTTAGGTCTTTTCATGATTGCTCACATTTGCCTAGGCAGGAGTTTTCTTGCTAGCCAAGCTAGGCAAGTGGAAACTGAAACATACACTGCCAGACCTGTTGCTGTTTCAAGTACACCTCAGTGCTAGGCCCTTGCCAATCCCATCCTTCTACCCAGCCATCCAGCTTTTCTCCTGCTTCTCTTCCTCCTAGGGACTGTGCTATTACTGTTTTCTTTGCTATTCCTCCCTACTGTATTTATGTGTGCCCGTGCAATATTAACAATAAATATGAAAATGTGGTACATAGTATACAGATGTTCTTTTGACATAACTTCTAGGAATTAAAATGAGCAGTGTTTTCAGTTCCTCCTTTTGAGATCTTCTTGGCTGCATTCTACCTGTTCTAGGATAAAATATTGAAGCTCTGTAATGTTTTAAAAATATGAAACATGGAAGAACAAAATCTGGACCGCACACTTGGAATTAAAAAAGTGTATTTCATAACATCATGGCAGTAATACTGGCATCTTTTTGTCATCTTTCACTTAAGATCACCCTTGTGGAAAAGAAGGGGAAAGAAAAAAAACAAAAAACAAAAACCCCACTTTAGTATATGGCCTCTTCTAGGAGTGTGCCAAGTACAATATTTAAAAGAACCCTGGAAAAAAAAATCCTCAGGGAAAGGGAACAGAAGGTGACAGTAATAATCTCTACTGCTTTTACTTAAGACTCTTGGCTCTCCTTCCAGTTTTTCCTTTCCTTCTGCTAGAAGTAAGTACTCCTTCCAAACCCTTGAAAAACATATGCTGGAGAGTGTATTACACTAAATGCTGTTGTAAGCAGAGTATTGAAATTGATTATTTGTGCACCAACTGGTGAAAAGGGTATAAAACAAAGACTGAAAAGAGAACCCACTGCACACCATTCAAGAAAATCATGTTGAAAGTCCAAGTTTTTTTGTAGTCATAATTGTCTAATATCTATTGGATGAAAATTTAAAATTTCAGGCTGACAACAACTCTTTAGCAAAGGCTCTCTTTTAACAAGTTGGCATGGCTCTCCTTTCATTCACCTCTGCTTGCCAGGCAGCAGGCTGTTTCTTGAGTTAGTGATGCAGAAAATCTAAAAGGTCACAGCTATAAATAGCTGTTTGGGAATATTTTTACTTGTGGTCTTCATACATTAATTTTTCTTTCGTGCCAGTAAGCCTGGCTTTCTCAGTTAAATTGCATGTGAATGATGTAGGCTTTTTTCCATTTCTTCAACCATTTCCAGCCCAGCCCAAGTACCTGGGTTCTCATTCCAGATAAAAGCTTGTCGTTGGTACTGTGAGCAACAATCAAATTAGTGTAGCTGTCATTTACTTCACAGGACTTGTCTGTATGTGCCATGGCCCTCTGTGGTTGCCTATAAAAAATGATGAATGGCTGCAGAATGTCAGGAGTTGGAAGGGACCTCTGAAGATCAAGTCCAACCCCCTTGCCAGAACAGGACCAAAAACAGGGCAGGTCACTCAGAAATGCATCCAGATGGGTCTTGAAAGTCCCCAGAGAAGGAGATTCCTCAGCCTTTCTGGGAAGCCTGTTCCAGGGCTCTGTAACCCTTACAGTGAAGAAATTCTTCCCCGTATTGAGGTGGAACTTCCTGTGCTCTATCTTGAATCCCTTGCCCCTCATCCTATCACAGGGTGCAGGTGAGAAGAGGTTGTCCCTTCCTTCTTGACACCCAGCCCTCATATATGTATACACATTAATTAGGTCCCCTCTCAGTCTTCTCCTCTCCAGACTAAGAAGCCCCAGGTCTCTCAGCCTTTCTTCATAAGGCAGGTGCTCCAGTCCCTGAATCATCCTCGTAGCCCTTCCTTGTGCACTCTCAAGTAAATCCCTGTCCCTCTTGAACAGGGCAGCCCAGAACTGGATGCAGTACTCTAAATAAGGTCTCACTAGGACTGCTCTGCTTTGAATTGCCTCTCTGATGCTTCGGAATTGAGGCAGATACCGGGATGGCCTCAGTGGAGCCAGGTCATCTGGTGTTACTGCAGGGGAAAGGTGCAGTGTTTAGAGTGCAAGTGTCAGAGCCTTATCCCAGGGGTTGACATCAGTGCAGAAGGGGTGTTACTGGGTTGGACCTGGGGTCTGCTTACAGTATTCTCCTTGGAGAAGAAGGTGGAACAAGGCAAGCCTGTAATGGTGCTTCTTCAGATCATGGTGTTTTTCTGTGCAATTTCAAAAGCAAGATTGTGTCTCTTTCTTGGTGCTCCTCTTTTGGATTACAGTCTATCACAAACTACTGAAATGGTGACTTAAAAATTCTGCTGTCCAGTCAGCTTTAGCTGTTACTTTGAATACATAAGTTGTGTTAAAGTTACAGGCGCACCAGCAGTATAAATCATAAGAGTTTTTCAGACCTTTATGATGATGTTGGCCACGTGCCAATTGTGGTGTTGCCCCTCATGGATTTAAATGCAGACAGGAGGGGCTCACAGGCTGAAGCAGTAGGCTGTGTGGGAGTAGCAGGGTAGGAGGCATTTGGATGTCTGGCTCAGCATGAAGCCTGTACTTTGCAGTTTCCTGTCTCTGTGGAAGCTGCTGCAGAGAATGATGGCAGAGTAGTTGAAATAATTTTGCAGGGAAAACCTGATAGCTGGACCATCCTGAGTGACTGACCCTTTCTTTTTCTTAGGCTAGTGGAGTCAGAAAAGAGGGGTCACAAAAGAGCTTAAGAGATCTTTCTGATGCTCAAACAATTTTTTTCTCATTCCTCTCTCCCTCTTGACACTGTGAAGGAGTTAAATTTTTTTTTTTTTTTAACTCTTTCCATTTAAGATGGCAGTATTTTACCTCACTTTGCCAATAGGGTTTTGAATCTCACAGCAATAGTAGTTTTTAATCCCTCACTGTTGATAGTGACAGCTCTGCTATCATGCAAAATGTAGCTTGTCTTCTACAAGAAAATGGTCTGGTTTCATTACTTGGGTATGTGAAGTTATTTTTTTAGTGGCATTTAACTGCCACATAAATCACAGGTCTTGATCCTGAGCAGTGCCCTGTAGGACTAGACTCTTGGCAGAAAATGGATTAATTTTGCAATTTCAAAGTGGTTCGTTTGGTTCTGTTTGAATAGGCAATGTGGTTAAACCATAGTGCTCTGCATGTGCTATATGTAATAGAATAGAAGACTGTTACTTTTATGTACATGCTTACTTTGGAAAATTCTGAATTAACTTGGGCATCTGTACTGGTTTTTCAAGACCTCTGGTGAACACACCTTATGCATTTCGATGAGGTATTTTTTAGATTGCCTGGGTTAGTTTATTTTAAAAAATTAATATTTTTATATGTATTTTACAATGTGTAGGCAATTAACAGTGACTCTGTAAGTGCAACATCATTGGTTATTTCAAGGATTTTTTTTTTTTTTTTTTTTTTGCTTTGAGATACTGTCTCAGGCTCTTTGAACTCTTTAGCAAGAGGTACCCTGAATGTATAAGGGCATGGAAAAGCTTGTCTGTGAAAAGGCTGAGCTACTGTACCTTTGTAAGAGAATGAGCAGGTGTAACAGTAAAGTATGAATAGCCTGGAAACAGCACAGCTAGAGCTTCAGTCCTGCTTGTCCTTGTGAAGGAAGAATTGGGGAGCAGAGGCAGGGAGTGAGGGGGAGATGAATGAGGCCAAAAGTTAGGAAAACTGTAGCAATTAAAAGGATATTCTTTCCATGCATCATGCAATTAGACTGTGAAGCTCATCTGCTACAAGAAGTTGTTAAGACTGAGAACTAAACAAGATTAAAAATGGAATAGATAATGAGGAGAGATTTTTCTAGATATCTGTATGAATTAGTACCACTTTCAAAATTGATTGCTAGGATTAATCCCCAAATCAGAAGCTTATATCTGATTAGCAACCAGAAGGAAACTTGACATGTTCTTGCACGTTTTTCTGGCTCATGAGATACTGCCAGAGATAAAACGGTAGGTAGAGTTGATTTAGTATCTGATTTCCTGGCTTTTCCTATACAGGCTTGTAGAGGAGGCAGGGAAGATTCATAGCTACTTAAAAGAGAATTATGATATTTCATTTGTTTGAGTCTTTGATAATCCATAAAAACAGTTCTAGGGAGTAGGAGCTCAAAGGTTAGGATTTACTGCAGTGCATGTCCTAATTGTGTGGATGTTCGGAAACTATAAATTTAATGCTGCACTTATTTCTGCCTGTCCCAGCTTCTTTAACATCTGAAGTCTTTCAGTCCTGTCAGTGTACATGCCTGGAACTGCAGCTTCGTTCCATTTTATAATTATGTTGCCTTTTGTTTACTTTGCTACCAAAAAAACCTCCATCCAAACAACAAAAAAACCCACCTTGTTTGAGTCCCCAGACTCTTCCATAGAAGCTTCATACCCAGAGTGCAACAGTTAACAGGAAAAATTCTGCCTATCCAAGATGAGCAAACCAAATATTGTCCTTTGAGCTTCATTCTCTCTAAATGGGCAATCTTTTGCACATAGTGTGAACCATCTCTGCACTGGTAATGCCCTTACCTTGAGTACTGTGTGCAATTTTGGGCACCACGGGGCATCGAGCTATTGGAGAATGTCTGTAAGAGAGCCATAAGGATGGTGAAGGGTCTGGAAGGGATGAATTATGAGGAGCAGATGAGGTTTGTTCTTCTCGGAGAAAAGGACACTGAGGGCTGCCCACGTTGCAGTCTGTGGCTTCTTCACAAGGGGAAGAGATGGGACTGGTACTGATTTCTTCATTCCAGTAACCAAAGAGAGGACTAAGGGAAATGGTGGGAGGCTGAATCAGGGGTGTTTTAGGTTAGATATTAGGAAAAGGTTTTTTACCCACCGGGTGGCTGAGCCATGGTACAAGCTCTTCAGGGAAGTGGTCACAGCACCAATCCTGCCTGAGTTCAGGAAGTGTTTGGATGATGCTCTCAGGCATATGGTGTGATCCTGGGGGTGCCCTACACAGGGACAGGAGTTGGACTTGATGATCCTGATGGGTCCCTTCCAACTTGGTGTATTCTGTGATCTGTACAAATATTGAACAATGCTTAGATACTATGTAGCTGTATTACACTTGTAATAGGGCATATTAAAAATTGGCTTTTTTTATTTAGGAGGTGTAAACTGCTGCTTTATAAATGCATTTAAATGTTGCTGAAGGTGTTAAGAGCTCCAATAATAAAATAAGCTTACTGCTTTCTCTGCTTAGAGAGGATATTTGCCTCTGTTCCATGCTCTTTTCTGTAAAAGTTTTGAGACATAGTCTTGCAGGGTGACCAGATGGGACAGTAGTTGCCTTCTGCCTTTTAGAAATCATGGCTCTGTCTTTCTGGGGCAGCAAGTCTTCTGACAAGGAAATGCATGTTGCTGACTTACTTGGGGTTCTGACTCTTGGGGCTATGCAGGTTGCAGGGAAGGCTTTAGGACTGAAGCAATTAGATCCAATCCAGCAGAAATTCTGCTTTGATTTTAACAACAGAGCAGTTAACCCATAAATTGGGTTCCCAGTCCTGGCCAAGGTGCCGGTGCCACCTTTTTGGGTGGTATGTGAGCAGGTGATCCAACTATCCAGGAGCTGAGAGAGTGTCACAAGAAGAAAGAGAAGTTTTCTCTCCATTTTTAAAAGATGATGCAATCCACTTGTTTACCCTGACACATGCATTAAGACAAGGTGAATGAGCAATGGCATCAGTTAGCTTCAGAAGTAGCTTGCAGAGAGGTATTGGAAAAGGTAGTTTACTATTGTTTGTTTGTTTGTTTTAGATTTGCAATGATCATGAACAAAAAGTGCATGACTACCAGTGCAGCTCTGGTGTTTGCATTGTTCAGCAAAAATAGGATTGGTAGAAGACTGTTGTATTGTCTTTGATGCTAATGTTTTCTATAATTATCTATAAAACTATTTGTATCCTCCCTGATGTCTTTAGTGGATAACAATACACCACACAAAATAATCTGTTTCACAGGCTTGATGTATTCACAGAGTAAGCACAGGAGGGCTTGGGTAGAAGTCATGGACAGTTTGTGGTGAAGCATTTATAAACAAATTCTAAGATGATAATTCTACTTGGACGTGCTCTTCTAACATAATTTCCAAATAGGACTCAGAAGTCTGAAAAACAAATAAAACTTATGAACCGTATCTTTCCTTCCATAGCTCCACAATATTGTTATTACTTGGTGTGTTAGTGCCATGGGGGAGCAGAGCATCCTTATTTCTGGAGATTTTTTGTAGAATTTAGCTTTTAAAGGCTTTAAGATAGCAGTACATCTCTGCAGAGGTGACTTGAGTTCTCATTGCCTCAGCAAATCCAGGCAGACTTAACTGCAGAGCAAAAAGCTAATCTTGACCAAAGAACAAGGTCTCCAGTTCTAGATTTAAGCCCCAGCTCTAAAGCATTACACAATTTAGCTTCTCAATAAAATGCTTAAGTTATTATTACTGTTGTTGTTGTTATTATTACTATTGTTAAAACACATATTTCATTGCCATCCTTCTCTTGGAGTGCTGCATCAATTTCAGCGGAACCTAAAAATTCCTGGCAGCAAAATGAAATGGCAAATTCAGACCAAGCTGTCTTGTATGGTAAGCAGGGCTAAAAACCACCATCACCCAGTGACTTCTGTGAATGCTTACACCAGTGGGGAGTTTCTCATTTCTGTGTGTACAGACATGGCTCTGCTACCTGCAGTTGGCTCTAGTTCATCTCTGCAAGGCCCTTCTCTATTATGGTACAGATGTTCAGTGCTAGTTGAGTCTTCTCTGGAGTCATGTCTCCAGATGGGAATGCCTTATTAGCCTAGACCTGCCATGCTGATTTTTCACGTCTTCTCAGTATTTATGATATTACAGATTATATTAAAATAAAGTTGAAGGGTTGTGCTTTCTGCATGGCAAGAAACAGCAGCCTTCCCATAACTGATGTGGAGCTTGGGCATGTAGTGATAGAACGAGGAGTAATGGTTATTAAGATGAAAGAGAATAGAAGATGGGGATGGAGAGCAGAATAACCTCCCACATAATCCAGGTTTTTAATGACCTGCTCTGCCACCTGGACAAGTCTGTGGGGTCTAGAGTACTTGAGGGAGCTGGAAGAGGAGATCACCAAGAGTCTCTCTATCATTTGTCAGCAGCCCTGGTTAATGGAAGATCCCAGGCAACTGGAGGCTTGCCAATGTGATGCCTGTCTACAAGAAGGAGCAGAATTAAGGTCAAGGGAACAATACATCTGTCAGCCTGACCTAGGTATGGGGAAAGATCATGGAGTGGTTCATCCTGAGTGTGCTCATGTGGCAAGTGCAGGACAGCCAGGGGATCAGGAAAGGCAGGTCCTTCATGACTAACCTCATCTTCTGTTACCAGGTGACCCATCTAGTGGATGAAGGAAATGCTGTGAATGTTGTCTACCTGGACTTCAGTAAAGCTTTTGATACTGTCTCCCATAGCACTCTTCTAGAGAAGCTGACTACTCATGGCATAAACAGATGTACTCTTGGCTGGGTTAAAAACTGGCTGGCTGGCCAAGCCCAGAGAGTTGTGGTGAGCAGAGTTAAATCCAGTCAGCAGCTGCTCACCAGTGATGTGCCCCAGGGCTCAGTGTTGGGGCTGGTCTTGCTTCACATCTTTATCAGTGATCTGGTTGAAGGGATTAAATGAATCCTCAGTAAGTTTGCAGATGACACCAAATTGTGCAGGGGTGTTCATCTGCCCTGAGGTTAGAAGCCTCTAGAGAGAGACCTGGGCAGGCTGGATCAATGGGCCAACAGCTGTATGAGATTCAACAAGGCCAAGTGCCTGGTCCTGCACATGGGTCACAACAACCCCATATAATACAGGCTTGAATAAGAGTAGTTGGAAAGCTGCACAGGGGAAAAGGATTTGGGGATGCTGGTTGACAGCTGGCTGAAGATGAGCCAGTGTTGTGCTGAGGTGACCAAGAAGGCCAGCAGCATCCTGGCCTGTAAAAGGAATAGGGGTGGCCTGTAACAGGAATAGGGTGGCCAGCAGGAGAAGGGGAGTGATTGTGCCTCTTTACTTTGGCACTGGTGAGGCCACACTTCGAGTGCTGTGTTCAGTTCTAGGCCCCTTGCTTCACGAAGGATATTGAGGTGCTGGAGAAGGGCAACAAAGCTGATGAAGGAACTAGAATATGAGTCTTAAAAGGGAGAGGCTGGGGTTGTTTAGTCTGGAGAAAAGGAGGCTGAGGGGAGACCTTATCACTGCCTGCAGCTACCTGAGAGGAGTAAAGGTGGTCCTTGCGAAGAGGAGAGTATGTGCTGTGGAGTGGATTAGCTGTTGCTTTATGGATATATTTCATAAAGGAGCAGCATTGTATTTCAGTTAAATATCCAAAAGAAACAAACATGAGGAAAAGTTATTTCAGTCCCAAAGGCACATGCCTGCTCTTAGTTTAGTTAGCTTAGTTCATAGCCTTGAGGCTGACTGCTGAAGTAATAATTACTTGTTTATCAGAAAACACTCTCAGGGTCCCCTGGGTGGTTGAGTTTACTTCTATAACAAAGTAAATGCAGAATGAACAATCAAAGTGTGTGTTCTTATACATTATTCTCCAAGAGTATTTTACTGTTGGATGACCCTGCTTGGCCACGTGGGAAGAAATTAAGAATTATGAGAGATAGTAACTGTTCTAGGTATCTGCAGGAAATACTCAATTGCACTGTTATCACAACTATGAATAGGCAGTTCTTAGGAAATCTTGGTCAAATTTTGGGATTCCTTAAGATTTCAGCTGTTGTGTTTACATTACTTAAGTCTTTGACCTTCAGAGATACCTCTGTTGTAAATTTTAGAAATACGAAGCAGAGAACTTTGTGGCTTGTTGATCATGTGATAGGTACTGTACAGCAGTCAAAAAATCTACAGAAAAAAAATCTATGCTCCAAGGGATTTGTGCTCTAAAACCAGGGATGATACAGTTCACATACATAATGGATGATCAGAAGATGAATTTGCTGCTAAGTGATGTAGTTAGATGCCTTTAATGAATACTGATGCCTTTAATGGCTTTTTTATCTAGTGTTCAAAAAATAATGGGCTTGATATGAAGCACTCTACTTCCATACTCTATCAGTGGCTTAAAGGTAGTTTGTATAGCACTTACCTCAGATAAAGTTTGAGGGATATCTTATAATTTACCAGTCATTTCACTTCTTATTGGATTATTTTTTTCTCCTGGAGTTCTCGGGATTGGGCCATGGTAGTGTTCCTTTTAAACCTTGTTCTGTACCTGTAACATGGAAAACTAAAATGCATTTTAAGTGCCATAAATAATTTTACCTTTTTGTCTGTATGTACACATACTGCTTGGAAAAAATGGATTCTCACAGTCTTAATACTTTCACTCTTGTAACTTAGTTTTTAATACAAGCCCACTAGGACCTGAGGAATTTCACATAGAAAACACTGAACAGTCTGGTCTGAACCAAAGCAGGTAACACATCAGTAATAAATCAGGGAGCCTTGACTCTGTGGTTTTGAGGTCCCCCAGTCAGCTTGCTTTCCTGGCAGCCCACTTGAGATGCAATAGTAGGACATAATGAAGTAATAGCAATTTTTCAGGTCACTGTCAGCCTATTTCAATACCTGGTTTTAACACAGAGCTTGTTAAAATAATGTTTTTGTGATGATTTCCAAAAACAGCTGAAAATTTTTGCAGTAGGCATAACCTGTCTGGTGCTGTCAAATTGAAAAGGGTATATGAAGATATTTTACTTCTCTTGTGGCTGTAAAACTGAATTAGTAAGAAGAGAGTTCAACCTGCCACAGCTTATTGCAGGGACATTTTCTGTTTCATTTTATTGCCTTTTGAGGATTTGATTCCTCATTATGATAATACAGTAGTTAGTTGTCATGTCTCCCTAACACCAAGCCACAGTCACTGTTCTGCTTATATGAATGTTGAACTAGTGCAGTGTGGCAGTGAAGGAAAAAACCCACAAAGGATGCATATGCACTCTATTTAAATTGTATGCACCTGTTTTTGACAGATACTGACATTAACTAAGCTTTGAGGTGTTTTGTAATCGTGGTTTTGTGCCCATAAAAACTTAATCCTCTTGAGCCAAGAGTAGAATATTACATCTGAAGTCACTGATGGGTTTGCTTTGTTTAATGCTGGTGTGTTTCACTGCATAGGTTTTCTAAAGGAAGCTGAAGCTGATTTGTGTCATTATGCTGACATTGCTGGGGTTCAGGCACAGAGCAACACAGGTCTAATGTTTCAGCAAAGGCAGCAGGCAGCTGTTCATCTTCGATGTTGAGATCCTGACCAGTAGAACTTGAAGTGGTTTTAATAAATGAAGAAGTGCCTATACATCAGTTTTGCCATGGCAACTGTTCCTAGCCTGTGATGAATATGACATTTTAAAGTAGCTGAACTGAGTGAAAGAAAAGGAGATGCTAACTCATATCTAAGTTGAGATAAAGCCTACAGACTGGCAAGTAAAGTGAGCTGTTAGAACGTGACATGATGGGGAGTGTTAAATGGGGTGCCAGGCTTCTTGTCCCCCTTTCCCTGATTGCCTATAACAGCCTTATTCCTTCTGATCAGTCTCCAAGCAGCCGCGTGGTTTTGAGTTAGCATAAACTTCCTTTCCTACTGCATGTGATACACCAAAATAGCTGTAATATAGGCAATTTGAAACTGAATTATTTGTGTGTCAGTACTCTTTAAAATTTAAACATCAACAGTGTGTGCATTGTTTCAGTGTAGATGAAGAAAAATGCCTACTGCTTCCTTCAGTGCAACACTCTTTCTTAAGCCACTCTTCCCTCTGGTGTTTCTTACAGGTGTTCCGCAAGGATCTCATCAGTGCCATGAAACTACCAGATTCTCACCATGTCAACCCTGAAGAATATTATGTCTTTGCAGACACGTGGAAACAAGAATGGGAGAAAGGAGTTCAAGTTCCAGCCAGTCCAGAAACTATCCCACAGCCTTCTCTCAGGTAATGGAAATCAGATGCAGATCAAGAGAACAAAATGTTAATTTAGAGGAGGTGGTGTTTAAAAAATGAGTAGTCTAAATGGACTCAGCTTTTTTGTGCTATTTAAGTCTCTAATGCAGCAGCCTTCATGCATGTTCTTAAACAAATACCAATTTGGCAAACAGTTCTGTGGCACTTGAGTCCAAACCTGGTTCTGTCTGTTATAGTATCTACATTGTGACTTTAAAAAGGACATATTTTTTCCTAAATCACATGGGGCTGTGAGTTAAAAATTATTTTCTCATATGAGTACACTGAGTTTAATACATTGCAAATAAACCCAAACTTATATGTGTTACTTGAAAGGCTTCTCTATAAAACATGATGATATAGAGCACTAGGCATGAAGGAGTTACTGATACCTGATAAAGTTCATGTAATTTCAATTTGGTTATTGTTGCCAAAGCTTTAACCCTTTCTGACTTCTCTGGACACAACTTGCTGCTTACCATTTTAGAACTCAGTACTATCTTGACTTCTGTTCTCTCACACTGTGCTTTTAGACTAGGAAAATGTAACCATCTAGTCCTGAAACCTTTCCTGGTGGAAACAGTGTGTTTCAACATAGAAATGTTACTGTCAGCATGATCTTTGAGATGAAGATAAATGAATTGTCCAGCAAAAGCCCTGATACCAGCACAATTTAATTTTCACTGGGCCTATTGTCAGTACCAAGTTATTAAAAATAAATATATTGCATCTCATACCAGCAGTATTACATTAGAGGAAAAAATTGCTATAGATTTGGCTAGACCAGAGAAAAGAAAAACTCACAAGGGAACAAGAGGATAAAATGAGCAAGGTGAAGGGGAGGAGGAATGGCAGAACATTGTTTGTGCTAATACTGGCAACCCACATTGTCCAGTAAATATGGAATACTGCTTGACTGTTTTCTGCTCCCTCTGTACTCCTCTTATTTCCCACAGCTTTTCTTCTTGTCCTGTGGAGGGTTAGATCCAGAAAGCATGGTGAGCTGCTCACACATGGCACCATTCCATTCAGTATCTTTCTAGCTTCCTTTTACATGCAAGGCCTCTTGCATTGAATTAGGAGAAAGATTGACTTTTATCTAGTTAACTTCAGTCTTTCCATTCCTATAAGCTAGTTTACTAATGAAATGCTGAGTTCTGTCTCTTAAAATAATTGCAGGATTAAAAACACCAGTGTTTTTCTACCTTGCTTCCTGCATGTTTTTTAGCCCTTTTATTGCCCTTACGTTTTTGCTTGGCATCAGAGTGGTTCTTACATAACAAAATAATACATTTTTACAGTGGATGAACTGTCATTTACAAAATCAGAGTAGACTGTTGATCCCAGCTGAGGGGAAAGCCCTTCCATGCCCCCTGCCTTTCTACCCAGTAGAATAAATTAAACTTTCCTGAAAAAGCTGTTATTTTCAAGAAAACAGTTGACAAGATTTCCTTCTGTCATTTAAGAGGAATATAGAACAAAGATTTCCTATGTTCCTAATACTTCTGTGGGTTTCAAAAAAACTTGCATCATTGCACTGGTGGTGTTTGTTAAATTGAAAATCATATGCACAGGCTTACACTTTAAAAAAGGTTCTGTATATGTAACAAATCTTAGCACATTTTGTGTGAAGAAATTACATTTTCAGAACTCCTCTCTGAGCCTGGCTGTGCTCACTGGCTAGTTTAAGATCTGTGAAACACGAAGTTTCTTTGCACTTACAGCAAATATTTCACATCTTGTAAGGATGGGTCTTTAAAAACTGTAACTTGCCATTATTTTTTTTAAAAAAAAAAACAATTTTCATTCTAGGGTTGTAGCAGAAAAGGTGAAAGAAGTACTGTATACACGACCCAGGAAATACATCCACTGTTCTAGCCAAGAGCCCACAGAACCAGGTTACATTAACATTTTGGAACTGGCAGAATCTGTGTGTCGCTATGACTTGGACGACATGGACATCTTTTGGCTTCAGGAGCTAAATGAAGAGCTTACAGAAATGGGTAATTTTACAAGACATTCTGATTTTAAAAGCAGCAGTTAATTTGTTCTGTGTTGTAGTCTGCCGTGTGAGATGTCTTAAAAATGCCTGAATGAAAGTTGAATGGAAATGCTAAGAAAAACAAGAGGTAAAAATACTTTAAATAACGCCTTGCTCAATCTGTTAATGTTTTATGTTTTACCTGTTGTGCCTAAAAACTTCTTCACATCCAAAATCATGTGCAACTTCTGCAGACTGAGGCAGGAGGCGAAAAGCCCACACCAGGTGGAATTAATTTTAGGGCTTCAAAAGTTAAAAATTTTGTGTAGGAAAAGCAGATGTTTCCATTTGTTAAACATGAACATATTGCAACAAACTCCGAGTTCTGAGGAGCTTGCATGCTGGGTTCTTAATCAGCTAAGTAAACTTTCTTTTTTACATTCAAGTTGTGAGTATAGGGGACTATGAAGGGGAGTCAGCTGTGGAAAATAACCTTGGAGTTATCACCAGAATAACTTGAGTTGCAGTGGAATAGCCAGTGTGTGCTTGGCATTCTTCCATGGATGACTGCAGGGCCTTTAGGAAGGACAGATGAGCAAAAGAGGGGGAGATAGTTGCCTGTTCCTGGGTTTGCTGTTCTCTAACAAGAAGGAACACGTAGGGGTGTGATAATCCACAGTAGTAGTATTGGCTGTAATAGCTTTGAAAAAGTGATGACTGAGATCTTGAGGAGAGGTGAGGAATGGAAGTAGTGTTCTAGCCCTGGAATACAGGAGAGCAGGTTTCTACATATTTGGGTAACTGGTTGGTGGGACATGAGAGTTAACTCTGAAGAGTGGAACTGCTGAAGAGAGCTAGCAGGACTTTAGACAGGCACAGTCCAGGCACAGTAAAGATCCTTCCAGACATTTCAGAAAACAAGTAAATGTGTCAGGAGACTGGCTTGGTGAAGGAGGGAACTCCAGCAGGACTGAGCTCCAGCACCAAAGGATGTTAAGTAAGAAGTAGAAGCAAGGACAAGCTTCCCAAGCATACAGGGATGCTGTTAGAAAAATCAAAGCTTTTCTGAGGGACAGATCTCCATCCATGGATATTTTAAAGATCTGGATAGATATCTCTCTTAGGCAGCAATCTTGTCTGTGTTCACTGTTGACTCTGCTTGAAGCCAGGGATGAGGCTGGAGCGCTCTGAGGGTCCCTTCCCCATCTGAATGGTTCTGTAGGTCTTTTAATTCAGGGAGTGAGAAAATACCCAGGCATCAGAGAGAACAGTTTAATGGCAGAAGACACTTGGTATCAGCAGTCGTTTGCCTTTTCTATGTTCCTGTTTTATCTGTTGCAACAAGGAATCAAAATTAGTGGCCTTATTCACATGCATAGTCCAGCAGTTAAAATGCTGGCCTCTGCTGCCCATCATATTTGAAAAGTCATGGCAGTCTGGTGAAGTTTTTGCTGACTGGAAAGGGGGAAACATAACCCCCATTTTCATAAATGGAAAAAAAGAAGACCCAGGGAACTACAGGCCAGTCAGTGTCATCTCTGTGCCTGGCAAGATCAGATCCTCCTGAGGCTCTGCTAAGGCAAGCAGATAACAAAGGAGTGATTGGTGACAGCCAACACGGCTTCACTAAGGGCAAGTTCTGCCTGGCTGATGTGGTGGCCTTCTACAGTGGGGTCACGGCTGTGGTGGACAAAGGCAGAGCAAAAGACATCATCTACCTGGACCTGTGCAAAGCATTCAGTACTGTTTCACATGACATTCTGGTCTTTAAACTGACACAGTATGGATTTGATGGATGGACCACTCGTTGGATAAGGAACTGGCTGGAGGTTGCACCTAAAGAGCTGTGAATAATGGCTCGGTGTCCAAATGGAGTCGTGTGAGAAGTGGTGTTCCTTAAGGGTGGGTACGGAGACTGGTGCTTTTTAACATCTTTGTTGGTGACATGGACAGTGAAACTGAGTGCACCCTCAGCAGGTTTGCTGATGACACCAAACTGTGTGTGTGGTGAAGTCAACACACTGGAGGGAAGGGATGGCATCCAGAGGGACCTTAACAGGCGCAAGAAGTGGGCCTGTGCAAACAGCACGAAGTTCAACAAGGCCCAGTGCAAGGTTCTGGGTTGAGGCAATCCCATGCACAAATGCAGGTTGGGAGGAGAAATGATTGAGGGCAGCCCTGAGGAGAAGAACTTGGAGGGGGTGATGATAGACCAGAAACTCAACATGAGCCAACAATGTGTGCTTGCAGCCCAGAAAGCCAACCCTGTCCTGGGCTGCATCAAAAGAAGCACAGCCAGCCATCTGAAGGGGGTGAATCTCTACAAAAGTTGGGATAGGGCTTTTTGCATGGGTGTGCAGTGAGAGGACAAGGGGCAATGGTTTAAAACTTAAAGAGGGGAGATGTAAATTATGTGTTAGGAAGAAATTCTGTACTATGAGGGTGGTAAGACACTGGAACATGTTGCCCAAGGAAGTAGTGGAAGTCCTGTCCCTGGAAAAGATCAAGGACAGGTTGGATGGGGGGGCTCTAAGCACCTGATCTAGTGATAGGTGGTCCTGCCCATGGCAGAAGGGTTGGATCTAGATGGTCTTTAACCCTAGCCATTTTATGATTCTGTGATACTGATGTTAGATGTATGTCCCAAACTTTGAAGGTCTGAGTAACTAGTGAACTATGGGCAGCGTTATCATTTTTGACTGAGGATTTTGAGAGGATGCAGTTTGAGGATTTGGTGTAGCTGTGAACATTGTAGCATTTCTTATGTGATGTTTGTCCTGAAGCTGCAATCTGCGGAGCAGTCTCTATTATTTTGCTATGGCAAATGCTTTTAAAGTAGTTCTTGCTTAAGCTAAGTTTGGTTAGCAGTAAGTGTATATAGTATGTGTAGTGTTCAAGTGAACAGATAGTATGGATTCCCAACTTTATATATATATATCCTACTTTATATTTTGAAGTCCAACAAAATGGTAAAAGCACTTTCCATACTCATCATGCTTATCACTCAATTATTGTACTGGATGGTGGCAACTTCTGTATCTTTATAAGATATAAAGTGTTCTTGATAATTTTTATTTCCAGAGTTAATCTTCAGAAGAACATTGTGTGTAATTTTGGATGTCAGTAGTGTTTCTTAAAGTGATGTAGGTGGAGAGAGGGTTGTATGGGAGCAGCTGGCAGTTACAGAAATGGCTGTCTCTCTTTTTTGCTGTCATGTTTTCCACACGGTGCAGTGTTGTGTTTTTTGTACAACTTAAACTTTTATTCAGGATTAGTTCTACATATATTTCACAGCATTACAGAAAGTTAGGGGTTGGAAGGGACCTTGAAAGATCATAGAGTGCAACCCCCTGCCAGAGCAGGGTCACCTACAGGAGGTCACACAGGAACACATCCAGGAGGGTTTTGAATGTCTCCAGAGAAGGAGACTCCACAACCTCCCTGGCCAGCCTGTTTCAGTGCTCTGTCACCCTCACAGTAAAAAAATTTCTCCTCGTGTTTATATAGAACCTCATGTGCTCAAGTTTATATCAGTTGCCTCTTGTCCTATCATTGGGCCTGGCACCATCCTTCTGGCTCTCTCCCTTTACATATTTATAAACATTAATGAGGTTGCCTCAGTCTTGTCTTCTCCAAGCTGAACAGACCCAGCTCCCTCAGCCTTTCCTCATAAGGGAGATGTTCCACTCCCTTCATCATCTTGGAGGCTTTGCACTGGTCTCTTTCAGGCAGTTCCCTGTCCTTCTGGAACTGAGAGGCCCAGAACTGGACACAGTATTCCAGATGTGGCCCCACCATAAGGCAGAGCAGAGTGGGAGAACCTCTCTCACCCTACTAACCACCCCCCTTCTAATGCACTGCAGGATGCCATTGGCCTTCTTGGCCATAAGGGCACATTGCTGGCTTTTATACTATTATTTATGGGATAATGCTGCAATTATCCAGTGAGTAAAACAGGTTTTCTATTTTTATTTCACTTTTTAATTTTCAGTAGGCGTGATGGGAGAGAAGATGCTGTGTCTACTGCTTTAGTTGCTCAAAGATACTCTTTTGTCTTCCTGCATCTCAGACTCAGTCCTCTAACTCCCCTTCCCTATTCTTTGTTGCAGGATGTGGGCCCCTAGATGAAAACACAATGGAAAAGACAATTGAAGTGCTGGAGAGGCATTGCCATGAGAACATGAATCATGCTATTGAGACTGAAGAAGGATTGGGTATTGAATATGATGAAGATGTCATCTGTGATGTGTGCCGATCCCCTGACAGTGAAGATGGGAATGACATGGTGTTCTGTGACAAGTGTAACATCTGTGTCCATCAGGTTGGTGCCTGCAAGAAGTGTTGACACTGTCCTGTGGTCTTAGTTTACCTTGGCAAGTGTGGAATTTGAACTGGGACTAAATGTTAATTGGAGGGCTTTGTGATTTTCTAGGTACGAAGGGTGGTACAATACTAGGATGGATTTTTGTGCCCTAACAGTTACAGTAGGTTAAGTGGCCTAGCATGGCAAATGTGTGGACAACTGTAGTCTAATAGGAGCACAAAGTGTATTCTTGGGACTTAAAAGTACTTCCTCTGTGACTGTAAAGAATTTTTCCCCTCTTATTAAACCTGCTTTTGAAGATAAACAGGACAGGAAATGCTGGCTTGCCTGTATGAAGAATCTAAAGATGTTTGTTTCAGGGCTGTGGCTTTGACTCCTTGACTGACTAGTTAATTGACCAGACGTGGGCTGTCCAAATTTAGCCATCTGAAACCACATGTAGGCACTTGAACAGACTGATCTTTTTTAGAAGGCATAAGCACCTGCAGTAACTATGCTGTCAGTCTGAATGTTGTTCACATTTATAGTGTTTCAGATGTAGCCAAGACTTTATGCTGACTGAGCTCAGTGTAGTCAGGCCTTATAATCAAGAAAGGGATATGAGTCCTGTGGTTTCTGTGTCTTCTGGAGGGGGGCTTTGCTATAAATTGAAAAGAGTCTAAGAAGGTTTTTTTCAAAATATATTTTTGTACCGACTGCAAGTAATACTCAGAAGACATATCTGGCTGAAAAAGGACCTGTCATTCCCCTGCTCGCAGTGGGCTGGCTTCCTGCCCAGCTGCTTTCCTGATCTGATTCACTGTGTGAAGCAGCCACGTGAGCCTGAGTGCCAGTGACATGGTCAGTGACAGGAATACAGCCAGCAGCTGGGCCACCTGCTTCAGCCCCTCCTTGTGCCTCTTCAAAAGTAATGATGAATTTGCAGTTGGAGGCTTGTGGTTGCCTGCTGATGGCCTGCTGCCTCCATGCTTCTGATGCTCCCCCATGGCAGATCTGCCTGAAAGAAGCTGGGGAGTGTGGGGTAGAGCTAATCCTAACAACAGCAACCACAAAAAAAGTAATTGACTTTTTTTTTAGTGGCCTCAGGTCTGTTTGTCATCACACAGTTTGGGGATAGGGTGGGGGTGAGAAGTGAGAGAGGTTCATCCTTCACGGTTCCTTCTTCTGCTGGCTCAAACTCACTGTGTGAAATCACTGGTTTAATTGTCTAGACCACTTCCACTCATAATTTGGATTAAATTAGAAAATAGTAAAGAGCTTCAGTCTATTTCCAGCCTCCTAAATGTGATCTTAGGTGTAATGCCACTTCTGCTTTAGTAATAGAATGGTGGTAGGAATGTGCCACATAAGGGGTAGGGGGGGCCCAAACAAAAACCTTGCAAAATTTTAAGATTACAGCTCCCCCTGTTGGGTTTTTAGAGCAGTTGACACATCGAAATAGCATTTAGGTTAGTCAGTCTTTGAGTTTCCATAATGCAGGGTTTAATTCAACAAAGTCATCCTCTCTACAGGGCTGACATGAATGTGCAGTGTTTAATGATAACTCTTCATATTAAATACTGAGATCCTATAATCAGAAGTCTGGGAAGGCAAGTGTGGGAACTTTACACTGGCTTTGAATCTGGGAGACAGGTTTACAGCTAATGATCCTGTTCTTCCAAAGTTACTGTTTCCAGAGTTGATGTTAGGAATGGTGAAAACCACCTTTTTGATAAAGCTTTTATTTGGAGCAGTTGAGTGGAATTAGACCTTGGAAGCACCTGGTGATTTTGGATACAGTTAGCTTTAATAAATCTCTGTGTACATAGAGCAGATATATCTAGACACGTGTAGTTAGCCATTAAGAACTTCTAGAAATCTGAATCAGAAAGAAGAGGTTTCTTTTCTTTTTTCTTGTTGTTTTTAATTCCTAAACCTAGCAAAACTTTAAAAATTTCTAATTTTCTTAGGGGCTAAGTTCAGTATGTAGGAAATAGGCATAAAACGCAGCACATTATTTCAGTATGTGCCACAATTTTTGTTGCAATATCCTATAAATATTTAAAGTAGCAATTCACAGAACTGTAACCACAAAGATAATTTATTGTTGCAGGAAAAAGTCTTCAGTCAAACAGCTCATATTCTTTCACATCTAATTACAATTATGCTCAAGTATAAAGTTATTAGTGGTAGGAAACTGTGATTTTAAAAAGGATTAGATGAAGAAGCTAAATTAAAGAAATGTCACTTTTTTTTTTTTTAGCTTCAGAAGTTTAAAAGTCACTGAAAACAAGTAGGAAGGTTCTTGACACCCATGGTGGTGTGCAGTCACAATGGATATGTTTTACACTATAAACAGATAATACTAGCACACATTTTAAAAAGAAAGCAGCATAAAAAGAGTTTGGTTTAGAGGCTGTTTATCTCTTTGATCGTGTGACTTGTTTTAAGGTACTAGAGTTGGAGAAGGAACAAGTGAAGGCACGTTGTGCCTTTGCAGTTTGAAAGCTTAGCTCTGTATGAGCAGTAATGCTTGTGTGTGAAATCATACTGCAGTGATCTCAATTCAATACCTGTTTTCTTCCAAGGCATGCTATGGAATTCTGAAAGTACCTGAAGGGAGCTGGCTGTGTCGCACCTGTGTTCTGGGAATACATCCTCAGTGCCTCCTGTGTCCCAAAAGAGGAGGTGCCATGAAAGCTACAAGGACAGGGACCAAGTGGGCACATGTGAGCTGTGCTCTCTGGATTCCAGAGGTAAAACCTGATTTCTGCCTCTCTTTTTCTAGACTCCTCTCTGTCATGCTGCTTTCGTTCCCTTCTCTTCCTTTCTATGTTCTGATGATTTAAGGTATCTGGTGGACTCGGTATCTGTCTTTATTCTGATGAGTCTGCACAGTCTGTGAGGACTGTGAGAGGGTACAGCTTATGTTTCATTAATCAATCCCATTGTCCCTTCCATGTACTCTGCAGTCACCAGTTGCTTCATGGTGGTGTTACGATATCTGAGTGACCTGCTAGAAAGGTTTCTAGTGTTCTCTGTAAAACTGCAGCCTTATTATTTCTCTTCTGATGAATATGTCAGCTCAGTTAGGTGTATAATTTGTGTGAATACATCTACTCTCACTTTTTTTTTTCCTTTGTCTTTTTTTTATTAACCTCAATGCCTCATTTGTATAGGATTTATTCTAAGATTTGTTAGGCTTTTTCTGACCAGTGGGGAGGTGAATCTTCTTATTTATATCTTTGCTTATATCTTATAAGCAAAGGCTTTTTTGCTATATCCTCATGTACATAAAGTGAGTTGCATAACAAAGCTTTATGCTTCTTCATCCATTTTGAATCAAGTTTAGCATCACAGTATAATTCTGTAAATTGGAATATTCACTTGTGTATAGGTGGGGTTTATGTTTAATTTTGTACTTTCAATAGTCTGTTTCCTTTCTGGTAAGATCCACAGATCTATTACAGTAGATGGTTTAATGTGAGGCAGTAGCCAGATGTGCCAGCACTGTGACATCGGGGGGGTGGATGCCTTATTTTCTGAACCTTCTGCTCCCAAGTGTGGCCAGGCCTCATGTTTGAAGATGATGTTAAGATTCTGGATATCTTTTTAACAGAGCAACCAGATGCATTGTGTAATTCCCAGCTGTCTCAGGTATAGATCTGCTTTTCAAGGAGATAATCTTTGCAGTTGCACTTTCTCTTTCAGGACTGATTGCAGTTCCTGACATCTCTTCCATGTTTAAGGAGAGAAGAGTTGAGAAAAAGATTTATTTTAAAATTAACAACAACAACAAAATTCCTGACTTTTCCTGTACTTATGAAGTGTATTGGCTGGAACCTCTCCTAAATGTGAGCAGACTGGTTTTCCTAAGAGGTCCTTTCTGCAGTTGGTTGCCTTCATAATGAAGAGGAACCAGCAGGTTTGGGAAGCAGAGGTGAAGGGGCCTGCCTTCCCACGTCCCTCTGGCTGAGGGAGGGAAGCAGGGGAGCACCTAGAAGGGATAACTTGAATCTGGCTTCTCCCAGCAGCCCAGACTGTCACCCTGGGCCTTGGGAACCTTCTCCCCTCCACACCAGTGCCAAGTGTGTCAGCCATGGAGAGAAGGTGACGCCTGCCAGTAGGGGTGTGAAATGCCTCTTGGACACATTCTCTTCCTCGGTCTCCTTCATTGTGACTTGTAAAACAACTCAGTCACTGGAGAAGCCAGAAAATGCTAAAATGGCAGAGCAATTCCCATCTGGAAACATCAGTGTGGCCTTGCATGCTGCAGTGGACAGGGAAGGCCCACAGTTAAAATACCTGGGGGTGGATACTTTAGGGGAGAATATGTATTCCCATATATACGTCTTTTTCTGCTCCCCAAAATGGAGCAGGCAGAACAAAGAGAGGAGTGGGGCTTAAGCACTTCTGTCTGTGCTTTGTGGTAAAAAGTTGTAGGAGAGGGAGTTCATGAGTCATCAAGTACAGGCTAGCATTGTTGCAGGCAATTGCATCAGGTGTTTTCCCTCATTAACTCATTCAGCACCATCTTAAAATGTTTTTTCTTCCATCCCTTCCTTGTGAGCTATCACAGTCAAAAGGCTTTTATGACCCTCACTTGACTGGTTGGGATGTTTGAAGGTTTTTGCTTTCCAAAGTGGACTCACTGTCAGTTTATATTCTTTTATTATTCTGCCTTTCTTGTCTTCTAGTGTAAATGTGTAGTCTCTTCCATGTTTTATTAAAAGGCACTAATTAATTAAAAAAAAAAAGGGAACTGAGACAGAAAACTTACATTGTGTTTTGAATTTTAAGGTCCTTCACTGCTTTAGCCCATTTCAGTTATGTTCTCCCTTAATCAGTGTGGTGATAGCTGAAGCAGAAAGTTATTTTTCCTTGCTACAGCTGAAGAGGGTGTGAAATTGACTGTCACTGTTGCTGTTGTGAGTGACTGTGCTCCAGCCACTGGGCTGCCCCTCTCAGCCACCAGTGCAGATCATTGTGCATTCATGTAGCTGCTGGTGGCAGGTTAGCAGGGGAGCAGAGGACAGCAGGGTGACAATCTAGATGGCAGTTCCTGTGCATAACAGTAGCAGAGAAGAGGCTTCAGCAGCTGATTTTCTTCGCTCTCTTCCACTCTTTAATACAGCAGCCAAATGTAGCCTGATACAATGGAGCACAAGTCTTAAGAGAAGGGGCTGAAGGAGCTGGGGTTTAGCTGGGAGAAGTGGAGGCTGAGGGGAGAGTATATCACTCTCTACAACTGCCTGAAAGGAGGTTGTAAAGAGGTGGAAATTGGTCTGTTAAATGAAGCTACAAGTGTTAGGATCAAGTTACACCAGGGGAGTTTTAGATTAGATGTTAGGAAGAATTTCTTCACTGAAAGGGTTATCAGACATTGGAACAGGCTGCCTAGGGCAGTGGTGTAGTCACCATCTCTGGAGGTATTCAGGGTTATATAGATACAGTGCTTGGGGATATGGCTTGGTTAAGGTCTTGTCAGTGAAAGGTTATGGTTGGACTCAGTGATCCTAAATAGTTTTTTCCAAACAAGGTAATTCTGTGATTCTGTAATGTGAAGAAATAACAGAGAAAATAGCTATATGCTATGGCAGTTGAATCATTTCTGTCTTGGGATGGGAGGTTTTGGGGAATGAAAAAGTTGGCCTCTCCACTGTCTGGATCCCTCATGAACAGCAAAGTTCAAACAGGCTTTGCATTGATTCCTCTCTTTGAATACCAGAAACGTGCAGGCAGTGTGGGGCCAGTGTAAATAAACTGCACCTGACACTGTGAGCACCTCTCTGTGCTTTTACAAAGTGGGGCAATAGTAACAGGCTGAATTACAAGATAAATGGACAGTGTTTTAAATGGTAAATGTTTCCTGACCTTATGAGTCCCCTCGGGGTGAGGGAGCAGACAGAGCATTAAAAGGGGCAGAGTGGGACAAGGGGAAGGTCTCTGTCAATTCCCAGCTCCTGCTACGAAGCATGGTGGAAAACTGGTATTGCTCACTCTCCAGTAAAATTCACTGAAGATTCTGTTTCTTTTTGACAACCTGACAAGTTAATTTAACTCCCAAAGGCAGTCTTACCTCTTAGTAGTGGAAACTAGGATGAAAATTTCAGTGAATCTTTGTACAGTATTGTTTTGGAAATACCTGTGCAACTAGTAACCAGCTCTGTTTTGAGCACGGTAAAACTAGGTTGATGAAAGGTTCTTTCATTTTGGAAGAAAAAAGCTGTATTTGATGTTTAAGAGTGCTGGACATGGTTCTGTGGAACCATTCAAGTGATTCAGGGACAGCTTTGTCACTTTCCCACCAATTTATAGGAAGGCTGCAACAGATAAATTGTTCGTCATCTCTACCTGAGGAAAGTGTCACATGCTCCTCACTATTTTCCTTCTTGTCTGTCAAAACTTGGACCCTCTCTGTAGCATCTCACTGTGTTTCTAATGAAGACTTTTGGAAAGGCTGTGCAGCTTGTTGACCTCAGCATATTCCAGAAGATGTGGCTTGCAGCTGTGGGATCAGAGGGTGAAGTGCTCTAACAAACATAAATCTTATTTCCATCAGTTTATGTCATTAACTCATGAACTGCTGATCCTCTTTTTAAAATATGAATGTGTGCGTTGTGACTGTTGATGTACCCCAAAAGGGAAATGAGAAAATTCAGCTTAGTCTACTGATTCTTTGAAAGTCAGTGGTTTAATGACCACATGTTAAACTAATTCATATCACCTGTATTTCATTAGGAGAGTGTTATTATGGAGGTAATCTATGACAATTATTGTAGCATAATGCTCTTAAAGTTTTCCAAGGGAACAAAAATTTTTTAAAATGATCAAATCTCAGCTTTAACTGATTTCTTCAGGAAACAGTCTTATTCTGCCCTCAGAATGCCACAGAGCATGACCTAGGAAACTCCTTTCTTTGCATTCTTAGATATATCACCCCTTTCAGAAGAGGCCCCAATCCCACCACTGGAAATACAGATCTGCTTCTTTCATATGAATTGATTGTAGAAAGTGTAGAGATCTTCCTAGCTAGAACCAGCATTGTATTTCTGCTTCAGGCAGGTAGCCCTCCAAAGCACACAACTACTAAATTCAAAAAGTGCTGTGTAAGCATCAAAATCCAAGCTTTCAGAGAGACTTATCTCGCTGAAATCTTCTGCCATGTGGCTTTCTCAAACTGGCACAGTTTCTACATGTTGATCATTCAGAGCTGGCCAACTTTTTGATTCTGCTTTTGCTTAAATCCTGTCTGCCAGAGTGGTTCAGGTGTGCCTGCAGAGATAATGGATGTCTGTTTTGGTGTCCAAATTACTGAGGAGTCAATTACCTTGACTCCCAGTATGGACAACAGGTAGGTGAGAAAAAGGGATACATGAAAATTAGTATAACAGAGAGTAGGAAAAGGTATCCTATGCTTATCTGATTTTTTTTCTTTCTTCCTAGTAATCTGTAGTTAGTAAAGTCTGTTAGAAACACTGGGATAGCTCAGTGGGGAGGCAGAGCTGGGAAGCAAGGCTTTCCCAGGCAGCCAACTGATTTTGCCCCAGATTGTGAGCTGGCAGAAGTAGCTAGATCTGTGGATCTTAAAGTAGGAACTTTTCAGGTAAGTATTAGTAAGTGTCCCTGTTTTGTTCTGAGTAGCTCTTACGGTGGTACTTCTTAAGTTAGACCTGTTAAAGTAGCATAGAAAAAAAAAACAAAACAGAACAAAACAAACCCAAAACAGAATCAAAAGGATATGAGCTTAAGTATCATTAACTGCAGTGTCTGAATTGGTTCCTAGCAAGGCATGCTGTATATGCCTCAAATGTTTTGAAGGATTGCAACTTGTAGCCACCAGGTTAAATTAGTAACATTCTACAATACTGTTTTTTACCAGGGATCTTTCAGGGCTCCTTGCTGAGAAGTACTAACACACGGAGATATTGAAGTGAGATAAATGTGTGGTCGTATTTCTTCTTCTGGTATTGATGGAGAGCTTGTTTTTATTGCCTTGATAATTGTTTTCCATGCTGGTTTTTTTTTTTGTGTGTGTTTGTTAGGTTAGTATTGCTTGCCCAGAAAGGATGGAGCCAATCACAAAGGTGTCTCACATTCCACCAAGTCGATGGGCTCTAGTGTGTAGTTTATGCAAACTGAAAACTGGTGCTTGCATTCAGGTATGTACTTGTCCTGGGGCTGTTTTTGTTTTACATCTTGTTCATCCTGTGTTCAGAGATTCTTTACAATGCAGATAACTATTGGGTAAATGCGTGTTTCTTCATAGCTGTTTGCTATCAAATGAGTTTGCTAACACAAAGATGTAGAAGTTAGTCTGAGTTGCCTGCTTTTGAATAAGGCTGAGATGTGTAAGGACTGTTACTGTCTGCACCAGAGGTGGATAGAAGGGTCCTTCTGTTGAACACTTCACAAATACTAAATTGGGTGATACCAACTTCTAGTAGACCAAACAAAGTCTTAGTGCTCTATTTTTAAGAGCACTTAGGAAATATGTTTTTGTAGGGATGGACTTCCAAGTAATTAAGATAATTCTGTCCTTTTTTTCTGGGTTGTTGCAACTGTTGATGATTGAGTTCTTCGGTTTTATTTTGTCTGCAGTGCTCCGTGAAAAGCTGCATCACTGCCTTTCACGTCACCTGTGCCTTTGAGCATAGCTTAGAGATGAAGACTATCCTGGATGATGGGGATGAGGTCAAATTCAAGTCATACTGTCTAAAGCACAGCAAGAACAAACAGAATTCACTGCCTGATGTTGATGAACACCCCAAAAGCGTGTCAGACCAGAAGCAAACAGAAAGCGAAAAAACCAGTTTGCGAGCCCAGAAACTCCGAGAACTAGAGGAAGAATTTTACTCTCTAGTTAAAGTGGAGGATGTTGCAGCAGAACTGGGCCTCCCTAAACTTGCTGTAGACTTCATCTACAATTACTGGAAACTAAAGCGAAAAAGTAACTTTAACAAACCATTGTTTCCTCCCAAGGAGGATGAAGAAAATGGCTTGGTGCAGCCAAAAGAAGATAGCATTCATACACGCATGAGAATGTTCATGCATTTGAGGCAGGACCTAGAGAGGGTAAGAATTTACCTGATAAAAGTGCTTGGTAACTTGCTTAGAGGTTATTTCTTTATATATGGTAAGATGCACAATAGATACATTTGCTAATTGACTACTTAATTTAAATTTAAATTGAGTAAATATTAAAAATAGAGTAAGTTTATTTTAACAATCTGTAGTAGTTGCTAGTAATACAGATTCAATAACAAAAAAAGTTATTTTTGTTAAGCAAATGTAAGTGCAAGGGAAAAACAGCAAGGGAATGGGGCAGGCTTAAAAAAATCTTTCATCTTTTCTCTTGGCATGAAGGGTCTCTTGATTTGTAATTAAAAAAGGTGTTTTGTAATGGTTATAATGGAATGGTAAGTATTGGCTGTGTCTGGGTTTGGAAAATGACTTTGCATAGGTAATGCATTAAGTGTTCTGTGGTGAATATGCATTAAGGTTTTGGGGAACTCTAAAAATAAATAACATGCGGTAGGTTCTCACCCTCATAGTTTGAAGGCAAAGTCCTAGATGGTTAACTTCTATGGTGACTTTTGGCTCCACACACACAGAATCATGTTGGCCTTTACTCACACTGCTTCCTAAGACAGACCTCTGATTTTAGGAATCTTGTCTCTCTTCCTCGCCCCCATGCTGGTGTCAGCTGGTCCCCAGCAGCGGGCAGGCTGTGTCACTTGTCACTCTCTTGACCTGGATGCTTTCACTGCATGCAGCTGCCTGAGGTGCTACAATTGGTTAGCAGTCTGAAAATAACCCACGGACTCTACCACTGCTTGGGGCTTTGCTGAGAAGGAGGAGAAAGATCTTTTTATCAGTAGCTAGCTGGGCTCTTAACAGGCTGCCAGCTAGCTGGTAGTTTGGAAAGATGGAGTCCTTCAGCAAAATTCAGAGCAGGGATTTATTAGGAAGGCACACAGGAGTGCCTTTTTCTGACAGCTGATGGGGAAAGAAACCACATGTGTTACCTCTCAGGCTGCCCATTAGGTTGTTCTGTTGGCTAGTGATGACTTGGAGTTTCCAAATGCTGAGAGATAACTAGTTAATATAAAAAAGGTAACAAAATAAAGTAAACATGTTAAATGTTATACAGACATTGGAGAGGAAAGGGAAAGGAAAACCAGAAAATAGTGTTGTAAGAAAAGGAAAACTGTTTTGGAGAGTGAACATGAAAATACAGAGAGATGAGTGTTGAAGCTGAGGTATTTGTTAGTCATTGTAATTGTTGTCTTGAATATAGCCATAATCATTCTCAGATCTCCTTTTTGAGGGTGACTTTGGATATGGATCCTTACTTTAAAAATAAATAAAAGTCCATACTGTGCTCAGAGTGGAAGGTTGGGGTTTTGGGGGTTTTTTTTTGCTTTCCAGAGATAATTTTGAGCTTTTTGTTTTACAAGTGGTTAGTTGGCTTCAAAATTTGGAGAAGTTGATGTACCTAATGTGAGTGAAGGTAATTCATAGTTTGAAATGTCTGTCTCAAAATTTCTGAGCTTCTTTATGCCACAAAGTTTTCTATTCATTTGTATCTTGGGATGAATAGAGAATCGGGAATCATGGAATTTCCTTTCTGGAGAGGGAGAGGTTCCAGTTTTGAACAGATGGAATTGAGTGCTAAGGGAAGCATATTTGGCAAATATCTTTCAACCATCCCCTATGCAGCTTCTGTGTTCTGAAAGCTCTTTTAAGTGTTTATCAAGAAATTTCTGTGCTTCCTCCTCTTCTCTCATAACATTATGTGGAAATACAATTAGTAACTCAGGCATATATTTAGAAGTAGAATTATGTGGAACTGAATCATAGAGCCACAGATAGTTTAGGTTGGGAAGAACCTTCAAAGGTCGTCTAGATGAACTGTTCTGCCATGGACAGGGACACCTCCCAGCAGACCAGGTTGCTCAAAGCCCCAGCCAACCCAGCCTTGAACACTTCCAGGGGAGGGAACAGCCTGGGCAGCCTCTTCCAGTGTCTCACCACCTTCACAGTCAAGAATTTCTTTCTTATGCACAGCCTAAATCTGCCCTCTTTCAGCTTAAAACCATTGTCACTTGTCCTGTCACTACAGGCCTTGGTCATTCTCCATCCTTCCTGTAGGCCTCTTTCAGGTACTGGCAGGCTGCTACAAGATCTCCCTGGAGCCTTCTCTTCTCCAGACTAAACAACCCTTAACTCTCTTAACCTGTCTTTATAGGAGAAGTGCTTCAGCTCCTACCATTTTTGTGGGGCTCCTCCAAACTTGCTCCACCAGGTCCATGTCTTTCCTGTGCTGAGCACAATATTCCAGGTGGGGGTCTCACCAGAGAAGAGCAGAGGGGCAGAACCACCTCCCTGTACCTGCTGGCCACACTTCTTTTGATGCAGCCCAGGATGCAATTGGATCCCTGGGCTCCACAAGCGTGTTGACAGCTTACATCCAATTCTTCCTCCACCAGTGCCCCCAAGTCCTCCTCTGCAGGGCTGCTCTCAGTCCCTTCATCCCCCAGATTGTGCTGATATTGGGAGTTGCTTGATCCAGGTGCAGAGCTTTGGACTTGGCCTTGTTGAACCAATTGCCTTGTCAGTGCAATGAAGTTGGAAAAGAAACTGCTAAATGCACAAGAAGCTAGAGTGTTCTTTCAGGGGACATCTGTGTGTTAATTTTTGTCCTAACACATCAGCTTTCTTGGGTAGTTTTTTTTAAAGGTGTTACTTTCCATCTTGCAATAATTTTAGGGGAAACATAGTTTGGCTGTTAAAAATGATTCTGTGAAACATTTTGCAGGTAAGGTCTAAAAGAATCCAGTACTGCCTGCAGTAAATCCCCAGCATCAAACATCATGGAAGCAGGGTTACAGACAAGCAAGTCTTAGAAATTACTTTTCTTTTGACTAGAACTTTGTATTAATTCACTGTTCCTATGGATGAAAAATATATTCTCTTGTCTTGCAGAATATTGCTCAAGGAATTCAAGAAAATAGCAAATAAAGAAATCCAGGGTATTTTTTTAATTCACAGTTACTTCAGTGATAATCACAAGAACTTTACCAAGGGATTTTGCACATAATATTGTTTTAATTCTGCTGTTGATGCACATATTTTTTAACTGTTAGGACTTGTTTTCTTGTTGCCTATTGAGTTTCATTTTGTTCCTCCATAGGTAAGGAATCTCTGCTACATGGTAAGCAGGAGAGAGAAACTGAAGTTGTCTCACAGTAAAGTACATGAACAGGTCTTCAACTTGCAAGTCCAGCTCATTAATCAGGAAATCGCTGCAGGTAATCATATAAATGTAAAATATTTGCAAATTCTATCTGTATTTAAACTAAAAGGCATGCTTTTGCTTAGTGCTTTTAACATTGAAAATCTGCCTTTAAAAACTTCCTTCAAGTACTCTGTAAATGAAAGTAGCAACATACACAGAATGCTTTAATGTCTTAAAATATTTACTTGGAAATGTCTTTATTTTGTGGCTGTTTCTGAATCATGTCTATCAGTTATTGACCACTACAGCATCCAGATACCAGAAACGAGCTGGTGGTGATCTCTAGAATTTCACTTCCTTGCCCCTGGTTGCTGGTGCTGTTCCACCAAGCTCTGCACTGCTGCTTGGTTCCCCAGCTGAGAAGGTTTTTTGCTTACTGTTAGAAGTTGCTTCCTTCAGGCAAAAGAGGAGAGTGACTGATGGGAATCGCTGTTGTTTTCGTGTTGCTTTGCAGTGCAGAGAGGCATTTCTTAGCCTGCCATCTGCAGTTCCTCTCCTTCCTTCAAATAAGAGTTTAAGTACTCTGGATTTTAATAGTGAAGTGTAACTGGTGGGGAATGCTGATGTACCAAAACCCACTCTGCCCTTCTTTTTTATAGCAACTGTATTCAAATAAGGAACACAACATTTGGAAAGAGGAAGAGTATACACTCTAGTGCCATTACTTTTCTGTTTTTCAGCAGGGAAGACATCTCTTTCTCAATGTGAAACCGAGATATTTCTGTTCTTTCAAGATACATATTGTGTTCTTAATTACCAATTTAGAGTGAAATCTTTGTGCTTTGTTTTTTTCTCCACACCTGAAATATGGATAGGTTTCATAAGTAATGATTGGTTGATTTTAAACTGGTTTAGATCAGGTTAGTACTTTGTGGTAGCAGCAGTATCCTAAAGCACTTTATTTATTTGTAAATGTGTTTCATTAGAAATATCAACTGAATTTATTTTATATTTTCATAAACAAAGTGCTTTCTTTATGATAATTAAGAATAGTTTGATAGCTACTTTTGATGGTGCTGTGTTTAATATCATAGACTAATATATGAGGGTGAAAAGACTTTTGAAGTGTAGAGAATTTTGCAATACAAAGCAGAGACTTGAACTAAGTCCAAATTGAAACTCAGTTTGAAACATTGTTTTTTCTGCATCCAATGCTGAACAGGAACCTTTTTTATAGCTTTGTTGGAACTACTTCACTCATATCTCAAAGCTGGTTCAATTCACTGGCTTAAAGCCCTGTAAAAAGGGCACATTGTTGTTTTTAATGGAAATGCTAAAATGCTTACCTAAATTCTGACATGGTGGATAATTTGGAATAGTTTTTATTACCCCAGCAAGATAATTTCACACTAATTGTTTGCAAATGCCTCTCAGCACTGAATGATCTTCTAATGGAATGTAAAACTTGTTACAGATAACAAAACGATTACCCTCGTTTTAAAAAAGCCTTTTTTTCTTCCCTCTCTCTTTCCCTTTCTGCTGTAGGCCACACGCTGACAAGTGCACTAGAGAACACACTGTTCTACCCACCTCCCAGGATCACCCTGAAGTTAAAAATGCCCAAATCAGCACTAGGAGATTGCAAAAATAATTCTCTGAAGCCTGGCAACAGACCGCTTTCTCCTGACAATAACAGCACTGTTTACAGCAAACGCAGTGTGCCGATGTCAAAGGAATCGTTTGAAATTAAAGCAAAATCTTACTCCAGGTATCAGCACGACAGCAGAAGTAACGGGTTGCTGGCAGGGATTGGCAAGCCTCGGGGAGAGGTGAAGAATTCTGGCCCCACTCAGATGCCGGAGTTTTACCGGGGCCAGTCGTCTGGGAAACCCTTAGCACTCCAGGCTGCTTTGCACGGACAGTCTTCCATTGGGAATGGGCGGGTGCAGCAGGAGAACTCGAGGCTGGCAGCCAAGTCCAATGGGCTGATGGGCAGGGCTGGAGACGTGAGCCAGAGAGACAGCTCCAGCCAGACACCCTACGAACAAGAGTCTGTGCTCACGGCTCACTTGGCCAGCCAGAGCGGTTTCAGAAAATCCACCATAGAACATTTTAGCCGGTCCTTTAAAGAGGCTACCAACAGTCTGGTGAGGACCACGGAAGACCTTCGGTGCTGTGAAAAGCCCACGAGAAGACTTGCAACAAAAGATCGCTTGTGGAGCAAGCAGACACTTGAAGGTGCTCCATACCAGGACAACGATGGGTACTGTCCTGACCTAGAGCTTAGTGACTCTGAGGCAGAAAGCGATGAAAACAAAGAGCAAGTGAGGTTAAGGCGAAGTAGCTCAGAGAGAGAAAGCCCCACTAAGGACTTCGGAAGAGATTGTCACACTAGAAACAAAAAGAATATGATTTCTCACAGTTCGGTACAAAGGTGATTAGCAGCCCCCACGGGGTAACTAAGCCTTTTATATATTCCGGTGTACCAGTGCAAAGCTCAGCATCAACAGGTTCCAGAAAACAGCCCAGGACCTACGTTAGGAGGAGTTGCAGAAGGGGATGTGGGGACAGGAGAGAAATCCAGAGTAGGTTTGCTCAACTGTGAATTGGCTTGCAGTCTTCTCAAGGTTAACGGCGCTGTTGCAAAGTCATGTGGAAATCAATGTCTTTTATTTAGAAGGTAACATCTGGGAGAGCACAAAGCAGTTAATTTTGCATAAATTCAGGATGCTGCTTCCCCCTGGGTTTAGGTGCACGGCAGCGTGTTCACGCCGTGTCAGTCTTGGGGGTGGTTGAGAGGTATGAAAGTCCTTGCATTGCTCTAACACAGTGCGAGAGGCTGCAAAGGGAGACACTGTGACTGCACTCTGACAGCACCTGCAGTGTGGCTTTGATCCAGCAATGCACTTGGGGATGTGTTAGGAAGTTAAGCATGTGAAAAGTCCTGCTGCTTTCCTCCCCCCCCCCTCCCTTCCTCCGGGAACATTTGTGCTCAGATCTCCCGAGCACATGCCGGTGTGCTCTGCTGGACCAGGCCCAAAGTGACTACTGAGTGATGATCCTCTTCTGCAGGAGGCTTTGAACCACAGTGGTGTTTGCAGGCTCCTTGTGGAGGGTGGAAGCAGGCGTCGTTGGCGCTGCCAAAATTGCTGACCTCTAGACATGCCCCCGTTCCCTGCTTTTGCTGAAGGTTGTGTTTCTCTTCACAATAATTTGCTTATTTTGTAAATATGCAACTTCTAGTACTTCGGTTTTTTTAATCTCTGTACATAGTTGCTTGTTGTGGGATGCACTTGTAAATATTTTACCCAGCTAACAAGTACAGATGGCTAATTTTGTGGATAGTGTTTACAAAAGTAGATGTACTACTTCAAAGAAAAATGCTATTTGACACTTAAATTTAGGCAATCACCGGTGATGCCAGGTTCCTCTTGAAATGGAGATTTCACACCCAGAGATGTTTATACCTGGTATTTTTAACATGAGCTGAGTTAGAAATAGTTCCATCTGAACATTTTATGCAGGCAGAAATTTTCAACCCTAGTTGCCCGAATATTGGATGCAGGAGCCTTACTTCAGACACCTAGGTCTGTAAAATTTTAGCCAGTCAGTATTTGGAATATGGTTTGTTGGTTCTATTTTAATTGCTGAAAAATTACTATTTTATTAAGCTGCTTTTCAATCTCTGGATCAGTTGCTATTTCCCAAACTAAAACTTTTTTGTATGTCCTTAAAAATTATCTGTTATTATGTAGTGATTAAATTTCAGCCAGTACTAAGGAAGTGAGAAAGAACGGGGAATCCTTTTTGGTTTGTTTCAGTGATAGGATTTTCATTTGAATGCAAAGAAACATCTTGTTTTCCAGGTGGTGTTGTGTTGGATCAGCAAAGTCACTGCACTGTTTTTCTCTGGAATGCTGTACATTTCATAAATACACTACACCCTCTGTCTGCACACCAGTCAGTGGCTGAAATTGGGCTACAGGTTGTATTGGACACATCACAGGCCTTCTTTCTGCTGAGGGTTCACATTATCTTGAAACAAGAGGTGTTCCCCACCCAGTGTGAAGATGATTGTGCAAATCCAAACAACAACCTGTTATCTTCTTAATTTATTGCTTTTAGCTTGGGAAATGGCAATGACATTTTTAGATCTATTTTAAACTTGGAAATCTCCATATTCACAACAGGACTAGCAGGTCAGGGGCTGGAGGACTTTACAGCAGTGAAATAAAAAGAATTCTTGGCAATTCTGCTCTGTTTTTGCTTCATGCATCTTAATTTTCTTTTTTTCACTTCTTGATTTTCTGTATATTTGTGTAATTGATCTTTCTAGAGCTGTATCTTCAAAATTATTTCTTTTTTTGTAAATATGCTGTAGCATTTTAGGTTTCCACATATTTTATTTTAATGGGAAATGCTTTGTGTTCCAAGCCATGGGCCGTTCAGAATAAGTAAACAAATGTCCTTTCATTTGTATTCCAGTTCTGATTCTCTTAGTTCTCCTTCGATATTTATTGGTGATCCTCTCTTGCTGGTCATGAAATTTTATGAGGCTTGTATTGGGAACAGTTATCTGGGAGGTCAGCAGAGCATTCTCGTTACTTTGTGGCCAAAAGCCTGTGACAGAAGGGAGGAAAATGGTGCTTCAGCAAAACTCAGCGTTTCTGCTCTTCTGGGGTTATTCAGTTGTTTGCAGTCTGAGCAATGGTTTTGCTAATTTTTACATTATTTTAATAGATATATGAAGGAGCCCTTGGTTATGTAGTTCTCAAGTATTGTCCCCAAAGTGCATTTGCTAGTTTTTATTGTGTGTTCGGTGGCTAACTGTTTGAAGTATTACCTCTTAACCTTATTTGTCTTTTTTTTTTTTTTTTTTTTTTTTTTTTTTTTTGGTGTTTTTGCATTTTGTTTTATATATATAAATATATATATATACAATTTTCCAAGATGGACTCGGTCTTTTTCAGATGTCCCCTTTTTACAAGTACTTTTTCATTAAATTATGAAACTGCTAACAGTATTTTCATTCGTTGTGATTTATTCAGGGCTTTACCCTCTGTCTGCCAGGTTGTTGAACTCATCTGTCTAACAGGTACAGTGTCCATCAGGAGTAAATTATTTCTGCAGAGCTGGCAGTACTTCGAGTTGAAGTGTCAAGGAAAACCTTTCCCCTTTGGCCTCCCAGGGAAGTTGCTGAACACTATTTTGCTGTGTAAAGCAGGGCTTTTCTTTCTGCCTATCCCAGCAAATGTAACAGATCATTTGCTGCCCTGGCCTCACTTTTTAATTTGTTTATTGCCTTCTAAGACTGTTTTGCCCTGGTTACAGAGGAGGAGCCAGAGGGGGGGGGCCTTCTGCCTTATTCCTCTTCTTGTACACTCACACAGAGGCACAAATAATACTTGACAGAGAGCTGCTGTCTGGCCTGTGCCAAGGGGAAATTTGGGCACGGGAGTTCCCGGGTCGATGTTTTATGTGGGTTTTGCATCAGCTGCTGCTGTAATTCCCCCTGCTCCCACAGGCCGGTGCTGTGATATCCTTGGCTGGCAAAGAGGAGCTGCTCCCTGTGCCAGAGCAGGGGTGAAGGCAAAAAAGAAGAGGAAGATTGAGAGAAAGGAGGAGGTGTTAGCTATGCAGCTGAGCTGATAGCATCCCTCCTTCTCTGACTAGCTCGGTAGCTGGCTGCATGCAAGAGGGACTGAGGATTTGCAATCTGCATGCTGGTGGCAGCAGTGACCTTCCTGGCTCAGCAGCAGAACCTTGAGCTGAGCAGCCAGTGTGCTTGTGGCCCAGTGTATGGGCAGGAGCACTGCTCAGGTGGCCCCAGGCAGGCCAGGATGAAGATGAAGATGAGTTGGGTGACATGGAGTGTCAAGTCCCTCACCTGAAAAGAAAGCTGGGGTGTGTTTGGGGGGGGGGGGGGGGGGGGAAGTAAAAGTGCAATAAAGGTGCATACAGAAGAGAGGAAAAAACAGCAGTAGGGAGAAGCAAGTGGTGGATTTTCAGCCTTTTTTCAGGACCTGGATTTCTTCTTCCCTAAAGGCATTCACACAAGAGATTCCAGCAAGAGGCTTCCTTTTTCTGACTTTCTGACTGGTGGCCTCCCATTTCCTTTGCAAGTACAGTCTGCTTGTGTCTGGGATATGGGAAAGACAGGGCCAAGAAAGAAAACTTGGTATTCCCCATTATTTTTGAAATTGCTGTTTATTTGTAGAGTCTTTAAAAATAAGTTAACTATGGTTACTTGTTGGTAGTAACTGGACCAGGCTCTCACAAGCTCTAGCAAAATCTGCATGGGTGTTTCCTAGAACCATCATTGCAGCATTTATGTCCAAAGAGAATTTGGCTCTCAGCTCCTAAGTTGCATATGTCATTTGTAGAATGTTTTGGTTTGTTTGGGTTTTTGGGTTTTTTTTTCCACCATGAATCCCAGACTATAGAAGGAGGAATTACAAATGTGTAACTATTAAAAACAAGGCTGAAACACTCACTTTATTCTGAAGTGGCACCTTGCTGATGACTAGGCCTAGGCACACAATATCTGATATTTGGGAGGGACTGAGAATTCAAAGCCTTTGTGAGCTGGGAAGATAATCCCATGAAACCTGTCATTCTGATCATGGTACTTGTGAAGGTTTAGCACAGCAGGGAATTGACACATCTATTGGGAAAACAAGCTTTTGATGTGAATTAATGAGCAGAAGGAAGCTGCTTACACAACCTGGGATCTTGGCATGAAAGGGAAAAATATTGGGGAAGCTCAGAGATAGAAAACAATGGAGTGCCCAATGCTGCTGCTTAAAGAAGACGACTCACAGGCTATTAGGTCCCAGTTTCGTGAGAGATGCCTGTCTGCTGTTGCATCTGAATCTTCTTTATGCCAGCTTTGTGGCTGAACAGGCTTTTGCCTCTCCCGGGGTGAATTCTGCAACATACACACCCCTCTTGCAGAGACCATCCTGGAATAGCACGTTGTTCCTGGGCTCCCCTCCGAACCCCATCAGCGCATTGGGCAACTGCTGGAGTCTTCTGGAGCGATCAACACAAGCGGATTCAAGTGCCTGTAAGCGCGGCTTTGTGAAACAAAATGTTACACAGCAGTTGGGAAAGGTGTTAGAAAATAGCAGATGTGCATCCCTGCTTCTGTCCCTCAAGTTAGCCCCTCTGCAGATAGCTTAGGTACATGTGCATGGCTACTTTATTGACTGAGGGGAAGCAGCCCTTGGATATTTGCCCATCAATTTCTCTGTGAGTACATTATCTTTCTTCAGCAGGCTTCTTTTGGCTGGGACAACTGCCTAGATCCACCTTGCCCTGCCCTTTCTCTGGGACTCTTGTTTCAGGCTGGGCAGACCCTCCCTGCCTTCCCATTGCTTTCTGGACAGCCCTCAGGCTGGGTATCTGCCTCACCTAAACTGCCTTATCTAAGACATTGTTTTCAATCTCCAGGTAGGCTCTGTAATGATATCTTTGTTTTCTTTTGACTTAATCTCCTCAAGAGATTTTTTCCATTTTCTGTTGTTTTTCTCCCCAGGTGCTGCCCCACCCTTTAGTGGTGCAGTGTCCCGAGGAAGAATTTCAAACCTACCAGAACAGCAGTGAGTAAAGGAAGATGCTTTCAAGAAATCTGGTCATGTGAAAGCCCTTGAGCTTGTGACTGACATCAAGATACACCACTCCACTTACTTTCTCAGCAGCCACAAGGAGTCCATTGGGGTAGTACCCATAAAAAGAAAACATGTTATGTGCCATTTGGGAAAATGACTCAGGTTATACCTTTGGAAGTGCCAGCCCTAGTGAGGGAACGAAATGTATCTGAGGGAAAAACTAGAACTAGCCCAACCACTTCACCACAAACCATGGTGTCTGGTTGCATTCCTTTCTAGTTCCATCTCAGCAGGGTGGTGCTGAGTAGTTTGGGAACCCCTGTGCTGGCATCATTCGAATTTTAAGCTTCATTTGCATCTGTTTGAATGGCTCCTGACCAAAGTACTTGCCCTTCTTCAAAACTGATGGCTGTTCTCATTGTTCTGTTATCTCCTTTAAAATGGCGTAAGGGCATTGCTTCACTCTCTGCCTTCTCATGTTTTTCTTCCCGCTTCTCTTTGCTTAAGGAAACACAGAGGCCAAAAGCTGGATGAGCCAGGTGATGCAGAATATCTATAAGCAAGTCGTAGCTTACACTTGTTAGCACGGCTCTTGCAGAAAACAGACTCCTCTCCAGTTGTCTGGTTGGATGTTCTGAATTAAGCTTGGAGCAGTCACCCCAAACCTGCAGCTAATTTGAAGTTTGCTTCTGATTTGGGTCTGAGAAGGGCTTGTGTGTCTGAAAGCTGCAAACACTGAAAGAAAGCTCTGTTGCTAAATCGGCTGCTTGAATGAGAGATGCTGCCTTTCCCTGAACTCCTGGCTCCCTCAAACAGCCTCCTTTGTGGCTATAATTTTGCACCTGTCTTACAATGTATCAATGCTTTTTTTTTTTTTTTTTTTTTTTTAATCTTATCCTGAAGCAGGCAAAATGCAGATCCGGATCACGTGGGGTCCAAAGAGCAGAAGAGTAAAGGCATTAATGAAAGATATCTTGGCCAAGCTCCACTGAAGAACGATTGCCCTCTCTGAAGTGCCTTGTTCCCTGGCTGCTTGGAGCTCAAAGGAGAGGGATGGAAAGGCCCAGAGTTTGTGAGGGAACCAGCACTTGCAAGGTGCCCCCATGGCTAAGAAGTTGGAGGTGCATGAGTTGATGGTGTGCGGGGTGTTTGTGAAAGACTGAAGAGCATGGTGGCACCAGGAAGGGTCACATAACATGGCTGCTTATATATGTTCTTATGTGTGAGGTGCTTTTTCATGATATTGTCAACAGTATGTAAGAAATGAGGCTGGAAGAAGCCTGCAGAGTAAATTGTAATAGGCTGAGGATACTATTGTGAGTTCTGTGGGAGACACTGGAGTTTTAAAGCTAAATGTTTCAGTATGACTTAAAGGTAATTTAGTGCAATCCTTTATAGAAAAGAGTCCCCATTTGAGATTCCTAATCCGTTCTGCAGTCACTTCCAGTACACCAAAGGATGTTAGACCTGGTGTACCACAAATTAATCAATCTGCACAAGTCTGCTGTTAAAGGCTCTCATGCTGCCTTCTCCCAAGGAGATGTTTGCAACGCAAGGAATTGGTGTACTTTGGCAAATACCTGAACTGTCGATTAAAATACACGACTGTGATCATCCAAAACTGTAAACAGTGGACACTACTCAGCTGTGTAATCTCTCCTGGACCTACTTGCTGCTTTCAAAGCAAATAAAATCTTGATCCAGACTTGCAGGTCAATTCTAAAAATGATACTTCACTTGCTTTCCAGCCAACTAATTGCAGTAACTGATCTTAAATTTCTACCTCTGCTCTTCCTCGGGTGTTTTTTGGTTTGTTTTGGGGTCATTCTCCCTAAATTGCATTATTAACTGCTAGTTAGGTAAATTTCCACATGCTGACTGTGGTTATTCTAATGGATGTAACAGCAGGGCAGACTTATACTGAGGTTAGGAAGGTGTTGGGTAGTTCAGCTTCAGCCCTTGGCACAGTTGTGTTCTCCTCTTGGCTGCACCTTCTCGACCTGCAAAGGAGGCCTGACATGTGCAGCTCTCAGAGGCAGCTCTAAGGTAGGGTGTAGAGCATTTGCACTTTGTTCCAGGCATGGAGAAGAACCACAGACCTCCCACCTTTTGGTTAAAGTCACAGGTGAGCACCTTCAAGTGGGGAGGAGCAAGGACATAGAGGTAAACCAAGGAGACTAAACTGAAAGAAAAAAGATGAAGATTGTTCTAAGGATGAAGAAATGGCCAGCTCAGGCTCATTAAAACAAACAAACAAAGAAAGAAAAACATAAAACCAAACCAATAATTTTAGCCTTCCAGGAACCAACTCAATTTATTTGCAGTCCCTGAAGTGTGATTCAGCATCCCTTCTTACCTGCAGTCCTTAGGAGAGAGGGGATTTTTCCAGCTCTTTGGCACACTGGGCCATTCTCCAGAGCTGCCAAGCACTTCCTGACTGGCGGGAAGGGTAATGGCTTGTGGCAGGCTCAGGGAACCTTCCAGGTAGGGTGAGGGCTTGTGACTTCACCTTACAGTACCTCCCGTGCCACGGGAGGTCTACTCCTTATGATCATCATGGTTGTGATAATAAGTTTCCCCAGCACCTTATCACGTGGAAAGAATGCTGGGCTACCAGCCATCTCACAGAGGTGCCAACTCCTCTGGAAGTCACGGACATGTGGCATGTGCTCCCTATCACTCAGATTTGGAGTAGGCATTATGGCTGCAATAAAACAGTGAGAGGTTCCCAATGAGGAACACACACGGCAGCAGTGACCTTCACTGCACTATCCCCTGGTGAATTTGTAGTGGGAGAAGACCTCAGTAAATGCCCTTTGTGAGGGCAACCCCCCATTAAGTTTTTCCTGCTTTATCTTTCAGCAAGCCTGGATTAGCCATTACAGGAGAGACAAAGCAGAAGTACTACCCCATGTGACTAGAGATCTAAGTTCAGAATATGCTGCACTTTGGAAGAGGAACAGAGTTTGTGTTGTAACCCGGTGCTCGTGGAAACTGTTAATTTTCTCCCAAGGTGTGTGCCAACGCACAGCTTGTTTTGATGCCTCCAAACCATGCTGGCAAAAGCCTAAGTCAGCAAGGAGCAGAGACTGGCGAGGTGGGCTGAGCGTGGCAGCGTCTCCTGCTGCTGGATGCAATCAATTGTTTTCTTGGCCACAGATCCCAAGCAGCCTCCTGGTGTGTGAGGGCAGTGGGAGAGCAGCAAACGCGGCTGAGCTTTGGGAAAAGCGACAATTATGACAATTATTACACTAACAAATTCTCAGTTTTTTGTATATTTTCAAATTTTAAACGCCTGGATCTTCTTTCCTTGTAAAATGTACGAAAGAAATAAAACTGGCTTGCTTTTTTAATTTTTTTTTTCTGGGTATTTGCTTTCTGTGTAGCCAAGTCACTAATAACTTGTTTGCCTCAGCAAGGTGGAATCCTGCTGTTTGTTGTATGAAACGACGGTCGGGGGGAAAAGAGAAAATTAATGCTTAGGTAATGCTGTGCAAGCCTTTAAAATAAAAGCCTAGCAGCTCAGGTAAGGTGACAGTAAGGCAAGAAGTATCACATTAGTAGTCCACTGAGGGAAGCCTGAATGAAACACGTGTTGATAATGATGTCTGTAGCCCAAGAACTTAACCAAACACACCACGAAAAGAAAAAAAAAAATGTGACCGAATGAATGAATGAGCACCCGCTATATGAATAAATAAAAATAACCGCGTAGAAATACTTGAGACAATCTCCGGCAGG
Organism: Heliangelus exortis; assembly: GCF_036169615.1. Classification (NCBI taxonomy): domain Eukaryota; kingdom Metazoa; phylum Chordata; class Aves; order Apodiformes; family Trochilidae; genus Heliangelus; species Heliangelus exortis. The sequence continues at coordinate 66,647,711 of NC_092422.1, forward strand.
AAGGTGTACGCTAAGAGATAAGCTATAGCAGGAGCTGTGGGGGGATGCCCGATAAGACCCCATCGGGTGCTGCGCCATCGCTGATGCGCGGGGCTGCGCCGTCACCCGGGAAGCGCGGGGCCGCTCCAAGCGCCAGCGGGAAACGGGAGCCTGCCAGAGGGAGAGGCGAGCAGAACCCAGGCCTTTGGAAACCAGCCTCTTGGGGGAGCGGAGAAACCTGGCCATGGCGGAGGGAAATCGCTTCTCCCTCTTCTTTCCCGCCGGGAGGGGGGAGCCGAGCAGCCGTCCCTAGCCTCTGAAACCCCCCATGCAGAAGCTACCCGTGTTCGGGAGGGTGGGATGGCCGTCCTCCTCCCTCCCCGCGGGGCAGGACGGGGCGGGGAAAGGGACCCGTCCCTGGGGAGGGCACCCGCGGCCCCGCCGGCCCGTTACCCCCGCGGTGCGTGGCCGCCTACCCTCTCCCCTCCGCGCTATAAGAGCGGCGGCGGGCCGGGACCTCTGGCTGCGCTGCTGGGAACAGGTAAGTGCGTGGGGTTTATTGTTAGTAGTACTCTTTTACATACGTATGTATGCATATATATGCGTGTGTGTTTATTATAAAGATACATGTGTTAAATTAGAACGTCCCACGCACGGCAGCTCTGCCGCCGCGGGAGTTGCGCCTCGGCGTGGGGGGGCGGGGGCTTTCCCTCCCGGGATCAGCGCCCGTCGGCACCCCTGCATTTTTAAATATCTTTTTCCCCTTTCCCTTATTTATTTTATATAAATAAATAATTTTTTTTTTTTTTTAATGTGACGGCGGGCTGGGCTGCGCACCCACTGGCGGGGTGCCCGTCCGGGCTCGGGCTCCTTCCCGTCCCCGGGCCGGGCTCGGTCAGGCCGCTCCGCGCAGGCCGTGTTTGGGCGGGGGAGGACGCCGAACACACAGAGGCGTTGTTGGACGTGTGAGAGCCGGTGGCCTGCAGGAAGCAGGCGATCGGCCCGAGCAGCCCCGATGAACTCTGTTGCTCGGTGTTCCGAACAGGTAAAAACCCCTCTGGAGGGAAAGCCGCGTCTGAGCCGGCCGCATCCACAAACGCGCTCATCTTACGCGCTCATCCCCGGGGGTTGGCGTTACCCGCTCTTGGTCTTCGAGAGTAAAGCGTAAAGCGGCACGGTTCGCTCTCCAGGCATGTCATCCATCAAGATCGAGTGTGTGACCAAGGATGGCTGCAGGATCGGGGAGTCACCCGTCTGGGACGAGAAGGAGAGCGCCCTGCTCTTTGTGGACATCACGGGTCGGAAGGTGTGCCGCTGGAGCTCGGTCACCAAGCAAGTGCAGGCCATCCCTGTGGGTAAGGAAAGGCTCAAAAAACCCTAAACTGAACGTAAGAGTTGTGTGTTTTGGCTTGAGGCTTGAGGCTTTGTCCCTGCTCAACGCGTGCAGGACTCCAGTAGGTGATGCTGGATGGTGCTCATTTGGTGCAAGGAGGTATCTCCCTAGAACTTGACCTTGCTAGGCTGAAGAGGACACTGAGGCTTGTGTTGCCTGCAGAAACTAAGCAGAGTGACTGACCTGACTTAGTCCTGAGACCTTTTCTTACGTTTTTGTGCTATGAGATTACATTATATCCACTTCTCTTTCCTGTAAATGGTTCACAACGTGGTCTTTTTTTATTGCCTCTTTATCCCAGAGGTAAGGCTCACCAAGACTCCTTCCCTGATATGGATCTCTGTGGGAATTTTGTTACTGATCTGAATGATTTGGATGTGATAATGTAGATATTTTCGTGTCTAAAACCAGCTCCTTACATAGTTTGTATGCGGATTTATTACTTCCTCATGTTCCATAGTACTTGAGGGAAAACACTTCCTTTTGCCTAACCTCTAACATTGTTCACAGTAAATTGATCTGGGTTTTGTTGAACCTTCAGTTACTGTGGTTACCAGTTTTAAAAATGCCTGATACTAATTTTGGGAACATTGCTTCCCAAACTTACTTCCTCCTACCTTCCCTGAGCTTTCATGCTTCTCAGTGCTTCCTCCCTGAGTTGGACCTACTCTCAAAGGTGTAATCTTTTACCTGTAGCCTTTCTGGAGATATAGAAGGGGTTGTGTTGGTTTTTGGTTTTGATTAATTTGTTTGTTTGTTTGTTTTGTTGGGGTTTTGTTTGTTTGTTTCAGTTGTTATTGGTGTGGTTCCGTTTTTCTGTTTAGTAATAGCATAGTTATAATTAATGGCTGTGCCTTTGGGAATACCATGATTGAAAGACACCCCCCCGAAAAAAAAAAAGCCCAGACAGCTAGAGTGCCATGTGGTTAAAACAGTAGATTGATGTCCCAAGCAGGAACCAAGAGAAATTACTCATTACTGAAGCTTATAGAGAATTACAATCACCCCACACTTAGCTGCAACTTCAAATGCCCTTTTCAGCTCCACAGGGAAAATGCCACTACATACATAACTCTGCCTGGGGGTGAGGGGAATAGACCTTATGGTCAGTTTTTTGTTTAACATAAAATGGTATTGCTAATAAATCTATTCCTGTGGATACTGCTTAACAAAGCCCTTGGGAAGGGTGTGGGAGGGGGGGTTGCAGACTGAGCCAAGTGCAAGGGTTGATGCACTCACTTGGGCTGTATTTGTGCAGTAGGGTGACTCTGTCCCTCTTGCTAGCCTGGTACACCCCTTTGCCCCTGGGGTGCTTTGTCAGCATGGTCTGGGAACTTTCTAGTGGCTGTGGAGGGCACCTGGGGGCCACCTCCAGGGACAGGCAGGCAGGGGGTATACAGACTCTGAGCCCTCCTGGGTGGGAGGGGGCCCTGGGAGCTGCCAGAGTTGGAAGAGTGACTTGAGGTTGCACCCAAGTTGCCCAGTGTAGGTGAGCCCAGACCCACCAGCAGCCTCAGCAGTGGGGTCACACACCTCTAGGTGAAAAATGAAAGAATTCATTGAGTTGAGCTTGCAATCAGGTGTGTAGAGACCATTTGGGTTTCTTGCGTGGTGGTACCACTGCCAGGGCTGTGTAGGGAAGGAGGGTCCTGAGCCAGGTGCCAGCAGCTGGGAGGGAGCAGCTCCTCTCGGCAGCAGTGCTGGCTGGTGGTGGCTCTAAGTGTTCGTGGAACTATTACCTAATGATGTCTCTGCAAAGCTATATGTACAAGAAATCTTTTATTTTTAAATTAGAAAGTCAGTGCTTAGTCCCATGTGTATTCCAACGTCATGCCTATCCCAGGTTTCGTTGCCCTGTTTAGCCCTATTATTTCTTATATTGTGCCTGGCTTTTACAGATGAGTTATCTTCACAGTAATTTCTCTGTTTGGTTGTTGGTTTGGGTTTTTTTTCATTATTTAGTTATTACAGATTAAAACCTGCCACTGAGGTTTTATAGCATAATCACTCGAATGAGTGTAAACAAACCTTGGAGTATTTACTTGTTTTTAGTTTCGCTTTAACTCTTGTTGCTCCTTGGTGTGTTTTTAGTGCTGCTGGAGGCATGTTTGAACTGCATAGCCAAGCATGGTGCAGAGGGGTGGCTCTCCTGCCCAGCTTGAGTGTCCCAGAGCTGAAATAACTCTGTCTCCAGGAGTTAGGACTGAATGACCATGCAGGAGCTGGGCCAAGTAAACATAGATGCTCCTAGTTGCAATCGGTTTTTCCCCTGGGGAAGGGGAAATGCACACAGTAGCCTGTTATAAAAGATATTTGTGCCTGCATCTCTCGCCCTTTTAATATCTGTGTTTCTTTTTTTAAGCACCTAGCAGAGCCAGGTACTGATAATAATGACTATTGCTGTTGGGAGTGGTGGTGTAGTACTCAAGTTCCCTGAATTTCTGCGACCCAGAGGTTACGATTTTCTTCATAACCACTTTCTGTATGCATTAAATATGCCCTCTTAGCATGAAAGGATCTATTTCTATGTATTTAAACATCAGTTCTGTTGGTAGAAAAGTAAGTTTGTTTCTCTTGCCTGTGGTATCACATAGCTGGGTCATAAATGTCTTAAAAAAGAGAAAGTTGTTTCCATACCTCTCACCCTCTCACCATTTCACCCTGTGTCTAGATGGTCCTGTGAGCTCCATAGCTCTCCGAAAATCCGGGGATTATGTCATCACCCTGGGAACCAGGTTTGCTGGTTTGAAATGGAAAGAGCAGCAGGTAACCACCATTACTGAAATCGACAAGGATAAACCAAACACCCGATTCAATGATGGGAAAGTAGATCCTGCGGGGAGGTATTTTGCAGGTATGCTGCTGGCAGGTCCTTCTTTCTGCTGCTGTGTTTGGCTTTGGTGATAACATGCAGTGAGCAGTTGTAGATGCAGCAGGGGGTTCATTCATAGTTAAATGGTGGGGATTTTTGTTGTGGTTGTCATTGTCTTCAAGCAGAGTTTAATCGCATTTACAAATCTGTTTGTATCACCTGGACACCATCTAATCAGGGCTATTTTTTTTAAAAAAGAGGCCCATTATTCAGAGCCTGCCTAGTTTAAGAAACTGGCCTTTTCTTCTCCCTGTTGGCATGCTTGTTTTGAATGCTGGCACAGTGCCAATAGAAAATACTTTGCCAGTGAGAAGTTTATGATATTTGATTTTTCATAAATCACAATTTATAGATGGCGTTTCTAAAAAACTATGGGACTGTCCAGCCTGCAGAAGAGAAGGCTCAGGAGAGATGGATCCTACCTGTGTGTATAATTACTTGAGGGAGGGGAAGTAAAGACAAGGAAGCCGGGCTCTGCTCAGTGGTGCCCAGTGACAGGACCAGAGGCAATTGGCATCACCTGAAATTTGGGATTTTTTTTTTTTAATGTAAAGAAACTCCATTACTGAGTGGAATAGGCCACGCAGAGAGGCTGTGGAGGCTCCATCCATGGGGATACTCAAGGTGCAACACTGCCCTGAGCAACCTGCATTGACCGACCCTGCTCTGAGCAGAGGCTGGGCCTTGATGATCTCCTGAAGTGCCCTCCAGCCTCAGCCATCCCATGATCTCTCAGTTTTTCAAATGCCATTCTGCTCATCTGCCCTGTAGTTGGGTCCCCGGGCTTACCTTAATTTGCTTTTACCCAGCCTCTCAGCTGCCAGCTTTGAGCCACAATGATGAGATTTGTTTTTGAAAAGGCTTTACATAATAATGCTTTCATTCTGAGGGAAGAGGAAATTTTTTTCCATTCTCTCTGCTGTACAAGACATTAAAATTTGTGGGAAGTTAAATGCTGACCACACCTTTCTTAGTATTTGTATGACTGAATAATATGATATGAAGATCACGCTGCGCACAGTTTCTGCCACAGTTCAACAAAAAAAGCCAAAGGCTCTGTTTTGTCATCTGCTAAAAGCAAACACTTTTGAAATCTACCTTCTCTTTTACTTTTAGCTCAGTTTCTTCCCCAAATATCCAAAGCCCCTGCACTGCTCCTTTCTGTGTTGGCAGCGTGGTCATCATCGTAGTGAGGGGCTGCCACCAAACCTGGAGAAGAGCCCATTCATGCCCTCTGAAACTGTATTCTCTCCTTTGGCTCTGCCCAGGTACAATGGCTGAGGAAACTCGACCTGGTGTGCTGGAAAGACACCAGGGCTCTCTGTACACTCTCTTCTCTGACCTCTCAATAGTGAAGCACTTTGATCAGGTGGACATCTCCAATGGGCTGGATTGGTCGCTGGATCACAAAACCTTCTATTACATAGACAGCTTGTCCTACTCAGTGGATGCCTTCGATTATGACCTCCAAACTGGAAAAATTGGTATGAATTGTTGCACTCCGAAATAAGTCATTTGTGCCAAAGGGTGGCAAAGTTTCATTCCATTCTGGTCGTTGTTACACAGAGGTGGTAAGAGCTTTGGGAGTTGTCCTTCATAAACCTCTTTGGAACAGAACAACAGAAGCCGTATTAACACCCATCAGTGCCTGCATACGCTCTTAGCTCAAACAAGTCCAAGGCTGTGGGTAATAGTATAAAGTATTTAAAACTGCATGGCAGGGTTTGAGTAGTCATCTGGGCTGCTGTTACTGAGCACAATGCCTGCCTGATCTTCCTGTGTGAAAAGGATGGAGTGTTTCTTGTATGAATAGGTTCCTTTGCCTGCGTATTTCTTGCAGCTGACAGAACAGGGAAGGTAACAGAAAGCCTGCAGACCTGTGAAAAACCTCTGGTAGCTTCTCTAAATTATTTTTTTCACCCTGTTTTGCTTTTTTAAAATACAAGCTCATAAATAAAGATTCTGCAGACAGAGCTAAGCAACAACTGGAAAGCAGTAACTCAAAGCTTCTTCCTTCGTTTATTTAAAACAAAACAAGACAAAACAACCCCTTAAGGGCTTCTACAAGCTTGGGCAAAGGAAAAATTCCAGTGACTTGACCTAATAATTTGCCTTTGAGTACATTTTAAAAGCACCCAGTCAATTTGATATTTAGTTTTTATTTAGTTTATTTTATTCAGTTTATTTAGTCTGTGCATTTAAAAGCATTTTAGGTGTAGCATCTTGTCCTGATGTGTCTCTGCTGTGGCTTACATTTTAATTTTTCTTTAGGAAATAGAGTGGTTCTTTCTATCTCACCCACTCTCGCTCGCTCTCTTTCTGTGGGCAATCTGCCAGTCTCTAGGAGCACAAAGGAAACTCATTAAAAAATATTGCTACATACGAGAAACATTGAAGTTGTCAGAGCATAAAATAAACAATGTTGGAAAGTTGCTTTTAATTTTCTTTAATAACAGTGGATAGAAGTTCAGATAGGGTTGTTTGTTTTTAGGTTGACTCTATGCCTTTGAAGTTGATGCTTTTCCTAACTCTGTGTTTTTATAAACTCTCAGTTTATATATCTGAAGGTCACTTTTGTGTTGGAATAGTGATTATTGGCATATTCCAGCAGTCTGCTTGGAAAGTCTCCAGTTCTCTGACTGGAAGCGGCCCATACTTGAAACGATCCAAAGTGCCTTTAGAACAAGTAATTAATTCTCTGAATATACATAACATTAATTTATGCAGTTATTCATTTAATATTGTAAGTAGGGAGCATGAGTGGTGCACTAGAAAAGAACACCAGAGAAAAGGATTATACTCGCAGTGGATAGAAACTGATCTACAGGCTTTCACAGTGAGACACAACCATCTGGAGAAACAAACAGGGCAGCAGTCACAATCTATTTCTTTCCAAAGAAATTTCATATCAAAGAACTGAGGACTTCAGGGCTTTTGAAAAGAATAGTATGAATAACTCTGCTGGGCTGGGACTGATAAAAATTTTAACAACTGTCTCAGTTTTGTTGTGTTTTTTTTTTTGCTACCCTGCAGGCAACCGTAGGAGTGTGTACAGGCTGGAAAAAGAGGAAAGCATTCCTGATGGGATGTGCATTGATACAGAAGGCAAACTCTGGGTAGCTTGTTATGATGGTGGGAGAGTGATTCGTCTTGACCCTGAGACAGGTAAGTCCTTGAAAAGGGTGGACTGCAATCCTGTGTTGAAAAAAAAGAAAGACAAAAGAAAAGCAACGAATGAGAGGGTTATTCTTTTCCCCCACAGAAACGGTATATCTACACTTTTTTAAAAAATTACTTTGTTCTTTTTTTTCCCCTGTTTGTTTTAAAACAATTATATGTATGTCCCTGCTCTCAAAAGTTAGCTTTGTAAATAAGTCTCCTTTGTTCCTAGCCTCTGTGGTTTTGGAAAAGATAAAGTTACTGAGGGAATTACCATTATACCAGCGAGTTACTTGAGTTAGCGTCCTCTGACATCCTCCAGACTTTTAGAACAGCATTTTCTTGACACAAAATGCTTTTTAGAACAGCATTTACCTCATTGAGAAATTATGTGGAAGAAAATGAATAAACCATGAAATGGCCAAGGTATCTTAAGCCATTTTTTGGTCTTTTTTTTTCTGCATAGTGCATTATTTTGGGCAACCTACCGAGGTTAATACAAGTCCCACAGTGGAACTGATGCTAGCAACATTTTTTTTAAATGTCGAAAATTATTTATAGTCTAAATTCTGCAATTGAAATAATAAAAAATATTTAATGAATTCCACAGAATTTTATGATTCCCACAGTAACATCTTGGGTGTGCCCATTGTCTGAGCCTGTTGCTCGTTGCATTTGGGCTTTGGTGGTCTGCCAGGCATGGTTTAGTCTACGTAAAAGACACTTGTGGAGCACCTCAGAGAGACTGAACCACTCTCACTCTGTCTGCAGGTGGCCAGTGGGTGAGAATGAGAGTATGATTTTGACAGATCCTTGACAGCACAGGTCTGCATACTGCAGTGTTGTAGGAGAAACTGCACTGGGTTGCCTATGGAGTCTCTTCAACCCAGGTCCGGCCCTAACAAAAAGTCTTGGGGTGCAGATTCAGGGGTGTCAGTGTCCCTTGAGCATCCCTTCTCTGCAGTGCACAGCAGACCCAGGCACACGTGTGTGCAGGTCAGGCTGCACCCTCCCTGCTGACAACCCTGGGACCTCTTATTTGGGGCTCTGGCTGTGCCTTTCCCCTCACCTTTTGATTTGTTCCCATCCAAGGTTTTGCAAGCCTGTGGGAATAGCTCCTGTCCTGCAGACTCTGCACCCCAGCCCTAAGAGGAGAAAGCTCCAGCTGGGAAATCCCAGCAGCTCTGGGACCTGTTTCTGGTTCCACATCCTTTGATGGGCAGAGCACTCCTCAGTGACCTCTGCCCACCCTCTGAATAGCCTTCTGGAGCAGTGGATTCTACCATTTTTCCTTTCTGGTTCCCTCCTTTCTACCTTTTTCCTCCCAGCCTCCACCTTCTTTTTTTTCAGTTGTTTTCCCTTTCCCTCCTGGCTTTTGGAGGTGTTCTCTGGAGGGAAGGCTAATGGGAACAGTGTCCTTAAGCAGATGCACAGGGAGGCTGTAAGACTAGGAATAAAGTAGAGTACATAGCGCTGATGCATCCCCAGCTCTCAACTCTGCTCAGCTCAGGATCTTTCAGAGCTGAATGTGTTTTCAATGGTAACTGCCAGTAGATTTTCACATTTCTGTGAACTTTTTCTGAGGTCTCCCCTCCCATGTAGAACTCTCAGTGCCTGCACTGAAGAGTAGTAGGAAGGTTTCCAGGTTAAGTGCCCATGTTTAATAAAGCTACCTTCTTTGTGCTATCTCATGCATGTCTGCCCTCTCTGTGCTGTCATTTTAGAGTAATATCTAAAATCTTCATTTTGCTGAATTCTGAGAGAATTGTAACTCTTTTAGGGAGATGACGCAAACAGATTTGAAGATAACTCCATGAAAGCCTCTCACAGCAGCTATTATGTGTGGCTTGAATGACTGTCAGCCAGTTGCAGATTCATCCACTGATTAAGAGCTCCTCTGAAGCACCTGAAGGATTTTCTGGTTTCACTGATACCAAAGCCTAAACTGTTTCCTTAAGGAAGATGGGCAAGGAAACTTGTTTGTTTGGCATCTTTTATAAATTAAGATATTTGAAGTTCAGGGTGAAGCAGGTTTTCAGGTCTAGGCTTCTTTAGCCTAGATAGCTGATGTCTTTAGGTTCAGGGTGTGCTCCAGGGAAAGGTTCTGATGACTGATCCCACTGGGTCTGTGAAGGGCTTGAAAGGGCTGTCTAACATGTATGGTACCAAATCTTGTCATATCTGTTGGTGACTTAGTGACCTGCTAGTGTTATGCCTTTCGTGTCTTTTAAATGGAAGTTAAATATTTTTAAGTTCTTCCCAATTAATATATTCCATAGATAAATGCTTCAGGTGGATTTCAGAGCATCCAGGTACAGTTTTCTTGCATCTTCAGGAAGATGTTGCAGGAAGATCACAGGGCTTTGTAAACAACACCTTCCTGGCCATTATCTTCTGAGATTGCTCTGCAAGTACAGTGAGGTTCTCTTCCTTCATCTCTGGAGCTCATGCCTCTTCTATAGTGCATTTTTTTACCTTTTGAATGCACTTTTCACTCCTTTTCTTCCAGACTTGGTGTCAGCTGGTTTCTAGAGTGGCCACTGGAGCGTTTTATAAGCCACAATTTAGCCCATGTAGCCATGGAATCCTTCCCCTGCCAGCTGACTGCATAACCACAAAGTGTTGCTAGAGCCAGTTGGACTCGTGGTGGTCCTTGTCACTCCCAGGCAACAGACAGGACTTTTTTTTTACTTGGATTTTGATTTTTACTTTGTCCATTGTGGGTTGAAGTGTATGCCAGATAAGCTTCTTATACAGCATCAGGGATATCACAGGGCTGAAACTTCCCTGTGTGCCAGAGGCCCTTTCACCACTGCTCTCTTGCTGTTTCCTTTTATTTAGTTTGGGATTAAAAGACAGTTTAGAAGTATCCAGCCCTAGTGTCAGGGTTTTCAATGAAGGAGAGGCAATTTTCTCTCAGTCCTCTATTTTGGAGGTGCCATTTACATCCATAGTAGCAAATAAAATGATCAGTGATGTCCTGTAGGTCTACCATGTGGCATGTTGTTGCTTATTTTGTACAGCCAGGCTGTCTTCCTACACCAAAACAGAGCCCAGACTGTCTCAGGGGAGCAGCATACCCAACTACGTGGGCCAAAATGGAGCCAGGAATGCACCAGTGACTGAATAATGTGTTCCTGCTTTAGCCTGTGCTTATGCCTTGCTTCGTGTTTTGGTACCAATGGAGCTGTGTGGTCTGTGCTTTTGTGGGTTTATTGCAGCATTGTGAGAGACTGAGGCACAGCTTCTTGGGAGAGGGAGAGGTTTTAGAGCTCATTAAAAGGAAGCCAGGTGCTTGCTTTGACAAGCATCTCCTAGGAAGTGGTGCTCCACTCTAAAGCTGACCAAAAGCTTCTCATAATTATTAAATGGGCCAAACTTCCTACTTTTTCCTTGTAGGGTTCCCAACATCCAAGTTACTTGCCTGCTGTTTCAACACATTGCTAAAAAATTAAGGGCACCTTAGGGGCACCAAGCCCTTTACCCATGCCCTTGGGAAGCCAGGGAAATGACGTATGTTGTAAGGAGTTTTATGTGCTTAAGCATATTTCTAGAAAGAGAAAAAAACATTTGCAGGTAAATTGAAATAGGCATGATGGGCTTAAGCACTCACTGCCCAGAGTTAGAAGGAGTTCTAGAAAAATCTGCAGTAAGGTGTTCGGACAGCCTCCTGGTGAAAGCTGGAGGCAATCTGTTTACTCCTGTCATTATGATGGTAGCTATTTGTTGGTTTAATTAATGCGTAACATTATATATGCTAGTGCTAATTGCTTGTGAACTTGAGACAGGTCCCATGATCCTTATTTTATGCAAGCTTGATTTGAAAGGCTATTGGAATTTCAGGAAAAGCTTCTAGGAATTAATCTTCCTTAACTGCAGGCTGTAGAGATGCAGCACAAGGTATGGCTCCGTAGAGCTGCACGAGGTCTGCTCGCTCCTGGTTTCCTTTGTAGTTAAAAGCAGAAAAGTCAGCAGGTCTAGGGTGTGATTCATGTGACCTATTTCAGGGAGGAATTGCATCCTATTTTCCACTGACTGCAATAACAAGTTTGGGTCCAGAGGTCTGAACTGTGGATGTTAGCATTTAATTAGAGGACAGGCTGGGATCGGGGGTGGGATTTGCTTGTGATAATCAGGACTGAAACTTGTCAAATAGTACTTTGTCAACAACACGATTTGCAAAAGTGGTTTCTCCCATCATGGTGCTCATCAGTGTGGTGAAACTGGGCATGGGACCTCCCCCTGCCCTGGTACCTGCTTTTGTGGAACACCTGGCTCCATGCAGGTAGTCTGCAATAATTTATTTAAATTTATTGTCATAAGTAGACAACCAGGAAACAGCATGCTTATTTTTCTCCAGGAAAAAGACTCCAGACTGTGAAACTTCCTGCTGACAAGACAACTTCCTGCTGCTTTGGAGGAAAGGATTATTCAGAAATGTATGTGACTTCTGCCAGCGATGGGATGGATGAGGAGTGGCTTTCCCGGCAGCCACAGGCTGGTAGGATTTTCAAGGTGAATGATACTTTCTTCTGTCATTTTAGAAGCCCATTTTTTGACCTCCTGTACTTTTCAGGTAGCAAACTGGTTGGAGTGGTGGGAGGCAGGAGAGGGGAGGTTGTTACAACATCAGTCATATATCTTAAGCTCTTGTTCTTGTTTTTGGTTCCTGTTGGAAGACGTGAAAGTTAAATGTATTTAGAGATTTGAAAATATTTTGGGGTTTAAAATTTGTAGCAGTGCTGATAGTGCAAGTTTTCTGTGCTGTCACCTTTCCACTGCTCTCCCTCCCAACACAGTTCAAGGTTTCCACTAATTGTGGGAATGTTTATGTCAATGCTTTGTCTTAATGAATGGCATATAAAACCATCTGCTTTTATTTACTTTCTGGTTAGTTATAACTAAGTTATCTCTAAAAATATATCACCTTGGAATTTGTTTTAAAGCCCTTCTCCTTCATATCTTTGTATACCGAAAGTTATATTGTGAAATCCAGAATTAATACAGAGTAGTATCTGAGGAGAGGCTTTTGGATTCTGGCCTGTGATTTCTGAACTTTAGAGAAAGAGCAAAAGTTGAAGTTCCTGCTTGCAATGAGTTGTGTGCAAAATACAGTAGGATGTCAAGCTGCAGAACACCATCCTTTTCTAAATTAAAGCATGTCTAGTTGTGAAAGAAAAGCATGTGTCTGATACTGGTGAAGTATTGCATTAATTTATTTTTTTTCCTCTCTGTTTTAACAGATAACAGGGCTAGGGGTGAAAGGAATCCCACCATATCCATTTGCAGGTTAAATTTACACTCTTCAGAATGGAACTAAGAGGACTTAAGCAGCACTAATCGGAATGTCTTGTTCTGGTGTTCAGCATCTTTTGCTTAGGAATCATAACACAATCATAATTTCTCATCAGGGAAGGATGAAAAACTACTGATATACATGGAATGTTTTAGTACCGATCTTTTTTCCCCTTTTTAAGCTCTATTATTTTAAACAAATGTTGGCTCTTTTTCTGTTGTGCTAAAATGATTCTCACCCTAATAAACTACTGAATATTGTAACTTTCTTTTATGAATAAATAATTTTTTAATCTTTTCTTTAGTGTTTATTCTCCCATCTCATTTGCAAGTTATGATATATTGACTTTATTGATTTAACTACTTGTACCTTCTCTTTTACATATTTCCAAAGTTCCTCATAAAATACCCATTTGTGGTCTTACCATTCCTTTAACTGGAACTTTATTTGTCCCATCATGTTCTCAACAACTGAAATATTAATACCCATTGCTGTGCCTCTGCAGCTTCCATTTTACATGACATTTTTAATCCCTCAGTTGTGCTTAAGTTAATTCTAATTGGCTGGAGCCAATCATCATCTGTTGCCTGTGCACGTCATTATGTTGCTCATTTTGTTTAATATAAATCCAAATGTTTGGGATCAAGGACTCTTATCTTTGTCTATCCTCTGAAGATCTTGGCCTGGTTTGGAGAGGATCAGTAATTCTTGCCCATTTTTAACAAGAAACGACCACCTGCACGTACCTCCTGCTGGGCCAAAGTCCAAGAGGAGCCTTCATGCCCAATTGGCCACTGCTCCTACAAATGTGCAGGAAAGGGTAATTTCTTCAATGCACCTGTTGTAAATGGGAAACTTATTCACTGAATTGCTTTTTTGCCTGTAAATTCAGGGCCGTGTGTGCAGAAAGAATTGTGATGTAGCTTAGTTGGTTTATAAACTGCAGATTTTGCCCTTGGCATGTTACCTGTTCCAGGCTTTTGCACCTCCACCTGCAGGTGAAACAGATCCCTGTCCCCATCATGCTGTGTGACCATCAACCACTGATTCCCAATGAGAGAGCCCCTGCCTGTCCATGTTCTCTGCAGGTAGCTCCAAGAATGGGACATTGTGGTTTCCCTGTGCATCTCTGCAAGCCTGTCAGAGTTAGGTTCTCTGCTGGGTCTGCTTGTGTCTCCTGTGCCTCCCACAGTGTGCAGTGGGCAACTTGGTAGCTGCCTGGCCCCTGGACTTCACCGGGGCCTCCCTGCTGCTTTGAACCAAGCCACATGCAAGTCACTGGTTTCCTTCTTTAAATCATGCAGGGGTATGTCTCAACAGCAGGAAAAAAGGAGGTTTAAGAAGGCCCATTTCAGGGCAGAAGATGAGTGTGAGAAGGAGGCTGAGGCTTGTTCTTGAGTATCCACCATCCTTCGTTTGCTCTGTGTGTTGCTAAGGTGTTGAGGATGATAGTGAGCATGGCAAATTTAGGGCTCTGGCCTTGCTGAAGTTGTGAACCCCACAATAAGTGTTGCTCAGGAACTGTGCAGAACTAGCTAGAAACCCAGTTAATCTCCCTCAGCCATTGCTATTGTGCTGCAGAGGTTCCTGCACCGTGGGGTTTTACCCCCGTGCTCACCCTCACCCCACTGCAATGGCAGTAGGGTGATTGCCAGCACAGCAAAGGATGCCTGCTGGTCCTTCTACTTTGTTGTTGTTGTGCTAGAAATGTGATAGCAGCATCTGTTACAAAAGATTCAGTCAAGGAGTAGTTGGTCAAGAGGCAGCCTGGAGACACAGGGAGGACTGGAACCCTCTCATCACGCATGTCTGCGAGTGTGGGAGCAGGAGCAGGTAAAATAAGCTGCTGTAGAGATTTTACAAATAAATGCCACCTCCTCCTCCCCCCCCCCCTTCAGCTTTGTCACACCGGTTTCACAGGCATCACATGAGCAGGAAGAGCCAACTCTTGCCAGGAGAGCTGTATTTCCAACCTTGCTGAAATGCCCTGGGAGTGGGCTGTGCCACAGCCTCCGGTGCAGAACCTGTAGCTTCTTCCCGCGCCCCAGCCCGGAGGAGCCCAGACAGGCACTGCTGGTGTGTTTTGACTCAAGTCCCATGACAGAGAGAGCTGGATCTGGCAAACTAGGGCTGAGCGGTTCCCTCAATTAGGTAAGGCTCCTGGCTTTTGTTTAATCCCTTGCTTGTTAGTGGCACTCACCTCTTTGGATCAAAGATTTGCACTGATTTCAATCAGGGTTGAGCAAAAACCCAGTGACAGGGAAGGCTGTATCAGGAGGAGCAGCTGCTGTGCCCGGAAGGGTTTCTTCACCCTCGTGACCAAAATCTATACTTGGAGGTGAAGCGTATTTATTTCCAATGTCCCAAGCTGGAGAAAAGTCGAGTAATCCTTTGCTGGCAAAATAACTCTGCCAAAAAAAAAAAAAAAAAAAAAAAAAAAGCAGGAGGCACTGACTGCCTGGGGAGCTCCCATTCTTCCCATCTCAAGCGCTTGGGAAGGAACACACCCTTCCTACAAAAGGGTGAAGCCAAGAGAAGATAAGCCTTGACTTCGCTTTTGGACAGCACTGCCGAGTGGGATACCGCTGGAGTGAGTAGCTACACCTGTGCCTGCCTGGGGTTTTTAATAACTGTGCTGTCTTTGTTAGCTCTAACCCTGTCTCTGGTTGTCTCCAAGAGGGAGGCAGCCACAGAACATGACTCTAGAGGTGAGGAATGACTGTAAGAAATCAGGGTTTTATGCAAAGTTGAGTTTTCAGAGTAATGAAAGCTGGGACGGAGCCCCCGAAGAAATAAGTGACACGACTGTAATGTGAGCTGTGAAAAGCAGAGGGGAGTAATGGATTTATTAAATATTGTAAAACCACGGGAACAAATTCAGAGCTGTTGTCTGAGTGCAAGCCTGTAGGTAACAGAAGACAAAATTATTTAAATACCATACTAATATGTGTGGTGCATTAATACCTCGATAACAATCTTCCAACCACACCATGTTGATAAAAATTAGGGACTGCAAAAAGAAGCGGTAGGATTCTCATCAGAGTAGACCAAAGCAGTGGGAAGGGAGAGGGGAAGACACCCTAGAAAGAGATGCTGCGGTGGAGTCTCAGCCAGAAGTAGAGGGATGTGTGGCTGCCTTTGGCAACTTGGCTTTAAATTCCTGCTTTGTGACCCAGTAACGTTAGAAACATATAAAGTACATGGCCGTGACCGGCTCTGTACAATGTGGAAATTATTAATATCTGGCTGGCTAGGAACAGAAACGTGCACCTTCTGCTGTGGGGTTACACCATGCATCAACAGCATCCACAAGCATTTGAGGTATGTCTCCTAAAGTGACCAGTTTCTGGAAAGATGGGCACAGGGGACATGGAAATGCTTGTGCGATGCTTGTGCTGGGCATCCAGAAGTCGGTGGGGAAGGAATAAGAGACAGCGCCGAACGTGGTGGGGGGTGTCCACAGAGCTTTGAAGCCACCCAAGTAAATTAGAAAGACATGCTCTGGAAGTGCTTTCCCAGCTGCTGTCCTGCTTAGTGCCACCCATGATCTTGCATCCGAGCTGCTGCTTGCCAGGAAAGCAGCATATGCTTTTTTTTTTTTTTTCTGTTTTTGTTGTGGTGAGGTGAATGCTTTATCCCTCTCCATGACGTGGTTTTATTTTGCCACAGCCTGTGGTGGGGAAGTCAGTCAAGTCACCAGAAGAAAATTGCTGAATGACAAATGTAGGTTACTCCATTAAAACTCCTTTAGAAAAAAAATGCTTTGGGAAATATTTTGCAGAAAAAAAGATAATCTTTTTTTCCTCCCCCCCCCCTGCACTTGTGAACCAGTCACTTGTTAAATGAAAGCAGTTAAAATTATCTTAAATCAGAAATTTCCTTTCAAATATGTCTTCCAGCTGAAAATGCTATGGCAAAAAATATGCACCTCTCTTCAGAATTATCTTGTTAGTTAAAAAAAGGAAAGCAGAGAGCAATGTGAAAAATGTGGTGAGACCAAAGCAGAGACAGACGGTTCAGGCTTAAAGGGGATAGAGCTGACTGCTCAGGCTGGGAGCCCATGGAAAGCTGAGAAGCGTCCTCAAGGCACTCACAACTTTGCTTGTAGTATAGAAATCTTGGCAGGAGTTTTAGCTGGAAATATTACTGTGTTTTTTGCTAGAAATATTTGAATTTGTTTCTGGCTTTGGGCTGTAATTTTTTAATCTCTGAATTGGAATCGATGGTGACTACGATAGGATAATACTAGCTCTATCTCACCTATTTACTTATCTGGGAAAAATGTTAATCCTGTGAATCATTTGAACACCAAATTAAAATGGTCATTAGAGTCTTGCATGAGTAAAGAAAAGCATGTTGGTTTGGGGCCAGTTCCTCCCCAGGCAGCTTCTGCCCTAGCTGACTGTGGTAGGGGCAGCGGTGCCTGCCCCACAGTAATCTGCCTCCCTTCTTGCCCCCTCGCAGGCAGGACCCAGAGAGGTGCCTCGGCACCAAAATGCTGGTGGTAGCTCTGGCTCACTGCCCAGCTTGGACTCTGTCCCCAGTGCAAGCCTGTCTTTGTCCCCAGTTTGCTGGAGGGGTGCCCCTGCTGTCCCCTATCTCTGCTAGGCAGGGCTGAGTAGCAGAAGGCACCTGGCATCTCCCACCTTCACTTCCCACAGGCAAAAAAAAATGGTAAATGACAAAAAAAGAAAAAAAAAAAAAAAAGGAAGTCTGAACAGCTAAGCAAGATTGCTGTCTTGCAGCATTTGTGTCAATCCTTGTGGCTCCCTGGTCGAAGTCCTACCCTGTGCATGCTGCAAACAGCAGCCCACAGCTCTCTGCCAAGGTGGCGACTCGCACACAAGAAGGCTGTGGCACAGCTGGGAATTGGAGCTGTGATAATCTTAATGGTGCTAATATGCCTTAATCACAAGCATATTTTTTTCCTTATGATTCAAAGTGACTCATACTACAAAACTCTTCCCTGCATCTTTTTATTAACCTCCCTTTCTATTACCTGAGATGTTCATTTGCCCCTGAATTTGGGATGACTGGTCTAGCCCTCAAGGAGACTGAATGGTGCAACATCCCAATTTCCCTCTCCCACTCTCATGACAGGAGAAAAATACTGAGCAAGGATTTTTCCCTATCACATGTTCCACTGCTGGCACTGGGAACCACACCGTTCAGAAGGGCTTTGGTCCATGCCTCATCATTCATGTGACTGCTGACTGAATCCAAAACGTAAAGGGTTACCTCTTCCATGCAGATAACATCAATTATTGCACATTTTTAATCATGGCTGAAAACAGCAGCTGGTTTCATTGGGCCAGTGCTGGAAAAGAGACACCAGCCCAGGTCTTGCAATATTTTCCTTAGCAGGTGTGTTGTGATGAACTGCTGAGTTTCACATAGGTGTCCTCCAGCTTGGATCATACTCAGATGTCTGACCAAGAGGAAAAAGGTTCTTGAGATTCCTCTGTTTACACAGATGGTTGTTTCACTGGATGCACATTGAAATCTTTAGCTGTCTGCCTGCTTAGTTGAAGCTTATCTTGAGATTAAAAATGAAACTATCTATGTTTGCACAAGAGCAGGGAGAAACAGCAAAGAAACCTTTTAAGGCCAGTTATTTGTTTGTATTTTTCCTGTATCTTAGGTGTGCCAAAACAACCAATTTTTTTGCTAAGATGATTTGAAAAGGGATGTGGACTGGTGTTAGAAAGACTATTTTCAAATATACCAGAAGGAAGCCTTAGGTTTTAGACCAGACTGGATGCTTTTATGTTATTTTTTCATTCCTACTAGGAATTTTTTTCTTACAGTCTCCAAATTCGGATAACTTCAAACAGTTTCACTTGGAAAACGTTTTGTGTTACCTGGTGTCACCCCTACTTTCTGTGAGGTGTTTAGGCATGAGTCCAGGAGGATAAAACACTACTGATATGTGGCAGAGAGGCTACAGGAAGGGTGGATGTGATGTTTTCATCCTTGGGGGGTTTGTTTGAGGAGAATACAGAAGGATTTGGTGCTTTCTGTTTGGAATTGCTCTTTATTTTTTTTCCTGTGTACTCATCTCTGATGGATCAGTGCTATAGCAAGCAGGATGAGAAATGCAACATAAGAAGGTGCAGGAAAGGCAGGATGCCTGGGGAATGGTGGAGCTGGGATGTTTTGAATAGGAATTTTGGGGTTCAGTTCCTCATTTTTCCCTCTGCAATGCTGCATTCATTCTGCTGCTTTCTAAGCAGCTCCACAGTGTGCTGGCGAGAGGTGGGACCACTGGGTGTGGGTGAGAGACCAAGGGCTGCATCCCTGCCAGCTCGTATGGACTCTTCTGGAGGGCAGTGCTGCCTTTTAGGGTTGAATGATGCCTTCCATTAGAAGCCTCCATTTTCAGCTGCTTATAAAAATTAGAGAAACCTCAGCCAATAAGGCACAAATCTTCCCTTCTAGTTGCCCTCCTTAAAAATGGGGGAAATTTGAGCTGAAAGATTCAGCTGTTAGGGGAAAAAAAATAAGACCCTCAGTTGAGGGGACATGGGGGAGCTATTTCCTTGGTGAAGAGGAAGGATGATGAGGCTCAACATGGAGCTGGGGAGGGTAGATGAGTTCTGAGACTGTGGGACAGGACAAGTCCCAAAGCATTGGAGAGGGGGGATGTGAGACGGGCAGGCAGACAGCTGGTGCAGGAGTGTTGGTTTCTCCCCTGCCTCTGGCTTGTGAAGGAGCTGGTGACGGTGTGAGTTTGTACTCCTGACACAGCCTGCAGGACAGGTCTGTGAATCAGTGTTTCACCATGGCTTATGTTTCACCATGGTTTATCTGCCAGGGGGCCTATTCTGTTGCTGCAGAAGCTGGAGAAGGGGCAGTAAATGAGGAGACGGCTGGTGGGATGAGGAAGGTTTATTATAAATTGCACAAGAGAAAGGTATAATAAGGCCTGGTCGGGTCAATGGAGCAACCAATGAGATAAATACACGCCATCTGCTTTAGGTCTGGAGTCTTTCTGCCTCTGTGAGAGCCGTGTGGATGCCGGGCTGCTGCTGAACCCCATTTTCCTGTGGGAAACCAGACCACAATGCAATCAAGTCAGTGCTGTGCCCCCAAGCCTCGGGTCCCAAATATAGCAGCCACGTGACACAAAACTTTAACCTGAGAGAAACTCACTCCTCCAGCTCCAGCATGGCTTAACAGGTTTTATAGGAGGTTTTCTGGCATCTTGCTGCATATCCTCATCTGCAGTGGAGACTTTCTGCTCTGGAGCAGGTCACTGCCCGGCCTCTCATGGCCATGTTTCTTGGAAGGGAGAAGGATATCTTTGACAAATGGGTTTGGATCTCACCTTGGCTGTGTGACCCCTGCCATGTGTGCCTGGGGCAGGGGAGTGGGGAAGATCCTGAGTCCCCAGCCCTGGCTGAGTTTCCACTCAGTGAGGTTGCAGGCACCTCCCACGTACTCTGAGGCGTATTAGGGCTAATTAATTATCTGCAAACTTTATCACCACCTCACCTACTAGGAAACAATGCCCACTTGAAGACAGTAATCCCGTAGGAATAGTGTTGTGTCAGGGACTGGCTGCCTCCCAGGAAATATCTCTCAGATCTGTGGAAAAAAAGTGGGCCGAGGCCGGGGGTGTAGCAGTGGTGTCTCCATGAGCCATGAAGGGAGGGAGGCAGCCAGAGGGCCCCTTCCTTTTGCAAGAGCCAAATGGAGGTTATGGGTCACATCCCACACACCATGGCTGGGACAGGGTAGGCCCGGGGGTCAGAGGTACTCATTTTGGAATCATAGAATCATAGAATCCTAGGGGTTGGAAGGGACCTCGAAAGATCATCTAGTCCAACCCCCCCTGCCAGAGCAGGGCCCCCTAGAGTACATCGCCTAGGAACGTGTCCAGGCGGGTTTTGAATGTCTCCAGTGAAGGAGACTCCACAACCCCCCTGGGCAGCCTGTTCCAGGGCTCTGTCACCCTTACAGTAAAAAAATTCTTTCTGATATTCAACTTGAACCTCCTATGCTCCAACTTACACCCATTACCCCTTGTCCTATCACTGGTCACCATTGAGAAAAGCCTAACTCCATCTCCCTGACACTCACCCCTTACATATTTGAAAACATTGATGAGGTCACCCCTCAGTCTCCTTTTCTCCAAACTAAAGAGACCCAGCTCCCTCAGCCTTTCCTCATAAGGGAGATGCTCCACTCCCTTAATCATCTTAGTAGCTCTAAGGAGGAGGCACCGAAGGTGGTGTGGACACAAAGATGTGGCACGGGCACCTTGTCCCCATGGACATGCTGCTACAGGTGGGACAGGGGAATGGGGTATCAACACCCCCCTAACAGGAGCAGGCACCTGGGATGGGATAGGTGGCCTTGGCCCCAAAGCAGCAAGAGGGTTTATTACACCCCTCAGCCTGACACAGGGTGAAATTTGGATTTTGTGGCAGGGATTGAAGCCCTGAATGGAGTGGTCAGGGTGGTGATGAGGAGAAAACGCTTGGAGGGAAAACAAGGCAGCAGGATTTCAAAAGCAGGAGCCTTCCCCAGTGTTTGCATGTTCACACTGATTCTGTGTGGGAACAGCTGCTTGATTTATAGTGGCCTGGGTAGCAAACTGCAGCCACCCCGTTATGGGTGTGTATACATCTTCCTACAAAGCAAGTCAGTGCATCTGTATTAATAAGCAGAGCCTTGTCTCTCCACAAAAAGATTCCTGACCCACTGGTCCTGCTGGCAGCAGTCCCTCCCCATGGTCTGGCTGACCCTCAGTATCACAGATCCCCAGCTGTGGGGTTGCCAGCTCAGGGCAATGTCCCCAGCCCTTCCTTGCCTAGAGGTGAGTGCCTCAGCAGCAGCTCTGGTTTAAAGTCTGTAACCAAGGAGGGGTTTGCTATGGAGAATCTTTGGTCTATCAAGTTCACAGTCATAAGGCCATGGAAATGTTGTAAGAACCTCTTAAATTACTCTGTCATGTGGGGTTTGGGGGGCTTTGCCATTTACAAGCTCTGATTTTAAGCATCTTGTGTGTGAAGAATGCACATGAGCATTTATAATTGAACCCTTTATTGTCCCTCTTCCCCTCAGACCATGTGCTCCTCCATAAAAATTGAATCTGTTGTGAAGGAGAAGAACAGGATGGGAGAGTGCCCCGTCTGGGAAGAAAGAGAGAATGCACTTGTCTATGTAGACATTAACTCACAGAAAGTTTGCCGCTGGAGCCCGCTCACCAACGAGGTGCAGAGTGTGTCCGTGGGTAAGTGTCTGTCCTCACCTCTTCAGCCTGGGAGCCTTCTCTGTCCACCTCTGTCCATCACTCCTTGTAGAAGTCCCACAGCACGGTGCTCTCCCTCACTTTCCACGAGGCCACATGCTCTGTCCTCCTGTGACACATTGCTAAGCATGGCCTGGCCCAAGCCAGCCAAGCAGAGGGGACTGTGGAGGGCCATGCATGTGTTGGCCTTTCTAAGCTCCAATGGGAAGGCATATTTCATCTGGGACCTCCAGAGGAGAAGGCACAGTACTAAGGGTTGTGTCTGCCCAGGAGCTGGAAAGACCTGGAGAATAGAGAGTCAGTGGGATGTGCAAATGATCCCAGGGTGTCAGGGTTTTACACTGGCCCAGCAATTAAACCCAGTAACAGATGCTCTATATTAATCCCCCCCCCCCCTCCCTGATAAAGAAAGGAGAGAGAATAAGGGAGAGGGACTTATGATTGGAAACTAAACTACACAACTTTAATGAAACACTAATGATAAATAGGAAAAAAAAATACTAAATATATACAAATATACAGGAAAATTGATACCACATTCCTCCCCCTTTTCCCCCCAATAACTCTCACGTCACCACCGAGGCTGCAGGGCAGCTCTGGGAAAGTCCAGGCTGGACTCCTGGGGTCAGCAGCAGTCGGGAGCTGGAGGCAGGAACACACAGATATGGGCTGGCATGGATCAGGAGCACAGGCTGATGAACGGATGGAATCCTCCCAGGATGATGAAGCAAATGGGGACAGGTGAAGAAGGGGAAGCAGGAAGGGGTTTGACCCTTGTTGATCCCTCAAATTTATACTGAGTATGACATGTATGGGATGGAATACTCTGGTATCTATCTTGCCTGTTCCTCCCCAAAGGAGCGCTGCAGGTGCGACCTCTTTACTCCTTCTCTCCTTCTGGAGGGCAAAATGTTCCTCAGAGCTGAGCAGTGTCTTGGCTCTGCACACCAGTCTCTGGCTGTAACTATAAACAGCGAGTGTTATCAGTCCTAGAAGCAGACACTGTCTGAGAAACTTGCTGTTAATTTCAGCAAGTGCAACTACCTACACAAGACTTAGCTGAAAGCAAAAGTACAAGACAGAAAATTGTCTTTATCCTGGCCCAAACCAGGACACAGGGGGAGAAGGATCTTGGCATCAGCTCAGCCTTTCCTGATTCAGGAATGTTCCAATCAAGCCCAGGTGCTTGAAGTGAGGGGGGGGGGGGGGAGGGATAGGGCTGACTGATGGCTTCAGATCTGCCCACTGTCCCTCATTCCCTCTCATCCACAGATGCCCGTGTTGGCTCAGTGGCGTTACGGCAGTGCGGGGGCTACATCATTGCCCTGGGGACCAGGTTTGCCTGTCTGGACTGGGACACTCAGGAGGTCACCACCATTCTTGAGCTCGAGCAAGATAAACCCAACAACAGGTTCAATGATGGGAAAGTGGATCCAAAGGGGAGGTTTTTTGCTGGTAAGTTCCTGGCAGAAATTTCCCCCAGAGCAAAGAGGAACAAATAACACAACAGTGTATTTAGTATAGTGCATTTTTTTCCATGTTCTCAATTCCTCCGTTGAGTTCCCCACAAAAATCAACATTGCAAGCATTAGCTGTTTTGTGAATGGTTACTGCCTGCTGGTGGAGGAAAAGGGACCCTACATCCTCTGTCCCAAATGAGGACAGAGGCTGTAGACAAGGGATGTTCTGCAGGAGGGGCTGCCCTTCTACTTGGCAGACAATGTTTTTCAAACATTTGCCTAAATGGGAGGTGAAAAGCTGGTGAAAGGCTCATGCAGGTGAAGGTTTCTGAAGGTGTAGAGGAAGATGTGGTTCCTAGAGCAGAAGATGCACTGCAGCTCCCAGGTCCCAGGTCCCAGCTCCTCATGCACAGCCTCCCAGGTCAGCAGATAAAAAGCAGGGATGTGGAGAGTGATACCTGGCCTCCTGAAAGGAGAGAGACTTTTGCTTCAGGTTAAAATGCAGCTGTGTTCCCCCCATGGTTTTTTTTTCCTCTCATACAACTGATGAGCCAAGCATAGCAATCCACACTGCAAGTGGAGAGTGACTGATGGGAGAGAGTATAGCTCTGTATTTGTTTTGCCAGTCATCCAGCCTTTTCTTCTTATTTCAAATGTGCCAAAAATAATGAAACTCATTTGACTCATGGTTATACTTGAGGGCTGATGTATTGTTAGAGTGAAAGGCAAGAGAGAGAGAAAAATGTTCTTTGCACACCCATTTCTAGTGGTGTGGTGCATCAATGCTTTCAACAGTAAAAGAGTGGTGTAAAATAAGCTCATGTCTTCTAAAAGGAGAAAGCAACAGAGAATATCTGTCACAGTTAAAAGAAGGCCTAAATGCCTCTTCAAGTGCTTCCTGTCACTGCAGAGCTGTCTCCTTTCCAGAAGAGAAAGGATGAGAAACTATATAATGAGTGTAACATTCAGGCATAAAGTTATTAAGAAAAAAAATCTCACTTCTGTAGTATTCACCACTTGCTTCTGAAATAACCAGGATTTACATCAGGTTTTCCAGAGAAGTTGTGGATGCCCCCTCTCTTGAAGTGCTTAAGGCCAGGTTTTAAGCAACCTGGTCTAGTAGAAAGTGTCCCTGCCCATGGCAGGGGTCTTGGAACTAAATGATCTTTAAGGTCCCTTCCAACACAAGCCACTGTATGATTCTATGATTACATCAATTGTATTTTAAGGTTATGGCCCATTTAAATTTTGAAAGTAGCCTGCAATAAAGAACAATAACAAAAGGAGAACATGATGGTTGCCAGCATCTTGGCTTTTGCTGCGAGCAAAATCTGTCTCTAGTGTGTGGTCCTTTGGGTCTTTGGTGTCTGTGACTAAAACCTCATAGAAAGAAAGGACTTGTCCTTTTGGTGGCAGGGATCACCTCCACGAGAGACAGCTGCTTCTGGTGGGCTCCCTTTCCTCTTGCTCAGCACTTTGATGCAACCTGCTTGTTTGCTTTCTCCCTAGAACCTCTTAGTTCCCCTTAGAGGAGGTTTTATGAAGCACGATGAACAAACTTCTACTTTCTAACCGGTGCTCCTGTTTCCATTTCAGGTACGATGGCTGAAGAGACAGCACCTGGGGTCCGAGCGAGGCGGCAAGGCGCTCTCTATACCCTTTTCCCTGACCATTCGGTAATCAAACAGTTAGGCCAGGTGGACATCTCCAATGGTCTGGACTGGTCCCTGGACCACAGGACCTTCTTTCACATCGACAGCCTAACATACGCTGTGCATGCCTTCAGCTATGATGTGCAGACTGGAACCATCGGTACACGCGCTTTTCTGAATTGGGTGGCAAGTGGCACTAAGGCTCTTTCTGCAGCGAGACCTGGGCACCTAATACTCAGGGATTTATTTGGCAGATCTCGTATCTGCTGGTTGGAGCTTGTCAGCAGGCTGGCTGTGGTTTTTTTTCATTTAGTTACAAGCTAGGTGTATTTGTCTAAGGACAAACTTTCAGCTTACTTTCATCTGGATAGGTAGTTTATATTTAGACATGTTCCAGGAGCTGCGAGCAAGAAGGAGTTTGTTCTGCAGAGATAGAATTAGCTTATAGGATGCTATTTATTCTTGAGTGCCATCTACTGGAAACCTTTGTGCTAGCTCCATAAATACAAATACAGAATGAGCACGCAGATATGTCACTGAAATGTATTTTAAAAATCAAGTTATCATTGTGACTGAAGTTTCCCAGTTCTGAAATTAAAATTATCTTCAGATGTCCGGCAGATTTCACTTAAATTCAGTTCCTAGACAGTTATTATAATAGCCACATAAAGGGAAATTTAAATCCAAGCAAAATGGATTTTTTTCCATTTCATTTCAACCTCATTTCAAAACTCTGTGAAATATTTTTGTGCTGTATCAAAACACCTGTTATATCATCCATTATATTCCATGGGAATTTAAATGTCTGAACCACCTTTGTACTCTAATCAGTATGGACTTTGATTAATGCTGAGTAGAAATTGTATAAAATAACTACAACTACTTACATTTCAGTTTTCTCTGCTATCTAATTCTACAGATTTTAGGAGACGAGTTTTCTAGAGAAGATTTAATGCACCATTTCCCCCCTAAATACAAAAACATAGTGAGTTTGAGTTTTCTGGCCTTGGCTTTATGCTGGTGTCTGTCTATTTTTGGGTTGTGTAATGGCCATAAGGCATGGGGCCAGAGCAGACTGCTGCCCATGGGCACCACCCCATAGACCATGCATATGCCCACCAACCCATTGGTACTGCAGCCTTGAGTGCTGGCAGCTGGCGTCCAGGCTTAATCAAAACTGGTTAAACCAAAGCTTCATTGGCCATTAAAAAGTAAAGTTCCTAATCTTTAAGTGGGTGGAGATTGCTTATTACCAACACTTAATCCCAAGTCCTTATTTATGGGATTTACTGCTAATAAAAATATGTCCAGGCTGCCACGAATCATGAAAGCCCAGGAAAAGTTATTGTGCTTGCAGCAGATGTGGTATGGTTAACCAGCAGGTATTGTTAACTAGCAGGTTAACAAGAGAAACAGAGGTATTTTTTTTTCTCTTGTTAAAATAATAGGAACTCTAATTCAATGCAATCCCAACCACAATGGCTCTGTTAGGGTCTTGTTCTGCCAAGCTGAGTTAGCCTTTTAAGGCATCTGTGAAGTGCACATGTGGCATATGTTTTGCAGCACAACTTTGTCAGAGAAAATGAACTTACTTGTTTGCAAGAGCATGGAAGATGTTAGACTGGGATCTGGTGCAGAACTGGTACCAGTGCATGTGACATCATCTTTTTGATTCTCCTTGCAGCCTGCCCCAGACTTTTGTACCATCTAGAAAGGGAGGAGCAAATGCCTGATGGGATGTGCATTGATGCAGAAGGGAAGCTCTGGGTGGCCTGTATTGATGGCGGAAGGATCATTCGTATAGACCCAGAGACAGGTAAGGCCTCTCCACCAGGATGTGCATATTGAGGGTCACCTCTGTGCCACGAGCACAAGAGGAAGGGCAGCCAGGAGGAATAGTTTGAAGGTGAGGTAAGAAAGCTTTGCTTATAGCCTGCTTCTTCCTGATGGGTTGCTGTGAGCATCACTGGTCCAGGCTCTGATCACATGGAGAGATGTGATGCTGTGGTGCTCCCCATGCTGGCTCCCAACGCTGGGTACCCCTGCTCCCACAGTCTGCTGATGCATAACACTTAATAATGCCACTAAGAAAAAGAATTGCATTGCATATATATTGTGAGAAACATTATAAACCTGTAATTAAGAAAGAAAAAAAATCTCAGGGTTGATGTGTTTAAGCGGGAAACACTGTTAGGGAATATAGTCACCCCAGGCCACATCTGAGTAAATGCCACATCTGCATCATGTGCCCTTACAATGCTTCCCAGAAAAAGGGACATTAGGAAAAAGTTGTGCACTTTTTCCCCAGGGAAAAGAATCCAAACTGTGAGGCTCCCTACTCCGAGGATCACCTCTTGCTGCTTTGGTGGAAAAGACTACTCAGAAATGTATGTCACTTCTGCATATGATGGACTGGACAAGACAGCCTTAGCCAAGGAACCTCATGCAGGAGAGATTTTCAAGGTGATCATATTTTTCTTTCTTTCTTTCTGTTTGTCTGACCTTCCAAGCCTTGTGCTCAGGGAGTGAGATGCCCCTGGGCTGCAGCAGCCCTGTCCTCATTCATCCTGCTCACACAATGTGTTCATCCAGATTTGTTGCTTATTCCTGGTCCAGGCGCAGGTGCTTTTGTGTGGCTGCTGAAGTGTTTGGAAGGAAGATTTTGGAGAAATTGCTAGACAAAATGTTGATATGGTGTTTAGACAAGGCAGCTGGTGGTGGATTTGGGTCTACTCTGTAAAGCATATTGCTCTGTATAGCATATTCTGTAATACATTATAAGGAACTGGGTCTTGCTCCTATCTCTTCCTAGAGTTTAATAAAAAATTTCACTCCCTTAATTCTTGTTTTTTAGTTGTGTCAGGGTATCTAAATATTTACAACACTGACTGGTCTTTAAAAAATTAATGCTTAAATTCACCAGTGCAGAGCTTTGCATCCCAATCTCAAAACTTTTGGGATTTTTTTTTTTTTTTTTTCATTCTGTTAAAAGCACTGGCTACATTTTGAGAAACTGATAAGCCACATTTTTGTTCAGGGTTCTTGAAGACGAAACATGTTTCTCTCTTCACTTTCCTGTCCATTAGCAAAAAGTATGAGAGGAGAACAAAATGCAGTTCTTAATCAGCAATTGCCATCATTCCCTGATAATTGACTATAGCATGAAAGGGAAAGGTTGTAAATGAGGGGAAATGGAAAAAACCAAACTGCATTATCAGTTTGGCAATAGAATGAAGACACGTTCCAGGAGGGTTGGGTATCTAATCTGGGACCTTCTAGTTGAAATCAGTGCTTAGAGCAGATTTCCTATAGCCAAGAACTGATAAGATTTCTTAAGCAGCAATATTTAGGAGCCTGCTGGAGAATTAAATACCAAAAGGTCATTATGAGCCTTGCCTTCTTTATCTCTGTTACTTAGTCCTCCAGGTCTAGAAGAGAATGATAACTCCCATTTGTCTTGCATGGGCAAAGAGCATTAAAAGTTACTATAACCTGTTTGGTTAATATGGAGGTAGGGACCACATGTAAGGGCCAAAGGTAATGCATAGATTTACAAAATTATTGAGTATTGCTTGATAATCTTGAAGAACTTAATCTTAGCATGTTCTAACCAACTCCATATAATGACTCTTCTTGGGCTCCTCTTGAAGCAGGGGACCCTCAGTGTACGGTTGGGTTGCTGTGATATTTGTTGTACAACTTTTGAATGTTTCTGTTGTACTCAGTTGGAGTTTTATCTTCTTCCTTACTTCCCTTTTATTTATTTATTTTTTAAATAGATAACAGGTCTGGGTGTGAAAGGAATCCCACAGAATTTCTATGCTGCTTGAACATTGAAGCTAAGTAACAAAGAAGAAATGTTTGCATCTTGTAGTAACTCTGACAAGGCAAAGTCAAATAACTACAGAATTTCTCTGTGTGAGGATTTCTAAACCCACATTTGAGAGAGTGCTTGTTTGGAATTGAAGATATTCCTTCTTCTGTGGGCCCCTGTCTTGATGAAATAGGTTAGAGAGGTAAAGGGCAATCTGTGTTACACCTTGATAGCTTTTGTGAATTTTCATAAACCTCTTCAAGCTCAAGCTTAGTTTTGTTGAACTTTCTGATAACCAGCTCTGGATTTTCAAGTCTGTATTGTTCCCAAAGAACTGGTTTGTCTTTTTTGTTCCTGGTTTGTCTTTTTATGTTACAGTGACATACCAGCAATGATATGGCAGATTTTAATAAACATTTTAAGAGTAATGACCTGAACTGGACTGCCTCTCTACTGTGTGATTTTCTCTGACCTGTTTTCTTGGTGATCTTGAATACTACCTATATGTAGTATCTAGAATCCATTTTTACATCCTTGCTAGCCTGTTTCAATTTGCCTTGTTATGATTTTTTCTATCTTGTCTTAAGGACATCATTTATGCTGCTGAAAATAAAATATGCCACGGTATTTTAAATATGCTTATATGGTGGTTTTTTTTCCTGCATTCAAACAGTACCATGAAAATGATGAGTGACCACACACAGTCAGGGTACAAACAGCCTGTGAGCTACTGGATGACTTGTGATACCAAAACCTGATGCTCTTTAGTTTTTCTGTCAGGGGTCATATTTGCATCCATGCACATGGTCTTGCCTTTGCTTTACATGCCTTCTTCTTGTATGCATGTCTTCACCTTCTCATTTCTCATCTTGTAACACTCTTCCTCTCCTATTTCAAGTATTTTCCTCCTCCCATTTTTCCTTTAGGTTGTCTTTTTCTTCTCTTCCCCCTGAGCTTCTCTTTCTACTTAGAGTAATCTCACTTTTTTGTCAGCTTTCTTATACCTCTGGTCCATATAGCTCAGTAGTGAGTATGAAGTCCTTGTCCAAGCCTTCAGTGCTGTATCTATCTTCCCAGTTTTTTTGCTGTATTTCTCTCACCTCTTTCTTCTCTAGGAGAACAGCTCAGGTCTATCAGTGTTTTTCTCTTGTCCCAAACTGTGCAGGGTTTTCTCCCACACCAAGAACTACACCAAAGCTGACTTTGAATTTGAGGCTTCTTCAAAGGCCTCAGCACACCTGCAGCGAGCCAGGTCCTAGTCAAGACCTGGTCAACCTGAATGGGTGAGCAATGGAAGTGGAGAAGTTGCTCACCCCTTTCTGCTGCTTCTATTGCATGGTCTACAGGCAGGACAGAGATAGTATCTTGCATGTAAGTAAAATGCACTTTGGAAAATGCTGGAAAATGAGCCTGTGTGAAAACAGAGTGATGTGGAGGAGGTGGCTCCATCTTTCTTGGCTTTATGCAACCTTAGGCCCTGACAAGCCTGTCCTTGCCTCCCATAACTTAATGACTTCCGGTTCTGGTAAGCAGAACCTGATTATAGCACAGTGCTGCAGAAAGCACAGTCTCACTGTATTTTTTAAAGCTCAGCACTATGCTGGATTTACTGAACCATTGTGATCCTTCCATTGTCTGGGAATGCTTGAGACTGGTAGATATCCACAGAAAACTAGACTTTGCATTGAATTTGCTGCCTTTTTACTGCCTGGAATAGATGTACAACAAATAATACATTTTCTGATCCTTAATGCTGACACTTTGTGATGTTACAAAAAGTCAATAATACTCATCATTTGCCAGATCAGTTGTTTCAGTGTCTTTCTGGTATTTGGCCTTTCCACCACTACTATTCAAAGCCTTGGGCTAGCCCTCAGGCACAGTGAGCAGGGAATAAGTACTCCATTCCTCAGGAGGACAATCTCCCACATGCATGGAGAAGCAGAGGAACCCAGTTAGCCATTCAGTAATGTTAAACACTGTTTCCATGGGGCTGTATGCAGATCACCCCTAGAATTAGCAGTGTTCTCCAGAACTATCATCCTTTTCCTGGCAAGGGGCACCTCCTAGCACTTAAAAGAACACAGCTTGATTTATTCCTTTTAAAACATCCATATTGGCCAACTATCTGACACGGTAGCCTTCTGGCTTGCTGATAAACAGGAGTAGTGGTTCTGTGCTCTGCTCAAATGGAGGGCAAGTCAAGCCAAAAATCTCAGGGCTATGTGCTACACATTTTGAAGGGGAATGTGACTTAGAAGAAGTAGATGGTATATTTTGAGCCCTCCCATTGAACTGGGCCAGAGCCCAGAAAGAAATCTGAGAACTAAGGGTTGTAGAAGAGAGCTTTATTCTATTGAATATACTGGGCACTGAGCAGGTTTTTTGGAAGTGCATTGATTCAATGCAGTTAACATGAAGCCTGCTGTAAAACCCACATTAGGTACTTTTCAGAAACTTAATG
This sequence comes from Heliangelus exortis, assembly GCF_036169615.1. Lineage (NCBI taxonomy): Eukaryota > Metazoa > Chordata > Aves > Apodiformes > Trochilidae > Heliangelus > Heliangelus exortis. The sequence continues at coordinate 66,679,056 of NC_092422.1, forward strand.
TAGATTTTTAATTGAGGTCATTAGCAAGCACTTTGTTCCTGTGCTACTTGGCTTGATAATTGGTAAAACAGGACAGAGGCTCTCGGCCCATTGCTCTACTTCACTCCTACCTTGCCCTGGAATCAGGAAGGTGAGTTCAAAGACCTGCACAAAGAAAACTCAGTTGAGAAATAAAACATTCAGCTCACTCGAATGTTTGCTCAATAGCCAGGCTGTTGTTTTTCCCCCTAGTCATAATTCCAATAGTAATTAAACTGCTGTGGCTTCTTAAAAGCAAAGGTGTTAAATGCCCTCTGGCAACATGTCACTGCCAAACTGGTATAAGAAACAGTGACAATTATGCAAGATTTCCTGTTTACCCAGTCTAGAGAGGAATGTGAAGGCAGGATGTTTGGAGGTAAGTCAAGTGTCCTAACCTTTAATTAAAAAACAAGTTAGGAAGTGTGTGCAGATACCTTATTTAAAAAAAAAATACCCAAGTATTTGCAAAATTGCCTAACCACTAGCTTCTCAGTCAGAAAAGGAAAGTAGATTGTTTGGAAACAATGTGGTCTTGAGAAATCCTTTATGCCCTCACAATTTTTTTTCTAGAGCTTCCCCAGGAATGCAAGCGATGCTCACTGGTTTGTAAGTCTCCAGACACTCCTTCCCTCCATCTCTAAAGGGAGGTATCTGTGCACGCTTCCTTCAGATTCCAGGGGCTGTGTGCTTTGGGATATCTCTCATCATGGCACAGCTTCCCAGGCTAAGGAAGGGTTTGAGGATGAATTTCTACCTGCTGAACAAAGTCCCTCCCCTTCTCTTCAGATTTCAGAACTTACAAAGCATTGATTGAAAACCATAGTGGGAATTTTCTCCAACCTTGTTAGCCAAACTAAAGCAAAGACCCTTTGCCCTGAGCAGGACAAAGGGGCGAAGGAAGGTGGTGTGGGACTGGGGTCATTCCCCTTGTGCATGTAGGGAACAATACTTTATCTGTAGTCCTTGGGGAGGCTCTGAGATGGTTACAAGGTGACTGAAGACACGTGTTACAGTGGGTCAGCCCCCCAGGAGAGAAGCACAGCAGGAAGCCTGCTACCTGCCCAGAGTTAACCTGTCAGTGAGGTATCTCCCCAGTATGGCTTACAGGCAAGACCATTAAGCAGCTTGTCAAAAAGATAGTGACTGATGGGATCTGGCTTCTCTTGTAAGGGATTGCTCTGTACATCCTGCCTTTTGTAAGCTTTTCTAAGCATTTACTATACTTAGTGTATGTTTAACCTATCCCAGACTGGATAAGCCCTATGTCTCTTGCATTCTTTTGTGGGTGTTTGGAATAGGCTTTCAACTGGGAAGATTTTCGTCCTTGTGTGTTCTAGCCACTGGGGGACAACCTGACTATCTTTTCTTGCTTTCCTGGATAGACATGTCTTTGAGAAAACCTCTTAAATCTAAACTGAGGGTCTGCAAATATTCATAAGTGCAGCTGGCATGTGAGTGAAGCTGGTTAAACATCATGACAGTGCTGGCACTGCTGCCTCACCCATCTGCTGTCACAGGCTTGGAATTGGCAAATACAGGAATATAGGGTTTGCCCCACTGGCTTTTAATCTTGTATGTAGGATCCTGGGCAGCAAAGAAGACATGAAAACATTTCTTAATCCTGGATCAGGAGACTGGGTCATGAAAACGATCAGAGAGCAGGAGCACCTCTCTTATGAAGACGGGTTGAAAAAGTTTGGGTTGTTCAGCCTGGAGAAGAGAAGGCTCCAGAGAGACCTTGTAGTGGCATTCCAGTACCTGAAAGTCTATAGAAAAGCTGGGGAGAGATGTTTTACAAGGGGTTGTAGTGATAGGATGAGGGGGGAATGATTTCAAACTGAAAGAGGGTAGATTTTGATAACATATTAGGAAGAAATTCTTTTATGTGAGGGTGGTGAGAAACTGGCACAGGTTGCCTTGGGAAGTTGTGGCTGCCCTCTCCTTGAAAATGTTCAAGGCCAGGTTAGATGGGGCTTTGAGCAATCAGATCCCTTCCAACCCAAGCCATTCTATGATAATAATTTTTCTATCAATCTTTGTTTATCTATTTATTGTTCTGATTATTTACTTTTTAACAATATTATCTGGTAATGAGAGGGGGTCAGACAAAAAGCAGCTGACTAAATAAAAAGTTGGCAAGGCTTCCTGCTGTGGTTAAATAGGTCCCTGGCACAACAAAGAGATAGTTGCCCTCCTGAAATGTCTTGGCTTTGTATATTTTGTTTATTTTACCTTGAGTCTATCATGCTCCATATCCATATCAGCATAAAACACAAACATTTGCTGCCTTCTTTCCATTATCTCTCTGTGTCAATGTGGATTGAGATTTGAGGGGGTAATAATGCAGTGCCTACAAAGGACAGAGATTGAACTTTGACCCTCTGTTCACATGCAGAAAACATGGAAATTATTATGGAAATAATAAATCCAATTTATTATTGGCAAACAAGAAGCCACTCGCCCTATGGACTGCTAACAAGGCTACTGGGTGACCTACAAGGGCCTGACAGGGAAAATGGCCGCAGAAGCAACAGGCACATCCTGGCACATCAGGAGGTGTATGGACAGGAACTGGATGTCCTATAAAGAATGGGTGAAGGATGGAAATAGCTATAGATTGATTTGTTTTGTCTAGAAAGTAGGTTGCTTGATCTTCTTAAAGGAGTGGTTTATTGAGTTTCTTTGTGCTGGTTGTTGCAGTACTGGCAACCCTGAAGCTGAAGGAACAGTCGGTGTTGATGCCAGGCTCTCTTCCTGCACCAAAATCAGACTCACATAAGATGTAAATGCAAGCAGAGTTAACCTCTGAGGAGGTGTAAGACCTTCATTCTCATTCAGCTGCTGGCTTCTTTTGAGAAAGTGTTCGACACTGTGCCTACCAGTACCTGATTCCCATTGGGGAAGAGAAGATATGGGTGAATACTCTGTCAAGTATTGATATCACTCCTGGAATGTATTGATATCACAGCACTGATACACTGGAAAGATTTTAAGATGGAAGGAAGAGAGAAAGAGCTATCAGAGGTGATACTTAACATGGGATCTGAGAGGATGATGAGGAGAAATGTGGTGGTGCAGAGAGAGAGGAAGAACGCCGTCTCAGCAGGTGAAGGAAAAGGCAGGTGACATGAAAGTGGGCTCCATAATTTGGAATTAAAGTTTTAACTAGAAAAACTGTACACTTACAGGAAACTGAAGATGGTTGCTCCATCCTTTGCAAGGCTTTCCTTGCCTGCTGATACTTTCTTGTATCCAGAGGGAAGGTGTGATAGGTGAAAAGCTGACCTGCCACACTTTTTGCAAAGACCCTTCCCCTTTCTAAAGTCACCTCAGACACAAGCATCTGGGCTGCTTTGCAATGGACCCTTTGTATCTAATGTGGTGAGGAGTGTCAGTGCAGGGTGTGGGACTGGAGGTGGAGGACTATTGGGGTGACATGGTCACTTTGTTTGTAGCAGTGAGAGGTGGGCTACAAGAAAGCCAAGGAGTGTAAGGTTGGTCTGGAGCAGGGAAGGGGCACCCTGCCTGTATTTTGTGGTGCTGGGCTGTTTTCTGGTTTGGGATGTTGGACATCTTGGGAAGCATTCTCTGCTGTGAGAGTATTTAACTTTTCTCTGAGAAAATGAGGGTGTATATGGACCCAGGAGCTTTCCATGTCACAAGAACTACCAGTTCCTGATAGAAAGTCTGAACAGTGGCCTTTGTCCTCCTCCTCTTCCCAATCTGTAAAGGCCTATGGGTGGGTTTTGAGTTATCTCCTGAATGCTGTGCTTTGTACCTGTACCTTTTCAGCCTTCTTTCTACCCTCTCCTGCCCCATCACTGGCACATGCTTCTTTGGAGCAGATTGGACTTGCCCATGTGATGGGAACTCAGGAAAGCCAATACAGCCACAATCACTGGAAACAGGGCATAAAATTACCTTTTCAATGCATGTACAGAAAGGCTCAAAAAGGCGCCAACCTTCTCTTAGGATCTGCAAACTTCTCCAGAAGGTGTAAACTCTGTGTGACCTGGGATATTGCTGTGGAGAAAACAAGTGAAAAACACGAAGAACTTGAGATGATACCATAGCATCAGTGGTTCTGGGGATAGTGGGTTCTTTTGAGTGATTCAGCATAAAATATTCCTTCTGCTAAGAAAGAAATCATAGAATACTATGGACAAACTTTACTATGCTATCTTGGCTTGGGGAAGGTTGCATTTTTGCTGTCCTGGAACAACTTTGGATCTGGAATTGTGTCTTTCAGGCAGTGGTCCTGGGATGATTTGGCACAGCTGTGTGCATTTGTCCCTTCTGCCAGACTCCTGTTTGGGCCAGGGTTCTCTGCCCTTCTCCAAACAGCTCATTTGTACTCTTTGGTGAAAGGTTATTGCTTTGAAACCAACAAATTCTACATTATGTGGAGGGGAGAAACAGGCAGCTCTAGAGTGAAACTCAGCAGAATGCCTTTAGTTGTCTACTGGAGGCTATTGAATTGTACCTTTTAATTATTTACTTCTTCTGATTGCAAAAGGAGTCTTACCTGGGTAGTGCAGGCACCAGCAGACATCTACAATGCTGGTAGATGTGGAACTGGATGAGCTGAATCCCACCTTAATGTCCCAGTGTCTTGAACTCCTCTGCCAAATGTGGGTGCATTGGTCAAAAAATTGGAATTACCTGGGAGATCACTGAGTAATGGTGTAGGCTTTTGTCTTTGGGCAGTGAGGCTGAGTAGTGACAGTGTTGAAAGAAACATTTAGGATGGAAAATACCTTTAAGATCACTGAGTCCCACTGTTAATGTAGCACACTGTCAAGTCCACCATTAACCTTGTCATTAAGTACCATATCTATACATCTTTTAAATACCTACAGGGTTAGTGACTTGACCACTTTCCTGGGCATCCTGTTCCAGTGCTTCACAACCCTTTTGATGAAGAAATTTTTCCTGATATCCAATGTAAGTCTCCCCTGACACAACTTGAGGCTGTTTCCTCTTGTCCTGCTTTGGGCCAGGATAAAGGTAATTTTCTGTCTTGTATTTTCGCTTTCAGCTAAATCTCTTGTAAGTAGCTGCACTTGCTGAAATTAACAGCAAGTTTCTCAGTCGGTGTCTGCTTCTGGGACTGATAACACTCGATGTTTATAAGTTACAGCCAGAGACTGGTGTGCAGAGCCAAGGACACTGCTCAGCTCTGAGGAACATTTTGCCCTCCAGGAGAAAAGGAGTAAAAAGGTCACATCTGCAGCCCTCCTTTGGGGAGGAATGGACAAGATAGATGGCCAGAACTGACCAAACAGAGTATTCCATCCCATACACATCATACTCAGTATAAATTTGAGGGATCACAAGGGTCAAACCCCTTCCTGCTTCCAGATTGCTGCACTTCCTGCCCTTCCTGCTTCCCTTTCTTTGCCTGTTCCCTGTTTGCTTCAGCATCCTGGGAGGATTCCATCCATTCATCTGCCTCTGGTCCTGATCCGTGCCAGCCTGAATCTGTGTGTTCCTGCCTCCAGCTCCCGACTGCTGCTGACCCCAGGATTCCAGCCTGGACTTTCCCAGGGCTGCCCTGCAGCCTCGGTGGTGATGTGAGAGTTATTGGGAGAGGAGGGGGGAAGGAACATGGGATCAATTTTCCTGTATATTTGTATATATTTAGTAATTTTTCCAGTTTATCATTACTGTTTCATTAAAGCTGTGTAGTTTAGTTTCCAGCCCATAAGTCTCTCTCCCTTATTCTCTCTCCTTTCTTTATCAAGGAGGAGAGAGAGATTAATAGAGAGCATCTGTCACTCAGTTTAATTGCCAGGCCAGTGTTAAACTGTGACACCTCTCATCCTATCACTTGTTACCTGAGAAAAGAGACCAGCACCCACCCCACTACAACCTACTTTCAGGTAGTTGAAGAGAGTAATAAGGTCTCCCCATAGCCTCCTTTTCTCCATGCTAAACAACCCCAGTTCCCTCAGACACTCCTTTTAAGACTTGTCTCCAGATCTTTCACCAGCTTCATTGCTGTTCTGGTAGTGAATAGCCCCAAACCAAACATAGTATTTGAGGTGCAGCCTCACCAGTGCTTCTACCTTCTCAGTGCTTAGACGTCTTCTTTAAGCTCTGTTCCCAAGAGGAGGCTTACGCAGGTTGGCACCTCTCATTTAAGGGATGCTAGAGACTGGCATTGCTCAATTTGACTCCCGTCATTTAACAGGAGCTTTGTTTTTTGTGATTAATTAGCCTCTTGGCAGTGTGTCATGTTCATTATACTGTTTGCATGAGAGTGAGGTATAAAGGACATCACGGGCAGCTGATACTCAGTTGGGAAAACTTGGTACAGATACACAAAGACTGTCTGTCTGGAAGAGCTGGAAAGAGAGATCAGTGCTATAATCTCTGCTCTTGGGTAACTGAGGCACAAACAGCATTGCTAATCTTTAGAAGATTTGGAGAGTCCCAGGAAATCCCCACCTGCCACCTTCTACTCCACTAACAACAGCTGGTGGGTTTTGGAGACGTGGGAACTGCAATAGGGGTTGGTAATGGGAACCAGTGGGAGTAACTCCTGAGAGAAGGAAAAGCAAAAATTAATGCCCAGGAAAGCTGATAGCAAGCCCTGTAGTCTCCATCTTTCCTCCTCTGGCTGCTGTTGCTGTTGCTCCATCCTCCTCCCACTCAGTGCCAATGCCAATGAGGTCTGTTTGCTCCCACTTTCATAAGAGTGAGTGGGAGTAACATGAGTCAGCTCTAAGTGTGTCCTTTCCACTTCTTCCATGTAGCATTCCGCATGCTTAGCATTCAGGCATCGAGGCTGCCGTGGTGGTTCCAAGGTGGCTATCCTAGGAATTTGCTCTTGATTTTCCCTGGGGGTCAGGTCACCGAGAAAGAGTTGCTATTTTTTTACAGTCTGTCACTAAGGATTTCTCATCTGGCCAGAAAGAAAACCTCTTGTTTACTTTAACAAATTACTTTACCCATTTCAACTGCACATTTCCATGTACAGTTGCTTCTTGATGCGAAGGCAGTATCTTAGGGTGAGCCACAGATCATAGGATACATTTCCTGTCACATTAGTGACCTTTCTATTAATTAAAACTATGTAGGGTGGATTTATAAACTCCTTATCTATTCTCAGCATCTGCTTTGAAAGTTCGTATGTGGTTGAGGAGCGGAGGAGGGAGAAATGTCAAAAAATGTTATGTTCCCATAAGTTCTTTCTTTTCCTTTAAAACTAAGGAGTTTTGTTGTTCATTCCTCTTCTATTACCATTCTTAGGATGAGCTAGTGACTAGGATGATTTCTCTTAAAGGATGTTTCTTAGAGCACTTTCCACATTTAAAAAAAAATGATCTACAAGGTGCTCTGTTTTTACCAGATGAGACTAGAAGAGACTGAGTTATGGTGATGCACTGACCTCTGTTGGCGTCATCCTTTCCTACTGAAACTCCTTTTAAATACTGAATTTGATAGTCTTGAAAGCAGATGATACACATGAGACATGACCTGAGGCAGAATAGGTTCATGATGAAGCCATATTCTGATGCCACAATAAATCTAATAATGTCACTTTTCAACCAATTCACAGTTCTCATAATGACACACAGTGTTGGTTTCCTAAAAAAATAACACTCCTTAATCAGATGTTCCAAACATACCAGAAAAGGTGGGTGGTTTCTCTTATACCAGCAGCTATCTGTGATGGACCAGGTATTGTCTTTGTGTCCTTCTGTGGCTGGCATAAAGCCACATGTGTAGAAAAAGCACGCACAACATCTCTGTCAGATGCTCTGGCTGATGGTGAACTGCATGCCCATGCCTGACTCCAACCTGTTTTGTACTGCTATAGCATTGGGATGTCAATCCAACATGAACCATCAGTCATGACTGTTCATGAAGTGTTGGCCTGCTGTCAACAAACCTCTTCCCCTCAACTCTCTAAAGTAACTTTGACCAATTAGCTCTAATTAGAGCTTCTTCTCTCCTGGAGACTGCTTGTCAGGGAGCTAGCTGCCATAAGTATTGGAGGAGCCTGGCAGAGAGAAAGGGGCATTTCTGCCCTGTGTTTTGTCTGGTTTTTTTTTTGGGATGGGGTGACTTGCTCTCCAGAGGTTCTCTCCACAGCAGCCTCTGCCATCTGGCTCTGATCCTCTGGTGGGAAAGACTTCTAGGTGCCTGCTAGGTTTTCCTCAGATGAAACTCCAGGTGATGCCAAGATCTGATGGGTGAAGCAATCAAAATGATGCTAAAGAGCATAATACCCTTAGGAAAATGGAAACTGTCTGTGTAGGGAGTGATGACAGTGGGAGACGACCGTGTGAACTTTGGCTGCCCTGGTGTGAGAAGCTTTCCTTTGCTGTCTGCCCATACAAGGACTAATTGCCTGGGAATTTACTGTCTACGAGATATCTGTATTTTTCTCCATTTCCCTGGTGGCAGCTGGACACGTAACTTTGTGTGGGGCATTGTGTGTATTTAAGAAACTCCCCAGAGAGTAACTGTGGGAAAATATAAAAATCTATGCTTAGTTTGGACTTCTGTCAGTTTGCACATTTCAAAGAGAAGATGTGCTTGTTGCCCATGGTCTAGCCCTTGGAGATGAGTTTTAAAGAAGAGTAGAGTAAGAAACAGGCTCTTCCATGGTTGTTTCTCCTGCAGCAAGCACAACTGTTAGCTTTTGTTTTGGAAGGAAACCTGTGCCTAGTCAAGACAGGAGGGACAGTAATGTGCAGGGACAAGCCTGCTCACGCGCTGCTGGAAGTGGAGGCCAAGACTCAGCTGCTCTGTCAGAATATGTGAGTCACATTTCTACTTGTGTTTTTCTGAGCTTGAGTTGAGAAAGCTTGTGTAAGAAATTTTTACAGCCCTTGACATCACTCTGCACTTTTGCAAGACAGCAGCCTGACGTTTTGCCCAAGGTGTCAGATTAAATAATAACTGGAGATTGCGCCAATGCTTCAGCTTAACTGTGATTATCGTGCCAAGGCCTTGTGCAAGCTGGGGACTTCTGCCACTGGGTTGGTTCTGTAAGTGCCATCAGGATGGCAGCTCTGTCTGTTCGCACCACTGTTGGTCAGCTCTTCTTTCAAAGCACGGGTAGAAAGCCCACTCTGGAGGAACTGAGGGAAGAACCACATCCTGACCACCTAACGCTTGCTATCCAGGCGAGTCTTGGTGCTAAACAGGACCCATAGCTAATGACTGAGCAAAGGTGAGTTGGAAGTTAACAATTCTTCTGTTGTACCACAAGCGTTTTCACAGAAGCACATCTGTGGTCTTGGTTGTCTAGGGAGTCATGCTCTGGTAAGCAAGGCAATGAAAGAGAACATAGGCAGCTGCATAAGTGTGCTTATTCAGCTGTAACCTATGTTTCCTGTAGAATTACCTCTCCTAAAGCCTCTCTGTGAGAGCAAAGGGAGTTAAGACTGTAAGAGCAAAGGGACTTGCATTTCTCAGTCTCAAGCTGACAGCTGCAAGCCTGAAATAATTCAGGGGATTTTAAGCTTGCTTTCATTTTAGAAATGAGGAAGCTCAGCGCTGCTAGGTGAAGACAGAGAAAGATTCAAGTATTTTGATGCATTCAGATACATTTTCAGAAATATTTTTATCATTTTATGACTACTGTTTTCCCTTTTGCCCAGCCCTACAGTGATGTCATAGTTTTAAATAATGATCTCACAATCCGCATTCAAGCTGCAGTTGTAGGAACACAGCAGCAGCACTTTCCCTCCTCAGAGGTCCACTTGGTGGGTAAAATGAGAATAGCAGGTCAGTAGAACCATGTTTCATTTTTAGCTCTCCACTTACTCTCCAGTCCCCTGCTCTCACCTGTGCTCATCCTGGTGGTATCTTGATGTCTTGTTTCCCTTCACACCTTACAGTGCCACTGTGAGCCATCATGGGTGACAGCTTTAAATTTATCATACTGGGAAAAATTAAATTTATCATCATGGGCAAAAATCTTTCAATGTCTTTGGCTGTCTCTGCCCTGACGTACAGGCTCTCCTTGTACAGCAATAAGATGTACAGAGATCATTTTGCATGGATGGATCTCACCTTGTCATGGGTCTGGAACACAACCCTACTGCACTTCAACCCCAGAGCTGAGAAACAGCTCCCAAGGTGTGGGTGGAGTGCTTGCAGATCGCAGGATCTAGTGGGATAAAGCAGGTTTGGAAGGGAGCAAGCTTACATGTATGAAGCAGATCATTTTGCATCCTTTGGTCAATAGTACTATGGAAAGATATTTTGAAAAAAGACTTGGGTTTCTTTGTTGAGGTGATCAGCAATGAAAAGGAAAGGGACATGCAGCAGGAAGAAAAGTGAGGTTGGACACCACAGTTGTTCCACTGAAAATGTAAAGGTACCTGTACTGTCTTTAGTAAAGTGGTGCCCTCAGGAAGGGTTTCTGGGAGCCGGTGAACTTTGGTAGCAGTATGTGTCTGTTTCTATGTGTCTGTTTGAGCTGATCTTGAATATGTTAGATGAACAGCATGCAAGATGTCCACTTTCCTCTCTGTTTACCTTAGAAGGAACTCAGTTTGTATTAAAAAATTGCTGGGAAGGAAGAGCCGATATGATGGGAGGAGAGCCAGGTACACAACAGTTTGTCTGCATATACCATACCTGCTAAAAAGAAACCCAATCTAAAAATCAGGTTAGTCAAGGTGTATGCCCCATGGGGCCAGGACTGTTTGGGTTTATCTGTGTTATTCTCCTTCTAATTCTCCGTTTGTCTGGTCCTGTCTCCTGTCCTGAGATATGGTGGCAGGCTCACAGCGCAGCTCAGGCTGCAAGGACCCTCAGTGGGATCTCCAGTCCAATCCCCTGCCAAAGATGGGCAGCTCTGGGATGGGCTAGGCTGCTTGAGTCTTAGAATCATAGAAACACAGAAAGTTAAGGGTTGGAAGAGATCTTGAAAGATCATTGAGCCCAACCCCCCTGCCAGAGCAGGGTCACCTACAGGAGGTCACACAGGAATGCATCCAGGTGGGATTTGAGTATCTCCAGGGAAGGAGACTCCACAACCTCCCTGAGCAGCCTGTGCCAGTGCCCTGTCACCCTCACAGTGAAAAAATTCTTCCTTATATTTACACGGAACCGCCCATGCTCCAGTTTATAACCATTGCCCCTTGTCCTGTTATTAGTCACCCCTGAGAAAAGACCCCTGAGCCTTGTTCCACTTGCTGCTGGAGCACAGCTACAAGAGGAGATGACAGCAGGATCTCATGTGCAATGGCCTGTAAGGTAGATGTTTAGAGATGAATCACCGGGACCTCTTTCTAGACAGGGTCCCAGCAGCAAGCACACCCTATGGTGTAGAGCTGTCTGCAAGGCGATCAGCCCCCTCTAGCTCTGGCAGAAGGAAGAAACAGAAAATAAACTTTTCTGAACTTTCTGCCTTCTCTGTCCTACCATGTGACCTCCACAGGAGACCAGAAGTGCCCACACCTCTGAATTTGGCCCAAAATTCAAGGGCCTGTTAATCAAATTATAAGAACATTAAAGAAATGCTTTTTTTCAAGAACTCCATGCTATGGCTGATATAATTCTGTTTGAACACAGCTCATGGCTTAAAAAGTGCCGGGGGTAAGGAAATAAGAAGAAAAATAGATTTGAAAATATCGTTTCCTTTAAAAAATTACCAACAAAACACACACACAAAAGAAAAACAAAACGAAAAATAAATAAACCCCCTAGTTGACAAGTTATCTTTCCTATAAACCACCAATTGTTTGAATTCATCATAACCTCTTTTCCCCAGATTATCCTTACATGACTAAATAACCAGGTTGCTTAAGTCACTGCACCTACCTTGTGTGAGTTTCATTTCAGTATGGAGCAGAAAACAAAAAAACAATTGCCTAACCCTGCAGCCTGATGTGAGGACCTGAGAATCATTTTAGGACTGGAAATATGTCATATGCTTATAGCAGTGTCTAAATCTGTAGCTGGTGGTTCTCATCACACCCACAAACTGAAGGAACTTCTGTCTTGGTTACACAGCTCTTCACTCAAAAAAAGGTAAGCGCAACAGTACAGAGTGGGTGTGCCATCATGTTCTTCACTTGTAACCAGGGACTAGGAAAAACTTGCATTTCAGCCTGCCACAGAGATTCTTGCTCCCTGGAGCTTCTAATATGTGTGCTGTAATAAATGTGGCCATATGGTCCTGTAAGTGAGATTTATTACTGTGCTTTATTACTATAAATTGATTGGTTGCCATTGCCATAATTACTGCAGGTAGAACTGATATGGAGGTATATAATAATAAGAAAAATCAACTTTGTTTTTACATCAAAACCTGACAGCTGGGAACATCCTAATCCATGTAAAAGCCAATTGTCGAACAGGATAGTCTTCAGATTTAAGTCTTGTGTAAGATGTGATTTGTTTATAAGAGGCAGTGAGGGTTTTTTCCTGATAGGGTGGGAGTGGTTAGAGAAGCCTTAGTGCATCTGGAGTCCAAATGAAAGAAAATTTCCATGGAAAATTTATTTATGGGATGAAAGCAATGACAGTCAGGTAGGGTTTGGTCACTGCTAGAGCAGCTCTTCTCTATCTGCTTGTGTCTTCTTCCTCAGACAGAAATGGTGACGCTCATTCAGACAGCTGCTGAGCTGCCAGTGCATTGGGGTGGCTTCCCACCATTGCTTTTCATAGAAGGTGGTTTGTTAACATTGTATTTTGAGGCCTGGTAAATCTGCTCTTGTGGCCAGATAACAGTCTGATGTTGTTCTTAACAACACCCCCTAACTTGGAATGCTGTATCACAACCTGAAGAGTATTTATATTATTATCATTATTACAATAAAGCTTGGGGAAGACTGGCCATATTGAGTACATCTGAATACACAGCTCAGGAAAAAGAAAACATAACACAGGCCTGGTCTCTGTGTGGGAAATGTTATTTGGAAGGTTTTTACACACACTTCCATCAGAGCTGCTGCCCTGAGGGTGCAAGAGTGGGGTTGCCCCCATATGGGGTTTTGACCCTTGTGTATTGTGTGTTACTTTTCAGCTCCACATCCCTGATGGATAATTATTCCAATGGATAATGTTTTTTAGGTAATTTTGACAGGAAAAAAGGTCCAGTAACACGTATTGAGTGGTAATGGAGGAGGTGAGGATGGTGCCTTGTTACTCTGCAATAAAATAAATAACCATAATGATGAAGTATTTTCTTAGGTTATCTGGCCCCTTTGGAAACTTATGTCTTTTTTTCTGATGTAGATCTTAGCCTTTAATATTAGCAATGGTTGACTCAGACTGACATCCTTAGCTCAGATACCAGCCCTGCACCTCAATTCTCTGCCATGAATGACTTGTACTGTTAGAAGTGTCAAGTCCTGTTGGAAGATGAACCTCTACTGCAGGTCACCTCAGATCATGCCTGCACTGCCCAAGATGTCCATCCTTGAATGCTTTTGCTTGTGTGCCCTGATACATCTGAAATGAATGCAGAGAGCAAACCAAAACATGAAATCTATGAAACTGCAACAGAAACAGCTTTGCAGGGCATGGGATAGGACCCAGTTTATCTGACCTGTGTCAGGTTGTGAGTCATCTCTGTGTGTAGCACCATCTCTGAAATGTGGCCCTCAAAAGGTCTTGCTCCATGGCATGCTATGGTTGTGGTTGACAGTACAAGTCATTAATGCATGGGGGGAAAAGAACCCCCCTACTTTAGAAGAATATTTATAATTATTTCCCAATGATTCATTATGAGCTCAGAGCCATCAAGGCTTAACCTACTTGAGATCCGCAAGAGTTAAGGGTCTGGATGGCTTAAAGACCCAGACACTCTTAGCTATAACCTTTGCCCAGTGTCAAAGGTATTGGAAATTCATCCCTGAAGGCACAGATTCCTAATTTGCACAACTGATCCCAGGAAGATGTTGGGATGTTGTTCATAGCTGCAGAGGGACTCAAGATTTGCTCTCTCAGCGTCACCATAGCAATGACTTTATGCTTAAAGTCATTCCTCACCCTCCTCCCATGATGGGGAGGGTGCCACCAACTTAGGAGATGCACATGGGAAAGACATGGGCAAAGAGAGGAATGAGAGGAAATTTCCCTCTCCCCATAACTGGAAGTCCTTTCTAGTGGATAGGAATTAATTTATTTTTGTGTCTCCCCAGTTTCTCTCTGTTGAAATGGTTTCTAGCAAAAATTCCCAGTTCTCTCCTGGTTCTCTTTTTGCTAGTGTCTTCTCACACATGGATTCTGACGAGAGAGGTTTCTCTCCCCTTTAAGCCTTCCCTTTGTAGCAGGACACTGAACAGCTCTCCTGTGCCTCCATATGCCACCTCTTCCTTTGTGACTTTGTGACTTTGGCTGATTCAATGGCTCAGTGGACAAAATTTCTTCTCTGTTTGCAGGATGGCAAAAAGAACCAGTACCTCCTCATAGTTCCTATCTCTCCCTGACTAGCAGAGCTGGCTTCAGCTGCAGGACTCTAACAAACCTGTTATCACAAAGCAACTGAGGATGATGAGATTGTCAGATAATCAGCCCTGAAGTTCAGCCCAGCAGACCTAATTTGGCCATATCAATCCCTTTTCTGATCCTCTAAGATTTACCTCCATCATTGAATTTCTTGTCTATAAACTGGTGGTCTTTTGCAGGAGTTTCTTGTCTTTTATTTTTCCTGCCAGAGGTATGTTACTACTTCAGACCCCAGTCTCAAGGACAGTGGATTCACTCAGCTGGTGTGTCTGTAGGGTGGCACAGTATCAGCCCTCTCCTTTTGCCCATTTCTACCTCCATCCTCTCATCTGTTCCCTCAGCTCTGAAACACAGATGGTACTTTTGCTCAACATTGGGGCATCAATAAGAGGAATGAGAGTTCATGAAGGACCCCCGAGCTCCTAAGAGGGTGTGCCACAAGAAAGCACTCTTTAACAAGAAGGTTGCAAGAGTCTGTCCCATGGGTTGAGGAAAGCTGTGTTATTCCTCCAGCCTTTCCCCTCCTTGCAACACACACCTCCAGTGCTCAGTCTATGTTGTAGCTGACTTCCTGGGTGCACTTTCAGTGTCTTGTTTTAAACACTGCTGGTGCCAGACATGAAGTAAGATGGCTTTACTATTTTTTTTTAGGGCATTTAAACCCTTCTTGTCAACACTCATGTAATTAAGTTGAAATTAAAATCCCAGTTGCCTCTGGTTTGAGTGAAAAATTATTTTGCTTAGACCTTGCCCCAAGCCTGCTGAAGCCTCAGCTGACATTTAGAACTGTATCAAATTGGAGGAATTTTTCCCACAGTTTTTTTTCCCCAAAAATTTCTATTGAAAGGTAGCTGAAAAAAAAAATATTGCAACTCTAAGTTTTCTTCTCTTTCTGTTATTTTAAAGTAAGTTGAAAGATTTCTCTCATCTTCCACTCTGATGAGCAAAACCCCATCTCATATAGCCCTGGCTCTTGTTAATCCGTCCCGTGCACCTCATGTCTAACCACCACAGCAGCATTTTTACCAGCCACTGAGTCTTATCACCAAATTTGCCTGTTGCAAATAAACATGGGCTGTTTCTCCATGACAGCATTGGCACTCTGCAATGTGTTTTGGCACTCTAAATCCCACCCAAATCCTTCTGCCTGAGGTTTCCTGCCCGCCAGAGCCTGGCTGCCAGAGGCATCTCATTGACAGGCAGCCCCAAGCACGGGGATCAGATGCAGAGGAGGACTTCAGGCGGTGCCCCCCAACCTCACCATGGTCCTCAGTCACAGCTCTGCAAGTTTGGAGCAGCACTCTTGACCTGGTAACCCCAGAGGTAAACACAGAGGACCAGAAACCAAGTCCCAGGAGGTCTGGGCTGCATTTTTCTTCTCAGGTATCTTTATTGCCCAGAGTGACCTCCCTGGTGCTGCAGGCTGCCTTCCCTCACTCTCAGAACCCACCACAGCTCATGCTGCTAGACATACAACCTTGTCTCAGACATATTAAACTGCTTGTTTGTTCCAAAAGACAGAAATTAGGTGAGGGTTGAGAGGACATATCAGTCAGTCAGGGTGGGAGCAAACGCACACATAGCCAGGGTGTTGCAAACCTCTCCAAACCAAATACCTCAAATCCAGGAAATTCTGTTAAGGTCGTTTAAATGCTTAGTGGCATTTATGTGTGTTATAGCATAGAGTAAAGATGTTCTGAAAATAAGAAACCAGGATGGAAGAAAACAGTCTCATGCAACATCCAAAATATTGTAGCCATTCAAAAAATCTTGTAAAACTCTGTCTCCTGAAAAAAAACAGAACTGATTTCCCTTGGACTGATTGTGGCATGTTTTGGGGAGCCAAAGCTGTTTAAATGTATGAAGTCCAGTTTAAGCCTCTACAACTACTGTCACTGTGACTAACAAACCAGAAATACTTCCCTTTGATTCACAGTTATACATCAGAACTGCATTTCCATCAATGCCCACTCTGTATCTGCCTGTTTTGACTCTCTTAGATGCTATCAGCTTCAACCCTTTTCACTACTGAATGCTTCAAAACCTGATAAGCTCCTGCTGGGTAAGGTCTTCTTTGTCCAATACTTTTGATTTCCACTCTTAGTCTTCTAAATGGAGACATTTATTTTGTGAGGGAGGTTGAGAAATCTTGGGCTTCTCATCACCCTGCTTCCTCATCTTGATATCTGCTTACCATTATTTCTGCAAAGATTGCTAAAAGTTATCCTTGCCTTGACCTCTCCTCAGGAGACGTGCTTAGACAGAGGTTAACTGCTTGCTGATTAATTTCCTATCATTCCTCAGCTCATGGGCTTCCTAAATCCCTCTAGAGAGATTGTGATCTCAGGACTAAATGAGGAGCAACTCTCTTGACATCTCTAGTAATTCCAGTGCAAATGAAGAACTAAGACCCAGACTCAGACTTGAAAGGATGGGAATTAGGAATGCTTGGAGAGGCCTTGAGATTTGCTGATAGAGTAAATCCATTGAGCTGAGACCTGCAAGATCATGTCCACATCAGTCAGCAGATACCTCACATTACTGTGGTGTAAAGTCCTGTGGTAATGTGGTAATTTCATGTTTCATGTTTCTTTCTGTTATTTTTCTCAAATCAACACAAAAATAGCTTTCAAATTTTCCTTTCCACAATCACGTTTTCCCTGCAGGTCCAAACAACTTCACACAGGTTTGCTTTACAGGACCAGAACCACACCTGGCTCTACTGTATTTGTCACGATGGTATTCAGAGGCTGCCTGACTGCTGCTTTTGCTTCACAGTCTTAACTTTCTAAGTTAGTGAAAAATTAAAGTTGGCTTTGCCTGATTTTTCCTCCTAATTTTTTCTGCTTGAAATACTTCTCCATTTATTTCATTTGATGAAGATCACAGTAATACTCTTCAGTAGCTGCTCACAGCTGATTTCTATCATGGTCATGTAAAAATGCACAGCCTTTAAATACTATCTTTCCTTTCTTACCTTCTCCTTTGCTCTACTTCATCCCTTTTGGTATTTTGTCCTTTTTGTGCCTAGCTTTACAACCTGCTGCACATCTATTCTGCATTTAGCTTCAGGTAGTTTTGTGAAACTAAACAACAGCCTGAATTGTGGCATAACCCTGAAGCCCAGGCAGCCCGGCCGTCCTGGGACTCGCAGGGATGACTCGGGTAGCTGAATGTTAACCTGGGCCAGCTGCTGCTGTTGGCATAATTTATTTTTATTTCTGTACAAGAACACTGTTCTTCTGTTTGCTCTGCCTCATGCAAAAATGAGATAGAGAAAAAGGAGTATCTGAAAAGTATGTATTTTCATTAAGAAGCACAACAATGCAACAGCCTGAATTTTCCTTAGTCAAGGCAGCAGAATGATCCTGGAGCTGTCAGATCTCAGTTCTGTGGTAGCTGACCCTCTAGGTATGGTCCCCTATGGAGGATAAAGGGAAGTTAATCTTTATCCATTATTTCCATTGCAGTGAGTTTCAGCTCACTGTTCTTTATTTATGGAACTGTGTATTTCAATGTGCTTTTGGAACAAGGTGATTCAGTAAGGAGTCTTCCTTCCTCCACCACTCAGCCCCTGGGAAGGCTGAGGCAGAATTCTGCTTCCAAAACCACACTGAGGATTTGCATGCTTGCCTCTGCATGCCATTCACTCTCTCATTTTCCTCCTGCTTCTGTACAGAGTGAAGCTTTTTGAGGAGCTTGCCAAGATTTCTCCTAGGTGCCATAATAAATATGAGTGAATTGCATTACTGATGATAGGCTGTATGGGCTATCGAGGAGGGAAAGAATTAGAAAATTGCGGGTTAGTTCTGAAGAAACTGAAGGAATAGAAACTCTGTTGGACAAACCAGGCAATCAAGGTACTAATATATATATATATATACACATATATAAAAATGTGTTCATATATATATATATGAACATTTATATATATATGTAAAGCTTTTTTATTATTTTTAGTAATAGCTTTTAATATATATATATAGATATGTACATATCTATATATATATATATGTAAAGCTTTTTTATTATTTTTAGTAGTAGCTTTTAATAGGTTGCCCAGGGAAGTTGTGGCTGCCCCCTTCCTGGAAGTGTTCAAGGCCAGGCTGGATGGGGCAACCTACCCTTGGGCAGAGGGCTTGGAATCTTTGTGGTCCCTTCCAACCTAAATCATTCTATGATTTTAAATGCAGATGAAGCCTGGATGGCTACATACTATTACTTGGGTGCCCACCCCCCACCTCCCTGGCATGTCCTTGCCTGTCCCCTGCCTGCAGGTCCCTCCCCACAGCAGTGCACCTTCAGCCCACTGCGTGTCTCACCTGCGCTGTGCGGGCAGCGCCGCTTAACCAGAGCCACCACCCCTCTTCTTCCTCCTCATCTCTCTCGCCCTTTCTTCAGCCTCCTCACAGCTGTGGTCACTTGACCGGGGCAAGGTGAGGCCGGGCGGATCTTGCCCCAGGGCGGGCAGCGTGCGGCATCCCGCCAGCAGCGGCATCTGCGGGGCTGCGTGAAGCGCGGGGATGGAAACCGAATCCTTCAGCGGAGTAAGTAAAACAATTTTATAAACAAAACAAAAAGAAACAAACAACCCCCCCCCCCAAAAAAAAACCAAAACCAAAAACAAACCAACCAATAAAAAAATTAAAAAAAAAAAGGAAAAAGAAAAAAAGAAAAAAAGAAAAAAAAAAAAGAAAGTAAAGGAAGTGAAGAGAGGAGAGGGAGGAATCTCTGGAATCTCTCTTCCGGAGGGTTCGGTGTGCCAGCGGGGTGCTGGGGGGGCGGTGCTGAGCCCCTCTCCCGTGGCATCCCCCCTGAGTTTGGCAGGACGGGCAGGTCGCTCCTGGCATTTGGGGCAGTTCTTGTCAAAATGCTTCCTGTAATTCCCATGACGTTCATTAGTTTCTGGGTAGGCTGTAGACAATGCTTTAATTATGTCACCATCAAACTTCATGAATCATTTCTCCTGCTGGGGATTGTGTGGTGTTTGGTCATTGCCCAGCTCTCAGGGCTGGTGGGGCTTGGTGTGCAAGGACATGCTTTGGGCATAACCATGGGGCAGATCCCACCCCATGCTCTTGGTGTCCCGAGGTTAGGGCAGAGTGATCACTAGTGTCTTGTCATGCTTGCATCTTTTATTGCTTGTTAATTGTTTGTGTCTTCTTGGAGTCGTCAAAATGTAACTTGTGCCTGCACTGTGGTTGCCCAAGGTACTGGTAGGCAGCTGTTGTGAAGAACTGGAGTGAAGGCACTGTGGACTTCCCCAATCTGAAAGAGGGGAGTAAAGAAACAGTTCCCCTTTGCTAAGTATAGGATTTAGTCATGTGAGGCAGTAGCTAATGGTTGTAATTTCACTCCTCCAGGCAAGCCTTGGTTTCTGCCTAAAGGATATGACACATCTCAAACTCAAACTCTCAACTTGGCAGCTGAATTTGGAAGCTGCTGTGTGAGCATCTTGGGCTTTGCATTGCACAGGGGGTCAGGCCAAAAGCTGGTACCATCACTTCTGTATAGGACTTGATCAGCAGACAGCTGTGGTGCTGGTGCTCCTGCTGTGCACCACCAGTGGCTGCCATCTGTCCCCAGGGAGGTAGGAAGAAGAAGAGGAGGATGAGATGTGAAACTCTCATGTGTCTGTGTTTGTGTGCCTGAATTATGGCTTGGTTTTGCTGTTTCTGCTCTCTCCTGGCTTTCCCCAGGCCCAGCAGGGCACTCTCCTGTGTCCAGGTCCAACAGTTTCTGGGACACTGATGTCAGCTTGTGCCAGGTTGAGAACCTCCTGCCTGTGGCCTTTACCTTGGCCAATGCCAGGGGACCTGTTTTACAGCCCAGCAAAGCTGATCACATGGCTTGCTGCCCCTTCTGGGGCTTTCTCTGGGAACAGATTGCCCAGGGAAGTTGTGACTGCCCCCTTCCTGGAAGTGTTCAGGTTGGATGGGGCTTTGAGCAACCTGATCTAGTGGGATGTGTCCCTGCCCATGCAGGGAGGTGGAACTAAACTACCTTTAAGGTTTCTTCCAACCCAAACCATTCTGTCATTCTCAGCGTGGGCCAGGACTGTGCTATCCCGACTCAGTGGTGAACTGGTAGCAGGGACCAGGATGGCAGGAAACCAGCTTTTTTTCTTTAGCCATGGGACTGTGCCTGCGTTAGCCAAGCTGAAGTGGTGAGAGCACGTGGCGGGAAAAGAGGGTGACAGCAGGTAAACCCACACCCTTGAACAAGTACTGGGAGCACTGTCTGTGCAAAGGAGCTTGTGCCAGGCTGAGGTGTGGCTGGCCAGTGAGGCTTTGGTCCTTGCTGCTTGCTGAAGGGCTGCATGCCCACTCTGGGGCTTGGGGGTGGTGTGGGTCTCTTTGGGGAACAGAATAATGAGGTAGCCACAAAGAATCTGGAAAGGGAACTGCAGACCCTAAAGAAATGAGAAAAAGCAATGTTTATGGGTTAGGTTTCAGGATCCATGTAAGTGCTGCCGTGTGCCAGAGCATTTCATCCCCTCAGCTCTTGTTGGCTTCAGTGCTGGGGGAGGAGAAAGGGTATCAGGGTATCCAGTCTTTTGCAACTACTAGAAAGCAATGTTGTTTGAAGATATTGCAACCCTTGTCCAGCCTGATGCTACATGGTACATAGACTAGAGCAGATCAGTGCTGGGTGAGCAGTGATGTGCAATCTGAGGAAGCACAAACCACAGAAGAAGGGGATAAGGTCAGCTGCAGACCTCCACTGCCAGAGCAAGGGGTCTGCAGGAGGCAGATGGTTGGCCTGTTAAATTGCAGAGCCAGGGGATGAGTAACTTGTTCTGCCTGAGGTTTGAATTTCCTTCCAAGAGTAAGAATACCAGACCGGGCATGAAGAGTGCATTTGCTTATACAGAACAAAAAAAAAAAGATCTGCATTTTATTTTTCCCCTAAATAAATCCATGTTGATTTTTCCATTGGGCTTTGCTCTAGGCCCATCAAATGTCTGTTGTTTGTTTATAATAAGGAGACAAAAGGGGCAAGAGGGAATTAAACCACTTCTTTCCTGTTTGCTCAATGGCCTTGTGTGTATGGATGAGCTCTGAGGCAGCCACTCCACCAGGAGGAAATCCCTAGGTTATTCACTGAACATGTGCAGCCTGTGTCACTGGGTTGGGGTGGTTGGGCATTTCCCTCCTTTTGCATCATCCCGTCCTTACCTTAAGTGGGGTGGCAATACTCAGAGCAAGCAGTTCAAAGCCACATTGAAGGCACAATTAAGGTAGACTGTGTGAGTGATGCATTGGCACATATAAAAGCAGATTGTATCTGTTTCGTGTGGTATGGATATAAAACTCAGGAATGCAGTTCCTAAACTTCTCTTTCAGATGACCCTATGCGACTGCCAAACCCGAAAATGTTTTGCACCATTTTTAAGGAAACCACAGATTCTTTATATAAGCAGTATGGCTTACTTGTAAATCTGGAAAAAAAATAACCACCTCCCAAAAGCAACCCAAAGAAAAGTTGGGGGAGAAGCAGTCTCAGGGATGAAGGTGTCAAAATGCAGCAAAAAGGACTGGGGACCAGTGAGAAGTCTGGCAGATCTGGGAGCACAGCAGCAGGACCTGTGACAGGGTCAGGACAGGGCTGCAAAGGTTCAGGGAACAAATAATGTTTTACACTGCAGGTAGGTTACTCCTAGCAGTGTTGCAATAGTCAATGTAGACAGTCATTTCTCCATACCAACAGAGCTGCACATATTTGTCTTGGCTCTGTTTTTCTTTCAGTGGGTCAATTTCCATGCATAGCTGGGGCCCTCCCTTGGCATTGTGTAGCAAGGCAGGGTTATCAAAAGCAGTGGATGTTGTGGCCAAGAAGCTCTTGACACTTTGCTGCCTCTACTTGAGGGAAGGGTTGACATTTATAACGTGTATAAATTTGTTCTGCACAGGTGCAATGGCATTAATTCAACCACTGTACATACAATGTTTTTTTCTTTTTATTTTCTTTTTTTCATCCCAGAACATCAGGTCCTAGAGCAGGCACTAATGGACGGCCCTTTGCAAACCTCCATTCAGGTGTGCCATGAAAATGGTCAATGGATGTCACAATTACCAGAGAAGCTCTGGGATATTCCCCTCTATAACTTAGCTCTTCCAGGTAAGAATCAACGTTTGTTCTTTGCCTTGTTAGTGTGTCTTTTAAACATTGGAGTATCCTGTTTGTCCCATTTCAGGATGGCTACATTTATTATTTGGGTCAGTGTGTGGGAGAAGGGCTGGCGGGAGGGTTTGTGTGACGTGTGTGTATGTGAATACTTTTAGTATGGAATGTTTGGGGGTTCTTGGAGGGGAGGAGGGGAAAAAACATTTTGTTTGTTTGTTTGTTTGGCTTTTTTTGGTGGAAGGAAATAAAGAGGGACTTTTTTGCAGTCTCTGGGCACCAACTTGTTTGATCAGTGTTAATCTGAGCATTTACTTATCTGGGCAACGGTGAGATTTTTCTAAGTCATTCTTGCTATTTCCTACATAATAAAAGGGTTCCAAAAGAAGAGATAATGTTTTACCTTACTGTTTGTTTCTTTGTACTGTTTAAATGAGGCTGTGAAGGTATGAAAAAAGAAGAATGGGGATTTTTAATTAAAACATTTGTTGTTATTAATGTAGAGTGGGGCTTTTCTGCACGACTCTTCTTATGAAAACAGGATTTCTCCTATTATGGATAAATAGATCTATGATATAGCTGGTGCACTCATTGATGTTACATTCAGATCTGTGTATCATTAGCCTTTCTTTGGCAATATCATTGCTTCTTTCTGCTGCCTTGGATAGAAGGGCTTTTGTGTTTGTTTTGTGTTTATTTTTATCTCTTTGTCCAAACAAGTTATTGGAAAACCAATTTTCACTGGCATTTGGGGAGGGATCAGCTCTGAGGGATTCTCTTTGCCTCCACAATGGAAATGGTACTAACAATAAGTCTAGCCCATGTTTTCTCTCAGACCTGTAGATGAGAGGTAGTTTGGGAGGAAAGCAGCACAGCACGTTGAACTAATGGAGTGTGGAGTTTTGATTAAAATGGAAAACCAGAAACTTATTTCATGGTGACTTCTTGGATGTGTAATTTAAATTGTTGCTAACATCAGAACAATCGGACCTCTCAGTTTTGGATAAAGTCTATTCAAGGGGACCCCAGGCCAGATGTGATAAAGAAAATCTAGATTTCTTATTTAACCATCAATAAAATAAATATCTAACTACACAAGAAAGGTCATGTTTTCTTCTCCCACCTTGCAAAAATGCTTTAAAAAGTCAGTAGCATGCTCAATGTTTTTTTGTTTTGTTTTGTTTGTTTGTTTTCTGGAACAGGAGCCCTGTCATTTCTAAAAAAGCTTTCACAGTGGTGCTTCTTGAATGTTACAGAAAGACAAGAACCTGCTGTTGTGTGTCTTTGACTCCCTGGCTCTTCCCATTACTGTGATCTTGTTATTCATGTGACTACTTGTTTTTCATGTTAATATAACTGTGTGGAGAATGAAGAATAGTTGAAGACTATTTGCCGTTCTGGCAAATGCTGGAGGACTTTCACAGAGCATTTCATGCTATTTGCTTGAAAGATTTTGGTGTCTGTCCAGCTGACCTACAAAATTGATTTATCCCAGGTCAGAATGAAAGCAGGTCAAGACAGCCCTGGCAGTTTTTCAGAGTGAGCAATGACTGAGGGAAGCCCAGTTTGGAGGTGGAAGCTTATCTCAGATAGAGAGACAACAAAGCATGTGAGAAACATGAGAGAGTGCATTCTGCAAGCATGACAAGGAGACAGAGGCTCCCTGTAGCCAGTGCTGTGTTTGAATCAGCTTCAGCACAATGCTGCTGCAGAGATGATGTTGCTCCAGGCTCTGCAGCCAGATGGCTTGGTGTTAGCTCACTATCTTTGCATTGTGTTTGTTGTGTCACAGATGTACCTGTCTTCCTTTCATGACAGTAACTCACTGACATCACAGGAAGACTCCTAAATGAAAGGTTACTATCAATATGCTGATTTGCATCAGTAGATGCAACTCCCATCAATGGCATCCTAACAACTTCTCTCATATTTGGATTTTGTCCATGGGTATTTAAAGGTTTGACTGTTACATCTTGTAAGCCAAGCTTCTTTGGTTGCATGCCCTCATTATTGATCATCTATCTGCAATGAGCTTGGTTTGGGTCTTTAAAGCAGGAGAATGAGAAGAAACCAGATTTTAAAAGGTGAAAAAAATTGAGCAAGACTTTTGAAAGTTCAAAGAATTTTCTGTATTTCAAATGCAATCTTTCCCTTTCTATTTGGCCATCAAAACTATTGCCATTGGTCACCAGTAAGACTGACTCAAGAAGGCTGTTACCTAACACCAGTGAATGATTTGACAGAGGACTTAAAAACAAAAATTGCATGCAAATTCCTTGCAGATACTCTGTAAAGATCACAGCAAGTCTCTTCACTGAGATTTTAGCTTTTCTTATCGATGCTGTATTAAATCAGAAGAAATAATGGAGCAGAAAAAATTAGGAAAATCACTGGCTGCCTGCTCTGAAGATGTTGTGAGTTGTAACAGAGTTTCCTTTAAACAAGATGCAAGAGATGTGTTGGATTTATTAAGACTTCAAAGAAGTCAAATATTTGGGCAGGTTCTACTTGGCTCTGATGCTTAAGCCTGCCCCTGGGTAATTCCCTGTGCTGGAAATAGTCAGGTGATTTTTGAAGCCCATAAGAGGTGGATCTTGTCCATCTATAACATGTAAACTTAGACTTGGATTTGCCTCAGAAACCTTCAAGCACCTATTTCTTATATTGTTTTTGTAGGGAATGTGGAGTTCTGGAGGGCATTTTAATCAGGTATTTAAAATACAAATGCTTGAAGTGCCAAGTTAGGAGTTCATCTACTTAAAGGTGTAAGAAGATTAATTTCTGCTTGCAGTTATATCTTCCTGTGCAGAGATGATGGAATTGGAGTATGAAATGCTGCATTTGGACACTCTGAAAGCAGAACAAATTCTAGATAAATTCAGCCTTCAGCTACTTATTCAATGAAAAAAAGTAGGTTTTCACATCAAGATAATTATTTTTCTTGGAAGATGCTAGTCAAAAATAGGCCATTTTATTGTGGTTTGAGGGAAACAACAATGTTGTTTAGTTTGGATGGGGACTGCTTTGGTGAAAAGTCTCAATGCCTTCCCTCCAGGAGGATTTCACACTAAGCTTAGTAGTGTCAGGTGAGCAGCCTCTGCAGAAGAGGCCACCTTTTTGCCATAACTACATAGGCTGACAGTCAATAGAGATGGGTGATTTGGAAATGGGGTTGCATGCCAAGTGTGCATGTGCAGTGTGACCACCTCTATTGTGGTGCTTGAGAAGTTAAAAAATTTCATTTCCCATCTCTTTATTTTTGGATTCTACAGGGAGTCACGACACTATGACCTACTGCTTGGACAGAAGCTCTGCTGTTAGTAGCAATGAATCCAAGATGGTGAAGTTTTTAAGCAAATGTATGCCCTGCATTGTGCACCCCATAATTATGAAGTGGTCTACAACACAGGTAACTCTTGTCTAGCATTCTCATCTTGCCTGGGCAAAGTCAAAACCTGTGTTGTAGTGATGGGAGTGGTCACTCTCCCGTGTGCAATGGAAGAACAACCTGCTACTCAGAAATCTGTGTCCTTGTGTGACACTGTGCTTGGCTGCTGTGGTTTAACCCTATCTGGCAGCTCAGCCCCAGGCAGCCACTCCCTCACACTCCTCTGGTGGGATGGGGGAGAGAATTGGAAGGGTAAAAGTGGGAAAGGTCATGGGTTGGGATAAAGATAGTTTAATAGTAAAGCAAAAGCCACACACACAAGCAAAGGAAAACAAGGAATTCATTCATTACTTCCCCTTGGCAGGCAGGTGTTCAGCTATCCCCAGGTGACCTCGACTCCATCACATGTAATGGTTACTTGGGAGGACAAATCCATCACTCCAAATGTGCTCCTGCTTTCTCCTTCTTCTTCCCTTGGCTTTACATGCTGAGCATGGTATCATCTGGTGTGGGATATCCCTTTGGTGGGTGGGGGTCAGCTGTCCCAGGTGAGTCCCCTCCCAATTCCCTGTGCACCCTCAGCTTCCTTGCTGGTGGGGTGGTGTGAGGAGCAGAAAAGGCCTCGACTCTGCAAGCACTGCTCAGCAATAGCTCAGCCAGCCCTGTGTTATCAGCACTGTTTTGGTCACAAATCTGAATCACAACCCCATACTAGCTACTATGGAGAAAATTAACTTTGTCCCAACCAAAACCAGCACACTGGTGTATGAGATAGGTGCTGCACATACTAAATTTTTTTTTTTTTTTTTTTTTTTTTTTTTTTTTTTTTGGTGGGAGCAAAAACATGTAGGTGTAGTAGGCATGATGCACAGACAAAGGTGTTGCTTAAGGCTGACCACTTGGTACTAGAAACTCATCTTATTTTAAAAATGTTTGTTGTTATAAATAACATATATTATTACTATAATCAAAAGAGGTTTTTCACTTTGTTCAGAAAGTAATGCTTGTCATTTTTACTATCACTGTTGTAGATGTCAGTTGTTTTCCTCATCTATATTGTGTGAGTATTTCACCAAGCAGCAGGGACAAAAATCTTGTTGAAGGGAGTTTTTTTTACCTAAAGATTAAGAGAATAAAGGTGTTGTTCGTCATGTAAGGTTTAGTTAATTTTTAAAAGTGTGTAAATAATAAGCTAGTAGTTATCCCTTTGTTCCTCACGAATGTATATTAAAGACAAAACTGGGGATCATGATTTAAGCTAGAGCTTTTGAAGATTTTTCTAAAGAACAGGCTTACCTAGCATCAAAGACATGCCAAAAATCTTTTCACTTTTGTCTTATTGAAGGAGTAGTTCATTATTAAGGAGTTAAAACTGAATAGCTGATGAATGGCAATAATTATGCCTAGGCTTCGTTTGTTGCATTTGAGCAGCCCTGGCAAACTGGAGTCTTAGACACCACCAGATATTGAATATGTAATGGCAGTGATGAGTGATGTGGGAAGGCTCTCACTTAGCACAACGTCTTGCATTGAGCTGCTTTTTGCTTTGGGTCTTAAGTTAATGGAAGATTTAGGTACCAGTGAAGTGATCCTGCTGTTGACAAACAGGCTCCTTACACCACTGGAGTCCTTTTCAGGTCCAAATGCAGTGTGCTGAGTGGGAAGTGGGCTGGTGCTGATGGGAAAGAGGCACTGCTGCGATCATGCCCCTCCTTGGCTCTGTGGTGCTCAGGTTATCTTTGCAGGGAGGTGACTCCACCTGTTGGTATCCAGAACAGAGATCAAGGAACCTTACCAATGCTAGGACCCAGAGGTTCCTCTACGGCCCAGTGCCTAGGAGGTGGTGCCTGGCTGGAACCCTGCCTGCTACAGGTGACAGTCTAGAGGCTCAGATATTTCAAATATTCTCTCCTGTGGGGATGGTGAGACACAGGAATGTGTTGCTCAGGAAAGCTGTGCCTGGCCTCTCCCTGGAATTCAAGGCCACGATGGATAGAGTTTGGAGCAACCGGGTCTAATGGGAGGTGTCCCTGCCCATGGCAGGGAGGATGGAACTGGATGATCTTTAAGGTCCCTTCCAACCCAAACTATTCTGTGATTCTATGACTTTCTGCACAGTGTCTGATGTCAAATGTGTAACTTCCACTCATGTCCTGGATGTCTGGAGACTGCAGCACTGAGCAGCATTGCTCCCCAGGGCTTCCTCTTAAACTTTGCCCTTGAGGGGCGATGTTCACGCTGTCTAATTCAGTATCCCAACCCAGGTGGCTAATTAGAGACCTTCCAAAGGAAGGTGGGAATTGGGCACTGATCCTTCCTTCATCTGCTCTGTCCTGGTGGAGACCAAGCAGGCACAGAGGGAGCTGCTGGCTTAAGCACCACCTGCACCCCGGGGCATCTGGGGCTGGGTTGCTCCCCAGCCCTGCAGGGCAGGCACAGCCTCTGGGGTGTGAAATTCCTATCCTAAGGACAGAAAGTTAGATGGTTGCAGTCATCCTGCCCTGTGGCTTGAGTTCTGTCTTGGCACTAAAGCTACTCATGTGGTTATTCAGGCACAATGCTTTGTATTGATGTAGCCTTTGCTGAATCCTAAAAACACCTAAAAGTGTTGGCTAGGGCAGGTTGAACTGAGACAAATTAGTGTTTAAATGTGTTTTATTAAATTCATTCCATTTTCCTATGCAAAGAGAGCCTTGATACAAATAGGAGAGAGATCATTTGGGACTTTTTGCCCCAGAAAGTCAGCTTTATCACCTGTTTCATTCAACCCTTAAATCTGAGGTCTGAAAGAGGTCTGAGGGAAGTTGAAATAGAGAAGAACCTCTGTTTTGTAGGTTAATTCCAACTTTTAAAGAGACTTTATCTTGAAAAAGAACAATAGCAAGTACTTTTTTCTATTTTTGTTTCTCCTTCTGTTAAAGATGAGTGAGCTCCACAGAGACAACCATGGTAGTCTTTGATCTAGTAAAATAAATACAGCATTTCTAAGGTGCTGATCCTGCAATTTTTGTTCATGCAAACAGTCTTGTGAAGAGTAGTAATGTATTTATGCACTGGTTAATGGTTCTTTGCCCTTGTGTTCTGAAATATGCTGCAGGAAAATTGGGATCCCTCACGGCAGAGAGTAAAGCACTTCACAAGTTGTGACTTGGTGTCAGTAGGGTGGCATTTTACAGATGAAAGAGCTGAGAAAAATGTCATAGGGCTAATTTTTTACAATTTTTTTCAGCTTTGTAAACTAAAGAAACACATCCCTTCCAAGCTCTCAGGGCCTTTGTCTTCTGTTTCACCTTTCAGGTACTGACTGTGACAGAGCAACTTGAGGCTGGAGTTAGATATCTGGATTTCAGGATTGCCCACAAGGCTCACGATCGATCTCTGAATTTGTACTTTGTGCATATGGTTTACACAACTGTTACTGTACAGGTATTGGCCTTACCTTTGGGAGAGCTGTAAAATCAGTGCTGTTTCTTTTATTTAAGAACCATCATAATCTGAAAATGCTGACCCAAGGTTTTCTGAGTAAATTATTTGTTTTCTTAATGTGAGGACTTCAAACTAGAGAAAATCAGCAGGGCTGGAAGTTAGGTTCAGCAGCTCTGTCATGGTTTAGCACTGTCCTGGCAATTAAACTGAATAACAGATGCTTTCTATAAATCCCCTCCCTGATAAAGAAAGGAGAAAGAATAAGGGAGAGAGACTTATGGGTTGGAAACTAAACTACACAGCTTTAATGAAGCAGTGATGATAAAAAGGAAATAAATTGCTAAATATATACAAATATACAGAAAACTGATACCACACTCCTCCCCCCTCCCCCCAGTAACTCTCATGTCACCACCGAGGCTGCAGGGCAGCCCTGGGAAAGTCCAGGCTGGAATCCTGGGGTCAGCAGCAGTCGGGAGCTGGAGGCAGGAACACACAGATATGGGCTGGCATGGATCAGGAGCACAGGCAGATGGATGGATGGAATCCTCCCAGGATGCTGAAGCAAATGGGGACAGGCGAAGAAGGGGAAGCAGGAAGGGGTTTGACCCTTGTTGATCCCTCAAATTTATACTGAGTATGACGTGTATGGGATGGAATACTCTGTTTGGTCAATTCTGGCATTTATCTTGTCCATTCCTCCCCAAAGGAGGGCTGCAGGTGGGACCTCTTTACTCCTTTTCTCATTCTGGAGGGCAAAATGTTCCTCAGAGCTGAGCAGTGTCCTTGGCTCTGCACACCAGTCTCTGGCTGTAACTATAAACATCGAGTGTTATCAGTCCCAGAAGCAGACACTGTCTGAGAAACTTGCTGTTAACTTCAGCAAGTGCAGCTGCTTACAAGAGACTTAGCTGAAAGCAAAAGTACAAGACAGAAAATCACCTTTATCCTGGCCCAAAGCAGGACAAGCTCCAAGTGAGACTGAGGCATTAATCAATTCCTCATCCTCAAACTGGAGTTGCTGTGCCTTGCTCTTCACTACCTAGATCCTTCCTGATGTTTCTGAGGTTTATCCTGCGTTGTCCCAGGATTCTACCGAGGACAATCCTGCTTCACCAGTAAGGAGAGAATTTAGCAAAGAGAAGGAGGTATTTAAAGCCTAATAAAATCACAGAAGCATGTTTTTTGTTTTTGAGGAAACAGTATTTCACTGACAGACTCAAGTCTGGACCCCATGATAAAATCACTGTCAGCTACTGCTAAGAAACTACTGTGAGTTGCACTTTGCATGTGCTCTGTCACTGTGGAGCCCTTTACATCTTCTCTCCATTTGCTAGGACTTGTACAGCCAGGCACAACCAGCTAATGCAGCTTTTAACTTGTAGACTGACTGTCTAGATTTCTGTTTCATGCCCATGTGTGGGAACCCTTCATGTGTTGAGGTTTCCTGGTGACTGGAATGTTCATGTAAACAGTTGGATGCAGTGCCTGACTACCCTGCTAATTACGTGTTGCCTTCAAGAAGTTTTTCCATAACAATGTGAAAAATGGGTCCTGTCATGTTCAGGCAAGCACAGAGTTTTTCCCGGTTTCTGAGTTTGTCACTAATGTGCTGTGTGTCCTTACAGAAGCTTAAGGAGATGGGTTTACTGCTAACCTGCCTGTAGTTCATAGGTTTGTTATTTTCTTTGTATTTATTTATCCTATTTTAAATGAAGAACTTCAAACAGACACTGAAAAGACCAATTTATATTTTGACCAATATATTATGGTCTATATACATATAATATATATACTATATATAATATCTATATATAATATATAATATAATGCATATGCATTATATAATATATATAGCATATAGAATATATATATATGTGTGTGTATATATATATATATATATAAAAATATATATATTATGGTCAATAGACCAATATTATGGATATTATCAAAATACAAAGCTATAGCCACATTCAGCACAGACATGCAGGAACTGGGGCCACATTTTGGGCAGTCAGATGGCCATGCTCCTGAGACCTGTGCTGTATCTCACTATTGTGATTGCAAGCCTGCTTTGTTGGTTTTATGTCCTTTTTCCTCCATAGCATAAATTATTTTCTAAGTTGTCATCACTCTCTCGTATAGGATATTCTGTGGGAAGTGTTCAGGTGGTTGGAAACTCATCCTCGGGAAGTTGTTATCTTAGCCTGCAGGAATTTTGATGGATTAACCAAGAAACTTCATTGTCATCTTGTTTCCCGTATAAAAGAGGTTTTCCGGAGTAAACTGTGTCCCAGAAACGTAAGTATGAGATCCTTTTTTTTCGTCCTTTTTGAAGAATGATGTGATGATGTAATACAGTGAGAACTCTGGTTCCAAATCTTGAGATGTTGTACTTTTTGCTGTATATTTAACCTAGGGACAGTAACATTTACTGCATCAGAGATTGGCTTTTACCTAATAAAATTGAGAATGTAAAGCAAGACTGCATCTCACAGCATGGAGGGGGGAATTAAATGTGACTGTCATGTCTGCTGAGTTCTGGGACAATAGTAAGGCCACAACTGCCATCCACTGGCCTGAGGTTTGTTTTAAAAAATAAAAAATGTGGCTATGTCATAAATATAGAGCCATATTGGATGGAAAAGACCTTAAGTCCAGCTGTTAGCCTGGCACACTGTCGAGTCCCTAAGCACCACATCTGCACGTTTTTTAAATATCTTCAGGGATGGTGACTTCTCTACTTCCCTGGGAAGCCTGATCCAGTGCCTGACAACCCTTTAGAGAAGAAATTTTTCCCAATATCCTACCCATACCTCTCCAGGTGCAACTTGAGGCCATTTCCTCTTTTTCTTTTCCTCTTGACCTTGCTACAACCTCCCTTCAGGGACTTGTATAGTCCATGCTATGTTTATAGAATTTAAATAGCCAATTTTTTGCCACTTCACAGCAGTAACTGTAAACAAATTTCTGTGTTATTGATAATAGTTTAGGTTGGCAGTGACCTTCACTTTCATCCTTTTGCTAGGCATCTCTGAGGGGTCTTCTCTGCATCCTCCTGTTAGGTCTTTGCAGGCAGCAGTACAACCAGTTTATAGTCTTCTTCATGCTGAATAGATCCATCTCTCTCAGCCTGTCCTTCTCTGTGATGCTCCAGCATCTCCTTGCTCTGGCTGCAAGATGCTGGACTCACTCCAGCACATCGGTGATGTTTTTTTGTACTGGGGAAGCCTGCACTTGAGGTACAGCTCTACAAGTGCTGAGTAGAAGGAAAGAACTACTCTTCTTGACCTGTTGTACCTGGCAGCTCATGTCCTAGTTTGCAGCTGATCTTTGTCACACAGGCACACTGCTGCCTCCTGTTCAGCTTGATGTCCAGTTTGGACCTCCAGGTTGTTTTCTGCAAAGCAGCTTCCTAGCCACTTAACATCATTCTGTTCTAGTCCATGGAAGCAGTCTGTGCAAGCTCAGGGCTTTGCATTGGCCTTTTTTTGAGTTTCAAGAGGTTTCTGTCAGCCCATGTCTCCAGCATGTCAAGGTTCCTCTCTGCTCTCAGTGCATTTCTGAGGGCATTGATTTTCTTTCCTGGACATGAGCTGGAGCTGACCTTCCAACCAGCCAAATATGTTTCAGTCACCCAAACCTCCAGAAAAGCCCTAATTGAAATAATCAGAAATTATTTGGTTGCTAAATATTAGAATTTGAAATTTCTAGCTTCATCTCTTTTTTTACAAAGTGTGGGAGCTTATAGCAGTTTAACAATTAACATTTCAAAGATGCACAGGAACAGAGGGTTTTCTCTGGAGATGTGAGGGGTACAGGATAATGATGACCCTGTTTGGGATTCGAATTCAGCCTTTGAAGCTGGTGTATCAGTAACAGTGAGTATTACCATTTCAAAGCATTTCATACAGCAGAGTTAAAATAGAACAATTCTCAGCAAAAGCAGGGGAGTCTGAACATCCAGGCCACAGCTGAATTACTGAAGACCTGAGTGACACAGTTTTATTGTTTCCCCAAATAACTTGAGTGTGTAAAACACGGATGAGCAGAGCAATACAGGAGAAAATGGCCAAATTTGCTTTCAGACACATAGCCAACTCTTAAAAGGCAAAAAGCTATTTATTAATTGCAAAAGGGGCAAGCTGATGATGATATTTGTTGAATGAATGTGATTATCTCAAATGGCTTGAGATCACATGGCTGAAGAAAGAAGGTTCCTGAGTTGTGTCCAGGGGGGAGGGAAGAAGGGCACTGGAGAAAAGTGAAGCAGGTGGACTCATTCTTCTCTCAAGCTTCTCCCAAGCAGGTGGACTTTACTTCTATGGGGACTGTTGCCAGCACAATGGGTCTCATCATTTTTGCCAGTGATCCTATTGCAGGTTAGGTAGCTGCGGGGTCTTTCAGGATCGCGGATGCAGAGTTAACATCAAATAACCAAGAGCTTGCTCATTTATTTTAAAACAACCTGTCAATACTGTCTTTCAAGGCTGCAACTCTGTCATTGTACAAAAGTGTCAAAATATTTAAGAAGCAACTGGTAAGTATGTAGTACTGGCACAGGCCACAGCGTGACAACATCACACTGAGTTTAAAATTTTAATTGCCTTAACTATTCAAGGTGTCTGCCTTTGATCTGGATTACTAGGGTTGAAAAATCCCTTGTTAAACGTCTACAGTTTTGTTTCTGCTTTGTTTGCAAAATAAGCACCTGTGCTTGTACACATTTTTGGTAGCTTCTATTTTTGGCTCTTATCCCACATCCTTCCCCCACCCCTTTTTTCTTTTTTTTTTTTTTTTCTTTTTATGAGGTTCCAGTTTCAGAAAGGAAGTTGGAGTAAAACAAAGGCTTATGTCAACCACAGATTTTTGTAGTTTGAGTAGCTTGTGTCTTAATTTTCCAGTATTTTCTGACCTAATTAGGGCTTGCAGTTTCTTGCTCTTGGATGAACTAAGAGGGATTCCCATGTTCATTCAATCCTTAGGTCTCTTCAAAGATTTACATAAAACCTTTTCTACTGCCTTTGGCTTTTATTTGAATTAGTATGTTAAGTGGAACATCAAAAAGCCACCATTTCCTTTTCACAAGAACCAGACACGGATTTAACCATAACATTTGTAAAAAAACCAATTACCTGTCAAATATGTTGGTTTTGCAAATAAAACTAGTCAGAGGGCCTCAGCTATGTCTGATGGTAACTTCTGAGGACTGGAAAATGTAATTTCATACTTAAACCCATTTAACTGACCCGTTTCAGCCCATCTGTCTGTAAAAGTTTCCCACTCAAGACTTCCTTGTCTCAGTTCAAAATATCTGGAGCACCCCAATTTCAGAAACTTTCCACTCAGAGAAACCAGAATTAACGTCTCCCTTAAAGACTTACTTTTAGTCTTACTAAGTCTATTCAATTTAGTCTTACAAA
This sequence comes from Heliangelus exortis, assembly GCF_036169615.1. Lineage (NCBI taxonomy): Eukaryota > Metazoa > Chordata > Aves > Apodiformes > Trochilidae > Heliangelus > Heliangelus exortis. Next base: position 66,713,862 of record NC_092422.1, read on the forward strand.
GTCTTACTAAGGCTGTTCAATTTTCAGTGGCAAATTTGGATCAACAATATGGGGTGTTTGCCAAAACTATTCCTGCTTCTCTGTGAGTGCATTCCCACAGCTGGGTGTAGGGCTTTTCCCCCCCCTCCATACCTCCTTTCATCAAACAGCCTGTGTCTTCCTCAACTCATTTTCAGCACTGCACGAGGGCCAACATGGGTATGATTTCTTTTCTTATACAGTGTAAGGACTTTGAGTTACGTACTTTACCATAGTTGAATTGTTTGAGGAAAGGGGGAATCTGCTTATGTTCCCCGGGCTCCTCTTGCCCCAGCCAACAACCTTAAGCTGTGTGCTTAAAAACTTCAGCTTAACCTGTGCCATCACCACAGCGACGTTAAAGAGGTCAGGATCTGAACTTTGGGAATGCTGCTGTGTTGCTGACTTCAACCCAGGCACGCTGTCTTTTAGGTGGTGCCAACACTGAGGGCCATGTGGCAGCGTGGCCACCAGGTTATAGTCTCATACGAGGAGGATGTGGAAGTGGAGCAGCACCGTGAGCTGTGGCCCGCGATCCCGTACTGGTGGGGAAACAAAACCACCACTCGTGGTCTTATCCGGTATTTGGAGCGCAAGAAGAGGATGGGACGCCCAGGTAGGCACGGGGAGGTGCCCGGGGACGGGGGGGTGCAACGAGGGGCACCTACAGCAATGCAAAACAAGTAAGAAGTTGGGTGACCATCATGGGATTTAACCACTCTGAGTGAGGTGCAGAGCGCTCTGCCCACCCATGGGCAAGTGCAATGTTTGTCTGTGGTGGTGCAAATATATGTGTCAGTGTCTGTAGGTGCAGGGTCTGTGTAAACTGAGCAGCTGCTTCACTGGAGTGATCCTGTGGGAAAGGAGCCCTAGGCCCAGCCCAGCTTGCTGGTGCTGTCCTGTCCATAGGAGATGCTTCCTCACCTACCGCTGGCTGCTTTAGGCAGTGCTGACAACGAGGGGAACGTTTCACTGGTTGCCTTGTGACAAGAAACCCTCACCAGAATGGTAGCTCCATGAGGAAATGGAAGCCCTCAAGCATGGTGGTATAGTGGAAGCTGAAAGAAATCCAGTTCATCACCTCTGAGGCAGCTGTAATGTTGTGGGGTGAGGAAGGGGAGAACTGCTCTCCAGGCAAGCTCAAGGGAAAACATACCCTGTGATCCTCTCTGTCACAAGGCAGGCTGTGTTTGGGAGTAACCCTTACAGAAGCAAACATGGTTTACAAAGGAGTGCAGAATCTTCAGTCTGCAATGAGTGATTTAGGGAAATTTAGCTAAACTGGAATGGTTCACTAACTGGATTTGGTTCGGCAGCTGTTTACTACAGCACGCAGTGGCAAGAGGGGGAGACAGTCTACTGAAGCAGTGCTAGGGATATTAAACAATACAAAAAGACTGTGAAGTTAGTACTTTAATGATTCCCAGAGGAATGAGATCTGGAGCTCATGCAATGCTGAGCAGTTTCTGTTCTCCTCAAAGGAATTTTTAATGTGTGTCACCTTCTGATTTTTGTTTCAGAAAAATTCTTTGTAGCAGGGATTAATCTTACTGAAAATTTAAGGTATATTCTTGTACACCCATTTGGATCGTTGAAGAAAATGACACTCCAGAGTCTTCCATGCTTGAAAATCTGGGTAAGGAAGCAGTGTCCAGGACGAAAGAAAGACTGTATTAACATCATTGCTGGAGACTTCATAGGAAACAATGATTTTGTCAAAGATGTGATAGAACTTAACACAAAAATTAATCCTCCCTCACACTGTCAAAATAAAGGAGCTGGAACGAGCAGCACATCATTCTCAGCTTCTTAATCTGTGGAAAGCTGAAAAGGCTTTGTCTACATTTAATGTGTCCTGGTTTGAACATCCTGGATCCCATAGAAGTCCAGTTAAATTAAACCAGGGGTGTTTTACAGACTTGGTAAGAAATGTGCTTTTGACATTGTGAGGGGTTCAAGGCCTTCTCCCAGAAAAGAGAGCAGACAGACTTTGCTGAAGTCTTGCATAGTTTTCTGCTGCTGAGAACTATGGTATAGGTATTATAGGTATTATTTGCTTAGAGGTTCTTAGATTTTGTAGCAGTTGGCAATACTGAACGTACTAAGAACTTATTTTACATATAAGCAAGAATGAGAAATATGTCAGTAGCTGCATGAATTATTTTGTGGTAAGATTTTATCTTTTATAATTGCAAAGATATTCTGTATTCCTTGCAACTCCAATTCTCAGTCCTTTATATCAGTGTGAAAATGACTTGTCTGTTTTCATAGTTGGTGTTAAATATACAAAAGGAACAACTGAAAAACATTTTTGATATCTTAAAGATGCTGTATTGACTTTATTTTTATATATACACCAATACATCATTAATGTTGGAAATCCAGAAGTGGCTCTGTTGTTGTGTACTGAATTATCAGTTCTGAGCTTCTTTACCAACAGCATTGTCACAAAACTCTATGATTTGTTAAGAGGTATGTGTATTTGAATATTTATTCTTTTAAATACTCATGCCAGTTCTGCAGTGATAGATAAAAAAGTAGGCCCTTAGACAGTTGTCTGAGGTAATGAAAAGCATTTTATGCCTTACATTGCAAATAAAGAAATTTGAAACCAATTCCTTATCTATACTTAGGCTGCTCTAGAAATACAAATTCTTGGCTTCTATCATGCTCATTTGGGGTTTCACATCGGGTGTTTTATTTAACTATTTTAGTAGCTCTATAATTATTTTTTCACTCAATAGGTAATTTTTGCTTATGAAAAAACTAAGGGCTTTATGCAGTTTGCCATTGCACAGTAATCCTATTTTTCTAATTGTTTTAAAAAATGAACTGTGCGATAACAGATGCTCCTGGAGGTAAGAGAAGTGACAAGCATTGGGACTAAAACAAAAACAGACATTGTGTGAAGTTCACTCTGCAGCTTCATCAATATACCTCATTTTTTACACACACTTTATATGCAAAAGCTGAGTTCAGATGTCTGGCAAGGTCTTAACGTTTGCCATAGCTACTTCCAGAAGTTTGAAATCAACTGCTACCTGACTTCAGATCAAACTCACCCTAGACTTCTCAGCATGAAAGACTAAGATGCTACCTTCTCATGCAATCTCTTGCAATTGCAGAATACATAGCAATAAAAACCCAAACATTCTATTTGTTTGAAATGACTTTCTAAGTGCTTCTTTTACAGTGCTTTTTATCCTTGTTCTTTCCTCTGCATACTTCATACTGATTTTTTTCTGCCTTCCTCTTGGACCTCCAGGTGGCTCATTACTCTGTGTAATAAAACTTGATCTCTGTAATATAGACTGGGATAGTTTTACTCTCCTTTCTGTGATAGATTGTTTTATTGGTTCCCTGTAGTAATTCATAACTTAAGTAACGGATCAGTTTTGGTTTTTTTTCCTTTGTGCAATAATTTCACACTAAATCCATGGTTTGCTGCACCTTAATCATAGAACCATAGAATGGTTTGGATTGGAAGAAACCTTAAACATCATCCAGTTCCAACCCTCCTCCCATGGGCAGGGACACCTCCACCAGCCCAGGTTGCTCCAAGCCCCATCCAACCTGGCCTGGAACACTTCCAGGGAGGGGCAGCCACAGCTTCCCTGGGCAACCTGTGCCAGTGTCTCACCAACCTCAAATTGAAGAACCTCTTCCTAATATCTGACCTAAATCTCCCCTCTTAAGTTTGAAACCATTTTATTTTATCCTCTCACTACTCATGTGTAAAAAGCCCTAAGCCAGCTTTCTTTTAGGCCCCAACGAAAACCTTAAATGTTTTCTCTAAGAACTGACACAACAATAGGTATTGTGGATAAATTACTATAGGCAAGAAAATTGTATGGGTAGAGGATGTTGACCTATTGCTTAAATAAACAAATTTGGATTTTTGCTCCACTGCAATGAGACATGGCAGTAATCTTACTTAGGTTCATGCATTCTGCTTTAATACGTATTTATCTGTGTTATTTATATACACCTAATAATATTTTTTTCACCAAGGACACCTTACCTATAAAAATATTTTATTCTGAAAAACGGAGTAAAAAGCTTTATTTATACTAAATAAGAAACTTGATAGTTTTTTGAAAATTAATTCAGCCATCCAGTGATTTCCACATGTTTGAGGTCCACAGCTTATAGCCAACAACTTTTTAACACTGAAAAACTCAATGCTGTCCTTGCACTTGCTGATGAAATGAAGCTTAAAGCTCGGAATGAAGCTCTTACTGTTTCCAAACAGAAGTTTTCTGAAACAGTGCCCATTTCTAAAATGCATCTAAAACATGAACTAGAGAAGAAATACACTCTTCATACCCAGGCTAACAGGTCATTAACTTCACTTCTCATCCTCTTGATGATCAGTTTGTTTTCCTAGAAAAGGATGCAGTTTCATGGTGTCAAAATCTTACTGTTAGGAAAGAGGGTTCTGTATTTGCCAAAAGCAGAATTGCTGATTATCACTTTCACCCTGGCTGTGCCATCTTCAGCCATGACTTCTATATTCTGAACTGTTGCTTCTTTATAGAGCCAACTGTAAAAATAAAAGCATATTAGCATCCTGAAGGTATGACACACTGCATAAAATGTGATCTTTGTTTTAGGTCAACGTGTTCCAATTTATGTAATTTAATACTTTAAAATATGAAGTGCTTCACTTAACTTTTCATTTGTTACTTGCTGTTTGGAAACAAGGTTTAGTGCTTTCATAAATATTTCAGAGGTGTGTTTTTATCAGAAATCTAGCTCCAGGACCAGTGGCATGGTCTTTCAAGAAGTATGTTTTATTGTTCTAAAAAAGAATTCTGTGTACTAACAGAAAGACACATTCAGAAGCAGACTCCAGGGTATCTAATAAGGATATTTTTTCTCAATAGGTCAGAAAAATTTGATAATTATCCCTGTAATTCTTACCGCAGATTAACATCAGTATGATATGATTTTGAAAAATTAGGACATGCATGGCTAAGAGTTTCATATTTCTCCAAGTCCTTATAATTCAAAATTATTTACCTTAGCTGAGGTCCCTCTAAGTTGATGTTAACTGTCAGAATCTTCTTTCCTGTTGCTACCAAAATTTTTTTCTCTATTTCTTCTCTCAGCTTTTCTAAACCATGTCCATGTAGAGCAGAAATGGCTAAAGCATTTTCTTCAGTGGGTTTATACCTGAAAGGCAGCAACTGCTAGCATATTTGCTCTTGAAGGTTAGGTTGTTAAAATATTCTAAGCATAGACAATTTAACTGCATGACTTCATATGGGCACATTTTTACAGAGGCCACTTCTTGTATGACTCAAGTGATTACTTGTAGTTAAAAGACCATAGTTACATTTGTAAAAGACTGATAAAACACTGTTAAATGTATTTACAAATATGGGGGCTCTTTTTTTAAACGAAGAAGTAAAAAGCTTCCAGAAATGTTTAAGTACACTTAGCACCACCTGCTTACCTTTCTATCAAATCCACTTTGTTATGGACTTCTACCATTGAGTCCAATAAATGACTGGGGAGATTAAGATTCTTCAGAACTGTCAGAACAGTTGCTTTCTGGAGGACGGTTTCTGGATGGGTGATATCCCTCACATGAACTATCAGATCCTAACAAGCATCAATTTACAAGACAGTTACTTAGCAAAACACAGCAATTACCAGGTTGCAGAGATTTTATACTCTTTTTTTCATTCCTAATTCATACAAGTTACTTTCTGAACTACTAAGCTAATATTACTGTTTATTGTACCATGATGAAAGAAAATCTGTGGCAGCTTAGTGTTTTACTTCACAGTGAGTACCAATTGCCTCTAACAACCTTGAAACAAACTCTGTCAACCAAGCTAGTTAGACAATTCAGGTTTCAAACAATAAGTGATCCAATTTTTCAAAGCCAAGGCTGTGGAACAGTAGGGCTTGAAAAATATGGGAGAAGAAAGACTGGACTCTAAAAAGGTTTCAGAAGAGTAATGGCTGAAAAACTTGCTTAATGGGAGAAAAAACTCCATGTAACTTGAAATTATATTTTTACATTCAAAATGCAGATTATCCTTAGCTCCTGAGTTACTATTACTGGAGCTTCACTTAGAAAGCTTTTTAAAAAAACTATCACTTTCAAGTACACATACAATCATGCTTGCCATGAGAAAACCCAAGCAAATTCCAATATTTGCAATCAAAACATTTTGTCATCTTTGCTCAAGACACTGCTTCAAACTTCTTTAAACCAGTGAGAAGCAAATATCTTGACTTTCATTTAACACTTCAGAATAAAAGACACATGGTATAGTTGCAGCCTGCTTTGGAAAGTTCTATGGTGAAGTCTAATCCTCAGAAGCATCCAGCTACCACTCAATTTCACAACCTTTGATGATTCAGGATTTTTGTTTAAATGTCTGTGTGTATACAGCTTTATACTTTGCTATAACACAAGAAACTAATGAGAAAATTATTGGAAAATTACATTTACATTTACTACATGCTGCCTGCGTCAAATCACAATCACCCACTTTTATTCACCTGGTTCACACATCATGGAGAATGACACAAACTCCAAATAAGCTCTTTCTGAAATCTCTTCATATCTGCATAATTTCAAGTTTGAGAAGATTTGCTTATGGCAAGATACCTATTTCATCACCTCAGGAGACTACTATGGTCAGCCACATACCTGACAGAGAACAGCAAGCCAATTAACTTCCCCTTTTTTGAAGAGGTGAGGATTATCTAAAAGGAAATTAAATTGAGTTCTCCATATTTGTGGTTAACTACTTACTGAGTAAGCCACTTCTTCTAAAGTAGCTGAAAAGGACTCAATCAGATTATGTGGAAGATCAGTCAGAAATCCAATAGTGTCAACATAAATAACTGCCATATGTGAGGGCAGGAAGCCAGCATGGGCTGTGATGTCAAGAGTGGCAAACAGCTGATCTCGGGGTTGAAGTCCTGCTTCCCCAGTCAAGGCTTTGATCAAGGTAGTTTTTCCTAAATAAAAACACCACAAACAAACAAACAAACAAGATTTTTGATGGCTTTTTTCAAGTAAATATTCAATTTGCAACCTTCAGGTGAATTGTATCATGTAACACACCTTTTTGTATCTATTTCATTCATTTAAATCTAGATACGATTAGTTACCTATATGATGTTTGGAAATACAAAGACAGTTTTAACCTCTGTAACATAGAATTGGATTTAAAGCCAGGTCTGGAAGCTCTGTTCTGAAATCACAAGGTGACCAAAGCCTGAACTGATCTGCAGAGTAACCTACATCTCACACCTCTACGACTCTCTGAAGAGCACTGCATGACAGCATTAGGAAGCATATGCTTATGCATCTCTTAATGCTTCTGTTATCAAGTAAAACAATTAAAAAAATAAGCAAAATACTTTGTTAAACCTTCAGTTTTAAAAGTATGGAAGAATGACATTTAAGAAAAACATATTGTGTAATCCAAATCCTTGAGTATATAACTGATAACATTAGAGCAACATTAGTGAAATTTGTTTTTTTTTATAGAGGTTTTAAATAAGAGAATGAAATGGTCTTAAGATAACACAAGCTGAAAAAAGTATCTAGTCCAAAGTCTATTTATGCCTCGCATATGAATTCACTTGTGTAAGCAACATTAAAAAAAAAAACAAACTAGCTTTATTTAGATTATTTTATGAACACATCTTGGTACACTGTACATCAATCAATGAAAAGCTACAGTGCTTCTTAAAGCACATTTTTCAGTTGAACTGCCTACTCTCCTGAATTTTCCTCCTATGCTTCAAGCTTTTCCAACTTTTCTTTACCCATTCTGATCAAGTAAGAAATATTCACACAAAAGGACACTAGCAGTACAGTCTTAGCACCACATATAAAATCTTACTGGCACAATAATTGCTAGGCATTTCTCCAAAACATGTCTTCAACACTGTGAAAAAAAAATAATTAAAATCTAACTACAACAAGCACCATTTGCTTTCCTAACTGCATTCTAATTGACATATATTCATTACACAATTAAAAACCTAATTACAATGTGAAGTCTATTCACACTGAAATGAGATTCTGGCTAGAGTTTCTAATTAAAATTTAGACAATGTAAGCTCTTCCATGCTACAATTTCAAGAGTTTTTGCTTACCACAATTAGTATAGCCCATTACTGAGATAACTGGAAACTCGCGTTTTTTGCGCCGAGTTCTAAGTAAAGACCTTTTTCTTCTTAGTTTCTCCAGAGCATTCCTAATTTTAAGTTCTTTTTCTTTCAAGAGACGATATTGTAACTCCAAGAATGTTTCACCTTGGGAAATAACAATGAAAAGATTGTAGAATTGCAGAACATTGCAGAATAGTCTACAATAGAAATGATAAACCAAGTAATGTTGTGTATTTGGAAATAAGTGAGTTAGCACTAAGGCTAATACTTAAACTGTCTTTTGCTTGATAGAGTCATGATAAATATTAAAACATATGTTAAGCAGTCTAGAATAACTAGAATAACTACTTACTCTTATGATAAATCACTGTGGCAGCAAATACTCTGCTCATTGCCACTTACAGAACCAGTACAAACCAAAGACTGTATTATTTAAATACTTCCCAGTAAAGTTTTGTACATTCACTTAATCAGATGCTGAACAAAAATAGCTCTTCCTTCTGGCCTTCTCCGTATAAAACAGGATGCAATAAAATTTGTTTAACAGTTATGGAGAAAAAAAAAATCATCTAATTCATGCGAATATTTCAACTTTACCTGAACCCATGATGTATCTTGATCCACCTCTCTGCTGATCTAGCTGAGACACCTCATTTTTCAGATTTGACCTAGCAGTGGAGCAACAGTTAATTAGAAACAATTTTCTTTAATCAAGGTATCTCAAAATACCTAATAAATGTGAAGCAGCAGCAGTATTCTAATAGTACAAATGAAACCACTAAATGACAGAGCTCTAAATTAAATTTGCTCATGGCGAGAGGCCTAGGAAAAAGAAAAATCCAGACTTTCCTGGCTTCTTAACTGTGATTTGAAAAATAATTCAACTTTTTTAGGAAATTATGATGGCTATTCTGAAATTTCAGAGAGCCAAAGCTGCCTCTGAGACATCCGTGCAACTCCTACCACCTTCCATGCACAAATATTTCCATGCCATGGAATGTAAAAATGTGAAAAACTCGGATGCAAATAAATGCATTTAATCTTCCTTGTTTATAGCTTCCCTCATTAATCCCATTGATATGATGTATGGGATATGCATATCCAACTCCTACACATTCTTACAATACATATACTGCATTAGAAAGAACTGGGGTCTTTTCAAGAGAAATATATTTTCTAAGATGCCCCACTGAACACTTTCTGGTTTTGCCTGTCAGCACTGCACAAGCTAAAAGCAATGACATTAAAGCAAATATTTATAGGTTCTAAGCAATCATTGAACGTACTGTGCCAGCACTGAAACGGTGTCACCTTTCTTTACATTACAATATTAAAATTTTTGTTACTCTAAAGTCACTAAAATATTTATATAAGGGTATGATTTGCAAAGCTCAAGGTACCTGAGAAGTGGAATTTCAGCCAGTGCTATCTGAAGTTTTGCTTCTTTTGTCCGGGCATTACTCCGAAAAATGTGAAGTACAACTGTGTATCTGTCAAAGACTTTCACACCCCAGGCATCTTCTAGTTCTTTCTTTAGCACATAAGACAAAATAACAGATTTTTCTTTTTTTTTTTTTTTTTTTTTTTTTTTTTGTTCCCCACAGTATCAGTAGATCAATTCCTACACAGCACTGTGGCTACAGTTAACTGATGGACACTTTTACTCAGGATCTCAGGACTCCATTTGAGTGGCTGGGTAACACCAGCATGCAAAGGCAAAATTTGGTTGATGACAAAGAAAGGTGAAAAGGAGAGCTTTATGAGGTATAACTTTATGTGTAGAGTGTCATCAAATTCAGTTGAAATGCTACCATTAGCTTTAATGGATTCTGATAACAGCACTTAAAGCATATGTCAGAATCAAGGAGCTCAGTGGTTAAGCCCTTTCAAAAAATAATTTTGAAATGCTGGTATGGGAAAGTATAGTGATAGCATAAGAAAAACAAAAAGATTACTGAAATTGAAAAGAAAAAATAAATACAGATGAAGGCAGGAAAATTATTTCATAGCCAGCTTTTCACAAAATACCTAAACCCCCGTGACTGACCAAGGAAAAATTCAACAAAACCCCCACCCCTGTTCTAGCTGAGTAAAAGTATGCAGCAGCTCTCTCTGCCATATCCAAAATCCAGAATGCTTGTGTTTTATACCTGTTCTTAAACATATTGTCAAATTGTTCTTAAGATCTAAATTTGCAAAAAGGAGTGGGTATTTTTTGTTTTTTGTTTTTTTTTTTTTAAAGCAAATTTAGTACTATTGTAAATTAGGGAATAAAAGCTAAGAAACTGAAAGGAAACATTTTCAACTTCTGCTTCATCAATAAATTGAAGTGCTCAAGCTACTATGGCCCAGTTGTTTTACTGCCAGTATTAAAAAAAAGTGAAGCATGCTCCTCCCATCAACATATACACCCCTTTTAAGGGCTAGGAATGAAAGTCTAGCTATACGAAATGTTCAGATAGAAGTCTGCTCTGAATTAGCACCTCATATTCAAAACACAATACAGCACCTATAGAACTATAGGAAAATAAATATGCTATCCACATAGGTATAGAAACTTGTGCATATAGCAAATCTGAAATGTTGCCATCCTTCATAACAACAACTGCATTATTGCTTCAATTTTCTGAAGAAAACCTTGAGAATCTTTTCCAATATTTTAAGCAGAGCCAGTAGCAAATGCGATAGCAGAGTCTACACTAAATGGCTATTAGGCTGCTAGAAAATTTCATGCATGAGAGCTGGAAACATTGTATCAACTGGATAAATGTAATAGATTCCTTTCAACAAAACTCAGTCCAGGTAACTTACTATATTACTATTTGCAAAACCCTACTTCTCATAGCAATTGCTTCTGAACAATACTGTTGTAAGGAGTATAATTTGACATTTAATTACCTTTGTTAGTGAAGATATTCTTTCCATATTCAAGAAGACTGCTGTCATATGGGGCAATTTTTTAAGCTTTTCTAAAAGATGGATAACCATTACAAAATAGTATTACATGTCCATTCTCTTTTAAAAACACACAGAATATAAAACCTTTTAATACTGAACAGAATGCTCATAAAATAGCAAATGGCATATTCTTTGTTCACAGAACAGTTGTATTTGCACTAATTCAGTACTATGTAGAACAGCTACCACCTTGAATTATGTCAAACACATAAATGTAGTGATGAAGTTGCCACACACATTTTCAGTTTGCATGGGTCATTTATATTCTGTGTTGCTTTTGTACTCTTACATTCTTTGAAGTTTGTTTGCAAACTTGCATGGAGGATAAATAATTTTTTCTTGCTTTAGCTTTCCTATCTTAACCAGTTAAGCTGCAGAGATTTTTCCATTTAGAATGATGCAGTGCTGAAAAAATCTCAGTTCTTACCTGTCAAAGCCTGAAAGTTGCCTTTTCCAAAAATAAACTTCTTGTTAGGATTTTTTGTAGGAATAATTATTTTATCTAAAACTGTCCAGTTCTGAAGGGTATTTACAAGAGCAACGGCTTCAGCAACCTGCAGTTCAGCTTTAGGAACACACATACACAAACAAACAAACAAGATCATAATATAGCAATGCATCTTTGCTCAGATTTCAAACTACTACAGCACATGCACAAACAGGGAATTCTAAGGTATGCTGAAATTCTACTAAGGTATTTATTTTAACCAGTAGCACAAGGAGCAAACTGTTGTACATCGAATCAGAATAATTAAACTTCTAGTTTGATGCAATTTTACCACACAAAGCATCTTTCTGCCAGCACAAATTATTTTCATGGTTGTTGATTTAGAGTAATTTTTAACTGCATTTTCAGCAAAAAAATTACCAAGCTTTTTGCCTCCACAAATAAAATTAATAACTAGTTGGAAAATATATTATTTTAGATGAGTGCAGATCACAATTAATTCCTTGCTGTTTGTGGCAGTATTTAAAGCATTACTAATACAGCATATCCTGCTGCTAGCTTCACTGGTTCTTATTCATAGAGGACCTACAATCATTTATGATTTTTTTTTTAAACACCCACGTGGGCAAAGCACTGAGTTTTGAGGACTTGGTGAATCACAAAGACTACATGGGCATATCAGATCAGTAAATCCAGTTCTGGGCCCAGGGATAAGATACTCTTTTCATAACAGCTCTGTTTCTCCAGGTACCAAAATGTAATTGATATATTAAATAGGTTACCTTGGTCCAAAAGGTAATATAATTTTAAAGATAAGCAGGATCCTTTTTCTCCTTCTACTGTTAGCATTCCTTGCAAAATGCACAGATATCTTGCTGTACCTGTGGTGTTTCAAGAATCATTCCATAACATTTGTTCAGACTGCAGACTCTTCATCTGGAGGGCCTAAATAAAGGGAAAGGCATCACTGCTATTCTTCTGTATCTCTGGACAGAAAGGTGCCTTGAGTTATTTATTTTTAAGGTATAAAAGAAGAATGCTTATGTGAACTCTGAAAAGGTTACAAACTTTATTCTGCAAAGTGACAATTTGTTATAATCAGCAGCACTAATAAAACTAAATATTTAGGTGCATTGCATAATGAACTTGAATACAAGAAATTATATTTATGTATAATTGACATGTAGAGTCACAGAATGGGTTAGGTTGGAAGTGACCTTTACAATCATCTAGTTTCAACCCCTCTGCCATGGGCAGGGACACCTCCCACTAGATCAGGTTACTCAAAGCCCCATCCAACCTGGTCTTGAACACTTCCAGGGAAGGGGCAGCCACAGCTTCCCTGGACAACCTGTTACAGTGCCTCACCATCCTCATAATAAATATTTTTTTCTAATATCTAATATAAATCATAGAATCATAGAATTGGCTGGGTTGGAAGGGACCTCAGAGATCATCAAGTCCAACCCTTGATCCACTACCGCTGCAGTTACCAGCCCATGGCACTGAGTGCCACATCCAGTCTCTTTTTAAATATCTCCAGGGACAGAGAATCCACCACTTCCCGGGGCAGCCCATTCCAATCTATCCTCTTTCAGCTTAAAACCATTAGCCTGTTATATACAAAACTGTTATACTGTTATATATACAATTAATTTACAAAATGCTTAATCTTTCCTATTACAACTATGTAATTAGAGAAGCGTCTAGAGAAACAAGCTCAACCTAAGTTCATCATCCATATTGAGTATGCATACTTAATGTATATACATTAGGAAGCTACAGGAATTTCTGAGGAAAATTTAAAAATAGCAATGACTGTTAAGGTCCTTAGAAAGGAATTACTGATGAGAGCATCCCTTGGTAACTGCACAAAGGCACTCCTTTAAGTCCATGGAAGGACTGACTTACACAAGATGTCATCTTCACTAACACTCTTCTATTGACAGGAGGGCATTTGAGCTCTGAAATGATCAGCAGGCTGGAGCACTTCTCTGAAGTCAGGCTGGGTTGGGATTGTGCAGCCTGGAGAAGGCTCCAGGGAGATCTTATAGTGGCCTTCCAGTACCTGAAGGGGCCTGCAGGAAAGCTGGGGAGGGACTTTTCACAAGGGCATGTAGTGGCAGGACGAAGGGTAACAGTTTTAAGATGAAAGAGGGCAGATTTAGATTAGACATTAGGAAAAAAACCCTGTGAGGGTGGTGAGACACTGGAACAGGTTACAGGTTGCCCAGAAAAGTTGTGGCTGCTCCCTCACTGGAAGTGTTCAAGGTCAGGTTGGATGGGGCTTTGAGCAGCATGGCCTAGCGGAGGGTGTCCCTGTCCATGACAGGAGGGTTGGAACTAGATGATCTTTAGGGTCCTTCCAGCCCAAAGGATTCTGAGATTCTATGATTTCTCATCCAACTTCTGGGTAAACTGAAGGCTGCAAGACTCCTGCCTACATGGCCAGGTAGGCTGAGGACTGGAGACTATTAATATGTGCATAAGAAGGGGGAAATCCAGTTGCTTCCTTAAGCCAGCCAAACATTTGATGCTCTGAGCTGTTTTACTGCCTAAGACCCACAGCCAATGTGACACAGAAGTCACAGAATCAGTCGGGCTGGAAAGGACCTCTACCTCATCAAGTCCAACCCTTGATCCACTACCACTGTGGTTCCCAGACCATGTCACTGAGTGCCACATCCAGTCTCTTTTTAAAAACCTCCAGGGATGGAGAATCCACCACCTCTCTGGGCACCCCATTCCAATGCCTGATCACCCTCTCTGTCAAGAATTTCTTCCTAGTATCTAACCTAAACCTCCCCTGGCAGAGCTTAAGTCCATGCCCTCATCTTACTGATGGCTCCCTGGGAGAAGAGACCGACCCCCCCCTGGCTACACCCTCCTTTCAGGGAGTTGTAGAGAGTGATGAGGTCTCCCCTGAGCCTCCTCTTCTCCAGGCTGAACAGCCCCAGCTCCCTCAGCCCTTCCTCACAGGACTTGTGCTGGATCCCTTCACAGCCTCCTTGCTCTTCTCTGGACCTGCTCCAGGACCTCAATCTCCTTCCTAAACTGAGGGGCCCAGAACTGGACACAGGACTCAAGCTGTGGCCTCACCAGCGCTGAGTACAGGGGCAGAATCACTTCCCTGGACCTGCTGGCCACACTGTTCCTGATACAGGCCAGGATGCCATTGGCCTTCTTGGCTACCTGGGCACACTGCTGGCTCATGTTCAGCTTCCTGTCACTCCAGACTCCCAGGTCTCCCTTTCTGCCTGGCTGCTCTCAGCCACTCAGTGCCCGAAGCCCCGCTCTGCCACCACTCACCAAGAGCGCGCTGTTGAAAAGTTAGCAAAGAAAAAAACACCGACCAAGACCTTTTTTTAACTGCTCTGCGTTTACAGTCCGCAGTTTTACCACCTCGCTACCATCCCTACCAGTGCCTACCACCGGCACTCACCCCACCCCGGTGCGTTCCTGCGGACCGTACAGCTCTACAGCACGGGGAGACCCAGAAGTGAAGGCGCCAAGGAAGGACGGGGAGTGGCGGGGCGGGATGGAGGGACAGCGGGGGCTGACCCCAGCCTCCCCCTTCTCCGGACACCCACCCGTGGTGAGTGGCGACTTCTTCGGGCCCCATTTGACCGCCGGATGCACCACGGCCACGCGTTGCGCACCGGGCTCCACCGCCAGCGGGGAGGGGCCCAGCAGCTCCTCCAGCTCCGCTTCATCGTCCTCTTCTTCCTCCTCTTCCTCATCTTCTTCTTCTTCTTCTCCACCCTCACCGGCGCCCGCCACTCCTTTCCACCGCGCTCCGCCGCCCGCCCCCGGTAATTCGCCCCTACCCGGCGGCCGCTGCGGAGCCCGCAGGCGAACGGCAGCGCTGAGCGGGCGGCTGGACGACGGCCCACGGGACGCACCGAGAGCCACCGCCCGCCGGCAGCGCAGGAGGAGCGATTGCGAGAGGCGGCCGAGCCCCATTGCGCGGCACCGGCACTGCCACCCCCCACACACACCCCGGGCACGGCGGGGAGGGAGCGTTCCGGGAGCCTCCTTCCGCCACCGGCCCAGCCACGACGGAAACCCCGGTGCCCCTCTGCCCCGCCTGTCTGACACGTGACAGCAATCCCCGCCTCTGATAGGCCGGATGGCGCCCAGCGACCGCCGTGATTGACGCTAGGCCGGGGCCGCCGCATTCCCGAGGAGGAGGAGGAGAAGGAAAAGGAGAAGGAAAAGCAAAAGGAAAAGGAGGAGGAGAAGAAGAAGAAGAAGAAAAAGGAAAAGGTGTGGGGGGGCTGAGCCCGTGTGTGCGTGTGCGTGTGTGTGCGTGTGTGTAGGGGGCGGGGGGGGCGGTGTCTGCGCGCTCTCGGGCCTGGCGGGCGCGTCCCCGCGGCAGGTGAGTGTCGGGGAGCGCGGGCGCGCGTACGGTCGCCCATCTTCCCTCCCCGTCCCGCCGCTTCCCTCCCGGCCTCTCCCGGCCCCGGCACACCCGCTGCGCGGCTGCGTGTGTGTGCGCACGGGTAGGCGGAGGTCTCCCGGCCCGGCCCGCCGCCGTCTTCGCGGCCCCGTTACATCCCCTCAGGGCAGCGGCAGCGGTGGCGGAGCCCCCGGAGGCGGCCCGGCTCTGCGGGGAGATTGGGTCGCGGTACCGCCGGCGTGCAAGGGTCTGCCCGAGGGGGGCCCGGGCGGCTCCCTGACAGCTGGCGGCTTGGTAGGCGCTGCCTCGACGGGGCTGCCGCCCGGTGCAGCGATCCCCGCTCCCCAGTTCTCCTCTTGGAATCACTTTCTCGAAGGTGCATCCCCTCCCTGCCCCTTGGGTTTGCGCGGGACCGTCTGGCTTAATTTTAGGGGGAGCTACCTGGGATTAACTCTTTTTTGTTTTCTTTTCTTGACAGCTTTTTGGCTCCTGCTTTTCACCCGCCAGAGCCAGAGCTTCGTTAAGGTTTTAACGCCACCAGTCTTGATGAAGTTCCCTCAAAAGCGGTGCTGGTGATGTTAGTTTGGTGCCTGTGCTGCTGAAGTAATGTAGCGGAAATGATAGCTGAGCCCAACACAGCCAGTAACCTCCCCTGCCAAAAGTAAGACCCGGCGCAGGTTGCCTCCCAGATTTCTCGGTCAATTAGGGCGCTGAATTTGCACCCAGTGGATAATGGGGCAGTCTACAGCGTGTCATTTTGGGTGGGAGGGAAGGAAAAAGGGATTTGCTATGCTCTTTGTCCTGCTACTAATGTCTCCGTTGTATTCCTATTTATTTATATATTTATTTATTGCTTAGCATCTTCTTAATGTAGTGTTCTATGCCGACTGACAAAGGCCTTGGCCTTATGAGCTTTTCTGTGCCTTCTTATTCACAAGAGAGCAAATGAGCCTATTTTGAAAAAAAACCACAATGGGCAGATCCGTAATCAACGTGTGTTGATTCCCTTTAGTGGTGAATTTGGGGATGGTGTGGGGGAAGAGCACTAAGTGATCTGCAGTCTCCCTGTTTACAATGAAGAGGGAATGGGGGCATAGCTATTTTGTCAGGAATAGGTCAAGTCTTCTCCCTTTCATAATGTATTTTTTCAGTCATCAGCTGAGGTGATCTATAAATCACATGTATTCATATAATTACAGAAGGGTATTTAGAAGACTAATATTAGAGCAGGTATAAACACATAAAAAGTAAAGGTAAAACATTTGGGCATATGTTGTCTAGTTTGAGAGTCAATTGTCTCAGATGTCCCATGTTGCATTCTTTTAACTCGTTGCAGCATAATCTTTGCTGACCCTGTCACCTTCTGAACAAGTCATGTCCATGTCTTTTGCTTAGTTAAGCCCTAATGAAAACTGAGAGATGTATTCCTTGCTGCCCATTACAGCAACAAATAGAGCTTTCCAGACATCTGTTCCAGTATGTTTCATCTGAAACCAGCATCTTAGTTTCAGAAGTGTCAGGAAGGCACCTGACAGTTGTTTAGCTGAGCTTCTGAGGTTGCTTCTAAAAGATGAAGCAATTGTACTGAGATTTATAATTTTTAAAATCTACAGGTAGGAATTCTTCCACTAACATAGATTAACTGGTTCTTTTAAACAGCTAAAGGAATATGGTATCTCTTTGCTAAAGAGGTAGCTTTCTTTTTAAGCACGAAGCACTAAATCTGGCCCACATATTTATAAAGATCAGAAAACTAAAGTCAGAAATTGTCACAACCATATTGTGTCTGAGGGCTAGACAAAGGACTTTGCCTCCTTCTTACTTCTAGTGTTTTCTCTCATGAGTAATACTTCAAGTGCTAGTGAAAGGACTGTATTGTGGCAGGAATGTGAGATAAAAATGAGTCTACAAGCTTTATGTAAGGGGGTATAAAGATAGTAATGGAATTCTGTTTGTGCTTTCTTACTGATTGCTGATGGAAACAATGGGCATGTCTGAGTGCTGTTTCTTACCAGTGCATGAGGCAGTGAATTTAGGCATACAAAAATTCTCAGTATGGTGTAGATTAAGAGAGAGGAGGTAAAAAAAAAACTAGTTCAAAATTTGTCAAACCCAGTGTTGCACTTCTATAGTTGAAAGATGTTAAATGGAGTTATATATAAGGATCACTGCAGAAGTGATCATGTCATCCGTAACTAGGTTCAGTGGTTTCTATTTTGCTCAAGAAGATAAGAGAATGTCTTAATTCTTTTAACAGCTTTTTCAACATAAACTTAGTTGTGCAAACAAAAACTCCATTGAAATATCTAATTTAATTTCTAAGTAGTTTTGTGGGGTTCAGTTTCTAGGCTCTGGTCTAGTTGTTCCAAAGTGTAGATATCTGCCTTACAAATAACCTTACCGGAAACATCAGTATTAAAATTAAAAAAAAAAAAAAAAAAAGAGAGAGAGAGAGATACTAATGGCATGGTAACATCTGGATTTAAAAAAATCTCTTAAGTTTAGGTTGTTTCTTGTATTGGTGGTTCCTCTAGCACTTCTGTGTGCTCTGGTGCATTGATAACCAAAACAATTCAGATGCTTATTACATGTATCTAATGTATCTACATTACATGTATCTACATGCTTATTACATGTATTACATGTTCACAGAATCACAAAATTGTCACAGTTGGAAAAGACCTCCAAGATCACTGTGTCCAACTTTCAACATCCCCCAAATAATCAGTTGCTGTAGTTGCTTTTATCACAGGGATGATGTGTTACTTGGCATTGTTAGCCAAGCACGAGGGAGCTGTAGATCAATGATCTTTTCATTCTGAGCTTTGGTAAGCATGTTGTTTATGTACCAGGCATTCACTTATTTTGTTGAGCCCCTTTTGCTACAGGTAACATTTTGCCTGACATAAGGTGACAAAGTCAGTAGCACAGGGCCAGTAAGCACCATCTGCAGTGCCACCCTTCAGGATGTTCCTGATGAGGAGATGCTTCAGTTAAGTCTTCAAAGTATATTCTAAACAGAGGTATTAACAGTAGTAAGTGATCAGACAAGAACTTGACTGAACTGTCCTGCAGCAGTTCTCATTTTTTCATTATTTAAATATTTTAATTCAACTTGGACTCAATTTTAGATGTGATTGGATGCAGTGCATTTATTTTCATTATGGAATGGACTAAGTTGCTAAATGGTATATGCAAACAATTCGGGAAAATTGTTTGAGACTGTGTTAAGCATTATGTTGAGGTGTAATGCAGAATCAGGTAGCACGTGTTCCCACAGTATTGGCTGGCATCTGAGTTGCAGTTTTAGTGAAACAGTGCAAGTAAGAACATGTTAGTTCAGCCCTGTTGTTTTGCATTTGGCTTTGGAAACAGGAGTGGAAGGATTTAATGACACAGGAGAAGCAGCTCCTTGACAAACGAGTTTGAATTCTTTTTGTTTATTTGTGTTCTGTAGTAGAATCTGGGCACAGCTAACTGGCTCCAGAGAAGCAATATGTATTACTATCTCTTCTTGCTTGTTCTTTTCAAAGTTACTGGTGGTGATACTCAATCTCTTTGGCTCGCAATTAGAAGTAAAAAAAAAAAAAACAAAACAAAACATTTGAAAACTTTGGCAAACTATTTCTTATAGTGTGCCACTCAGTAGTGAACTGTAGTTTATCCCTCTCTTTTCTACAACTTGCAAAAGCACAGGCAACTGATGTAAGGATTGGTTCATCTTTATTTATTTCCTGGCACATTTTGAACATTTCTATTGCAAGACATCCACTGAATTTAACTTTCATGGGAGTTTTCTCTGTAGAGAAGTTAAGTATTTGAATAATTGTATTTAGAAATTTGCTACATTTTTTTAGAATTTTCTATTTTTATAGGAGCCTTGGGAAGCCTAATTCTACATCAGTTATGGGGAAGTGTCCCAATAGATCCAAAAAGTAAACAGAGATGTGTTTGAAAGAAATTCCTGCCTGCTCTCTTTAATGAAATAGTATCAGAACCTTGGTCTTGCAGTTGAGTCTGTTCAGCTGTAGGATTTGATTTGATTTGCAGACTGTTTCAGCCAAACAGTTTTGGGAAGAAGAACAACAATGGTCCTTATCTCTGGCATTGATAAACCTAGCTGGAGTCGAGCTATCTCTGCATACATAGCACAGTTAATTCCCCATCTGGGTCAGGCTGCACTGGATATTGGAGAGTTGACTGTATCTGACAGTGTAATACACTGTTTTTTCTTTTCTTTGTAAAGTGGTCACTTGTGTTAGAACACTCTCTTGTTGCAATAGTATCATGAAAATGAAAGTAACTGTACACTCTCATATTTACTTCTTTTTTGTGCCTTCTTATAGTACAAGTCAACTGGCTTCATGTCCTGGCCACCGTAGTTTAAAAGGAGGCCATAGCAGCCAGCTGCCAGCACTGGACCTGCTGCACAAGTGGGATCCAGCTCGTCTGCTCAAACATGACCTTTGGCAAAGTATATTGTTAGCATTGGGAATGATGAGAAGTGGCATCATTTCATTGCAGATAAATGTATGGCTTCAGATTTCCCAGAAGGTGCATCTTTATTTATAAAATTATTCTTCCATCATAGTAGTAATGACCTGCAAATGAAATTTCTTATGTGTCTTTTTTGTTTTTCAGCATGTTTTCTAGACAAAGTAAACCAGTTTCTTCCTCTCATTTTTATTTTTAGACCCATCAAACGTTACTACCTTGTTTTGTGTAGAGCACCCACAAAGTGAATGCATACCTGTGTTACTGATTCATGGTGCAAAGCTCTTAAGTCAACAAAGGCTGCCTTAAGTCTACATCAGCTTTCTATTTTATTTAATTACTTTCTACTTCCTTGATATCTTTGATAGGTTTGCTGTTTTTCTAAGTTTCTGAGTATCTTACAGGAAAGCAAATAGTTTGGAAAAGGCCCCAAATTTTTATTGTGCTTTTGAAGTTAGTGGTTTGTTTTTTAATAACAAAGTGATGTAACTTCTAAATGATTGCTTTAAAATATTGAGATACATACATATGTGTTTATTTTATTCTGGTGTTTGTATTGAAGTGGAGTTATATTATCCTCACTGCTGACACCTTAAATGTTTGTTACACTTCAGAGGGAATGCTGTCCATGATGAGACTGTGCCTGAGTCTGCTGTGCAGAATGGCAGCTCTGTGAGTAATGGCAACCTGAAAACACCAGTAAGTTAATTTTTCCTTGTTATATTTACTTTTAGTTATGAAATTTGTTTTCTGTCTTATTCAATTGCTACAAAATTGAGTACTGCATAAAACAGTTGCTGTTCAGTGTATCTAAAATCCTGTCACTGGGTAAGACTTTACCAGTGTCCTTAAAGCTTAAAAGTTAGCACCCTGGGGAAATTATTACAATGAGAGTAAAGTAAACATGTTACTAGGGCCTAATTCATGTATCTGTGGGTGGCTGTTATGTGCTGCATTTTCTCATGTACTTTCCATTGCTTGACTCATTTCAGAAAGAGAAACGGAAGGTCCGAGAACAGTGTGAAAACATAAGGAGAAAACCTTCCAGCAGCAAAAGAGTGAGCCAGCTGCAGAGTGGAGGAGTGGTTGAGGCAGTTACCTTGTTTGAAGTGGTTAGCATGGGGAAGCAGGCCATGCAGGTATTTCTAGCTCTGAATTCTGAGAGGAGTTGGTGGAGGGAAAAAGGATAAACAGTGGTCATTTCAGTTACTTATGCTCTGGAGGATTGAAATTCTGTTTTGGTTTGGCATAGATGGGTAGGAAACATGTTTGATTGGAAAACTGGCATGAGCATGACTCATGAAAAGAATGCATCTTCAATAAATTAGTGAAGAAGTGTAGGTATCAGACATTTGACAAGTGGAAGGAAATACATGTCTAAACCACTCTTCCTAAAGCAATGTCTGAACACATGAAAAGAATTACTTTCTAAAATACAGGAAATGTTTAACAGTAGAAAACTTCAGTTCTTCAGGATTCTGATTTTCAAAATTAAGCAGTTTTTTCTGGGAGCTCGTCTTGGTATTTTTCTTTTTCTTTTTACCCTCATTCCAATGTAGTGTGATAGCAGTCTGCATAATGCTTGAGTTTTCTGGGCATCTATATAGTTAGCAGTTTCCTTCAGTGTGAGAAAGCCCACCTCCTCATACTATGTGAGCATATGTGTATATTATGTTTGCATATATGTATAAAGGATTAAAATATGGAGCCACAAATATTATTATGCAGGGCTATACATATGTACTTATCTGTAAGCAAAGTCTGTGTGTGCTCACCTGGAAAGTACATTTGTATTTCGGATGCGAGACCTTAGTTTTTCCAAGGTGTTTGTGTAGATGGAGTTTTGCCAGCTACAGCTGTTTTAACTTCAGTAGAGCTCCCTGAAGAGTTCAGCTTCTGCTGTGCAAAGCATGATGTGAAACGCTTGGAAAGGCAGCAGCTTGAATCCAGGCTGCTGCTGTTAGAATTCATTAAACCTGTGTGGTGCTACAGGTGGGTTGAAGCCTGGGTGGCTTGTCCCAGTAGGCTTGTGTTATGTACACTGTAATCTATACTACTGTAGAAATGAAATTTGGAGTTGCTTTTTAGATTAAGTAATATGTGAGCTTTTTTTTAGTCTCCTGTACAAACTAGGTGCTAGAGAACGACTCCCAGTGACCATTGCTAATATTAGTTATTAGGTGGTGCAGAGGTTATTTTTTTTTAAAGCTGTTGTGGTTGAGCCCCACTAAGCTCCACCCAGCTGCTTGCTCTCTTTTCCCTGGTGGGATGGAGAAAAGAATCAGAAGAGTAAAAGTGAGAAAACCCATGATTTGAGATAAAAACAGTTTAATAGATAAAGCAAGTGGCATGCATGGCAGCAAAGCAAAATAAGGAATTAATTCTCTGCTTCCTGTGGACAGGCAGATGTTTAGCAGTAAGCCAGGCTCCATTACACCTCAAGGTTACTCCATCATGCCCAATGTCCCCCCTTTCCTTCTTCTTCCCCCAGCTGTTATTACTGAGCATAGTGCCAAATGGTGTGGATTATCCCTCTGGTCATCTGGGGTCAGCTGTCCCAGCTGTGTCCCCTCAGAACTTCTTGTGTACCTCCAGCCTCCTCTCTGCTGGGGTAGGCAAAGGATCAAAAAAAAGGCTTTCACTCTGTGCCAGCGCTGCTCAGCAGTAGCTAAAACATCCTTGTGTTACCAACACTGTTTTGGTCACAAATTTAAAACATAGCCCCATACTAGCTGGAGAAAATTTACTCTGTCCCAGCCAAACCTGGCACAAAAATGAAACGCTTGCCTCAGTGCTGACAAGAAATCAGGAGGAGGGTATTTTGGTTTTTTTGAGTATTAAAATTATTATTTTATTTTCCCTGTTAGCAGGTAGTAAAGTATTGTGAATCCCAACAGTGCCAACAGCAGAACTTGTGAATGAGCAGTTCAAAACTTAATTTTGCTCCTGAAGGAGTCTTTTGTATGTGCTATTAGAATTAGAAAAAAATGGCGTGAAATTTATTCTCATTTTTGTAATTGAACGGAGATGGAACAATGTTAGTTTGTCTTTATTGTAGATGTACTCAGTGGTGTGTAGTATTCTGTGTTCAGCTCTTGACTAATGAGTTTCTTTAATCTGTTCTAGTCTGTAGTAGATGACTGGGTTGAAGCTTATAAACAGGACAGGAATGTGGCACTTCTAGATCTGATCAACTTCTTCATTCAGTGCTCTGGCTGTCAAGGTAATTTACCAACTCTTAGTAGCCCTTCCAGTTTTCTGTGTCTGAGAGTACTCTGAAGTGCACTTTCTAAACTGGAATTTTTCTCTCCCATAGATCATGTATTGTTTGTTAAGACACTGTACAATAATCTGTACTGTTCATTAAGACAAACTCCAGATGGGCAGCACTAACAGTAAAGAATGTTGCCATTTAAATTCTTTGACTCTGTGTTTACAGCATACCAGCTCTCAGAGCTGTATTTGAACATGGTTTGCAAAGTCACGTTGCTGAAGTGGCACATCACATCACTTTGCAGAACCCAACCCCACAGGGAAGGTGGTTTTGATGACCATTTTCATTAGAATCCAGTGTTGCCATCTATTTTGTAATTTGCTAGGATCTTTGTTTGAAAATAAGCAACTAGCAAGTTAAGCTTCCTGCTTTGGTGGCTAGGAAAGCAATCTCTTGCCACATTGAGGAAACTCCTACTAGAGGGCTGTGAAGCTGCCTGTTTCATAACAAACATTGAGACATAGAGACTTCTGGGGACAGTTTGCTAGCTTGATGCTCCAGGTTGGCAAGTGAGAATTTTAAGACTATTCCATTAGTTTGAAACCTCTGAGTGCATTTAAGAAGCTACATTTCAATTTTTTTTTTCAGGTTTTTATCTAGTATGCCTTCTCTTAGGGAAAATGTTTTGAGGCTGTTGACTAGCAGTGGACAAAATCTTAGTAAATCCTTGAAGTAAATGTATTGGCAGAGAAAATAGCTGTACCAGGCATCACACAGTAGATTCCTCTCATGTGAATTTCAGTTTTGGTTTATCAGTATTTTCTACTATAAATTAATTTATCTCCCTGTATATATATGTATGTATGTATGTATCTACCTATCTATCTATATCTATCTGCCTGTCTATATATATATATCTGTGTGTGTGTGTGTACATATATATATATCTCTATATGTTGCCCATACAAGTGTAAGCAGAGATAAAACAGCTAGTGTCTCCTTTTCTTGGTGTCTCTAAATTTAAAATTAAGTCCTTACTGTGATTTTGGACTTGATTAGTGTAATATTCTTGTCAGTAATGCTTTTTTAAATGCTACTTTTCTAGGCATGGTAACAGCAGAGATGTTTCAAAGTTTGCGCAAGAAGGACATCATGCAAAAAATGACTGAGAGCTTCGATGAGGTAGGCACAGCTTTGACTTTGCATGCCTTTTTTTGTATAAACAGTAGGCACTACTATATTAGCCAAGCTGGACAGAGTTCCTGCTACTTATCAGGAGCTGTGGTACTCTTAGGAGTTTTTTTGATTGCAGAGTTATAAGAGGTAAAAATAACCTGGCATTGCAGCAGATAAAAACATTTCTTCGGTGCTCGGTTGATAGATGCTTTAAACAATGCTGTTGTGGATTACTGATGAGCTAATTCAAAGATATTTTTAGCTCATATTTTTAGTTGGATTTTGTCCTCTGTTATACTGCCCATGACTTTCTGTAGCTATATTATTTCATATGGAAGAAGAAGAACAAATTCCTGATTTTTCATTGTCATCGCAACAGTTGTTACTTAATTTATTGAGGACTGTTAAGAAAAAGTTACAGCTTTACAATACTGTTTCTCTGTTTGACTGTTCCTTGGCTAGTTATGCCGACATCAGATTTTCTGCAGTGCTCTCACAGTTGCCTCCGTGCCTTTTTCCTCTATTTGCCACCTCTGAACTGATTTGTCAAGCAGTAGCCATCAGCCTTGCTTTAACTGAGCACCTCTCAAAGACCAGCTGCTGCAGAAAATCCCACAGAGGATGAATTTGCCAACATGGTCTTTGTTTTAGAAGTGTAGTAGCACTTCAGCTAATTTTTGACAGAAATGATCCGATATGTGTCTGGCCACATAAATTAATAATCTTGCACTTCTTTCCCAACTAAATTAGTCCTGGATATGACTTGCACGAGGGTAGGCACTCTGGGAGGTACAAAAATGTGACTGTTCTTATCATCAGCCTGGGTGTGTTACAGCTCAGTAACCTTTTCACTATCCTGGTGGGCATAAAGAAGGGTTCTACAAGTTGCCTTAGAAGCTGTATTCTGCATGCTAGAAAAGCAATTAACTTGGTTTTGGGGAAGTATTTTGCCATGCTATTCCAGTGAAGCATTTTACTGACAGAAGGAAGTGATGACTTCTGTGTTACTCCATGTCTCTTTTTCCCCCCCCCCCTTCAATTCTATATCCAGTGAGTTCTGAAATTGTCTGTTTTCAGATAAACTGACTGTAAGAAAACTCCTAAAATGACTTATACAGAATTCAGTATTTTTAAAGACAGAATCTGTCAGCTTGGTTAATTTACATCTGGTGTGTTATGTCTAGTTATTAAGGCATTATTAATGTAGAAAAAAGTTGACTTATGCAACTATTTCTATGTTAACCATGGTTATTAGACAATTGCTTGAGGATTAAACCAATTTTTTTAAAGCCACAACTACAATAAGAGCAAGAGGAAAATTGTTATTTTCAAGTGAGTTGTTTCCTCCTTGTGTTTCTTTTTGCATGTAGTTCTCTCTCATTTTTTGCATAAATAAGATGGAAATGTAACTTAGTGATTAGGTTAGCTTAGAAGGAGTGCCATATAGGACTACTATGGTTTTAAAAATATTAAAAAAAAATATAATAGTAGTAGTATATACTATTAAAATAGTAATGAAAGTGGAAAATATTATCAGATACCTGCTTGAGTATCTTGTCTTATGATTTATATTTTTTGTTTATAGCATTGGAAAGTTGGATTGTAATTCTTCATTTTTGATCATTTTGGTGATTTAACCATTGCTTTACTTCTTAATTCATTGCAAGACTACATCTATGTACCAAAACATCTTCCCAAAATTCTCACTAGTGTTAGTGGAGTTGAGTCTGGCAAGAAACACAAGGCCATCAAGAAAAGGTCTACAAATACATCAGTAGCAAAAGGAAGACAAAGGAAAACATGGACCTGCTTCTAACTGGGGCAGGGACCCTGGTGACAAAAGACACAAAAAAACCTCAGGGTTTGATATTTGTGCCAATGATGTTTTAACATCTTCAGTAACAACAAAAGGCCAGTGTGTACTCTTGGCAGGTTTGCAGATGATACAAAACTGGTAGAAGCTGCTAGACGAGGTGGTTGTTCTGATGTTCAGAGGGACCTCAGCAGGATGGAGAGTTTGGCAGAGGGGAACCCTATGGAGACCTCCAGCAAAACCCCATGAACCTGTGGAGGAGTAACCTCGTGCACCACTGCACACTATGGGCTGACTGGGTGGAAAGCATCTCTACAGAGTAGGATCTCTCTGTACTTGTGAATGACAAGATGAACATGCACCAGCAATGTGCCCTCACAGCAAAGAAACCCAACTTCTTTAGTTGGCAGAGCTTTGCCAGCAGGTCACGGGAGGTGATCCTTCCTCTTTACTCACACTGATGAGATTACATCTGAAGTGTTGAGTCCATTTCTGGGCTTTCCAGTAAAAGAGAGAGATGGATTTACTTGAGTGAGTCCAGCAAAGGGCCATGAGGATGATAAATGATCTTTCATATGAAAGGCTGAGAGAGCCTGAGAGACTGGAAAGAAGATGGCTCAGAGGGATCGTAGTGATGGAGTCATCTCTGGCCATCTCTGGGTCCTGTATCTAAGTGTCAGCCACAGCTCTGGTCTAAGTTTCCTTTCCCTAGACCTTGTGAGTGATTTTCTAGACAGTGCTCTGTGTGCTCTTACCCTTGTTCTGTGACAGGGTCATCACCACCACCCAGCTGGAGATTGTACTTGGGGGTATGGTTTAGTTAAGGACTTGTCAGTGTTAGGTTAACGATTGGAATGATTTTGAAGGTCTTTTCCAACCAAAGTAATTCTGTGGTTGTCTGGGTGCCTGGGAAATTCAAAGCTCTTAAGGGAGGGGAGTAATGTGTCTGGTGCCCAGGAATCTTGAGGCTGATAGGGAGAGTATAAAGAAACCTGTTTGGCTGGTCTCCTTGGTTCACGAGACCTTCAGGGCTTGATAACTGGATTTTGTTTTCATAAACTATTCTTTCTTCTGCTTTTCTTCTTGTATGTAGCACTTTTTTTCTTGCAGCAGTTCTTTGTTCTTTTGTTGGTTTCATTCCCTCTCCTATTTTGTTACTGAAGTGTTTAGCAGTGGAAGAATTAAGTTCATTCAACTGTAGGGCCAGATGTACCTGTTGTGTTGCACTGAACCTAGCAAAGAATTGTAGAGTTCATACTTTTTGACCTGGAATAACAGCAGAATTGAGGAAATACCTCTGAATCAAGTCACACTAACTTGAAAACATTTCTCTATGATTTGAAAAGCTCAGAATTATTTTTCAAGAGTGTAGATGTTTTACAGTATCTAGTTGTATGGGAAATGTTGGAAAGGGGTACTGAATTTGCTGGTGAGGCATATCTTAGAATTAATAACAAGAGTTATACCTTACATATGTTTTAAGACCAAGCTCTCTCTTACTTGTAGCAAGAAAACTCTGATTTTTTTTAAAATAAAAATGTGTTTTTCTTTTACAAGTGCTTATAAATAAAATTAATGACATGGGAAGGGATTAGATTTTGTTTAATGCATTGGATTGCATGAGCCATATGTAATACTAATTGTCTGAAGTTTTAATAGGCTTTTAAATATGATGCATGGTTTGTGATGTTTTTGTCTTCATGAATTAACTGTGCCATTTCACCAAAAAGCTTTTAACATTCTGTCTCATCCATTACAGGAAACTGGGTTGCAGTATAAGAAATTTGTGGCCTATCCTTGGATCCTGACGGTTACGTGGCCAGTGGACATGGTAAGCCTCTTCTGTACTTCTCTGCAACTATAGTGCAGCATTTTCTGGGTCTGTAGTTCCCATTTCCAGTGGAGGCAGATGCATTGGAACTAATGATCTTAAATTGTGTGTTAGCGAATGCTCTTCTGATGTCTGCTTCATCTGGTCTGTCTTAGACCTCTGGTTTGGAACAAACTCACCCATCCTTTCAAAGTGCTTGTTTCTGACTATTGATTTTAAATGAAGGTGAAGGTGACTTGCTGAGTTGGATGTGATGAGTTGCTCCTATAGCATTTTTCACAGTCAGTTAAATTGCATGTCAAGTTGCAGTGCTATCCAAGTTCCCTGTCCCTCCCAGCAAGCTCCATGCACTCATGTGAATGTGTACATGCACACACATGTATGCACACACAAGTTTAGGTATAGAGGTTTGTTCAGGAGCTTGTGTCAAATCATTCGAATAATTTCAGATCAAAACATTCACGTGCAAACATGAAGTTTTGACAGGAAGAATATTTTGAGGACAGAAACAGCTTTTCTGTAATGACTCTTCCCATACAGTGTCCTTGCTGGCTCTTCACATTGACTGTTCTGTCTTTCCATAGACTCTGTATGAAAGAGAGAAACATTTTTAGGATGGGTCAAAGCAGGAGCCTTAGCCAAGGGATTTGAATGGCTAAATGCCTAATTTGACTTGGTTTCTGGAGGAGTTGCTTCTCTCTGCTGGGTGTTGGGGGAATCTGAGGAATCCCAAGTTAGGTGTCTGAATTTAGGTGGTGTACCCGCTGGCCTGTCTATATATTTAAAGTACACATACTACCATTAAAATGAAATCCCAGTATAATATACATGGGCAGTAGAAGTACTTCTAAAAAGTGAGATGTCTTCCTGTATTTGTGCTGATTTTCAGATTGAGGAGCAAGCTACTGTGATCAAGTAGGTATTTCTTGAAGATGTAGGGGTTTTCCCTACTGTCTGTGTCATGATCAGGAGCATTTAATGGTTAAGTTACAAGAGAAGAGCATGATGTGCAATTTGCAAGTATGGGAAGCTATTCTGAGCGTGAAGCTGTGGGTAGGAATACCTCTGAGGTGTGTTTGATCAGCTGAGGGACCAGCTGAATAGTGTCCTGCCTTCAAATGAAGTTTTCCATCACTATTGAAGTTTTTGAATTTTCTGGCTTGATTCACACCTGGAAACTATCAGGATGCAAGTTAATATTCTGAGACATTCCTAGGATATGTGAGATGCAAATGACGTAAATGCTCACACTGCCTGAGGTTGCCATCTATAAAGTCTTCCTTCACGTGTGTGTTCTTCACACATTTTGTGTGAGAAGTCATTTGAATTGCCATCTGTCTGCTTTCTTCCTGGCAGTATCAGCTGTACTGTGAATGCTCTTGTGGCTTTATTTTAACTTGCTTTTTGCACAACATCAATGGTACTTACTGCTTCTGGGGTGGTTTTCAGTGGCTTAGGTGAGAGACTCAGTATTTGTCATTAAGCTGTAGCCTGATAAACTCCTAAGCTGGCAGTGCTGCTGAAGAAAACAGCCCCATCCTGCCCTATGAGATGGTTGTTTATTTTCTCTTCCCAAACATCATATTTTTTGTTTTAAATAACATTTAGTTAATTACATGCAAAAGTACATCCTGGGAGACTGATGCCACTGAAAAGCAATACAGCAAAGCAGCTGGGCTTTAAGTCACTTCAGTTTCCTTCTGGACTTGCATGAACAGGAAGGATGGGGAACTGGGGAAGCACTACTACCTGTGAACAAGGACAAGAGGCCAGGAATGCTTGTGGTTTATGCCAATGAAAGTTATTTATGGGGTTGTGGTTTCACATGCCATTTCCTACCCACCTAATCACAGTTACCTCAGCCATTGCTTTCAGATTTGAGCTGTCCCAGCAGCCTCACTCTTAGGAGGCTGTCACAGTTTAACACTGTCCTGGCAATTAAACTGAGTAACAGATGCTCTCTATTAATCTCTCTCTCCTCCCTGATAAGCAAAGGACAGAGAATAAGGGAGAGAGACTTATGGGTTGGAAACTAAACTACACAACTTTAATGAAGCAGTAATGATAAATAGGAAAAATTACTAAATATATACAAATATACAGGACAATTGATACCATGTTCCTTCCCCCCTTCTCCCTCAATAACCCTCACATCACCACTGAGGCTGCAGGGCAGCCCTGGGAAAGTCCAGGCTGGACTCCTGGGGTCAGCAGCAGTCGGGAGCTGGAGGCAGGAACACACAGATTCAGGCTGGCACGGATCAGGACCACAGGCAGATGAACGGATGGAATCCTCCCAGGATGCCAAAGCAAGCAGGGAACGGGTGAAGGAAGGGAAGCAGGAAAGGCTGGAAGGGCAGGAAGCTGGAAGCTGGAAGCCAGCTTGACCTTTGTGATCCCTTAACTTTATACTCAGTATGACATGTATGGGATGGAATACTCTGTTTGGTCAATTCTGGTATCTATCTTGTCCATTCCTCCCCAAAGGAGGGCTGCAGGTGGGACCTCTTTACTCCTTCTCTCCTTCTGGAGGGCAAAATGTTCCTCAGAGCTGAGCAGTGTCCTTGGCTCTGCACACCAGTCTCTGGCTGTAACTATAAACATCGAGTGTTATCAGTCCCAGAAGCAGACACTGTCTGAGAAACTTGCTGTTAATTTCAGCAAGTGCAGCTACTTACAAGAGACTTAGCTGAAAGCAAAAGTACAAGACAGAAAATCACCTTTATCCTGGCCCAAAGCAGGACAGAGGCTGGCTTCTGTTTGTTCTTGCTTGTAACATAGTTGCATGTCCCTACTTTGCAGTAACAATCATGAGAAAAATTTACTAAGGTCTGAGGACATTTTGCCTGTCAGCAGAACTCTCTGACATTTGGTGGGAGAGATGTAAATGGTGTGCACAAACAACAGTAATTTGTGTGTTTTCTCTTGACTCTTCTTTCTTGTGAAGGACAATGAAGACTACCCACTGATCAGATCAGGACCCTATTGGAAGAAGTTCAAGGCCAATTTCTGTGAATTTATTGCAGTGCTTGTCCAACAGTGCCAGTGCAGCATTCTGTATGATAGCTACTTGATGGACACTATCATCTCACTGCTCACAGGCTTAGCAGACTCCATGGTCAGAGCATTCAGACACACAAGCACTTTTGCAGGTAAAATAACTTGCAGTTGCCATAGACCCTGGTTTTGTTGTCTTGCGTGCAAACAAAACTGCTCAGTTGTTCCCTTGTGTTGACAGTGCCCTCTTCAAACGTAGATTACTGTTAAAGAATTTTTTCTCCTCTATATGAATGGAATTTGGATGCTTTAGATATGACAGACCAATTTTTGTATTGAAAGAATACTTTTTTTTAAAGCTTGACATGACTAACTTTAGAACTATGCTTTGTTCTGATTCTTTTTTCCCCCTCAGTAACTATTTTTTGCAGTTGAATTTCTGTTTTGGTTTTTTCTGTCCTCCACTAATTAATGTGGTGAGGATGCATTAAATGATTAACTTAAAATGTTTCCTTTGGAGAGCTGCTATTCTTGTAGTACTTATACTAAAAAGAACATTGCTTGTTACATGTTTTTGTTCCATGCAGCATGATGATACTGAAACTACTACATTTTTTTTTCCCTTTAAAGCCACTAAATACCCTCTTTGCCATACAATGAATACTTACAGTGTAATATGTTTTTAAGAATACTGTTTGCTATGAAGGTTTAAAAACACCAGTTGACATTTGTGCAGACCATCTATTAATCCTTAGAGAAACGTGAATTTTTGTCAATTCACCTAAAATATTAAGATTCTCATCCTTTTATGGGCCAGCTTCACTGCTGTTTGTTTTTTTTTCCTTGTTTTGTTACTGAAAATCAACCACTCCACAAATATACTTTACAGAAAAATGAAAATTACATAAACTAAGAAGAGAGTGGTCCAGTAAGTTTCTTCTCTGAATAGAACTCTAGGCAAAAGTCGTAAATCACCAGTAATATCACTCAATTTTTCTTTTTTATCATTGTCTTCCTTTAAATTAAGCACTGTATTTTAAAAGAAATTACTATAATATAGCAGTGTTTGTATTTTGGATAATAAACCATACCCTTTTTGTGGTAAAGTGGTGAATATATTCATGGTACATATCTCTGAGCTAAGCTGGATGTGTCGGGTCTGTTTCCTTTTTAGCAATGAAACTTCTGACAGCAGTTATAAGTGTACATCTGAACCTTGATGTCAACAAGCACAATGCTGAAAGATTATATGAGGTGGAGAAGAAGAGGATAAGTGGCAGGAGGACCAATTACAGACTTGACCAGCTAGAGAAAAAAAGAAAAGAGGTTAGGAGGGTGTCTTGTATGGGAGATGTCTGAAGATGTAAAAAGAAGGATTGCTGACAGCTTGCTTTTGGGTTAATACACTCTTTTTAGGTTACTGGCTAGATTAAGTGGTACAAATATAACTGCTAGATGTATGGTTAACTTGGGTTTTCTGTTCTACTAACTGCTTCTATAAATTGGCATCATTAGCCCTTGATCTTTGCACAAATTGATATTTACACACACGTAATTGCATCTGGTTTTGTGAGAATGCAGCTTTTCTTATGTTTGTACAAATTATAAGCCAAAATGTTAGCTCTTGAATGAAATTTCAAACAAATGGAAAAGGTTACAGAATACCTGTCATCTCTCTGTAAGTAATATGTTAAAAAATGGTCATAATTTCAGGTGTGACCTGTCTCTTTCTTCCTGTTCAGTTTCTGTCATTTCTTCCCTGCTCAGCCAGGCAGCTCCTTATCAGCTCCCAGAGACAGGCCCATAACTGTAAGAAATCTTGAGGGTGGTGGTGACTTGATGTACAAACATGCAGCATAGTATAGTTCCTTCTCTCCTGACCTTAGATTCAGTTACATCTGTTCCGAGGTATGAATTCCCATGAACTTCTCTGTTGTAGAACCAACCCCTTTTTCTGTTGTGAAAAAAGAAGTGTTCGGGTGAGAGATTTTAGTATCAAAACTCTGATCTTATGGGAAAAAACAGAGGAAATGTGTGTGTTGGGGAAGAAAAACCAAACTTGTCACCCTTCTTGGTGTGTTGATTGACAAAAGAATGTTTTTAATAAGGAACTTAGGTTTCCAGAAGTTCAAAACTAGATTTTCAGGGCTTGGTTAATATACATGCATATTGTGGAATAAGTGTATTTTAAAAATTCCCTTTTCTGCCTTTCTTCTGTCTTTGTTTAAGGGCATAAAAAGAGAATTTGGACCTGTATGTGAAGATGGCTTAATAGCTATGCTTTATCTTCCTGCATATTGGCAGATCAAGACTCACTCTATCAAACAAGTACTTTGTTATCCAGGCTAGCAGCTGCTATCTGATAAACCTTTCATCAGGTTGTAACTTGGAAAAGTCCTACTGCTAGCATAGGGACACACCGCTCGTTTTATGCTGGCACCGTGTGTAATCACGAGTACTTTGCAGCACAGTAGTGTTGTGAGTGCACTGCTGTGAATTTTTCATACGTAGTGAGTTGTGGGACCAATATTAACATTTAGTTCTCTTTGTATTTCAGTATGAGCAGAAGCTTCTAGAGATAGACAACATGATGAATGCTATTTTCAAAGGGACGTTTCTGAACCGTTACCGGTAAGGGTCAAAACAAGGCTGTGATTGATGTGTATCTGAATTCTCAAGAAACTCTTGCTTAGATTTTTCAGGTACCAGAATTAAGTTAAACATCCTAGAGGTGCTGATGATGTATATGAAAATGCAGCAGTTAAATTACTTTAAGGGATTTTGGCTTACAAAAGGACCTCTCTCAAGTATGTTTCTTAAGGTCTTCCTGCTGGCCATAGAGCAGTGTTGAGAAGACAGCCAGAATTACAAAATAATTATTGTATGAAGTATCTGTAGCTAGAAGTGGCCTAATTGTTGATTGAAGACTAATTTGAAGCATTGCTATGAAGACTTTTTAAAATACTTTGGATTGTACATCCTTCTGCAGTTCCAGAAAATAAAAATACTTAAAATAATACAATTAATGTATTAGGCATTTTTTAATGCATCAATATTACAATTTTATAATTTCACAGTGATGTGATCCCTGAGATCCGAGCAACTTGCATTGAAGAAATTGGCAGCTGGATTAGGACATACCCAGATGCTTTTTTAAATGATAGCTACTTAAAATACATTGGATGGATGCTGTATGATAAGGTAAACTTTTTCTTTTTCTTACTGGGGGCTGTAGATGGGATTTTTAGTAATTTGTTTTCTCAAGAATCCTAACATTTAGATTCTTGAGAGTAGATGTGTAAGGCTCTGATGGTACAAATAACAAGTGACTTCCTTTTTCATTTCAGGTTGTATTTTTAAAGCTGTTGTAGCATAAAATAACAGAGGTCTGTAGCAGTGCATGTCCCTACGTGTGCAGTTATTTTTATATGTACTGAATTGAGAAACATTACTAAACTGTAAAATGTCTTGTATCCTTTGAGCATGTGCAGTGTTAAATGATGATTAAGCCTCTGCTTTTAGTTTTGATGGCTACATATGAAGTTTTATTTTATAAAAGTGAACAGATGTTGCCTATAGTAAAATAGTCTTTAATATTGCTTTTGTCATTTTAAATTAAAGAGACATAGAAAATCTTTACTGAAAGTCCAGTTTTCCCAAAGGGTTTTGTCCTTTTCTTTATAGTGATTTTGTATTTTCTCTTTGAGTAGATGGAAATTTAAAACCAACAACAAACAAACAAAAAAAAAAACAACAAAAAAAAAACAACTGAAAGAAGTAACTAAAAATACACTTTTCTCATGCATGTGGATTCCATGAGGTATTTTAGGGTGATAGGCACATTTATCTTCAATGCCTAATTAGTGAATTGGCATGCTGTACTTCTGCAGGCCAACTTCTACATATTTTAATTTAGAAACCTCCTTAGTTTTGTGTTGGCTTTAGGTAGTTCGTGTTCTATGATTAAAATTGTAGTTTACGACTAAGCCAGGAGGGGGAGCACAAAGCCTCTTATTTCTTTGCATTCTACCATTTTTCTAAAGGCATTATTTAGATTTTTAGAACTACAGTTCTTATAAAGAACTGTCATCATCATCTGCATAAATTTTATCTGATCAGAATACATTTTTAGTATATGTTCAGTTGGGAGAGTTCTCAAAAGAGGTCATTTTTGAAAACGATGTGTCTTCATTCCCAGTGCTGTACAGTGAAAATTAACAGCTGGTGTCTCTGATTAATGCACATAGCTCATCCAGTGTCATTTATTGGGAACGGGAAATAGGGTGGGTTTTTTTGTTTGTTTGTTTCTCATGCTGATTATCTGAAATGCAGGTGCAAGCAGAGTGAGATAAAATGAGAAGTCTTCCATGTTCCCCATTTGGCTGAGGGCTGGTGTCGTGCCACTGCTGGTGGTTGGAGTCCTGGCTGTGCTTTGTGGTTTGCAGCCACTGTTAAATTGCCCGATTCCAAAATGAGAGCAGGGCATTTTTGGCAGCAACAGGGGCAGCAGTGCTTGTACATACATCTGCATCTTATTTCCCACTAGTCCTCCTTAATAAGCATTTCCATCCCAACTTGCTGAGGGTGGGTGGCAAGAAACTGATATCTCCCAGAGCCAATTTTCTTTTAGAATATAACGTAGAGAAGTTTGCCAAATAATTTAGGCTCCAGAGTGTAACAACCACAAAAGTATTGTAATGGTGGGGGAAAAAAACCTGGCCAGGATCATCTACCGTGCTGTAAACAGAAATTAAGTTTAGTCATATGGGAGGATTTAAAGTGGAGAGGGGAGGGGGAAGTAAGTTTGAAATTAACATTTTGCCTTCAGAGCCTTTTATTTGAATACAATAATTCTTTCTTCCTCATTAGTTACCATTTTGCCATTTCACCCTGATATGAAACATTTTATTTTTGTGTAAAAGTGATTTCCAAGGTACAAGAAGCTACTCCAAATTCAATGGTAATAGCTCAAAATTGCATATGAGGATCTTTCTTTGGCCCACTAGTTGTTGAACAGTGCTATAAAGATACATTTTCAAGTAATTTATGCTCAGATGCTAGAAATTAAATTTTGAAGACCAAGCAACAGCCAATACTAAATCTGACAGCTGTGTGCAGCTGAATAATGTTATAGGCAAACCCAGCCACCTACCTGTGTATTTGTGAAACCCAGGCACCTAGCTCATGGTTCAAGGCACTGGAGTTCTTCCAAGGGTGTATAGAGATACTAAATGAGCATCCAGAGCCAATCAAGCTGGTTCTGACCTGAGCACCAGGTGCTGAAGGGAAGGGCTGTGTAAAAAGTTCAGAGTTAAAGAACAGGAAAATCAATACAATGAAGAGTAAGGATGGGGAATGTAGAAGGCAGCACTAGCAGACAGGAAGGCAAAGACAATGGAGATGCACACGTGAGACCTCATACTGTGTTAGACAAGCTTTGTCTGGAACTTCAGGGCAAGTTGTTGAGGTTTTCTTTATAGTACTAAACACCCAAAGAAGTCCTGGGAAACAGGAGCTTGCTGTTGAAGTGAACTTCTGTGTCCTGACCATGTGATCCTTCTGGCAAATTTCAGGAAAGGGAAAAGGGTTTTAGTTTTGCTTCTTTAACATAGCTATAGAAGCTGATGCCATGGTTATGGCTACTTCTGAAATGCTCCCTTCTTCAAATGGTCATGTTTTGGGCAGTTTTAAAAATTTTTTTAAAATGACTGTCACGGTTTAACACTGGCCCGGCAATTAAACCGAATAACAGACGCTCTCTATTAATCTCTCTCTCCTCCCTGATAAGAAAGGAGAGAGAATAAGGGAGAGAGACTTATGGGCTGGAAACTAAACTACACAACTTTAATGAAACAGTAATGATAAATAGGAAAAATTACTAAATATATACAAATATACAAGAAAAGGGACACCACATTCCTCCCCCCCTTTCCCCCAATAGCTCTCATGTCACCACCGAGGCTGCAGGGCAGCCCTGGGAAAGTCCAGGCTGGACTCCTGGAGTCGGCAGCAGTTGGGAGCTGGAGGCAGGAACACACAGATATGGGCTGGCACGGATCAGGACCACAGGCAGATGAACAGACAGGATCCTTCCAGGGTGCCGGGGTGAAGGAAAGGGAAGGGAAAGGCAGGAAGGGCAGGCAGCCGGAAGCTGGAAGCAGGAAATCTGGCTTGGCCCTCGTGATCCCTCAAATTTATACTGAGGATGACGTATATGGGATGGAATACTCTGTTTGGTCAATTCTGGCATCTATCTTGTCCGTTCCTCCCCAAAGGAGGGATGCAGGTGGGACCTCTTTATGTTTTCTTCAGAGCTGAGCAGTGTCCTTGGCTCTGCATTCCAGTTTCTAGCAGTAACTATAAACATCAAGTGTTATCAGTCCTAGAAGCAGACACTGTCTGAGAAACTTGCTGTTAATTTCAGCAAGTGCCTACTTACAAGAGACTTAGCTAAAAGCAAAAGTACAAGACAGAAAATCACCTTTATCCTGGCCCAAACCAGGACAATGACTCAATGACCCTGTCAAATGATCGAAGTCCCAGCTTGAATTTGTAAGGATTATTGAATGGCCTTATCTCTGTGACAGTGGTGAGGCTGAAATCATGTAACTGAATGTGTCTGAGTGGTGCCAGAGCCCACGCAGAGCTCTTTGAAGTCACTGGAGCTGCTCGTCATCTTACTGATGTTTTCTGCCAGTCTGTTGGCAGCTCAGGATCAAAATACACTGTAATACAGCTGAGAGACAGTGTGTGTTCAGACTATCCTGAAAATGTTCTTCCAGAGTTCCCCTTCATACTTGTCACACCTCTGAAAGACCAAATAGGTCTTTTGTCAGGGCAGATATATTGACAAGATTAGAATGGTAGTTCTAATGAGGGGAGTAGATGACTGGGTGTTTGTACTTGGCTACATCACTGTCTGAAGGAGGTGAAGGTTAAGTAGTTGAGGTAGTTTAGAAGAATGTGAAGTAATTTAGAATGATCAAGAAGCTATAATGAGTGATGAACCTAGAAAAGAAGAGGTAATTGAGGAGGAGAAAATGCAGCTGAAAACAGAGGAAGACAGAATTAGTCATAGAAGTAATTACTTTTTTGTAGTTACTAGAGTTAATTTTCTTAATGCTTAGAAGAAACACCATTATGACTGAAAGCTTTCAGGTGAAACAGGATACCTTAGAAGGCAGGTGCTGTAGTTTAATATATTAAACTTCATATCTGTAGACCTACATTTGAATGCCACCTGACTGACAAATGCAAATGACACTACTAGCTGCATGTCAGGGCTACATGACCATCCAACAAATAATCACAAACTTTTAATTTTTTTTTTTAACTTTCCTCAAGCAAAAATACAGTTTATATTCACAAGCAAAGCCTTGAGATAAAATACTGAGGGCAGCTAAAGCCAGTTTTGCAATACATTGTCTGAATTATTGCCAGCATGTAGTGAGGGGTGCCAGGTTGGGACTTTCTGTGAACAGGTTCTGTGCTATGGAGCCAGCCCTTGTGGCTGTAGGAAGCAGCATGTGTGGGCAACAGTCTCTTTCTCAGAAAGCCTTTCATTTTAAAGTAAAATATAGAATATGTACTGCTGGTGTGTCACAGGCAGATCAGAGGCAGTACTAATTAATACTTGTTGATATTTCATTTTATATTTCTAGCAAAAAGCTGTCTTTTGTCATCATCATGTCAACATCAAAACAGTAAACCTG
Organism: Heliangelus exortis; assembly: GCF_036169615.1. Taxonomy (NCBI): domain Eukaryota; kingdom Metazoa; phylum Chordata; class Aves; order Apodiformes; family Trochilidae; genus Heliangelus; species Heliangelus exortis. Next base: position 66,753,070 of record NC_092422.1, read on the forward strand.
TTGGTAAAAGTCTGCTCCTGGGGATCATCCTTTGCTTTCCATCTAAGCAGGTGAACAGGAACCTGTAGTAATGCATAGCCTATGTGTAGGTGGTCTCCTTTCATGGATTTCCTTGATTGTTTTTACTGCTACTGTTAGCAAGAGGAATTAAGGAAGAAATATGAAGAGACTGATTGGAAGCCTGCAGTTCATTAAGTGTCTCTGCTCATATCCTTAGCATTGTAAGTTTATAGAACACAGTGATTTTTCTATGTTAGATCCTCAAAATGACTTTCCTAATGCCATTTAAAGGGGTAGTAATATGCATGAGAAAATTTAAAAGCTGGATAAACAAAATACTTCTTTTTGAGTCATCTATGAGGGAGCAGTACTAACAGTATGAAATAACACCTCATGGGGATAAATATGTTTTGCCTAAATTAACTAATTCAAAGCAACCCTTTTCTTTTTGGAATGCTTCAAATACACTGTTCTAGTGTAAAATAGAATAGGGAGAAGGTGTAACATTTAACCATGCATCTGTAAAAATCCATAATGATAAGTTGTACCTCATCCTCTGGGAATCTTCCAGAATTTCCTGGAGTCCTTGCTTGATGATTGTCCGAGTCCAGTGTTGAAAGGAAGCAGGCAAAGTCTGATGTATGAAGAGAGCTGGTTGTATTATGTAGGTCATCCACATTCTTGTCTTTGTATCTTTAACAGGTGAACAGCACAATTTTTGCATCTCTTCCATTCATTTGCTTTTATTAACTGTGATGTCTGTGAGGGTTTTCTTTGGATCTTAGGGAGCCTGGGACAAACTTTGATGTCACCTTTAAGTTTGGCTCAGTGCAGACTTCTGTGTGAAAGAGAGACGTGTGTGTGAGCACACAAAATAATACTGATGTCACTAATGAAGAAAACGAGGCAGCGTTGGGGTAGTGTGCTGTAGGGATGCACAGAGAACACTTATTTACATAATATAAATTGCTATAGTGAATAACACCAAAGATTAACTTTTTTTACTGTTAGCTGATTTCTCTTTGTCTTGTAGCAAGCTGAAGTGCGGTTGAAGTGCCTTCTGGGACTGCAAGGAATTTATAGCAGAAAAGAACTTGCTTCCAGGATGGATCTCTTTACGAGCAGATTCAAGGTAAATAGTTTACTGTTTGCTACTTTTTAAGTCTGGGTTGGGTGTGTACACTGGGTCTGATGTTTTGATCATAGCTGATCTCCCCAATGTCTTGACTGACAGGTGCTTAAAGCACTGCAGAAACAGCCTGTTTGACTTGGTGGATGAAATAGTTTTGCAGAGATATTTCCCTCTGTTTCTGTGGAGTTTGTTTCATTTTAATTCATGCACAAAAAAGTATTAGCATGCATTGTGGTCAGTTATCTCCAGAATTCATCCAGAATGGCCCAGATTTTTTTACAGGATCTTTGGCAGATGAGAAAGTATTTCATACTCTAAGGGTCCCTTTTTTTGCTGCTCCTGATAACGGGTTAACCATGTAGATACTGGATTGACTGAGCATGTATCACACTGATGTGGGAATGGCTCTCTCTGTCGATCCACTATGTCAGTATGAATCTTGAAGAAGGATCCCTTTTCTCCTTTCTGAGCAAGTCAGGTGATACGCTGCAATTTTCAGAGCTTGTTCTGTGACCACATTGACCCCGTGCACTGCCTTTATCATATTCCAACATCCTGACTAATTTAAGAAGTAAACCCTTTACTTTTTTTTTCCGTCCTGCTCTGGGTAATGATTTTGTCAGATACTCTCACCCCCAGTGGGGCTGTGCCTTTTCAGTATTTGAATAAAAAAGCTCAAGATGCTGTGGTTGTTATCTGAGTCTCTCTGAATCGGTACATAATCAAGTCCTGCATGTGGTGGCAATTCATGTTCTTTTTGCAAAAGGTGCAGGGATTACCTGTATGTCAAAACAGTTGCCAATCTTAAAAAATACCTAGAGCACATCATCAAAGAACAAGAAATAGATTACTATGGGCATTTTAAGAAAAAATTATTCAGACTGAAACTTGGCTATCTGAGATTAGTCTCCATGTTAAACAGTTACATGGTAGTCCCTTATCTTTCTTTCTAAAAGCAGGTTACTTTAAGCTTTTTAACCAGATGCAGGATTGGTATTTATTCAAAGACTGATGAAATACCTCCTGTCTGTCTGTACTCTTATCTTCCTTTGTGTGGAGGATGCTATATAAATGGATTATTGCAAACTCCATCCTCCAATCAAAACAACCCAAACACAACTCCTTTACCTGTAAACAAAAGAAACCGTAACAGCTACACACAAAATACAGACTGATCTGCAATCTTTCAGTGTTCAAATTCTCCTTCTTCAGTGATGGGAAATGTAATCATATAACCATCAATCCATTTCCCACAAGCAGGGGTTTGGCACTGTGTGTTCAAGCTCAGGATTCATGGACTTACACACTTTGCAGCTGGGTTGTGAGAGAAAAGGAAGGTGCAAGTTGAAATGGATCTAGAGATTTATAAATGATAGGTTAAGTGAAAAAAGCTGTTAGTCTCAAAACAAGCAAGTCCCAAGGCTTAATGTACCTCAGAGATGTAGACCTCACTGAGGAATGTGAGTTCTTGGATAGAAAGGACAGGAAAATATCCACTGTTTTCTGAGGAAAACATTACAGTAACATGAATTCTATAGGTCAGAAAAATTGTTGCTATTCCATGAAGTACCTTTATGACTCAAGTCATAATTGTCTTTCCAGCAAGGCACTGGCTTCTGTAATGTGTAGGTACATACATTTTATTGTTGATGGGAAAAACTGATTATATCATGCTTGTAATTTGAGGCTCACCTTCATTTGACATACTGAAGTGCCAGTAGTAACGTCGTAGAAACAAGCTGTCAGTCACTTTTAATTTGTAGACTGTAGTTGATTTCTTGTGAACGCATACATTACATCTATAAAAAATATCATATTACTGCATGATTAATTCAGTTAAAAAATTAACATGCTGTTAATTTTCAGGGGCTGGGGAACTACGCGGTAGTAATCAAGTTGCCTTATGTCTCTTAGGAAATAGCTGCTGAAATAAAAATAAATCTCTGCTCTACTAGTGTAGATGATCTAGCTGTAGCAAAAATATGTTTTTATTGAGAACAGACCATGTTACATCTTTTTATTGTCATTTTACATCCATTAGGATCGAATTGTGTCCATGCCTCTGGACAAGGACCATGAAGTAGCAGTTCAAGCCATGAAACTCTTGATGCTTATGTCACAGTAAATAATTTTTTTTTTTTAATTTACTGTATTGTTTTAATGGCAACAAGATCCCAATACAATCCTGATTGATGAATCTTCCTGTAATCAGATACATGCTGGGAAACAGCTGCTTCTGGTAGGGTATGAGTTAGAGTTAATGTCGCCCAACCAAGACATGGCATTTTCTATCAGTGGGAAATACCAATGTTAAGAAAACCCTTGTGAGATTCAGTATGAAAATTACATCTATATGTCTTTATACTTCCCTCTGAAAGGAAATTCCACACTTTCATTTTGTTTTTTCTCAATCTGAGCATCTGTCTGTCCACAGGGCCCCCACCCCATCTTCTGTCCAGGGGTGCCAGGCCTTGGCCAGGAGCTCAGGGAACTCTGCCATCTTCCCTGTCTCCCCACCTGATGCAGGAAGCCTTGAGATTTGAGGCTGTTGCTAAAATTTAAACTTTCAGATTCTTTATGGCAGAGAACCTGTGAGCTATTGAGTCCACAGCAGACTGACTGACAGGAAATGAGCAAGTGTACAATTTCTTGGTTTTACTGAGGTCTAAAACTAACAGGAGGGTTATTTTCTTGTGAAATTAACATCCAGCCTTTGATTTGGTGTGATAACGGCAATCTGGAAGGGTGGAGAAAAACTGGACTAATGTTGCAGAAGTATGCAAATGCTATTCTGATACATCCTTGAACAACACATTTATTTTAGAAGTGGCTTTACTTGAAAGATACATGAAGAATAAATTGTCTGTCCCTCTTTTTCAATGAAAAATGAGAACTAAAACCCCACTACGTTTCATTGGTAATACAGTTGAGATGTTAGGACTCAATAAATGTCTCTTCTGTCGAAGTTTAAGTGGAATTTTGCTGATGCTTACTTCCATGTGCAGCATGGTGTGTTGTCCAGTAGCCTTGTGGGATTTGCTTTTGATTTTAAAATAGATGTAGTGGTTATTGCTAGATGAGGGTGTAGGCCTTAATGGACTATTTTATATGATCCTGTAGATATTTACATTAAATTTAAAGTATCTTTGTATATTGAAGTGTTGCTTTATAGTCTGGTCTCCTATGTCACTTCAAACTCCATTGATTGGAGTGGCATTTCTCTAGGTCTTCTTCAACATACACACCAGAACAGCGTATGATGCTATGAGCACAGCTTTTCTGAAGGGAGTACCATTGTTTGGGTGTCACTAGTAGTATCCAGGGTTATATTGTTTCTGTGCTTACAATGTCTGTTTTGCATCCCTTGGTTCTCCATGGTGTGTAGCTGTTGGAACAAAGCATAAAGCTGTGTCTGTGTATAATGTGTCCCAGTGCTAGGAGAAGCAGCACACCATTGTTGAAGTACAAAGATGCTGTACACCAGTTATGGCTGCCCTTGTTCTGTATCTGAACTAACAAGTGCTACATTGGCACTGCAGCTGTTTATCATCTCTGACTTTATTATAAGGGAGCATGTTCTCATTAATGCAAGCTGCAGCTATAAAAGTTTGATCAATGTTTCTTTTTCCCTGAAGCATTTTTTCCCCTTAAATTTTTCTTAAATGTGATTTCCAAAGTGAAAAAATGCCTTCTAAAGTTTTCTGAATGACTTTTTTCTATCGTAGAAATGTAGCTTTTGAAAGTAAAATTAATATCTTTTGAAATTGGTTTTAATTAGACTGTGTGGAGCCCAACAAATACATGCTTCTCTTTCTTTTTGCTCACCTGTTGTGTAGCCATCCTCCTTTCTGGTCCCCTCTCCTCAGTTGCTTTGAGCCCTGCTCATTTGGCTTAATTATTGGAGTGATGAAAGTGCAACTGGGGACTCAAGAAGCCAACTCCATGACAGCTCTTCTTTTTGGTAAGAGTAGCACTGACCAGTCTATAAAACCTGCGTGAAGAGAATTTTGACAATATAGACAGTGTTTTTATCCAGAGCCTGCATCAAGATGCTCTTTTAGCAGGGGAAGAGCTTATGCCTCAGTATGTGCAACAGTGCCAGAAAGGAGATGCTGCTGGCATTGCAGAAGAAAAGACATTTCAGGGCTACTATGTCTCAGATAAGTGTGTCTCATAGCTTAAAACCAGTATCTGGATATTGAGCATTAATGCTGCTTTGTACATACAGTAAAGCATGAAATGGGGTTGGGGATTAAAATTCCCCTTGCCTTTAAAGAATAATAAGTGACAGCTTGTATAAATGGCACTTCTATTTGTATGCATTGATGTATTCAATTTTTTTGCTGTTTTTGTCATGCTGTATTGGCTTCTCCATGAATGGCTCTTTTTTGTCATCTGCAAATTTGGCAAATGAATTCTGATTTTCCAACTTGCATTTTTGGTGAGACATGAAAGACCTTTCAGATCCAATTGCTATTTTTAATGCTACCAGCAAGAACCTTTATCTCATGAACTCTGTCTATGATTTGGAATAATGGATTATTCTTAATAATGTATATAATCTGAACTGATCAGGTACTGAGCTTTATAACATGTCTATAATCTAGAGATAAATATTTTGATGTTCCATGAGACGTGTTGGCAAGAAGCGAAGCAAGGAGTGGCTTTCTTCCTCCAGTCAGTCTGTTGGGTGCTCTGTGACTTTCTTTGTGGGGAAAATTTACTATATCAGTAACTTTTACTGGCTTCCATAATTGTCTTTTGGGTGAGTATAGTAGGAAGACCTAATTGCCAATTAATTATTTTTGAGATGTTTTATGGTTGCAGTGGAGCTGTGCTCCATGTGTGTTAATAACAGCTTTGACCATTTTTTAGTGAACACTTCTTTCCAGTCCTGTGGAATATACATTGAATACTCTGTGTAATACTGGCCCACGTAAATGCTATGGTGACCTTTGCATTCTTTCCCTTGCTAGCTAGAGAGGCAGTGAAAATACTGATTTTCAATTCACCTAGGTGTGCTGCATTATTAAAAAAAAAAATCCAGTGCTGATTCAAAACCCTCCTGCTATGCATATGCCTGTTTTTTTCAAGTCCCTATTTGTATTTTTATCTTGTCTGTCTCTGTGAGCTCAGATTTTTTTCTTCTTGTTTGTTGCATGTTGTCTCAATTGAATGCCAAGGTCTTTGGGCTCGTAGATTTCTACTTTTACACAGCATGATGCAATCCCAAAACTGAAATGAGACTATGAGGTTTAGCATAATAGAAATTATTAATGCTACTGCATTATGCATAATTGTTAGCATTAATGTTGCAAAGGATCTGAGAGGGAATAGAACTAGGAAGGAAATAAAGAGGGAGAAAACATGAGTGACAGTGAGAGACCAAGGAATCTTACTGAAAACATTGCCCTTTAGGAGGCAAATGAGTTTACTGTGCCTACTGCCAGACAGTTCTGTTCATGTTGGAGTGCTTTACTGCTTAAAAGAGTAGAGGGATTTTAAAAAGGAGCAGCAAAATTAATTAGGTAACTGTGGTGGATGAATGAGGAAAGGTTACAAGTGGTGCAGGTAGGGGCACAAATCTACAAATAGCTTGGATATGTAAATAGCAAAGGGGAAAATTACTTTGTGTTACTTTAGTTACGTGTAACTGGAAATTAAACTGAGTTTTAAACATAAAGCTCTCAAGTTTGAAATCTGGAAGAGCTTAGTGAGAAGTGTGAGTATATTGCAGTCACTGAAGATGTCACATAAATAGTTTAGAAGCTGTTTAGTGGAGCTGGCAAATTCATTGATTCTCACCTCAATGCTTTGGTGGTGGTCAGTAAAGGTAATCCAACCTAAAAGTCAAGAAACTGAGCCTTGTAAGTTTCCAGTGTCATGCTTAGCACATAAGGACCAAGTCAAGTAGGGGTACATCACTGTTGTGCTTGAAAATCAGTCTCTTCTGATTCTCAACTAGACAGGGAAGGATGGTTTAGTTTGGAGAGGGTGGGGAGAAACTTGGAAACTGGATTTGGCAAAGGACACCATGTCAAATATGTTGCTAGTTCTAGTGGTAGGTGTAGGTATGTACCATGACAAGCAATTCAGTGTCAGCAGAGGGTTGAACTCTGTGATTCTGTAGTGCTGTCTCACAGCTCAGCCATGAACTGAATTCAAAGGATAAATTGGCATTTGTCAGGCAAATGCACTCACTGCAAGGGTATTCAGACCCTTCATTGTGCAGAAACAGTTAAGCTTATTGAAGCCTTAAATGCTATTATATAAAGTGTTTTCCTGTGATTGTAAAAAACAGGCTGAAGAAAGAGACATGCCTTGCATACAAAAAAGGAAATTATCCACTTTTGCCCTGTTTAGTGGCTTTTAGGAAAGATAAAGAAATGTTATCTTCAAGTTCATAGAAGTAGCATGTGAAGCAGTGAAGCGAATCATACTGCACAGTTCTGATTTCTTGCATCAGTAACTTGCTTGTAGGAGGTTAGGTACAATCAGAAGGACATGGCACGGAGCTCTTCACAGCTCTGTGATTCCTTCAAGTCTGCTACAACTATTCAAGTGTACTTCTGGTAGTGCTGTATCATTTTCCTAACAAAAATAGTGGAAGACCAAAATGGAGCAAAGGCACGTGCTTTCTCCTTTGTCTTCTCCTCTTTTCCATTCTCTCAGGTTTATGCTTTCTTGGAAGTTACCTTCAGCAGTTGAGATTCTGGATTCTTATCTTTCCCATTTGAAGAGTTACAAAGACAAAATAAGAATTTCGTATCTCCTTGCATTGTGTTTCTTAACCTAAACAGCATTACCATACAGCATCTGTCTAATGTGTATTGTCTTGTGTTCTGTTATAATGTAATTAGAGAATCACAGTGTATTGCAACATGGTAATCTCATTTTAAAGTGGGTGGGAAAGGGCTCTTGTCATATTGTAGTGGCACCCATGTTATCATCTTTCTGATCACCAAAGTGTTGTCTTGAAATATGTGCAATGACAGTAAGGTAGAAAGAGGGAAATAACAGAACAGATTAGCTGATTTTTTTCTATTTTACAATTTTATCTCGGATATTAGAATACCTTCCACATATGTTTTTTGCTTGATAGTGCTTAGTGTATGAATAATGTTTTTACAATATATTTGCAGACTTAGATGCTTAACTTGAATTAATTTGAAATACAAAATTAACAGATTATTTTTGTTTGAGATGCTATCACTTGCATTACCAATGTCACCCTAATGTGTGCCAGATCTTTCCCTGCGCAGCCACTAAAAACAAAAAGAATAAGGTGGTAAAACTTTGAGAAGTGCATCTGGTGTATTTTTATTTTACTATAATGATTTTTTTCGTTATTCTTGGTATAAGTGATAGTACAGACCAAGAGAGGCAACTCCAGCAGTCACGTCTCTTATAGTAAGAAGGAACAAAAAGCAAGGAATGAAATCTTTCAACTGGTGCCATATGCAGAACAAAATGGGTCTGTGATCTCCCTCTAGAATATCTCAACTTGTTCTTTGTGACATGTGCACACTGAAGTGCTGAGAAAAAGATATGTCAGGACACTGGTATGTGGAAGGCCATGCCTGTTTATTTTTAGGCACCCAAACACTGGCAGGCACTTCTGGCTTAACCTTTATCTGTTGTTTGGTGTTCTGAGGGCTGTAAATTTGTAGTAGTATTATTGCTGTATTTGAAGTTTTGAAGTATTCTTTGAGTGTTTGATGATTGGCTTATGTATGTAAAAAAAGGAAGGCACCCATTTACTGTGGTGGTTCTGGTAGTAGTGGTAGCTAAGGTAATGAAGTGCTGCTACTTCCAGGGGCAAGTAAAACTTCTAAAAACTCCTTTGAGTGGGAGCTACCAATATAAACCCCGCTGTACCACACAAATTAGTGGCTGAGCAGTATGTGAAAAGCAGTAGTAGTTCATACAGGTGTTCCTTTCCATTCAATAAAGGAATAAAAAAACCAAATGAGGTGCTCAAGTAGTGTCTGTCACCCTGTGCTGCAAAGAAAATGGGTTGTTTTCACCTCTTTTGCTTCTTTTCAACTAGGGATTCCTTCATACATGGCCAGAGCTATTGCATCTGACCTACTCTTGTCTTGAGTTGGGAGGAAATAAGTGTAACTGGGAAAAATGCCGAGCTTCTTTGAAGGTAGATGAAGTTGAAAACCTCCTTGAAAACAAGGAGGTGGTAATTTCAAATCACAGGATGGCTGAGGTTAGAAGGGACCTCTGGAGGTCAACCCCACTGCTCAAGCATGGCCACCTAGACAACATGGAGATGGCTTTTGAATATCTCCAGCAATGGGGACTCTACAATCTCTCTGGGCAGCCTGTGACAGGGCTCTGTCACCCTTGTGGTAAAAAAAAAGCTTTCTGATATTCAGAGGGCACCTTCTGTGGCTCACTTTGTGCCCATTTCTTCTAGTCTTCCCACTGGGCAGAGCCTGACTCCAGCATCTTTGCACCCTTCCTTCAGGTACTTACACACAGTGATAAGTTCCCCTCTGAGCCTTCTCTCCTCCAGGCTGAGCAGTCCCAGCTCTCTCACCCTTCTCTCATAGGAGGGACATTCCAGTTTCTTAATAATAAGTATGGCCTTTCATTGACCTCCCTCTAGTATATCCATATACTGAGGAGCCCATCACTCCAGGTGTGGCCTCACCAGTTTTAAGTAGAGGGTTAGGATTACCTGCCTTGTACCCACCAGGACCCCCATGGCCTTTCCTGATAAAAGAACAGTTCTAAGGAAGGGTGGTTTCATTTGTACTTGAAAGATAGGGTCCTTGATTTCCACCAGATGAGATGGCAGGCTACTGAGCTCCTTGAGCTATCTCAACAATTTGTGCAAGGAATTTTTTTTTTAAATAAAGACCTGCAGGTGTTGCATTTACTATTTCCATAAATGTGCTAAGAAGAGAAAACTTGAAATATAAAGAATAAAAAATTATAATATGTGTATAATATGTGTATATAAAAAACGTGTACGTTCGACTGACATGTTCAGAATGGAACAGAAATTTTGATTTAAGTGTTAGGAAGAAGTTTTTTTTTCTGTGAAGGTGGTTTAATACTGGAATAAGTTGCCAGAGAAGTTATGGAGTCTCTGACTTTGTAGGTATTAAAAATCTCATTGGACACAACCCACAGCAACCTGTTGTATATGATCCTCCTCTGAGCAGGGGTTTGGACTAGATGATCTCCAGATGTATTGTCCATGCTCAGCCATTATGTGATTCTGTGTTGGCCTACTCTAGATCATGGTATGTTTGTATAGAAATTTCTTCTTTTTCAAGCTGTCCACAGTTTTCTAAAATTGTGTATAGAGAGAGTGACAAGGGCAGCTTCATAGGAACTCGTGCTTTAAAAGCACGATAGAACAGATTGATATGCAAAAGAATGAAGGAAACTTTATCAGACTGCTAGTTTATTTCAATAAATTCCCCATAGCCTTTTCATATAAATACTATATCATGTATTTTTACTCCTGTAAATGCAATTTGTTGTAATTCTGTTTTTTGCTCTCACTTGTTAAATTTGTAGAAGCTTAATAAATTTGATACTTTGTGCATGGCTTCATGGGACACACCAGTGCTTGTTCATATAAACTAATGAACCATCTTACATTTTCAGTTTCTTACTGGTCAACCTTAATTAACACTTTTTTACTCTATTTCTCCAGCTCTGTAGCTGGCTGAATAAGAGTCTCATAAATGTTTTCTGTTGTGCTGATTTCAAGATGTACGTGCTCAGAGTGCTTTCTATATGCCCTATTACTACAAATATATACTCAAGGGAATTGCATGTTAAAAGAGGCCACCAATATCTACCTAGATTATGTAAGGCACCTTTTCTTTTTCGGTTGAGGGCAAGCATTACTTGCAAGATTGACCTTTCTGGGGCCATTGTAAGCAACCATGGCAAAAATATGAAAAATTCAAGTGATACGCGAGTAAATACACTGTAAAGCTAAAATTCGTGGGGTATCAGCTTTTTTAAATGAGAGGCCATTGGCTTTGAAAAATGAATATAGGCTTTTTATAATTTTTTCTTTTCCCCTACTGATTTAAAATCCCAGATAGTGCTAAAAAATATTTTCAATGGACATTCCAGTGATGCTGTCTCCTAATGTGAGCTTTTTTTTTTTTTTTTTTTTTTTTTCAAGTCAGACTGGAGGGTATATTTATGAGTTGTGAGGATGCTATAGCAGGTGATGGGCTTAGAGACAAATGGGCAAACACAGGAAGTGTTGCCAGTTGTTGTAAGACATCACTTCCAGCAAAAGACTCCTTAGTTTTAGAGAATGTATTGGACCGCAGCTGTAGATGGAAACTGTTGGTGCATGAGGATTAAAATCTGTAATATATGGAAACATGCACAAATACAGGTTGGGTGGAGAATGGATTAAGAGCAGTCCTGAGGAGAAGGACTTGGCGATGTTGGTTGATGAGTAGCTCAACATGAGCTGGCAGTGTGTGCTTGCAGCTAGAAAACTAACCATATTCTGGGCTGCATTGGAAGGAGCCAAGGGAGGTGATTCTTCACCTCTAAGCTGCCCTCGTGAGACCCCACTTAGAGTACTGCATCCAATTCTGCAGTCCCCAACACAAGAATGACATGGAAGTGTTGGAGCAAGCCCAGAAGAGGCCACAAGGATGATCAGAGTGCTGGAGCACCTCTGCTATGAGGAGAGGCTGGGAGAGTTGGGGTTGTTCAGCCTGGAGAAGAGGAGGCTCTGGGGAGACCTTGCAGCAGCTTTCCAGTGCCTAAAGAGGCCTACAGGAAAGCTGATGAGGGGCATTTTACAAAGGCTTGTAGGGATAGGACAAGGTGTAATAGCTTTAAACTGGTAGAAGGTGTTAGATTCTAGGAAGAAATTCTTAATTGCAAGGGTGGTGAGACACTGGCACAGGTTGACCAGGGAAGTTGTGGCTGCCCCCCCCCCTGGAAGTGCTCAAGGCCATGGTTGGATGGGGCTTTGAGAAACCTGGTCTGGTGGGAGGTGTCCCTGCCTGTGGCAGAGGGGTTGGACTAGATGATCTTAAGGTCCCTTCCATTGCAAACCATTCTGTGATTCTATGATAAAACCCCCTTCATCTCACCTGGCTGTAATAAGTGTTAAGGATCTCCTATGTTGCTCTTTCATTGTCTGAGGTAGCTTAGTTCAGTGACATTGCTATAGCAGTAAAAAACAAGTTTTTCAAAACTCTAATCCTTACTTTTGGCTTCACTCCTCTGGTGTCTCTTTATGCTTCATTTTCCTTTTTGTAAAAGGTTGCTTTTAATACCATTTCTACCTCTCACTGTGTGTTCTAGGTTTGCTAGTTAGTTGGCTTGTGCTATTCTCAAGATGCACAGCTGAATGAAAAAAATTACGACTTTCATTGTGTTTGCACAGAAAGGTTACAGTTGTAAGCATTCTATCAAGAATGTGTTTTGATTTCTATCTACATGTGATGATGTATAAGCCTAGTGTAACAGAATTTAGGTTTTAAAATACTGTAATAAATAATTTAAAAATAATTCTGCAAAATGAAGGCTTATTCTTGTTTATTGTCTTCTGTTGTGAACATCTAAGCATAAAGTAGAGGCATGATTTTCCTCTTTTGTTACTGTTACTCCTTTTGCCATGACCACTAATCAAACAATTATACTTCAAATTAATGTTCATGTCCATGCAGTGGGCCTGATTCATCATGGCTTGCACAGACCTCTGTTTCTCTATACAGCAAGTAAAAGAATGCTACCTAATTTGTTTGGTAGCCTTTTTTGATATTTATCTGTGTAAACAAGTTGCATGGCTGTGGAGAATCAGATCTAGTAAAAGCTGGACATAGCATTCATCAGATTCTTTGCAGATAAGCCTGAACTATAACTTCCATTGTTATTTTTGCCTAGGAACTGTGAGGATGTGTTATCAACTGAAGACTGTGAAATGTTATACCAGTTTGTTTATACCACACACCGTCCTCTTGCCGTAGCAGCTGGGGAATTCCTTTATAAGAGGTATCTCTGCCTGCATGCCTCCTTCTTGCATATTCTCATTTGTTTCTGAATGAAGGTGGATTTACTTAGGAGGGACATTAAGCATTCATTTTTCCACTAGAAAGTGTGTACCATGAGGGTAGTAGCTGTGCTTTCTTCTTCTGAATCAGTAGAGAAATGCTGTCTGGGGGTAATCATTTGTTCCCCTCTACAGCCCTGGCACAACAAGCATGAGAAATGTTGCAAGACTAACCCAGAGAATATGAAACAACTGACTGATCCACAGATGCCATGCTGTGTGGAGCATACCTCCTTTCTTTCTACTTTCTTTTCCTGTTGCTTTGCTTCTTACAAGCTAATTCATCACCTGGCATCTGCTGGATTTCCATAGCTTTGGTGATTAATCACAAAAATGGCCTCCTCCCTTTGGAAGTTGCCTTACACATTGTAAAGGCTTTGAATAATGAGAGATGCTGCACATTAAAAAGCCCTCCCAATTTTCTGTCAGGTTAATGAAGTACAGGGTTTATCTTCCCCAGGAGTAACTCTTATAAATGGGCTTCTTATAACAATGGTTGCATGAAGTGAATGGAGTTGGCATGCTAGAAAGAGAGGAAATAAATATTCTGTCTCTATGGCTGATAGAAGTAATTTTGTCTTACAGAGAGCAATGAAAAAAATATTTTGGCAAGGCTTTTGTGGGCAAAAAAATCACAAGATATAGTGATTTGTGTTTCCACACATGTAGAATCTCCTGCTGCTTGTCTCTTCCTATCTAGCTGAATTGCTGACATTCTGGGGTTTGTGGAGCCAAGTCCAGCAGAAAGATAAATGAAGATAAATTTCTGTTTTGATGAGTCTTCTATCACATCTGCTAGTCTGGCTTAGTCTTTTGTGTTGGTCCTAATATTCTATTGTAAATCAGGTATTTTTCATATAATAACACTGCTGCTTTTTTGCCATCGAGGAGATTGCCCTGATAACTACTTTTTCTACCCACCTTCTCAGTGCACTGTGGACACTTTGACCCTGTAAACCTCATCCTTATTCTTGTTTGTCCAGTTCTTCTCTCTGGCACTTCTGCCATACAATACACATTCTAGTGTGATAGAGACATTAGTGGCACCCTCGTTTCCCTAGGCATCCTGCTAAAAAATTTAGTATAAATACTTATGCTTTCCTTCCCTGCTCCCAGTCTTGGTTTGCCCAAAATGTCCTCAATGCCTCTATTATGAACTAAAGCTACTTACTTAGCTGGCATAAATTATATCAGCAGAAACCTAACTGGAAGTATAGGGTTTTATTGACATTGAGTAGTGTGGTCTTGTCCGTAAGTCCAAGGTATTTGGGCCTTACATTAATCTGTGAGGATGGCCTTCCTGTATTTATTTTGGGATTAGCACTTTCCTTGAGCAGTACAGTCACACTCATTTTGGATAAAGAGGAAAATAGAAATTAAAAGTGTCATATTGTGCTTCAGACTTCAGGCAGAAGATGCAGAATAGTTTTTCCACTGTATTTGTGAAGCTGAGTAAATTTCCTCTTATGAACTCAAGATACTGTGCTTTCTTTAAGAAATTTCAGTTCCAAGATGTTCCATGATGTGAATAATGGTTGTGAATAATACCTCTACTCTGCTAAGGTTTAGATTCAGCCTAGAGCAAGTCCCTTTTCAAGCATGAGCAAACACTGGCTTGTTAGATGTCCAGCACTGAGGAATCTGCATCTGTTGTCCAGAAAACTGGCAGGCTACCTATGAAATTTTCAGAAATAGGCTCTGCATCCACAGGGATAGCAGAGCTCTCTTAATGGAAAACAATCTGGTATCTTTTTCTTTCATCTGCTAAAAAAGCCTGATGTGATTTGAAGTAAAGTATATGTTTAAAAGAAATAGTCCTTGGGATCCAATGTAACACAGAATTAGTGCTACATTGGCAAAGAAGAAGAATGGCAGAACTGGACTGACTTCCTTTTCTGTTGGCAGGCTGCTTAGTCATGAGGGAGATGAAGAAGTTCAGCCCAAAGAAGGAGGAAAGATTGGGTCGAGTACTGATCAATTGAAAAGATTAATATCTTTTTTCCTGGAGAGCAAGGTGAGGAGAACAGCCCCTACAGTAAGCCTTTTAGATCTAGTGTTGCATGTTGCACCAACTATTGGCTTCCTTTTGAAAACTGTTTCTGGTGGTGTGATCTGAAATATTTGGTGTTTGGGGTTGTTTTGCTCTCTAGGATGAGTTCTTATTGAAGACATTTCTGTTCTATTGTAATAAAACTAATTTATGACTATATGGGGAGAATCAGTGCTGAAGCAGCTTCTGCAAACAACCCGAAAGACTAATGCCACCAAGTGAGGGTTTTTTGGTTCATGTCCATGTTTTCTCCATGGGCAGATATGGGTTGCCATACCATGTCTCTGTGCTGACCAAGAACTGATTAGTTTTGCTGGGAGTTTTATTAGCTAAAGTGTTGTACTTCACTCTTTGGCTTTTGCAGTGCTGCAGACCTATGTCTGGCTAAGGTGTCTCAGGCACAGCAGTTTTAAATCTTCCTGCAAAGCTTTTTCCTGCTTTTCCTGCTTTTTTCCACCACTTTCCTACTTTGTATCAGATTGGAGACATGGGGGTTTAAGTGTTGGTTAGCCTCAAATTAAGTTTGTTGGAATACTGTGAGTGAATATATGTGAGAATGGCAAAGCTTTGTAACTGGAAAAAGGGAGAGGAACATATGAAGGTGGTTTTATTTTGATGATGTGTTTGCTTCTGTAAGTTTGTGTTTTTAATTCCTAGCTACACAAACATGTTGCATACCTCATAGACAGCTTGTGGGACTGGGCAGGCACGTTCCTGAAGGACTGGGAGTGCATGACCACTCTTCTGTTAAACAATGCTGAAGGAGATGGAGAAGGTGGGTAAGCAAAGAACTTAGTTTTGTCTGAATGAATCTCTTGATACTGTTTTTTGAGCTCGTTTAAGGTCATTTCATATTGCATTACCCCTTGATCCCAAATTGTGGTTCTCAAGAGCTACAAAGCAGATGCAACACCATGCCTTCCCAATATGATATTTATATCAATATATTTGTTTTATTAGTTACATGTGTTATATATTTGTTCTGTAGTTATGTAATGTTATTTTAGAAACTTTGCAAGAATACTTGCATAATTAAGCCATAATGGTTATGTAGCATCCACTTTGCTTGTCCAAAACCTAAGAACCTGACAGTGTTAACTGATTGAAATGCAATATTGCTGGGCTATTTTTCATGACAATATGAATAACATGTTGAGTTCATTGGCATCTAACACTCTAGAAGATTGGGTTTTTGTAGAATTATTTCAAGGGAGATTTCTTTAACTTTTTCCAGCACAAACCATTCTGTGAATAATTGTCGTAGCAAAGGTGGAGGTGGTCATGTGATTAAAATCAAAGTTTGAAGGCCCAGTGAATTTTGGTACTCAAAGGAGCAGGTTTGACCTAAATGAGATGGTAATTAGTAGGAATAGGCCTCGCTAAAGTTGCTTGTGTTTCTGGGAGCCCAACCCCCTAAAATGTTTAGCCATGAGAGTTACAATCAGTTTTGTGATCAGCAAATGTAGAAAATAATTTTCTTCAAATTAAATAAAACTACTCTTTAGGTGTTTAGTTAGCATACCTTCATCTTTCTTTCTGTAGTGTCTCTCCACAGTGGCTCAGATAAGTGAGTAGGCTTTACAGTAGCTGTTGTTGCATCTTCATTTGTCTTTTGTGTGATGCTGAAAGGAGACTGATTTACTTACAGCACTGAGTGATGCCCATGAAAACACTCTCATTGAAATCATCCTCGCAACAGTTAGAGAAGCAGCTGAAGGTCATCCTCCAGTGGGCAGAGGTGCAGCCAAAAAAGTCAGTGCATCTTAATCTTATTTGTTGTCCTGTAATCACGTTCTCTTTGTCTTATGTGCTTTGCCAGACATCATGTTCCCAGTGGTAGATTTAGGAAATAAAATGGCTTATTTTTATGAAATGACACAGTGCCTTTTGACCTCTAGATCATATTAGTAGTGGATGTTGAAGGAGGTGAGCACTAGAGGAAAACCAGTTGAAACATATTATTGACAAATGGTGGGCATTTTATCAACGAGATATAGCTGTTCAGCAATTTGCATGTAATTTAAGGTTAACAAAACAAAA
Source organism: Heliangelus exortis (assembly GCF_036169615.1). Classification (NCBI taxonomy): domain Eukaryota; kingdom Metazoa; phylum Chordata; class Aves; order Apodiformes; family Trochilidae; genus Heliangelus; species Heliangelus exortis. Next base: position 66,770,356 of record NC_092422.1, read on the forward strand.
TAAAACAAAGCATCTGGTTGTCTCCATGGAAAAGTACTGATATTTTAGCTTGATACACTTTAGACAGAGGCATGTGATTTAACCTTGGGTTACATGTAAAATTCCACTCAAGTCTAAGAGTTTTTATAATTGAAACAAAATGCTTTATCTGCAGATTCTGTCAGCAAAAGAGAAGAAAATACAATTGGAGGATTGTACCAGAATTACTGAACACTTTATTATCGTGCTTCCTCAGCTCTTGGCAAAGGTAACTAACAGCTGCTTTGTGAATGCATGTTAAATATTTCATTAAAATTCCTACAGTGTACTCATGTCCTGTTTTTTCCTTGCAGTATTCAACAGATGCACAAAAAGTGGCAAACCTTCTGCAGATTCCTCAGTATTATGATTTAGATGTTTACAGTACGGGACATCTAGAGAAGGTGAATAGGAATTGGGATAGTCAGTTCACTTGGAATGTACTAAATGTATGTGACAAAGTACAGAGTTTAGTGGGACTTGGAACAAGTAGGAGACTGTTGAAATATAAATAAATGGCATCATACCTTGAGGGAAGTGGTCTTAATCAGGTCTTATTACTTTTTGACTTGGGGCTGCCAAAGCAAAGCCTTAGTGCTTGGCAGTTCTGATATGCTGTGCCTGACCTTGGTGGGGGATGATCTGTGGTTTCATTTGGTAGGCCCTGCCCAGGGTTTTTCATTTTGGGGTGGAGAGAGGGTGGGTATGCCACGTGTCTAAGCTGGTGTCTCCTAGGAGTTTAATGCAGAATAGGTCTTATTCCCCTTGCAGACTGACTCCCAGCTGCTGGGGAATGGTAGTAACTGAAAGATAAGAATGGAGATAGAGTATCTGCTGATGGGAGAGGGATGGTCAGAACCAGATAGATGAAATCCTTGAAATAGCTTGATGTATTCTTCAGCAGGGATGTTTACAGGGAGGTAACCTCAGGCAAACACTCCTAGGTTAATTTCAGCACAAAACTTGAACTGGAACAGAGAGAGTCAGCAGAAAGTTACCTCCTGTCACTAAGAGTGTTGACCCCAGTTGCTGACAAGATCTGAAACAGTCTTCATCCTCTGCTGCTAAGAGAGAAAACTTTCATTATGTGGAAACATGCCTGTCTTTTGCAAAGGCATTTTTTTATTCCCTACTTTTTTCTTTGGTTTTATGTAATGCCAAATATGTATTGCTAAAGTAGTTGCTTAATTCTTCAGGATGATCCAGAGACCATAGTAGTGAAAAAGAGCTATAAACCCAGAAAAAAAAGTTTAATCCTCTAATCCTGCCCCTCTACTCCTTAGCTTGGAGTAGGCTGGCCTTTATTTCATGTTGGTTGTATGACCTGCAGAGATATACAAGCCTAGTGAAACGTATCTAAAGCATAAGTGGATTTTTGTACAATTTACCCATAATACACCTTTTTTCACCTGCAGCATTTAGATGCTTTGCTGAAAGAGGTAAAAGACATTGTGGCCAGACACTCTGACATATCTGTGCTTGAGGCTTCCTCCAGGACTTATTATATCCTTTGCAGTGAAGAAATTGCCATCTATAACCAAGTGGATCGTGCCCAAACTCAACTGATAGATGAGTTGATGGGACAGCTTAATCAGCTATTAGATGGCTTCTGGAAAAAGGTGAGTCTGACTCATGGAGAAAAATACAGACTGCTTCCCTTTGAAAAAGAAGCCAAAAAATAAAGGGGATATGAAGCTTCTGTTTGCTGTTTCTGTGGGGAGCAGAGGTTTCAAAGATGGGTTTATATCTTGTTCTAATATGCAGATGTATTTTGGTAGGAGTAGAGTCAGGAAAATAATAAATGAGGAAGTCCATACCACCATCAGAGCATTTTGTCTTCTGAATATTCTGGACCTGAGCTCAGTAGTTGCTCCATTACTGTGCCAAAGATAGGTGAGCTAATAAGTGCTGTGGATCTATAGGTGATGAGACTGTTTCTAAAAAGCTATAGTTCTGTACTTCTACGTATTTAACTGTGCACAAGATGTCCTTTTTGCTGCCACTTTGGCTGTAGAGATACCATTAGGGAAAAAAAGCAACCCAGCGCTCTGTAATGCAGATTGAACAGCTTAGGGGTCTTTGAAATAACAACTTTCCCCTTCAAGGAGATCTGCAGAGTCTCCTTCAAAGTTTTTCATTAGTTCTAAAAAGCAGAAACAGCTGGTGGTGATATGAATAGCTTGCTGGCTGAACTGAACAACAGAACCCTGCAGCTGATCTGATCAACTGTGCTGTCATGAACAGGTGTCACACCATGGTATGAGAGTTAACACTGGCAGGTTTTTATTGGACACTCGGATATTGTAAACTGTGTCAAGCCAAAAAATCCCCTAACCTGATTGGATTTATTTTGTTGGTCTTAAATAGATGTCCATGTCGATGTGGGAGAATGTGTACTTATGAGAAACAAGATAAGTGCTAGACCAGGGATTCTTCAACTCCTTCATAGTGTGATCCCTATCTAAATAAAGAGATTTTCTCCCGGAACCCCTCCCTTCTAATTCCTGGTCGTATATACCATCTCCTATAATCATGTAGCATACTTGTGGAAATTACAGCAATTGCATCTATGGGAAAGTATTTAATATATTTTTAGCTATCTTTTAATGTGATCTGGCAGCTGGAAGCATGGGGAGTCAGCACCATGTGAACACTTAGCTTTCCAGAGATCCTTAACAACTGTGTGAGGGACCACGAATGGCCTGTGACTCTGAGGGTTACCACTTCTGTGTTAGCCTAATTGCCAGTTTTCACTCTGTGTTGACAACACTGTAGTCTACTGGGGCTGCCATGGGTTTATTAATGACAGGGACACTTCCTTACACAAAATATCTGTGCAGTCAACATGTTTTGTTTTTTGCCTTGTTTTGTTTTCCTGTGGAGGAAGACATGAGTAGCATGGTTAAAGGTGAAGGAACTGGGGAGGACTGGAGGAGAGTAATTCAGGCTTGTGGGTTGGTGTCATGGTTTAATACTGGCGGCTCAAACCAGGGCAGTTGGTTGGGAAGAGAACATGGCAGTTTCCTTGCCCTCACAGTGTCTAATTGCTTTCTCTTTCCCAAACTTCCCTAATTTAGGAAGAAGGATTTTGTACAGATGCAGGAGAAATTTCCCGGATTCACTCTGCTTTGAGAAGAGTAGCAGCTTTTCATAAGTGAGATGTTTATTTACACAATTTGCTTTCTCATATAAGTTAAGTCTTGACCTAACAGGTGCAAAGTGAGAACTGATTGGTTGATCACTTTAGTAAACTTTTTTCATAAGACAATGAAAAAGCTTCCTGCAAGAGGTGCTGCAAAGTTTAGTTTCTTTTTAACAGAACTGTTCTCTTAGATACGGAGTTCCTTTTAGACTCATTACTGAGGCTGGACCATCAGCCCTAATGTGGCTGAAAAGTGTGTGCTACAGAGTTGGAATGTCAGAGTGGACGCAGAGATCCTCTCTGTGGTGCCTCCCTCCTGGCTGTATGTTTTTGCACTGTCTTGCTGTCAACCCTGGTGGTCAGTGAAGAGGGTATAGTGTATCCAGTCTTTTTTTCCCAGCAGATGTAATCTGCGTTGTTTGTTTTAGTTTATTTGCTCTTCTTTTGTGAAAAGATGGATTTCTCAAAAGCTTGGTTCTACATGGATTATTCACCAAGTAAGTTATCGTGCAAGACAGTAGCAGGTAGAGAAATTGGGCCTTCTTCTCAATGTCTCTTACCTATTCAGTGTGTTAGGGCTGCTGAGTTTTTGCAAGGAGAAGTGTGCAACACTGAGCTGTGAACACTCAGGGGTGTTAGAAATGGTCTTTTAAAGCTGGGTGGGAAAATTGTTCTCTAGAGCTTTTTGGACACTTAAAAAGAGTGTGGGTAGAGTATATGAAAAGGTACAGAGCTCAAGTTTTTTTTCCCTGTCCTCATGACACTGCAGTTTTGTTGTATGAATGCAGGCTGGAAGATTGTGAACTAAAAGCTGCAGTGTTAGATCATGAAAAATTTAATTTCATCCCCCCCTATAATTAATAATTAGTTTTTTAATGTTACTGCTCATATGAGGGCAAAAATAGGATGCATTTAACCTCTTTGATCAGGTGAGATTTCATTCTTTTCTTAGTGTATCATTAATTTTTCTTACTGACTTGCAGTGCCCATGATCTCACCAAGTGGAATCTGTATGACAAGATTGTACGGTTGCTGGTGTTTGAAGTGGAACATGGGAGTTTGCCTGTTTTGGTGAGTTGTTAATATTTAACATTGAAAGAGGTTTTTCTTATTGAAAGCAGGAATATCAGGAAATATTAAATAATCTCATGAATCGATGTCCTGTGAGGCAAGAAGATAATGTTTCTATTTCTGAGTCTGGGAAACTGAAGCTGTCTTTGGCATAACATTGGAAACAGAAAATTCATGCAATAGATTTGTTTACTTTTGATATTCTCCAAAACTGTGCCAGTCATCTTACATATGGATTGATCTTTTGTCAGTACTTTGCATTGGTTGCACAGTCTTGCTCTTAGTACATATGAAATTGTCAGGAGTGTGAGAAACCCCTTATAGATTGTGTGTAACCAGAAATTGGAATACTTAGAAGCTGTCGCTTGCAGATTGACTCTTGGTAAAGATGATTTGTAATTACCAGTTATCTCAGCTGCATCCTTTTGGTTGTCTTTTTGCCTCAACTCAAACATTGTCTGTGCCAAGAGGGAGATACATAGTCTGGGATTACAAACTGAGACACTCTAGCAGGCAGGAATGTTAATCAGCCCTGTTTTCAGGAGAGAACTGGAGGTTATTTGGGAATGGGGTGAAATTTAGTTGAGAAGAGAGAACCTGCAGCCAGGGGGTAGTAGAGGTGGACTCCTTGAGATGTAGCATCAGAGCACCAAAGTTTGGCTTCTGCTCTGAGTTGCCCTCTGGAGGAGTCTACCTTTTATCAAAGGTTGCAGAGAAATCCTGAGAGTCTAAACTGAAGTTAGCTTCTGTGAACACCCTTCCTGGTACATGGCTACTTTCCACTGAATTTATCAAAACATCCAAGCTCTGCAGATGCAGCACCATAGTAATTATGTTTTCAGAAGGCAATGTCTGCTTGTTTGTAAACCTGCTGAGTTTATTTTGAGGCCCTAAACACTTTACAGTGCAGAAATGGTCATGCAAGCAGCATGCAGGATGTCAGGCTTGGACACTTGGTTTAGTCCTAAGCATTTGCTGTTGAGCCTTTCATGTAAATAAAGGAAATTTATTTTTATTTGCAGATGATCCTGCCAGCTCTCCAGTGCACATATTTTTCTCTCCTGTGGAAACTTGCTGCGGTTACAGAAAAGTCTCCCAAGGTTGGCCACTCTGTAATTTTGAAACCCAGAGTTGTGCTTCTAGAAGTTTAAGTTGCTTTTCTGTTCTCAGTTTGCCAGAAGAAAACAAGCTTTCTAAGAAGATAATTTGTGAATTTTCTAGACAAAACCAAACTGAGTTAAGACATTTTCTCTCTCTTCCCTCCTTTCTTTTTTTTTTAAAAAAAAAATTTATCCTTTTTCAGTCTGCAAGAAAATGAGTGAACAATGGTTCACCTCTATTTTCACCAGAAAACATGTGCATTGAATTCTTGGGGCTTGATGTAGATAAGAAGGAGTTTGTTCTACTGCCAGTTTGTTGTTTTCTTGTTTTGAGCAATGAAGAATATTCAGTGAAAACTCCAGGAAGTCCTGTTGCTTTGTTATAATTTTATTTTCTTATTTTACTTAGACATTTCTGGCAGAAGATTTTAGGAAAGTGATAGTTTTCTCATCAGCTGACTATTTACTTTCTTAACTGGTTTTGTCAAGTGTCAAGCTCTGGCAGGTACTTCAGAAGACAGTCTTGTTTAAGGTGCCAGAGCAGAAGAAAACTCTTTAATGCTTTCTCTCACGTGTGAACGTGTACCTGTGTGGCACCTCTTTGTGGTGATTTCCAACTACACTGATTGCTGCTTCTTCTGTATTTCTGTGCCCTTCCCCTGGTGCTCCTGTGTGTACACAACAGGACGCTGACACTGGTGTTTGTTTTGTGAGAGAAATGCTAGCTGGGAGGTTACCCATTTGGTGACTGATTCACTCTCTATTCACGTCCCTTTCCATTCCTGTGTGAATGTCCACGTCTCTCACTGCTCTAGTATGTTCTGCCTTTCAATCCAGACACAGTTTGCCTGACTGATAATGAGGCAGCACATTTTTTAATTTGGCCTTTCGTATGGGAGCACACTTTGATTGGAAGCACAGTGTTACGGCCCACTCTGCAGGGCCAAATCTGGATGTTGGCAGAGAGAAGAGGAAAAAGAACATTTCCTGGACAGCAGCTCTAGGACTGTTTCTTTGCCCCTCCACCTCCCAATAGTGTTAAGGCAGTGTTTTGCCTCCCCCTCTGCTTCTCAGCATGCCCTAGGATGGATCCCCTTTCTTACGAAGATACAGTTGCATAGCATGAAATCCAGTTCTCATTTAAGGGCATTCCTCTTCTATTGACTGCTCAAAGTTCAGTGCAGTGCAACAGCTGGGACCTGGTGAAGTATCACAAAGTCTTTTATGTGGCTGTAGGCAAATGAAATAGTTTTTCTCGCTGGATTTATCTTAACTAATAGAGGTGTCTTAAGTTTCTGAGTGCCAAACTTAGCAGCGTAGTTAAGCTGTGTTCCTTCTGTAATCAATAGGAGAGAGAAGAGCAACTCCAGAAGTCAATTCACACTGAAAATGAGGTGAGATGGGCCAGAGTTCTTACAGCTCTGCTTCCATCTGTAAAGTGAAAATCATTGTCACTGCTTTATAAGGATGAGCTGAAGTGAATAAATGGTAGTACATGCTACTAGGGCTGCCCATCCTACATATGGAGAAATAAAGTTTGTGACTTGCTGAATACTGCCTGCCTCAGCAAGTATGACAGATACATGTCTTACTAGTATTTGTTACATTTCTGCACCAGAGTGTGGGGGGGAAGTATATATTTTTAGAGACCAGCCTCTCTGTCCCAAATGTTGTGCCTGAAAACAAGACATATTTTTAAAAAGGTTATAATTAGTAAGTTGTTGCTACTGTGAGATGTCAGCTTCTTTCATGTCATCAGCTGTGCTGTTTTAAAGGAATAATATCAGTGGAAGGTAGGTGTAACTCTTGCTAGGTTTTATAATTCTCTATTGAATCATTGGCTCTAACATAGTTGTCCTGTCACTTCCCTAAATACATTCCTAGGAGACTCTTTTTGCCCTAAGAAGAGAGCTGAGACGTTTCAGTCAGATTTGCATGTGCTTCCTCCACCATAAGGAAAAAGATGTAAGAGAAAAGGTTTGTGTCCATCATTTATCTGGCATTCATGCTCAGTCCTGTATTTAAATGCCTACCTTTCTTTTCGTACTAGAATTTTCTTCTATTGATTTTTGCTATTGTTTGTCCCTTAGCAGAGAAATAAGTCTTTAAAAAAACCTTGTTGACTATTTATTTTAAAAGAAAAAAAAGTTATTTTAGTTAAAATACTACCAAAGTTAATGCTTTAATCAAGCACAGATATGTGTTTGCATGGGTACATCTGCAGAATCAAGACCTGAATCTGAATGGTTCAATTTGGCAGTTGATAAGTACTTTGTCTTCTGATGAGGCTGATCAGTGTACTGCTTCCTATAACTGCTTTATTAGTTCCTTGCTATGAACAGTACTTAAAAAAAAAAAAAAAAAAAAAAAAAGGGAGAAATTGTCTAGTGATTCACGTGTTGAATGAAAAGTATTCTAGACTAATGAAACTCTTCCTTCCCATGGAAGTTTTAAAATGTTTAGGTGATGTTCTTGCATGACACTTGTAGATATTGTATCCTAAGGTACCAGTTCTGGAAGGGTTTAGCTGTGGCCTTTGACCACACGTTGAGGAAAACAGAAATGTTTAGCTAGCAAGGAAAAAGTGGAATAGAAGCTAGAGTGTGACTTGTGGTGTTTGATGGAGATGCAAAGTGAAACTGGCATGAAAAGTGACACAGGCTCTAAATCCTTTTGTGGCTTTGTTTACTTGATACAGGCCTTCATGATACTCTGTGACTGGTTGCTGATTTTGAGCCATCAGGATTCAAATAATAATGAAGAAGCAGCCAGAATTGTAGATTATCTTCCTAGCACATCACTTCAGGAAAAACTGCTTTTGTTTATCCAGGAACATGTTTTTGTGGAGCAAGAAGAGGAAAGCAAAGGTTAGACATCTTCATCACTGGAGAAACCAAACTGTCTACCACTTTTGCTGTCATTTGTCATCTGCACTGAGCATCTCAGGAAAAGGGGCTGGGCTGTTTTTTTGGTGTTATTTGCTGATGTGTGTCCACTGTTGATTAACCCCAGGAAATACCTGCCAGTTTGCTTGCAGGATAAAAAGGGCTGATGCAGTTGCAGGTGTGGGTGAAAGCATCAAAGTATTTGGTATCCTGACTTTGGAGGCACAGTTGATAGAGTTAGAGGAAGGCCTTGCAATGTGACTCTGCAGTGCATGGACACTTCCAAGCCATCAGAGTAAAGTCTAGTGGATTTTGGTTTGGGGTGGGGTATGGGGCAGATTTCGTGTGAAGCAGTACTTGATGCCTTTTCCAAACATGTTTAGGTGCCATATTGTGAAGGCTTATTTCTTTTGGAAGTATTTTGAAAATATATTGTTCATTGTTGTTTGGAGGCCAAGTTTAAGTGCCAAGCTTTGAAAAAACAAGCATAGTTCCAGGTTACTGTGTTGAGCTCTGTCCTTAAGATGGAGTTCTGTTTTCAGTTTTGGGTGCTGAATTTTTTCAGGTAACAGTGTATATGCAGGAAGTGGTGGGCTGAATTGCTACAGGGAGGTAGTATAAGAGAATCCTTATTGGTGAGGGTAAAAGATGCAACAGAAAAGGTTGCTCAAGTTGGTTGTAGTATCCTAGTTGTGGGTGTTTCTGAAGCAGCTTCTTTTCAGGTTGCATATGTTATATATCTGAAGCTGATAAAATTGATCCCATTTTGGGTTAGACAGCCCAAGATCTGTTTCAAACCCATTTTGTATTATGCCCTCCATTTCTTAGTCCTCCCCACGAAGGATCCCTGTCATCCCATCAGATTCCTTCCTCTCACGTTATGGGTGTGATTGTTTGTGTGCACAGCTGGCAGCTGCTCTGTTTTAGTTTTAACTCAAATTTGCAGATACTTCTGATCAGTCACTCACCTTCTGTTTGCTTCCAGGCCCACAGTTGTGCTAAAAGCAGAAACAGTCCATATCAAAATTATAGGTCAAAAGCTGAACCTTTGGGGCAGCTGATAGATTGCATTTGCAGCAGGAAAGACTCTGTCTCAGCTTTTCTTCAAGAAGCTGTCCCCAGGCACCTTCATAGCTGTGCTGGAAAACTCTTTAAGAGTATTTGTTTTCCACAAGTTATCCAGCTAGTAATTAACCTATGTTCTAGAGACTTGATATGCTCTTAATGATATGAAATAACGTTTTTCTTTCAGTCTTGTTGATAACCACTTGGAGAATTTAATCTGAACTCTTCTCTTGCTGACTGTGCATAGCAATGTTTGTAGGGTTTCTGATGAGTTATGTGCTGGTTTTCTGGCATCTCGTGTTCCTCTGGAAAAAAAAAAAAGTGATTGCAATTTGTCTGGTCTCTTCCATTTGGTGTGTTTGTGCTTTTCTTCTGCACTCTGTTTGGTTCTGTTCTGTAGCTGTGAGCAGCAACATACAAGGAGATTCTGACTAGCAGAAATGCAAAAGCCTTGCAAAGGTCAGAGTAGAAGACTGTGGAAATAACTCATTTTCACTGTCATCAGCTGCAAGCTTTGAAATGGAAATAAACCTGTGTTTTCTGATACAGGCAGTAATGAGCACTAGCATCTGTTGCTTAGTATGTTGACTGCACAGCTGAGTCTGCTACTTAGATGAAAGTTGGTCATTAAAATTGAGATATCTTGAAAAAAGTAGTAGAACACAGCTTCCCTGCTTTTGTTTCCCTAGACCTCACAGAAGAGGAGGAGAGAAAGAACGAAAGTTGCAAACTTGACGACTTGCACAAAAAGAGGAGTCTTCTTGCAGCATATTGCAAGTTAATAGTGTATAATGTGGTAGAGATGACTGCAGCTGCTGAGATCTATAAGTATTATGTGAAGGTAATGTTTTAGATAAGGCTGCTTTGCCTGTCAGTGCACTTTAGTTTTTCAGAGTGACTCCGGTGTTTCTGAAAGATGTGGGCTTAATATCCTTATGGCTTAGGATCCTTTCTATAATCACAAAAGAGCTATAAAATCAAGCAAGAGTGAGACAGATCCTTCCTCGATGCTCTGCAAAGGTGCCTCTCTGCAGACAAAGTAACTGAAACTGAGTAGAGGATTTGTCTGTCTGAACATCTGCTCCTCAGCTTCTCCAGAGAGACCACTGCAGAAAAGCAGTTTATGGCTAGAAGAGTGTTTTAACTATAGAGGTTCTTACAGTCTGGTAAGAAGATGCCTTAGATTTCACAAGTCTCAGTGTTTAGACAACTGGTAGAGCTTCAGGCACTCTGAAGTGGGTTTCAGAAGGGCTGAGTACAGCATGGAGTAGGCAGTTTCCTTTAGTCAAAGCCAATGGGACTTTGGAAATACCTGAATGTGGATCTTGTTCATTACTTCATTGGGCTCAAGGCAAACACTGGTTAAATATGGAAGACCCTCTATTTCTCTCCTGAGGAGGCTTTGTTCTTTTGTTACAATAAATACTTAACAATTTTAGTGTAACTTCAATCCTCATGTTACTCTCAAAGGAGCATATCATTGTTTTAAATATGAAATAATATAATAAATTCAGTTTTCATTTTTTACCCTGGGTGTTCTGATATTGGGAGTGTTTTATGAACTTCTTGTGTAACACAAATAGAGCCTTGTGTTTTGTGTACTCCCAGTGCTAAAGAAGGGGAATGATAATTCTCATTTGTTTTGTTGCTGTTACTAGACCTACAATGATTTTGGAGACATAATTAAAGAAATGTTAAGCAAGACGAGGCACAATAACAAAATTCAGAGTGCCAAGACACTGATTCTCTGTCTTCAGCAGGTAAGGTTAAGCAGCAGGCTAGGGGCTCTTATGACAGTTGTATTCATATTGGACTTTTTTACCTGTCTTGCCATAATTATTCAAATTAATTAAAAAAAATAGTGGAAGAAATAGTTTCATTGCCTTTATTTTCTTGCTATTATTACATGTCACGGTTAAAATGCCTTTCAAATCATTACATCTCATTTAAAATGTGATTTTGTGCACAACTTTTTTGTCTTGTTTTTTATCCTCAAGTTCATAGTGTGTTAGGGCTGATGAGAGATGATGAAGTGTTTCTTGTGACATGGTAGGAGTCTCTTACCCTTAACAGAGGTTAAGGATAATACTCTGTGTTTTACGAACTACCTTAATTCCGATTGAGTTTGAAACCACAAATGTGTCTGTGTCTGGCCAGCTCTAATCCTCCTTCAGTCAGTATTTTTTTCTGGAAGAAAGTGGGTCACAGCTCTTCTGAAGGATCTCAGTTGCTGGAGCTTGCAGCTGCTGAGGCCAGTTAGCTATTTTAGCAGCTGCTTTTGCTGGCTCTGCCCCTGAGTGGGGCTGCTTCTAGGTTGAAGTCGTGCTTTGAGCCACAGAACAGTCTCCTCCCAGGGGGTACTGATACATGAGCTTTGCTTATTTCACACACATTGCCAGGGGCTTAGGTCTGTGAACTAGCCCCTGAAATTTGAGCTTAGATGAGGCTAAGTAGCATTTGGCCACATATATTCTGCTGACATAGTCAGGACTTTGTGTTTAGGTATCACATAGACAACAGGTCCTTTTTGGCCTTTGCTTGACCTTGAAAGTTAACAGGTTGAAGAGAACAAGGTAACTCCATGTCCTGTCAGGCAAAACCCCCAAAACATAGTTTTGATTCGGCTTCAGATGTGCTTTTGACCCAGGCTCACTCTCAGAAATGGGGCTATGCTGCTGCAGACCTTGCTGCTACTTATCTATTCTGAAAGCCTCTTGGGCAAATTAGGCCTCTGGGGTGTGGTACAGAAGTCCCAAAAGGAGATGGGATCAGTGGAGCCATCATCTTCAGGAGTCAGTACTCTGTTTGTGCACGTCATTTTTATTTTTATTTTTCGATTCATGCCTATCTGTTAAGAACAGCAGTGTCCTTTGTGCCCTTGTCCCTGTTCCAGTGGGGTGCTTCTGAAGCAGGTGACTTCCCTGCTCTTCTGTAAGGCTTCTGTCTCTGTAAGCTACCTGTTGCTTGCTGTGCCTGTCTCCGTGTCCTCCTGGTGCTTTCTTTGCCTGGAGGATTTCATAGGGTTGCTTATCTGAGGCTTTTTTTGCAGCTGTTTCAGACACATGCAGGCAGCAGTGGTGGTGTGGACTTCTCCTCGGCTTCCTTCACGAATATGAAAGAACTCGCTCGCCGCTTTTCACTGACATTTGGCTGGGACCAAGTGAAATCCAGAGAATCTGTAGCCATGATACACAAGTATGTGCCACCTAACATCACTTTGCCCGTGGCTGATGCTTTTATTAGTTGTCTGTTTATGACTCTTGATTCTTCTACCGATAGGGAAGGAATTGAATTTGCTTTCCAAGGAGCTACTGGAAAATGCTTCCCTCCTAACTTGAGCTTTCTGCTAATCATCAGTGAATTCTCCAACAAGCTGCTGAAGCCAGACAAAAGACTAGTGTAAGTTCTTCTAAGTCATACACAGTTGTGTTTTGTTAATCCTACTACATGGGACACTTGACCTTCAGTGCTGCAGAAGCTGTTCAAGGGCTTTTCAGAGAACCTTTGAAATCAATCCACCCCTTTGGCTGACACTTGTTGAATTTTGTGGAAGTACTAATTTCATATTGTACGTGCAGTAGGCGTGCCAGAGCTCTTCTAGACATAGTTGTGGCCACACATGGCAATTCTTCTAAAGGTAAAACTATTAATTTGATGGAAGAGGTTTGCAACTTCAATTGGTGCAGCGGTAGGAATGCTTTTCTGAACAGAAAAGTAAAGCCAAAAAGATTGAGGAAGACATAGATTATTATTTTATAATCATCTAATTCTGTAGCTTCAAGACTCGAAGCACACTTATTGCAAAGTTCTATGGAATATATTTGGAATAGAAATATACATGGCAGTATTAATAATGTGATATTTAAGTTCAAGAATATACAGGGCAATATGCCCTGATCCTGTTGGATCCTGTGTTTCAGAGCAGTTTATTTATTATCAATATTTATGTATTTATTTATTGTGTAAATATACAGTTTAATAATGTAAGAATGATAGACTTGTTTTGGCATCAGAGGCACTATGCGTCTGAACAGAGAGATTGTTATGATTACATCTCTTATTCCCTTCTTTACATTCCTCAACTCCAGTTTTGAGAATAAAGTAATGATGTTCCTTCCTTTCTTCATTCCTTCCATTTGACCTTTGCTGTTACTTCCCTAGTCAGTGCTGCTTATTTTTGGATCTGGATCTTTACACTTCAGTCTTGTAGTCACAGACACTGTAAAAACTGTTGCAAAAAAAAAAAAGTATTTCCATTTTCCTGAGATCCTATGTGAAGACATGGGTATGTAAGATGAAACATTAAGATACATCTGCCTTTTTGAATTTCTGAGTAAATCACTCCAGTACCTGAAAAGTTCCACCTTGGAGAATTCATCACCAAAAATAGAAAAAAACCCAACCATCACATCTAGCTGAGCCCTGTGTTACTTGTTTGCTTCTGTTTCACTTTGTCTTAAATTGGAGATTAACTTCTGTGGAGATCATCAACCAGTTTTTATATAGCAAGGGTCAAAGTAAAGTATCTACCTTCCTGTTATTTTACCTGACCAACACAATTGATTAAAGATTGCCAGCTGTCTGGACAATATATTCAAACCCAAAGTGAAAAATACAGAAGAAAAATATTTGTCTTATACAGATTACAACCCCTGGTAAATCTAAAATGGATGATTTATGGGTAGTCACAACTTACCTTTCTATTCTTACACTTTTCTTGGAGAAAATCTTTGAGCTATGACTAGAATTGGTTTTCACAGAGCCATAGAATCATAGAGTGGGTTTGGTTGGAAGGGACCTTAAAGATCATCTAGTTCCAACCCCTCTGCCATGCACAGAGAAACCTCCCACCAGACCAGGTTGCTCAAAGCCCCATCCAACCAGGCCTTGAACACTTCCCGGGAGGAGGCAGCCACAGCTTCCCTGGGCAACCTGTGCCAGTGTCTTACCACTTCATTCTTCACAGGAAAGAATTTTTTCATGATTTCTAACCTAAATCTACCCTCTTTAATCTTGAAACCATTCCCTCTTGTGCTATCACTACACACCCTTGTACAAAGTCCCTCCCCAGGTTTCCTGTAGGCCCCTTCAGGCACTGAAAAGCTACAATAAGGTCTCCCCAGGTCCTTCTCTTCTCCAGGCTGAACAACCCTAACTCTCTAAGCCTGTCTTCATAGGAGAGGTGATCCAGCCTGTTGTGGATGCTTTCTGTACAACTCTGTCCATGTTGTCTGGATTTTAAAGAGTTGTTAATGTGTGGTGACACTTTGTAATAACTAGATTTCTGTTAATCCATCCTTAAAAAAGTTTGTCACTTCATTTACCTCCAAGGAAAAATTTTTAATTAAACAAGAAGAAAATATTTCATCATTGGTGTGGGAAGTTAAAGGTGAATTTTGGTGGTTTTTTTTTTTCCTATGGCTGTATTTAACTGCTTGTCCAGAGCATATACTTCATAATTATATTCCTGAATGTGTTAGATACATTCAGGTAAGCTTATTCATTGAAATTTTTGTGGGAAATACAGAACCTAGCAGGGAATGCACTTTGACTTCAGTTCTTACCGCTTTGGACCTGCCCAGTGCTGCAGAGAACAAATGGGAAACAGTAAAATTCCCAAGGGGAAGAAACTACACTTTTGTCCACAGCTACATTCAGACTGTGTTTCTGGAGTAACAGTGTCTATTTTGGGAGGCCTAAAATGTCTTGCAGGGGCTGGAGATTATATTTCATCTTAGAAATATTTAGGTTTAGCTCCATCATAAATTACTGGATGGAATGTTTTAGGTCAACATGAACTCTTAGAAATAAACATCTGGTTATTTTCATTTTTATTATTGATCATAGTATTGATATCCAGGTCTGTATGTTAACATATGTGAACGTACCTGTAACAGATGAGATACAGAATATAGGCATTTGTTAGGAGGGAGTATATTTCAACACCATCAAAGTATATATGGATTTTAACCTCCTTCTCTGTAATTGCCCTGGCTGTAGCAGTAAAACATCCGACTTGTCAACTGTTCTGTGCCACAGAATGCACACAAAAAATGAAGTATTGAATAACAAGCACCATGGAGGGCCTGATCCCTGAGTCAGCTGAGTCTTTCCATTGACATTGATAGCAGTTGGATTAGACCCTAAAACAGTAGCTACAATACATGCTTGTTTGAAACCAACAAATTCCATTACCAAGGTTTCTTGATCCCTGGAGCCCCTGGAGTCCAGGACTAATTGTTTCAGAGTTGGTGCTTGCCTTAACCTCCTCTCAGCACTGGTTTTCTTGTTTTGCAAAGTGAATGAAATGCCTGATATTTTCCAGGCCACACTCCCAATCAAAGTAAGAATAATATACTGTTCAGGCTGGCGTTAAAACTGTCACTTCTGGTATTTGCTGAAGTGAGGTCTGTTGTAACAACACTGGGCTTGATTTTAAAGTGATGAACTGTAGCTGAAATATAGTGAATATCCAATTGCTAATCCCAAGTCAGATTTGGGTTTTCTTTTCTTACTATTACAAAGTTGGAATGGGTCAGAAAGACTTTGTCAGGAATGCTTGTTTTCAAAAAGAATGTTTCAAAAAGACCTCTCTGCTCCAGAAGAGGTGGTAGCTTCACCCAGGGATTCAAGGAGGCCTAATGTCAAGTCTCTGGATCGAATCAGGCATAGCAGGAATTTGAACTAATGATCCCACATCCTGTGTGTTGTCGTAACTGCAGAGCTGTTAACTGCTTCTTGCAGATGCTTGAATTATTATTTGGAACCGGAGAGAAGTGGATTGAGTTTGAGATGATAGTTCTTGTTTTCAGTTTTGACAAAACAGGCACTTGTGGCCTAAATATACCCCATTTCCTGACCTGCTGCACTATTGAATCAGAAGGAACATCTCTCGCTTGGGATCTCCTTCGCATTGCAGTCCATGAAAAGGGATGAAGAAGAGCCACCAGGAGAAGGGATGAAACCTCACAGAGTTCTCCTCCTGGCAGGATCAATTGGCAGTAACTTTTCCTGCACAGGAAATTCTGTCTAGAGACTGATGTAATTCTGTAATTCCTGTGGATCTAGTGTTGTGTCTAATGCTAAAACTGAAACACTCTTTTACCTTTGAAGGCATTTGCATTTTAAATATTAGGGTATTTCAAATGTCAGATATTTCTGAGAAAAGGGATGCTCTTTCCTTTTCTTTGACATTTCTGAATGAACCTTTGGTGAATGAAGCCAATGCCTTCCTAGCAATACCTTCCCTATGTACTGAGAAAGATATTGAGTTTTCTTATGCTTGCTTTTGTTTTTCTTCAGGTATGCTTATTTACAGAGGTACATAGCAGAACCACTGTCTTGCAGAGGAGACCAGTGGCAGCCATTGATTTGGTACAGAAACTCTTTATTGGCAAATGAAGATGAGGAGAGCTCTGTCCTCAGCAGCTCAGGAGAGTGGTCCCCTGTGGGTACATCTAAGACGTCTTCTTTTAAAAGGAAATTGTCTAATGGTATGAAAACTCCCCTCTCTTCTGGATTTAACTGCATTTGCTTTGCCCCAGCTAAAATGCACTTTGTTCTCTTTCATTAGCAGTACCACTGTGTATTGGATGTTGTGGACTTTCCACTTTTAAGTGTTGCTTTTGCCTTCATCTTTGTGGTTGTTTAAATGTCTCTTCATCACTCAGTAGCACTTGGTTCATTGCTTTCAGCTGTTAAGGGCATTGTTACTTTAGGCCCTGTAGATAATTGAGGCAGGAGAGAGATTTCTAGATCTTCAGCCCAGATGATCTGGTCTGAATCATCTTCTGGGTCTTCTTCTCTCTGATGAATTTCTAGGGAGCCTGTGAAGATTATGCTCCTAACTTAAAAGAGTTACAGTAAGGTGGGCTGCATCCAGACATCAGCAGCTTTCATGTATTTCCAGTCCATACTGAGGTATCCATTGTGTGGATACAGTGGGACATAGTTAAATGTAGAAAGCCATTATGGAAACAGTTGTCAGTAAAAATGGCAGTGTCCAGTGCTATGGACCTGTACAGCTGCATGTGGAGGGAACAGAATTTTTCCAGAGTGTTATTTAGTTTCTTTCTTATCCTTCCTCAGAAATTTTCTTTTCAGTGGCTTGCCTTTAGAATCATAGAATCATAGAATTGGCTGGGTTGGAAGGGACCTCAGAGATCATCAAGTCCAACCCTTGATCCGCTACCGCTGCAGTTACCAGACCATGGCACTGAGTGCCACATCCAGTCTCTTTTTAAATATCTCCAGGGACGGAGAATCCACCACTTCCCAGGGCAGCCCATTCCAATGCTTTATCACCCTCTCAGTAAAGAAATTCTTTCTAATGTTCAACCTAAACTTCCCCCGGCACAACTTGAGACCGTGCCCTCTTGTCTTGCTGAGGGTTGCCTGGGAAAAGAGACCAACCCCCACCTGGCTACACCCTCCTTTCAGGGAGTTGTAGAGAGTGATGAGGTCTCCTCTGAGCCTCCTCTTCTCCAGGCTGAACAGCCCCAGCTCCCTCAGCCTCTCCTCATAGGATCTGTGCTCGAGTCCCTTCACCAGCCGGGTTGCCCTCCTTTGGACCTGCTCCAGGACCTCGATATCCTTCCTGAACTGAGGGGCCCAGAACTGGACACAGGACTCGAGGTGTGGCCTCACCAGCGCTGAGTACAGGGGCAAAGCTTGTTCTTTTGAGTCCCAAAAGCAGTAATTTCTTGAGGGTTATACAGACCCAGCAATACTGAGTCACTTAAGGACCTGGGTGAGATCATAAATCTAGATTGCAAAAATGACCAATGGGCAAATTTAACGGGTTTCATTTTATGTGACTTTTAGCTGGCTCCTTCCATAAATGAATGTTGTGCTCCAAATCTCCCTTTAAGCTTGGCCTCATTGCTTTACTGCTGTGGTGAACATGCTGAAAATGTCCATCTTGAGACCTCTGAGGGTGAGATGAAGAACAAGTCTGTTTATTGTCTGTTTGTTTACAGGGTCTTTGCCTGAAACCAGCCAGAATGAAGCAGCCAGCAAAGCTCCAGGCCTGCAGTGTACTGCCCAGCTTGCCTCTGCAACAGGGAAAAGCAGAAAGAGGCTGAAATCTCGAGAGATGCACTTGCAGGAACATTTGCAGTTCCTTTGTCCAGGAGGGCTGCGGAGGAGATACTGGTGAGTTTTAGGTCTTAAAAGCTCCTTCACTGGTTCTGGTATTGGCAGCTGGGGTCTCTGTATCCACCCTGTGTCTATTTTTTTGTAATACTTTCATAGGCAAAGGGCACAGGGTGTATGCCCCTCCTATCATTTATGGCCTGTGTCCCAAGGGCAGGTTGTAGTTTTGGTTTCATTGGTTCAACATCTACATTTGCTGCTTTTGCTTGACTGTCCCCCAGTGTCACAGAGTTTCCAGGCCTTTTGGGACTAATACTGAGTGTGCTGAGACAAAGACAAGGACAAGGAGAGTTTCCTATCCTGTTTCTAATGTCTGTGCTCTTGATTAGAGAGCTGTGGTGTCAGTTACTCCCTGCCTGTTGCTTCAGCCCGACGATGAATGTTTTCTGCATCTCTGGAAGTATTCTTGTCCCTGCAGATCTGCTACTAACTACCGTGTAACTCGTGACC
This sequence comes from Heliangelus exortis, assembly GCF_036169615.1. Taxonomy (NCBI): domain Eukaryota; kingdom Metazoa; phylum Chordata; class Aves; order Apodiformes; family Trochilidae; genus Heliangelus; species Heliangelus exortis. The sequence continues at coordinate 66,789,240 of NC_092422.1, forward strand.
TTCTTTTAGAGAAGAAGGTCATGGCCATGTGCAGCCTGCACACATGCCTGATGGAAACACCATGGAACTTGGATTTAAGAGAGGTGTTGCAGAAACAGGGAGTCTGGAGTTTACCACTGAGCTCTGTAAAGCACTTAAAGTGCTCAGCTGGGATATTTTACTTTAATACAGTTCATTCACTGAGGTGCTAGGTGCCATTTTCCCATTGGAAGGTAGGTTAAAAGGTGAAACACAAATCCCAGAAAGACTCATGCTTTTCCAGTTTTTTGGGGCACTTGTTGAATGGACCTGGTGAGTACAAGTAAAACAGGAAAAAAAATTATTAAACATGTAGGTGGTCACAGATCCATCCCAGCTTAAGTGAATGTTTTGTTTCTGAACCGCTTTACTGTAAAGCCCTTGGGGCACAACCCTTTTCCTACCTGGGAAATACTGGGCCAGAAACTTTGAGCTGCCTTACACGGATAACTCAGCAGCAGATCTTAATATGGGAACTACTCTGACTGAAGTACATTTGTGCTGCAATAAAATTTCTTGACAATTAGGTTCTTATGGGTTGGCTGTTTTTTTTTTTTTTGTTTTGTTTTGTTTTGTTTTTTCCTCAGCAAAGATGAGATCAAGACAGAAGATGTCAAGCAAGGCAAGGGGCAAGCACAAGACACAAGTGAAGATGTTGATGTTGATGTGGTTGGTGCAGACCAGGTAATTTGGTCTTGAGTTTTTCTGCTCTGAGGGCAACTGTAGTTGAGATGGATAAATGTGAAATCCAAATCTCAGGAGTACTCATCTAGGAGCAAAGGGGCTGCTCTTATGTGGCCCATTTCAGGCTGAGAAGAGGGGTTCTCCCCTCTTCTCTTTCCAGCTGCAGCCATAGTCTCCTCCTTCAGCTTGATCTGCATTTTTAAGGCAATTCTTACCAGACATCCTTAGGTACATTGAACATCAGCTAGGAGGCATTAAGAGGAGGATCCACTTTCCTTTTTCCCACTCTGTGAATCTCCTTGATTAAGAGCCATTTGCTGCAGTTGTTTGGTGTTACTGACACATTGCAGAGATGGCTCTGCTGCATGGCCTGCAGGGAATGTCTGCTTCAGAAATGGTGACTGCATTGTGCTCTTTAGAGGGAAAGACTCAGAATGTGTCTGATCACTGGTCAGCCCTGGGCTCTCTGCTCTTCTGTCCCTTGTTTCTTGCCCTTTTCCAGTCAAGGCTGCTGGGGAGATTAAATTGTCCCCAAACCAGCTGGGGATTTGAAGGGCACAGCCTGGGGGTTGTCCTGTGGGCCTTTGGGATCAGATAATAGCTTGGTAAAACTGCAGCTGTCTGCCTGGGTCTCAGCTCAGCCCTGGGATGGATACTTGCAGGAGGAGAGGACTTTCAGCTCTTTGGCACAGTGGAGTGCAAGGACACCATGGGTCGTGTGGCAGTTACTGTACTGAAAGGGGAAAAAAATAAATAAGGAGGCCACAAGGGTTCCTGTGCTATACCCCTCCTGTCCTCCAAGGGTTTGCTGTGTCAGCCACTGCAAGGGAATGAGCAGTTCCTTTAGGTTTGTCTCCAGCATTTCCCTGATTCTACTTCCAATAGAATCTAGTGTATGGCAGACAGTTTTCTGCAGCAATTCAGGCAGCTCCTTGCTTTCCAGTGGCTCTGGTTATTTGGGATCTAACAGCTACATTTGAAGACCTTGTCTAATTTTGGACCCATTTAAATGAGTTTTTCTTGTTAAACTGAACAAATGGTTTCTTTTCATATATGAGTGGTGTGTTGTGGTTGATTTTTTTTTTTTTTTTTAGAGAAGTAGAGGGGATAAAAGAGACTTCTCCTATTCCTTCCAGATCTGTGCCTTTTAAACTGTAGACTGTTTGGACCCCATTCAGCTCCTCTTGAAGATGGAGAATACAAGAACTTAAGTCTGTGGGCCAAGAGGGGAGCCATACAGAAAATGCACTGCTTATCTAATGTGGCCTTTCTCTGTAGTGCCTTTTCTGGGCTCCTTGTGGTATAGAAGTACTTATTTCCTTTTGTGGAAATGAAATACAATGCTTTCCAAGCACCAGCTATGGCCCAGCTGCTCAGTGGTTAGAAGCTATGCTTTTATTCTGATTCCTTGTGTGCTCTTGTACAATATTTTCTTCATAGCATGAGGCTGACTTAATGATTTTTTTTCTTCTGGTATAGGACAGTTAAGGAGCTGAGAGGATAAATGGAAGTGAAGAACTCACTACCATGGTTTTCTGCAACTTGCCAAACTGAGAATGGGATTGTGATGGCATCAACCCAGGCAGCAGGAGGTGCAGATTAAGTAAAATCTCTCTCTGTAGTCACCCACCCAGAAGCAGTCACAAGCACTGCAGCTGATTTATCCACATTGCTCTTCGTGGTGTTCCCAGTTTGGCTTCTTGTGCTTCTAAGGTTGTGGTTGTTGTGAACAGCATTACTCAACTGCATCCTGATCCTGGCTGGTGCCTTGGGACAATTCCTAACCTAAGGATTAGAATCAGAGTCTTGACAGATACTGATTCAAAGCTGTAAAGTATATGAGACAAGGGTGCTCAGATCAGCAGGGGTGAGCATGCTGCTCCCATTTGAGGTAGCCAAGATGGATTCCTACTTCTTTCCTTGTACCTGAGCCTGGCAAGAAAGGATCCTGGCCCAGCTGTGAATGCTGTGACCTGCAGGATGATGCCAAGAGACTTGGCAGTGCCCTTTCCTGCCCATAAAATGGAAAACCAGGATTGAATCATCTGACTGTATCTCAAAATTCCAGTGCTGACAGAGTTGGGGTTAGTGGTCTGGGGGGATCAGGACATGTTCATCACCCCCAGGAGACTTGCATCAAGACTTCTAAGCAACAAAGAAGGAAATAGTGGACCAGTTGACTGAGTATTTTCCTGTGGAAGAAATCCTTCATACACAGAGATCATGTGGTATTTACTTGGAAAATACAAAGCTTGAAAAGCCAATGTAAATAGACTGTAAAAAGGCACTTCAGAAGTAGTTTTTCCTTTAAGAATTTGCAAATGATCTTCACTTAAGAGTGTTTCAGAGCCAGGAGGGTGTGGAGTGGTAGCTGAGCCTTTGTCACCACTCTATGGAATTGTACACTGCAATAACCCCCCTCAGCTTTATTTTATTTATACAGGATTGTAACTGTGTAAAATAAACTACTTAAACGTTGCTGTCCCTGAGTGACATTCCCACACTAAGTCTGGAGAACAAAGAGCGGCAATGCTCCTGGCCTTAGAGCTTGCCCTGTTATTAAATAAGCTGGGAAGTGCATTCCTACAAGCATGGAAGTGAAAGCCAGGAATGTCTCCCAGGTATCAGATACCCTGAACTGGAAATAGTAAAACATTATGTTTCCTTTTGCATAGTTAAGTTATGCAAGGGGAGAGGTAGCACTGCATGGGATGATGCTGATTCTCATCCTGATCAATTTATTCTCAGTTTCCCTGAGACTCCGCCCCTCCCATACCTCAACTCTGATAGTGAGGTTTCCCTCATCTATTGATCTTTGTGGATCTACACTTAAACACCTACCAGGGGGCCAGAATACAGTTGGGTGTGGACTGAAAAAAAAAAGAAAAACACTGAAAAAAACTGAAAAACACTTACACCTGGGACCACATCAAACATGCAGATGCTTTAATTCTTGTAAGGAGGGATTAGGGATGGCATTTACCCTTCCAGAAGAAGGTACCATAATCTTTCTAGTTTATGTATTACAAAAAAGTCACTTCTATAATAATGCCATAAAATTTGCTCTACTAGAGCTGTGCAAGTCCTTGAGGAAAAAAGGTTATCACAAGTGTATCAGGGAGCAGGATTTAACAGCAGCTACAGGCTCTGCAGAAGATACCTACCCTGTACCTCATCTTGGTCTGTTTAATGGACAAATGTCACTGTGGGATGAGAAAGCCCATGGCTCTACCTGCCCATTTACAAGCCCCCTTCTTGAAAAGGGGTTTTGTAGCCCTTCCATTCAGCTGAAGGATTTCAGGTAAGGAAAAGTCACAGCCCATTGAACAGCAATAATAGTTCAGGATTATCTTCTGGAAAGCAAGTTGGTCATCCTTTCCCACAGGACCTTAGGGAACAGAGCAGAATATAAACACTTGATTTCTACTGTGTTTAAAATCCCTCAACCATGGGCAAATAGTAAGAGAAATTTGACATCTGAGTTTCCACTAAAATTAGAATAATCAACCCTGATATAATTTTTAATAATCTATTGAATGATACTAAAATGACTCTACTTTTTCTTGGTACGGTTACTAACAGCTCGTAGGTTCTTTATTTAACAGACTCAGATTTCCAAGACTCTTTGTGAGAAGGTGTGAGAAGTGCTCAGAGTTCTTTGTGCCCCTTCCAGTTGCTCAGGAAGAGTCTTTTGGATGAGGAAAAACAAGAGATTGATTGAATATGCAGCTTGGTGTGATTATCCAAGGGGCTGCATACATGTGTTACCCACTGTATCTTAAAGGGCTCTTCAGGAGAAGGAACATAATAATTAGAACTGTTAAGTTACATGTATGAAAATCTTTATTTGAAAATACAAACATAATTTTTAAACATTTTTAAAAGATCTACACTGCAACCAAAAAATAACTTACATCTTTTTGTACATTTTTTTTCCCACAAAATCTGTTTAACAGTAAGCGTGAGGCAACAATTTCAAGCTGCTGTGACACTGATGAATATCCATGGAATGTGTCAGTAGCAAACAACTGAAGGGGGAATAGACAAAAGCACTGAATGCCCACAACAAATTAGTGCACATCACTGATCAAGTAACATTCATACAAAGGATTTAAAAAAAATTGGTTCCTTCTACATGAATTAACACTCATTTTGGATCAAGTATGAACACTAAACCAGACTTCATCATTAGTTTTTTAATAATGAACATCGATGAAAAGACTGAAATTTAAAGGGGCAAGCAAAGTTAAAGCTGGGGGGGGCAAACAAGGACTACACAGAGAAGAGAAGCAACTTGTCTCAGGCGTCTGCTTTCCATGTGCACTAAGATGCTCAGCTTGTCAAACAAAACTACTTGCAAATGAGAGCAGAACCCAACAAGTGACATCTCTTCCTTGCCCAGGCACAGCCCCCCAGGCCTGTCTGTGAGCACATAAGCATTGTGGGCCAGGTATAAATTGTTTCCTTACCTCCCATACCAGCACAGGAACACTCGTTCCCATATTGGATGGAGATGGTCAGTGCACTACACTTCAACTTAAAGAGAATTACACAGTCCTCTTAAAAAAACCAGTAGATTACTTTTCTCTAAAGTCAAATATTGTTATTCTTCCAAAAAGGAATTATGCAACATCTGTAAATAAATATTTTAATCTATTTTACAAACTATAGGCTATTGAATAAATACAAAAAAATTTCATCATTCCATACAAATGCACTTCTTTTACTTAAAATGTAGTGTAGTGATTAAATATTTTTAGCACAAAACTAAGCTGACTTCCTGGAAACAAACCCCACTGAAACATCTGGGTGTGTAGCAGACCTGCTGCAGACTGTCCCTACTCTTCTGCAAGTGTTGACTGTTAAGTTACCACTACTCAAAGTCCTCTTCATAGTCATATTCATCCAAGTCTACATCAGCCAGATGGGAAGGCATTTCAAAAAATGGTCTTTTTTCCATTTGATACTTTAGGACATTGACCTTCTGGTGGTCTACAGGATTCAGTTCTGCTTCATACCTAGATACGAGGAAAAAAAAAAAAGGAGAGTCCAGCTAAGTTGGGAAGTGCCTGTATGTTAGAACACTAACAAGAGGCTTGCAAGAAAAACATAGTTTCCAATATTTTACACTCGTAGTAAAACAACATGTTTTATGTACTTCATGTTACACGCTGTTTTACTATGAAGCACCATTAAGTTTGCCATAATTAATAATTAAGTTCAACCTAGCTTAGTCTCCCATCACATGCAGAACATATTAGCTGTACTGAAACATATGTAGCTTTACTGAAAGGATTCAAAGCACATCCTATTCTAGTGTACTACTTCTAAGTTAGAAATGGTCAAATGTGAGACTTAAATCATAGGCAGAACAAACTACACCTGTAGTAAAGAGAACAAAAAAGAAAGAATACTCAAAGTGTTATTAAAATGCACATGAGCACAAGGACCTGATAACAACCAACTGTGTATTTAAAGCAGATGCTAGAAACAGAGCCAATTTTTTAATGTGAAATTACAGATAAACTCCTGCTGCTGCTGAAACTGAACAGATGGATAATGAAATGTAACATTTACCTAACTCAAGCCAGTGAAGGCTGATACTTAAAAAAAATATCTGCTTCAGTACTGCGTAGGTGGGATCAATGTGTAATTGATAGCCTTTAAAAAAAATGAAACATAAATCTGTGTAGAAATTTATGATGTCAGATGAAGGAACTGACCCCTTCCTGGGCTAGGCTGACTCAGGTTCACCTTCCCAAGTGCTGCTAAATCTCAGCATAACATCATTTTCCTCTCCTTAACAAGACTGGGCCAAGAACAAAATGACTTATAATGACATTATGTGGTGGATAAGGAGAAGTATTCTTTCAAAGACAGGGCAAAGAAATACTAAAATCCCACTCTGAACATTAGAGTAGCAGTAATAGCAGAGATTGGAGGAAGAACAACCTTTTGAATTGTGAGTACAATTCTGTTGAAACACTTTATTAGATAAACATAGTAAGCCAGCTTCACCACCATTCTGAGTAAAAGAAATTAAAGATGTTTTGATAGCATCAGGTAAAAATGAAGTAAAAGATAGTAAAAATCCTTCCTGATGTTCTTTCCTCCCTTTGTATCATTTTCATGCTTCCAAGTGTTACTAAAGTCTCAATTACTTGAGCATCTATCAGTGCTTACACAGTGAACATAATACCTTGGGTTCCTCCCACAAGTTCACCACCAATTTCAATAGGAAAGAGTCATCCTAAAAGTTACTTTACAAAGTTACACATTTGAAAACAAGGATTTGCAAGAAAGATGCATATATTGCCATAACAAAAGGTTTGGCTCACAAACCTGTCAGTCTTCTATACCATTAATTCCATCTTTTTTTTTCCCTAACAATCAAATAAACATTTTGGATTTGTTTATTGCATAGTGATAGAGATGTGACAGCAGCTTTTCTAGTCATTAAAATGGTACCATGAGGTTAATCTCAAACTATTTGAGGGTTCCATCTATCCAGTACTTAGAAGATTGGTCCCATAATGTTTGAATGACAGAAATCCCACTCTCTTCCAAAACTTTTGTAGCCTCATGGAATATCACTTTTACTTCTCTCCAAGATTTAAGTTAAGGAAATTTAGAAACACCATCTCAGTTTTACACATCTGGGCACTGAAATAATTTTTTACAGTGTTAGAAAGTTTCTTGCTACCTCCCAGTTTTTATAAAACTCTAGCCATGCAGCCACAACTCCTTCAAAAAGTCTTTTTTTCCCCCCCTCCTTGGATTTTTAAAGCTGTAACTGCATGGACATACAAAGAGGACTGTGCCTAGAACCAAGGTTTCAGATACACCTTGAATAAATTTTTCATGGAAAAGAAGCTATGTGGCCCCAAGAATACTGGCTGTGAATTTTGCAGCTTTTATCTGGAGCAAGAGTAGATATCTTGGAGGAGGAAGAGAAATACATAATAAAATAATTTAGCCTAAATAATAATCACAGAAATGATTCTAGCTCAGAAAAACAGCTGTAGTCAACAAGCTCACAACCCAATCAGAATAAAAGCACCTAAAGGCTCTTTATATCCTATTTGCACTTGAAGTTTTGCCTAAACATTACCTTAGAACTTTACAAAATAACACTTGTCTGCAACAGCCCAGTGATTTCCACCCCTTAAGCAGAGGTGCAGAGTAACCTGACTTCCTGACATGCTTTTCCTTACTACTAATGCCAAAGGGTATTTTCCATTCAGTGAATCCCAGTTGCCAGTGATCCTACAGGTAGACTCAGGACAGAATGCTGGAGGAGCAGCTGAAATCCCTCCCCTACAGTCTAGCAAAAGGATTAGCTTTTGCAGATCACACAATATGCTTCTGAACCCTCAGTGTATCACCTGACAAAAGCACCAGTTCACAGAAAAGCTGTAAGAGGCTTTAAGAGCTATAAGGCAGAATAGTAGAATCTTAGTGTATCGACTCTGAATTTAGTCCAGAAAGTATTTTGTAACTTTGTATCTGAAAACAGGCAAAACCTGCTTACTACTCAAATTTTGTAAAGTCTCAACAGTAGCAGAATTTTAAAACAGGAAGGTGGAAACACACAACTGTGACAGAAGTGAACAAACAGACCAGCAGGGAGAAAATAAGGCTAAAACAAAGGTGTAAAACACTTGAGAAAGTTATTATAGTTAAGATTTAATATCTTAAGATTTAATGGTGCCTCAAGGCTCCTAAATACTGTTCATTTCTGTCTCAAGCCTGGGCTCTCAGGTTGACTGCTGATGCACTGATTTACTGGGTTATATTAGGGGAGGTGATGGCAGACACTGTAGGGGCTGATCTGATCCTGCCAGCAGTAGCATAAACCCGCCAGTAACCTTTAAAATCCATCAGGAGTCAAAATTAAAAACATGTTAATTTTTGGAAGAGCATTCCAAAACAGAGGGCCAAAAGTCTGAATCATAAAATCACAGAAGGGTTTGGGTTGGCAGGGACCTTAAAGATCATCTCATTCCAACCCCCCTGCCATGGGCAGGAGCACCTCCCACCAGACCAGGTTGCTCAAAGCTCCATCCAACCTGGCCTTGAACACTTCCAGGGATGAGCCATCCACAACCTCCCTGGGGAACCTGTGCCAGTGTCTCTCCACCCTCATAGTGAAGGGTTTCTTCCTTATGTCTAATCTAAATCTACCTTCCTTTAAATCTCTTGTCCTATTGGTGAATCCTTTACCAGTTAATAAGAATCCAAGTAGTTTTGCCAGCTCAGTTATTGATAAGTAATATTTCACAGCCAGCAAGACTGTAGAATCCATCAAATTTAAGGTATTTTTCTCAGCATTACAGTGTCTCAAGCGTCAAAATTTCACATACCTATTCTATACATTCCCTGAACCTACCCTGTGAACTTAAAATATTAAACCAGATAAAAACATTGAAGGTTGTATATTGCCTAACTCACAGAAACAAAGCTTCAATTGTTTTGGGCTCGTTAATTCTGTAATATTAATCAATTCTATTCTAGAGGCTTCCATGAAGAGTTAAGAGTATGATACCCCTTAATGCTGAAGAGCCTGGGTAATGATAACAATTCTCTCTCTCCCTCACCTGCTTTCTTTTATAAAGGTTCTTGAAATCAATGTGTTAAGAGGAATTTGGTTTCTCCAGTTTTAAAGCAGTCTCAAATATGGAGCTAGTTCTCTAAACACTTGGTAAGATACTGGAGATATTTTAAAATAGATTACTGATGTAGGAAATGCAGGAAAATGTTTTCTCTAGACAGGTCTATCAACTTGAGGTCTAAAACAAGTTAAATTTGTATATTTTTTTTCTTGGTTTTTTTTCCTTGTTTTTTTAAGTAATGAAAACTATGAATGGCAAGTTTAGGACTTTGCATTCCAAAAGGTTCTGGAAGCTACATAACGGAAGTAAAAGAATGATTTTGAAAGCGCAGGATTTATTATCTTATTTAGTCTCAAAACTGTGAGAAAATACTTGAGTAGTATTTTTTTTTCTCCCAAACACTCTTAATGAAGCTCTTAATTTATTTAACCATAAGCTACAAAAAACATTGTATTTTATTAATAGGAGCTTTTTCAAATCTTACTTCCTCTTAAAATTTGAAGTAGGACCTTTACATTGACAAAACCAATGTGATCACAGACTGCCAAGGAATATTTAAATTCAAGATACAAGCAAGGTTTTCTTCCTCCCTGAGCACACAGCTAAACACAGTGAACAGCAGTGTTTTACATAACTAGCATCAAGGATGACAGTGATGGTGAAGCTCTGTGTTAGAGAGGATTCCTACCAACCCTCCTGCTACATTCTTACCCATCGTTCCACTGGTCGCTTGCTTCCTCTTCTGCTACCAAGATATCATACTCTTCAGCAGCATACTTCTCCCAGTCAGAGACCTCTTGGCCTTCACCTTCACCATCCTAAACAAATCACAGGGCATGTTGTACAAAAATGTATTAATTAGTTGTTATGCACATAGCTAAAAAGACACTTAAGGCATCATTACTCACCCTCAACATGGAAAACTGATCCTTCTGTTCGTGGTCAAGGTATTTTTCAATGTTGAAGAAAGTATCAAAAAACACATTTGTCAACTTGCATTGCTTTAAATCATGCAGAGTAATTTTTCCTGTAAAGATGGAAAGATTTAGAACTGAAGTTATTCAAGCCAAGTCATCATTATGCTTAAGAACATCCTGCAATATGAGAGAAGTAATCAGATGAAACACACGCCTGAGGAAGTGTCCTTTGAAGTGGACAAAACTTAAGCTTTTCAGATTTGTTACTTGCTTTAGCTGTCATTCTGCTGTCCCTTCAGTGCTGGGAGTGAGATGCTCTCTGCCTTGCATAGCTGTTAAAAATCACTTAAGCTAATTGCCTAAGCTCCCTCAAGAGCAAGAAATCCCCAGTGAGACAGCCATTCCTTCCCAAAAAGGGCTTGGGAAGCAGGTGGGCTTCTCCTCTGGCACTGGCCCTTTCTCCTCCCTGACTTGGGAAGGCAGACATCACAGATGACAATGTGCAACTGTGCTTCATACAAATGCATTTTTCACAGGGGTTGGTTTGTCACACTTATCTAGCCTGATCAATATTTACTACTTGACAGGAAGGCTAAATGCTCCAAGGTATTTTGTTTGTTCGTTTTTCATGAAGTGATACTTTAAAGACTCAAATCAAAGGATCCATTAAGGATTAGAAATATTTGTCAGGTTGCTTAGAAATGTTACCTCATTTCAAAGTTGAATATTAAGCTTCTGCAGAAAGCCTGAAAAATACCAGACACACAAGTCTTTAAAACTCCACTTTATGGATTCACCTTAAATTTGGCCAGCCTTCTGTTGTCAAAGAGAGGCAAGCTGCAGATGTTATGGAAGAATGCAATAAAAGCCAGACTTAGGACACTATTTCCTCAGTGTACTGTCCCAGCCTCTCACAAAATACAACTAAAGGACACCAGAGGGAAGCAAAATAAGAATCCTGATTGGAAATGTTTTCCACACTTGTGTCTGTTGCCATCTGAAGTGCCTTAATGTGTTCTGCCTGGCTTATAGCTGATGCTCCCTCACGGCACCTGTGCCAGATCTGTCAGACCCACACAGATGTCTGATGATTTGGGCCATCTCAAGTGGCAGCAACTCTCCACAACCAAGCAACTGATGTGAATCCCAGTTATACAAGCTCCCAGTTTAAGTTAGACACCTATATTTGGTTTGGCGATTTGTTCTTTGGTTTCCATTTATTGCAATGTGAGCTTAGATACCCAACACTCCTGTATAATCAAAGAATCTGCTTTTTGCTACACAGAGCATTTTATAGCAAACTGTATTACAGTTTAGTCATAACTGTATGAAAATACTTTGTTTTAAATCTACCAGGTGAAATGCCCTTTTATGGTGCTAGTTTTTGTAGTAGGAAAACAAGAAGAATTTTTTCTTAATCCACTTTCAAAGTGCCACTCACTTTTTAAAAAAAAAAAACCAAACAACAAAACATCAACTCTTCACTATTGGTTCTCATTTCATTGCCCTAAGTAACTCTGATCTTGGTTGTGTTTCACATCCTTTTATCATTTTCATGATACAGAAGAGATCCACCAATCTTGTTGCAGTTGAAACACAGAACAGAAATGTTACTGACAATCTCTGCCTTTCAGAGGCAAAATGCATGAGATTGGAAAGGAACCCCAAGATCAGGAGGCTATTGTAGACAACCATGTAACAAATGTGTTCCTCAGAGCTTGGTTCACTTAATTTTAAATGTTCTCCACCCCCATGGTCTACAGAAACAAACACTGTTTAGAAACCCTTCCATCTGAAGAAACCTCAACTCACTGAGTAGTGGAACAGGGAAGAGATGTGAACAGAACAATTCTGCAGAGCATCACATCAGCCAGAGAGTGACAAGATTTCATTTGAGACTAAACATGGCTACAAGACCAAAATAAAAGCCTACAAATAATTTTAAAGCAGAATATTGAATTTTAGAATGAAAATCAGTGTCTGCCTGCCACTGGAAGTCCATGCAATTAATGAGCTACAACAAAGTTTAGGGAAAAGACAACCTAAAGGCATGTTGTATAGCCAACTGAGTGCTCTTAAGGGTGCACTAATTCCTAATCCAGAGGAACAGAAGTTAGAGATGGAAAGGATTTCATTACCTTCATATTGTGGCTTCACAAGATCCAGCATCTGGCACAAACAGTCTTCAAATGGCAAAGGTTCTATGGACATGTTATCTAGTTTTTGGCACTGTTCTTCATAAAAATATTCCAGTTCATACATAGACAAAGCACCATCCCCATCAAGATCCATGCAGCGAAACCAGTATTCAATGCTGAAACACAGTAATTAATTACAAAAAACTGTTAACCCAAACTTATTACAGAGCTTTAAGAATTTATATGGCCTGTTTTAAAGGCTACACTGCACAGAGATGCAAAACTAGACTCAAGACTACATTCCCTAAGGGCATAGGAAGCCATTAAACACCACCTACTGTGGTAAGAGTTTCTGGTATTTGCCATGACATATATTACTGCACTTGAAACCACACTTGTTAGTCGTGGGTGGTTGAGGGAGGAGATGACTACAACATGTGCCTTTACATAAAAACTAAAAGAGGCCCAGTGAATAATGGAATTGTGCATCAAAACCCAAGGGGTTTTTTTTCATATTGAACAATCCGGTGACACAGCATGCAACAGCTTTCTTATCAGTATCCCACAGCTAATGCTGGCTGTAGCTTCCCAGAGTCACTGACACGAAACAAGGGTAATTTTCTCATTTATGAACTGGTGTGTAAATAGGCCACACACAGAATATGGAACAATAGCAGTTAATTAGCCTCTTAATAGTCTATTTTAATGACACTGATAAATAAGAACAATGCAACAAACTGGGCCATTCATGTTTTTATCATTCAGCTTCGAGCACCAGTGGTCTCTATTTATACTCAAAGACCAATCAAGCCTTTATTTCTGTTAAAACAAATTAATTCATACCTCGTTGGGGTCTTCTTGTCCTCTTCAGATATCAAAAACCAGACAAAGTCAGCATAGCTAATTTTTCCATCTTTTTGTGCTTTTCTACCTCTTGAAGGCCAATGAGGAAAAAGATAGAAAAGTTATTTTAAAATAACTCCTAGCTTCTACCAAACAAAACGAAGAATACTTTTCCTTGGTATTCTTCTGTTTATTTATCTCCTGCAAGTTGCTGTGTTTCTAAGGTGACTTGTAACAGAGTACTAAGATCATTCAGGATAAGGAGCTAGGATGCTAGCTAGTGAAAACACTCCAGAAGCAAGTGTTTGGTGGCAAGAATGTAGTAGTCTGTTTCTGTGCTTACACCACAGAACACAGCATCCAAATACTTTCTGAAGACATATGGTTAACCACTCTAGTAAAAAGTCAGGTAGGCAGTTCCTACACATATATTTAATTCCTAAAATCCCTTTTTTAATCTTCAAAATGTCTAGAAAAATGACTATGTTTTGTCTTGGCCAAAAAATTCACATAAAGGAGTAAGTTCAAGATATATGCTTGCCAAGTATCATTTCACTCATTTCAGCAGTTATGTCATTTCTGTTTGTCACTCACTTCTTTGATGCAGAAATTGCACTAGCAAAATGTTTCAAAAAATGAGTTGAATGCCACAACTATATGAGAATCAGTCAATCCAAGAGGGAGCAATGAAGAATGACTGTCAAAAATATGAAACTGGAGGCATTTTTGTAAATTTGTTGATGCAATAAGCATTGATTTTCCATGTAGTACTGAAAAGTCCAGTTCCATTTGAAAATTTTACAGGTTTGAGGGATGGAAAAACACCACCAACATTTCTTTCCTTCCTCATTCCCATTCCTGCTAAGCCATATAATGCCCTATGGCAAATGGTCATTAGGATAAAGGAAGGAGAGTAAATAACTTGGAGCCAAAAGCTCCACTCCAGTATGACTAAAGTTCAAACTACAATATAAAATCTTGAAATTCACTGTTCCATTTTAAGGGGAAGGCATTTCTTCTGGGACTGTCACACTTAATTTAACAAGCAAATATATAAATATTAACTTTGGTTTAGTACAGCATATGAAATAAGTACCTTGTTACTGCTCCTGAGAAGATTCTTTCTATCATCCTATTTGATATTGCTGTGAAAAAAAGGTTTAAAATAGTGTCAGTTATATGCTATTTTTGCTTTGTATTTTCTAGTTGAAGAGTTGATCAGAAACCTCATATATAAACATATGTGAGAAAGATCAAATGTAGCACTCTTTCATGTCCCAGAAGAGCACTTAACACAAAGTCTCTAAAGCAAAGCTAGAATCAACCAGCTTTGAAATGAGACTTCATGAAGGGATAGTAGTATAATAAAAGGAAAATTGGCTGATTAGTAGGATTCCATTTAGGAGTTCTGTGACAAGTAAATAATGTTTTCAAGTGCCATTACAATTTAGATGACCTTGGTTTTGGCAAAGAGCCAAAATGGAATTGGCACATTACTGCATAAATAGCATACCTAACTGATTCTGACATGGGTCTATTTCTGACATGGTTCTGATCCAGACTTCTAATTTTGAAACCGTTTCGGGGATTTTAGAGCCATGTCTTAATTAAGTACTACCTCTGTAAAGGTTATTCAATATATCCAGAGGGATTTGTAGACAGTATTCATAACAACACATGATACTATTTTCACAGAAAAATCACTTCTCATTATTTTACCCTGAAATCTTTAGGCATAGCAGAAATGGGGTAATTAAGGCAGGTGGTTAACCACTTGAACAATTCACCTGCTTTATGTTCTTACAATGATGCTATCATTGTATTCTAGTAAGGACATTAGTCCCTGCTCAATATTTATCCCAGAAGCTGCAGGATGGTCAGTTGGTTTCAGACACATGCTGCTGCTGCTTATCTACTTTTGAAGCACTGAAGTTGTTCAGCCTTCTCAACAACAGCTACATACTTTAATATTTTGCTTACTACATCAACAGTTTGCTCTAGTCTGATTTTATAGCAGTTATAGTATGAAAGGATTTAGGAAACCAGATCATCTCAGTCTGACATGCAAAAATACAAGTTTAGGACAAACATTGAGTTACCATATAATTTTATGCACTTATATAGTTAGTTACTTAGTCTAGCAGCAGCTGTTTAGCTTTAACCAATACTCCACAATTTAAAGGATGTAAAACTATAGTGCAAGTGGCATGGTATCAGTTCTACTTCCTTTCTGTACTGCAGTAAATCAGCAAAGAGCAACCTCACATGAAAGAAGCTTTCCTTCCTCAGCATCCTAAAGCATACTTAGACTTCAGTGGACAAGCTTTCTGAAGCAATCAGAATTGTGTTTATTCTTTTAAAGTGGGATAATATTCCATAAACACTTTGTGCTTATGTAAGCTTCCCAGTCCTCAGGGGTATACTTTTTAAAATGACAATAGACACAGAGCATCCAGAAAAAACCCACAGATCCATACAAGCTACAAGACTGTTTAAAATAGATACAAGTATGCGAGACTACAAAATCAGTCATTGTATATCATGAATGCAGAAAATGTAAAGCTGCTAAACAATATTAAACCAAAATGTACTGCAGCTCAGTTAGTAAAACTTTAAAATAAGCAAAGTACCTGAATGTACATTGGCCTTTTTCTGCTATTTCCATATCTTGCCTAAGAGCCATGCTACTTGACTAATATAAAAAAAAAAGATTGTTTCCAAGATAACAACCCAAACCTGCCAAATGAAGCCATTTATAATATACCAAGACTTAAGATTTTTTTAGGTCAACCTTATATATGTACAGATTTATTTCTTCCTCTATTTCTTTGCCAAGATCAGAATTCAACTTATTTTTTTTCCTCAAATTCAGTATTGCTAGACAAAGGAGCATTATGATTTGTCCTGCTTTTTTTCCCTCATCTGCAGGATCAGCTAACCAGCAGACTTGTGAACACTGGCCTTGGCAGGCAACCACTTCCTCAGCTGAAAGTTTCCAGGTCACTTAACACATGTAAACAAAAGGTGCTTTATTTTTCATACCATGATCGTTATGTCGAGCTAAATCCTTCCGATCAATATAGAGGTCATGGTCTGTATCCAGCTCCCAAAATTTGCAATAGATAACATAAAAGTGCTCATATGAGAAGTACTCTGTCAGCTGGTTAATATCAGGTTCCTCTTCCAATAATGCCACATTCTATGATCAGAAGGATAAATAGAACACATTAAAAGAATTCGTAAGACATTTGTTGAACAATCTGACTTTTCATAACCAAGTTAATATCTAATGCTATTTCAGTGGAAAAATCTTCACAGAAAGAGCACAAGATGCAGCATGACAAAGACTGAACCCACAAGATAGAAAACTAATGTTTTGATAACTGATTCACTGGGGAAGGAAAAGGTAAGCCAAGATTACATGCATTTACACAGCTCTAGATAGAAAATGTCATTTAAACATATTTTTGTGTACAAGAGTTAATGCCTTGACGAGTTTTTGGAAACGGAAGTGTTACTTATGTTACTCCCTTCAACATTTAGCTAATGCACTATTTAAACTTGTAAAAACACATCTTGCAAAATTTTAGAAATTATGTACCTGCAAAAAGTTGCTTTTCCTGAGCTCATTACAAGTTATTTTCCCAGACCAGGACCTATTTACTGTATAAAATATTCTCTGTATAACCTGTGAGAAACAGAAAACAGAAAGGTGATCTTAAGTATGCTTACTAGATACCCTCTCCAAACACTTGACAAAGCTAAGTCTTAGCTGCATTACAGACCTCCACCTTTCCCCTAATTCTATTCTTCTCATTACTTAGCAAGCTGATGTTTCTCTGACATGCCACACTACCAAACCATTTCTAAACTCACCCTGATATGCCTTATTTCAATGCTGCAGAGTACTTGGAATGCTATCCAGAACGTCTACTGGCAATTTTGCTACCTCCCAGTCTTAAGTTATATCCTGTAGCAGTGGAATAGACCTATTGATATATCTCATTACTTCAGATTGAAAGACTTATCTTTACTATAAGAATATTTTACTTAATAAATGAAATTACAGAAATATAATTTAAGGATCAGAGAATAGATGCGGATGTTGTTATTTCTCAAGTCCACAAATACAAGCCAATGTTTGACAAATACTTCCTGCATTTGCAGAGAGAATAAGTTTTTTCTGATTTATAATCTTATTCTCTTTAGTTATCTGAAAAAACCCTGTTACTAGTATTAAAAGTAGAACACATGTTTTCCAACTGAAAAAAAAAAGTTGTTAGAAAGATGTCTACTTCTTGTGACATGACTGATATTGGAACCAGAAACAAATTCATTTAGTTCAATATCCAACACTTGTTTAAATCAGCTTTACAAGTACATTATTTTGGTAAACTCATTCATTCAGCATAATCTGCTTCATTTTAGATTAGAAACATTTGACTTTAGATAACATTTTTTCAGTATCTTAACTGAATTCAGTATTCATCTCAATTTAATTTAAGTCAACCAGATACATATTTTGAGTCAATCATTCACCACTAACAAAAGCAGACAAGAAATCTAAACATAGTGCAAACTATAGCTGCTTAATTGGAGATTGTTTATACTTACTAATTAGCAAGACCAAATATTACATGTGTAGCATTTCATTTGCAACACCGTAGTTACTAGTTAAAACAACTACCTCTTTAGTTATCCTTTTCCACCAGATAAAACCTCTTCCAAACTGAACACTATTATTTGCTTTTATCACTTGAGACTTCAATTGCAGCAAATCAATAGTTTCAGCAAACCGATTACTTCTAAATTACAAACAGAAGAGTAATTTATTAATAAAGTTTTAAAATAAAGCTTAAACTGTAGTTCTTACTTTAAGCAAAACCAGCTGGTTCAATAAACCCAAAAAGAAGAACAGACCAGCCTACTTCTAGCTCATTTCTAGTGGTGAGTTTAGGAAAGGCCCATTTTTGGCTTATACTACAAAGCAATTTTTTCTAAAAAAGGTTTTGCCTTAGCTTTGCAACTTAATCCATCTGCATGTCATTATCTCATCTGTTACACATTTAACTGGTCTAAAAATAAAAACAAAATTGCATGTTTGCTAAAGACAACTGGGAACAGACTTAAAAAAAACAAACAGTTCTCTGAAGTGAATGAAGGGGAGTATAAGCAAATCCTCAGAGAAGTGCCTTCTTTACTATGTGGCACAGTGATTTGTCAGAAAGGAGAGGAAATGGTGCAATACAGAGTTTACAATTTCAAGAATTCGTAGTTCAGATTTATACATAGCATACTTGCAGATTACATGTAGCATCTCACTTGTGAGGGCAGATTTTTAAATATATTTCAGCTTTATCTTGAAAATACATAACTAACCCTACTATTAGACTGACCAACCAACCTATATCCACACAGACAGAACTGATTGCTTCCACAGTTGAACAACACTTGCAACACACCTGCTTCAAAGAGAAGTGACATGCATGTGTGCATACTCATATGCATACACATGTATATACATGGTCATATATACAGCAGAAAAAGTGATCCTTTAAATTGTAAGTGGAAGTTAGCATGAACAATGTTTAAAAATCTTTTAGCTGAAGTTTCATGTAGCGAGGAACTTTGGATGCATCTGAAATGCCTTATAGATGATTTTTCTCTACGTATTAATAACAACTTACAGGACAGAATTCTGGAAAATCCTACTGAGCAGCAGTTACTCAATGACAGCCCTGCCATTTCCTTGGCTCTGCAGAGTAGTATTCCAAATATTCTTGCTATATTCATGACCATACTAGTTTTACTTTGGGGATGTTTGATTAAACATGGATTTCTGTTGAAGACCACACTAGATTTTGTTGGTGAAATACTGCCAGCACTAGTTTATTCAATATTAGTAGACTCAGGCCTACTCAAGTAAGCTGTTCCCTCCAAGAAAAGTAACTGGAAATGGCAGGAACTTCTCCCTCCTACAATCCTTCAGGACAGGCAGCAAGTCTTCACAGTTTTAAGGAAAACATGCTTTGATACAACCCAGAATCCATTAAGAAAGAAAACTACTCACAAGCAGAACATTTCCTTCAGTCACATTTGACAAGGAAGCTTTGGGAGCTCATGAAATCATTCTAACAAGAAGCAAATCCTAATGCAGTTGGACATATTTGATAGGCTGGCAGTCTCTATAATATGAATATGCAGAACCAAAACCAAATGCTTTCAGAAAAACTTCCAGTTTTAGTCTGGGTCAGACTATAAACTGGATAAAAGTTGACCAATCTGCATTTTTTTTTTTTTTTTTGTTGCTGAATATTCATTAAGCTATTTTTCACATGCACAAAGAAAGTAAAGTGAATGTAATTTTGAACAATTTTAATCTTTTGAGACTTCTGTGGAATCAGCTGCCTAGCCTACAGTTTAGAAAACTTAATGTCACTAGTTTTTCCCTTGGGTAGAGAAAGAATACTTCAGTCACATAACCCTAGGAAGAGCGAAATGGAACTCTTCAAGTATAAAATGTGCTTGGAAAAAAAATCCCCAGAGAGGAAAGAGTAAAAACAGCTTCAATTTTACTATTATTTTACTTAATACTGAGCAAAATTACATTAATAGAGAATTTTAATTGAAAATTCCATTTATTTAAATCTAGAGTAGTGTCAAGAACCCAATATGTGCAGTTTGTAGCCAAAATCAAATGTTCAAGGTAACAGTCTGCTCTTCCTTTAATGTTCATTAACTTGTTCTACACTATGACAATTCAGTGTTTCTCTTATTAGTATAAAGTTCAGGAATTTCTTATAAGCATTAAGGAAAACTATGATTTTTGACATCAAGTGTCTCTTTAAAAGATTTCAGGTTATGTATAAATGAAGACTGACAGCATACTCAACTTTTCTTAAGATGCTTACACATATTGACTAACCTTAATAATTCTGATTTTCCTACTTAATTAAAAACAATTTTTCCAAGTAATAATTACTTACTGTGGTAATGTACCGAGAATGAAATTCAGATGCTTCTTTTAAAAATGACAGGCCAGGATGACTATTCACCACATCCTACAAAAACAGAAAAACAATATTCCAAACAGTATTCATTAGTGATTATATAAAACAATTGTCACAGAACAGGACATCTGCTTTCTTAAACAAAGGAATTCAAATTAACTACCACAATAATGAATGCTAAGTTCATTTTGAACATGTCTCATGTAAATAACACTGCTCACTATTTAAAAATAATTTTTTTTCTTAAAGAAGCCAGATAAGCAAAAGCTTTCCTGTATTTTAGATGGGATCTTGAACACTACTGACAGTTGTAGCTTGTATTTCTGTGGCTGACTACGATTCTGACATGGAGTTGTTGGAATGGTTCCAGAGGAGTACCATGAACAGAGGACTGGAGCACCTCTCTTATGAAGACAGCCTGAGAAAGTTGGGGTTTGGTTGTTCAGCCTGGAGAAGAGAAGGCTCTGGAGAGACCTTTTAACAGCCTTTCAGAACCTGAGGGGGCCTAGAGGAAAGCTGAGGAGGGACTTTTTACAAAGGATGTGTAGTGATAAAACAAGGGGGAATGGCTTTAAGTTGGAAGAAGGCAGATATAGGTTAGACATTAGGAAGAAATTCTTTCCTGTGAGAGTGGTGAGACACTGGAACAGGCAGTCCAGAGAAGTTGTGGCTGCCCCCTCCCTGGAAGGCCAATGTTGGATGTGGCTTTGAGCAGCCTGGTCTAGTGGGAGGTGTCCCTGCCCATGGCAGGGGATTTGGACAAGATGATCTTGAAGGTCCCTTCCAACCCAAACCTTTCTATGATTCAGTAAAAGCCTATTTCATTCATTGGTAAAGGTGTGTGCCACTCAGAGAAACTGTTTTAAGTTTTGAATACACGCCACTTTGCCTGCCAAAGGGCCTCCTTGACCTATGTAACTTCAACTGCTTTTCTAAACTATAAGGATTCTCTGATAAATGTGGTATTCCTGCAAGTAATTTTAAATCCCATGCATCTTACCATCACTCTTAAAAAAAGACTTCATTTTATATGAAATGATAAACTGTAAACCAAATCCCTCACTAGCATCTCAGTAGACTGTACATCAACATCACATTAAGCATTATCACTAAACTTTAATGAAGAATATGAAAAAGAATGTTTAGCTGAAAAAACAAACAAAAAACCCAATCCAAAACAAAAACCCAGTTCTTTTCCAGCTCATATTTTTTGTTGCTTTTCCAGAACTAGATTCAGTTGCAATTTACTTGTAAAAATGGAATGAAGTCTTCTTGCACCAAGTAGTTGCATCCAGGGCTCATTAGAAGATGAACAAACTTTGCAGCATCATCATAGCAGGTCTGAAGTATTCTGAAATGTAAATATTTCAATTGAATACACAGGGAATTCCTCATGCTACCTCATACAGACTTCTTAGAGCAAGACTTAGAAAACTGCAACCACAACATCTAGCTCAAAAGCTAATTACAAATGTCAAAGTACACTCCAAATGAACTTAAAACAGTACTGTTCTATACATTTACTTTAAAGGAAGTAGGTACTCCATATTATTGATTACATAAAAGGGTATTTTTCAGTTAACATTGGAAGGAGAACTACAAAGAAAAACATTTTTCCAGAACTGGCATCTGAAAGTCAGGGCCATGGTTTTCACTGTTCTCTAAACAGCCATTTACCAAACACTTTAATAAATTCTGTGAACACTATAAAGATTTGCCTGGTTAAGTGACGATTTACTTATATTTGCCCAGATACATGTCTGCTGTCAATGGCTGATTTTATGGGAAAGTGCTTTATTCCCCTTTACAAATTAGATCTCGTCCAAGCTTAAAATATCACATTTCCATAAAAATTGCTGTACTTCTAAAAAAGAGAAATCCACTTACTTCCGCCACATTGCAACAAATTTATGAACTGACACATCTCCTGTTCGTTCACCTCCAGCACAGTAGAACAAAGGACCTTTCCAATAAAGTGGGCATCCACAAGCCTAGAATTCAAGTCCACATCAACTCAGTACATTGTCTGCTTATCTGAAAGTCAGTCCCTTATTTGTAAATCTTTCAAAAATTAAATTTTACAAGTCCTAAGAAGAAAACATTAAGGCACAGATTTTTTTTTTTTAAACTATTTCTGAAACCAACTGCAGCTTCCAAGATAATTAATTTTAAACAACTGCTTTAGGCTGAAATCCAAATATGGAGAGCAAAACATAGAACAACTTGCAGCATTCCTAATAGATGAATGCAGTCACATGTCTGTTCTGTCCACGTTCCAAGCAGCTGAATAGAGTCCATGGTAATAAGCTCTGTGAAAGGGCTGGGTATATTTAAGCTGAGCTAAAGACAGCAGTTACACAACTTCTGAAGTAGAGCAAATTCACCTTTGTCTGTCTCAGAGAGTGGCTCAGCTCGTCTGCATTCCTGCTTATGCAGGTACATCTTCAATCCAATTTCAAGTAGTAGGACAGCCTGCCCTGAGCAGCAATATTTTACTTCAGGACACATAATAGCTGCATGTTCACAACAGTGCTCCCATATACTCATATGCCCTATGTACAGAGAAGTGCTGCTTCTGTATTTGCCTCAAGGTTCCTCAGCCATAACAGCTAAGTACCTCTCACCCAAAACTGACTTTGACTTGGAGTATTCAGCTGTACTGGCAGCTCTGAAACCTCATGTGAATCTCAAGAATGTGAATACTACAAGATGTATAAGGCCACTGGAGCTAAAGTACAGTGACTTCTCACAGAACAGTTTCAACAGTACTTTAAAAATAAAGATAAAGCAAGTTTGATGAATACTGTCCCCAGAGAGGCTTTTCCCTGTGCTCCAGGAGGGTGCCTTTCACCATTGAATTTTAGGTGATTGGACCCTTCCACCTTTCCTCTCAAGAGGGAAGAGTGTCTTCTATCTCTCTCTCTCTCTCCTCACTTCCATGTGGAACACAAGAATCCTACCATTCACCTTAGCAGCTAAACACTTCTGGTGAGGCAGACAGGGATTTTCTGAACTCCTAGTCTCGCTCTTGTGAGAAATTTGTTTCTGTTTTCTAGATGCTGGACTTCAAATGCAAAGTGACTGGAACACAGATGAGAGCCTGCGATTTATTATTAAGACAGTGACTTGCAGTGATATTTCAAGCATTGATATAACAAAATGGAAATTTAAAATTTAAATTTAAAATTAAATGAAAGTTAAATTAAACTAGCTTATTGTCTGTTGCACAGAAGTTAAAAAATATTTGCTGCTTTCTAAGATCAGTATTTTGTCACTCTACTGGAAGTCTAAATTAACTCTTTGCTAATGATTAGAGGACTATACTCTCAAGATACTGAACCATTCTATCTTTAAATGTCTTTTACAGTAGAGGCTCATGACACTGTTGAATGAGAAAAAGCAGTGTGGCCACCTGAAAACAAAATACATAAACAGTGCCTTTACTAGCAAACAGATTTACAGCAGAGAACACAGAACAGCATACCACATGCCCTTCAGTATTTGGTTGTTCATGCAACTGAAAATATAGTTCAAGTTTTGTTTTGATGTTTGTTTCTCTTTGTAAGCAAAACATAGGGCTATTTTGAGACATAGTTCAACGGAAAGACTTCCACACATAGCTGTGCTATTTACCATCTTGCATATGTTGTCTTAGTGGTACTGCCTTGCAGGAGATGAAAACTCACAATACAAGAACACAAAGCACACAACTTATGTTTCTTTTCCAGAGGTGCACATTACTAAAAGCAGCCAGCCAGCAAACTCACCTTTGCAACCTTCCCCATGTCTTCCAATGTTGCCCTCTCATTCGGAAACTCAGAGAAAGTTTTCTCAATTTTGGCAATCACAGCATCTATATTCACTTTTTCCTTAGGACATCCTCGAGGAAAATAGAAAGTTGGAATGTTCTGACTAAGCGATGGCGGCAAAGTTTCTTCCTTCTTTGTCTGCACCTAAATAGATAAATACATATTTGACAGTCAGGTAGAAGGAAATAATGTATAACAGTAATCCTCAGATAACTTTAATCTCTTGGTATTCTGTTACATTACACCTTCAAAAAGACTTCTGATAGGCTGAATAAACTATTTAAGAATGAGAACATAATGGAAAAATTCATGAATATTGCTAACACATGTCATTTAGAAGGATTTCTAGGATGCTAAAAATTTAATAAAAACAACTTCAGTCTTCAGCATACCAAGTTTCAAGATTAATATACTACACAGCTTCTTGGAGACATCTGAAATAACTCAAGTTATCAGTTTCAGAAGAAAAAACCCTTCAACTTCTAGCTTAACAGAAAGACCATGAAATAATTTGCTTTTGAATAACATCTAGTTTTACAGCATCAAACTTTTGAAATAAGCACAACTTTGTTACAACCCAGCAACCTCTTTCACTATAGTGAATGATTTTTTTGTTTGTATTTTTAAGAATGCTTGACTTTTACAAAGATAGCAAGTGATTCTTGAAGAGGGATTTTTTTTTGCAAACTACACACAATTATAGCACAAGACCTTAGAAATCTGTTTCTCAAGTATTTGTGATATAGTGTACTAAAAAAAAAGCAGATAACCAATTATTTATTTAAATGCATTTACCTTCAGAAAAGAATAAATTTACCTTGTACTTAGCTTCCGAAAGAAAGTCCAAGAGGGTAGAAAAACAAAGATAATGAGCAAAGGAACAACTGAGTTAACAATAGTCTACACTAACTTTACAAAAATTTACTTGCTCAAAATTATCAATTAAACATGGAGTCCTCCACCCCAAGGCCACTGTTTAAATATGAAAACCACCAGATAATACTCTAAGGTGGCTCATCCTAGTCTTGAATATGTTCAAGACCCTGAATTCCAATTTCATTCCCAACCAGAATTCTGGGGGGAAAAAAGAAAAAAAGCCAAACCAAAAACCAAAACACAACCCCAAAACCCCAACTTTCATTTTATTCATAGTATTTATGTTAAAGTACCTGAAGATACCCAGCTTTTCTACCACAATCAAAATCCTTTAAGTCCCTGAAAGAACTTGGTGCTTATGGACAGCATATTTTAATATTCAGGGTTCCAACCTAGGAGCCTTTATTGGAATGCTACACATACTAAAAAAAAGCTTTTCTTTCCCCTCCTCTGCATTTGAGCCAGCATTCCAGTTCACAGAGCAGAACTACCCCAAGTGAGCTACAAGTTTTAATTCAAAGAGGAAAAAAGTTACCTTGAATCTGTGGTACCTAGAATCAATTTTGAATCAAAATGAATTTGAATCAATTTTAAAATCAAAATGACCTAGAGTCATTTTCTAAGAAACAAATTACTGTTTTAGATACCACATTACTGGTCTAGTTTAATGAAGCATCAGCTAGGATGAAAGTACCACAGGGCAAAGAATCCTTCCTACCACAGACTTCCAAACTTTTGGAAAGAAAAAAGACAGCAACATTTTAGTCTTTAAGTAACATTACCACCGGCACTAAGGTATATAATTGGATTAACACCTTGTTTCATTTTAGTAAGTCAGCATCAGCACCTTAAGAAGCCCAGCAGTTACCTCCATGCAAAACCAGACTCAAGACCTCTTCCCTGTGCTGGTACCACAGTCTGATACCTGACTTTTGAGCACCAGCAATCAACCTATCTTTTACTTAACAGAATCAAACTCTTCTATTTGTTCCAAACAAAAAGGTTATTTTATTTCCTTTTTCTCCATTTAAAATATCTGCCTGGACAGCCACTTCCATGTGAGTTACTCAAATTGCCACTGAAGCAGCAGTGGTTCCAGTTCTTCAGAGATGCCTCAGCTGAGAAAAAGCTAAGTGCCAATTACAGACTGCTAATGTCTTTTGAACATTTCAGGTAAGATGAGATAAATCAGTGTTTCAAGAAAACTTAGTACAGACAGTCAAGACATTGGTAAAATCCACAGCTAGTAAAATTTTGAACTTCAGATTGAGCATTTTATTTTAAAAGGAAGGGTAGAGGCAGAGGGAAGACTACATTGGA
Source organism: Heliangelus exortis (assembly GCF_036169615.1). Taxonomy (NCBI): domain Eukaryota; kingdom Metazoa; phylum Chordata; class Aves; order Apodiformes; family Trochilidae; genus Heliangelus; species Heliangelus exortis. The sequence continues at coordinate 66,815,467 of NC_092422.1, forward strand.
AAAGGTCCCAAGAGGAAAAAGGTTATCATTAGTACTGCTTACTCATCCAAAACCTTACTTTTTTTTTTTTTCCACACACTACTAATATACTTAAGATAATCAGAACACAATAAATTATTTCCACTAATCCAGATTAAGAGCTGCTCTTAAATGCATGTGGGGATCTAAGTTCAGGATTTGTAATAAAACTTATCCTAGTAGGACTAACTTCCTTGGTTGTTATTTAAAAGTTATAAAATAAAGGCCTTTATTTTTCACCCTTATGTGTGGTGTAAATGGACCATTTATTGCAGACCATGATTGTGAGGAACAAGTTAAGCAACAGGTTCAGAACTGGAGATAGACATGTAGGTAAAAAATATTTTTCAAGTGTCACGGTTTAACACTGGCCCGACCCAAGACAAAAATATCATGCTAAGCATGACTTTGAATTCAGCCTGCTAGTGTAAAAATATAAACTGTGAGGAACTATATTTATTCAACTCTAAAACCAAGTATAGAATACAAGCTTCTCACTGAAAGACAAATAAACTCTCCTAATACTGAAAGATGTTGCCTAATTCTACATGCTCGTTTCTCTAAGTCAGTGAAAGAAACTATCAAATGCTTCATTTGCATTACAAAGTGTACAACCACAATAATTTCTGATAGATTTATCTCCTGCCTCCATGTAGGCATCTAATGAGAACACCACCCAGAGTACAACCCAAAATGCCCTTGACTATTCCATGAGGTGTCCAGCAGCCAGCTCAGAACACAGCTCTGGCTCTGCATCTGCCAGGCAGATGTCCCGAGCACTCTGCTGCTTCTTCAATGCCACTACCAACTTGCAATCAGACAACTTAATTGTACTGTTAATGTCAGGGTTAAGAGCCTGTAACAAAGAAAGAAACGGGTTGTCCAAAATTATCAGCTCCAACTAAAGCACTATTAAATTAGTACTGCATCTCCTTACCTTCTCAAGAAGGGCCAGGGACTCCTCCCTGTTGGCTGTGCTCTAACGAAGGAGAGCATGATAGCAAAAGGGCTCTCAAAGCATCACTACTTTCTATAATTTTGCCTACCTACTTCTGTAGAATATCTTCTGCATATATTGCATAGCTGATGAAGAGAGTCAGTTCTGTTATTTCAGGACAACCAAAATACATTAATTGTGTGAGATTAAGTTGTTCTAAAATTAATTGTAATTTTAACTGTTTTTCATTAACAAGACCTGCCAGAAGTCTGCTAGCACTGAATCTTTGAACTGAAAATCTGCAGCAACAATCCATTATTATTTTTACACAACTATTCAATTTCAGTGCCCAATTTAGGATTTGGAAAGTTATAAATATTTTCTTATGGCTTTAAGTTAAAAGCTTTACAATGGGTACCAGTACTGAACCGAGAGAGACCGATTTGGTAAATGAAGATTTTCACATAACTTGACAACAAATAGCATAAAAATACCATGGTTGGAGTTAGATGTATAAGCCTGTAAACTGAATAGTGCATTAAACTTTGCAATAGATAGATGGCAAGTGCAGAATCTGTAATTGTATTGAAAAGTTGCCACTGCAGTTTAAGTTTTACATGAAAGATGGGATTGAGAATTCCTTGCTTGTGCTAATGTAAGAAAACTTCCATAAGATTGCACTAGAAGATAATTCACTAAAACATTTAATATACAACCAGTGTTCATTCCAGACATTTACAACCATAAGGACTGTCCACAGCTATCCAAAACTTGCCTTGATTTTTAGAAATGAGGAAGTGGAAGCTTATATCCCAATGCTGTCACATTTCAAAGGATAAACCTCCTATTACAATATAGTACTACATCAGTAAATACCAGAGAACATGGATACACCTTGTTCCAAATGGAGAAAGAAGTTCAGTCTTCTTGCTAGATGGTGTTCTTACATCTACCAACAGGTGAGTTGCACGTGGCAGATAACTTGGTTCCATACAAAAATGATGACAGTGGGAATTTTAAAACCAGGTATCAGTTTCCCTCTCTCTCAACTGAAAGAGCTGACAACACTGTGATTGAGTTATTCAGCAAAAGAGTTAAGATAAAAACAAAGGGGGGGGAGGAGGGGAGTGCTAGGTCTCAGGTATTTCAAGACTGTACTCAGTCAAGTCTAAGTATACTTTTGCACATAGACCCAAACTCACTGAACCCCACAAAAGGGTTGAATATGTGGATTGAAATGTGAGAACTCACTTTAAAAAGGAATTGCTAGAAAAGGAGATCAGGTGAATGTTTAGGAATGTAGTCTTTTTAGACAGCTTACAGATTAAGACACAAGGCTTTGGTACTTGCATTGTTTTGACATGACTAAAGGAAAAGATAACTTTGTTCAGAAATGCAGATGTTTCCTAATATCTGACAGACACCAACATCTGTTATGCCTGCTTCTCTGAAAAACATTAGTAAACAAACCCCACAACATTTAAAACATATTTACAGAATTGGCATTCAGCTTTTGCTGTATTGTATTATTTGATAAGAATTTCCATAAGAACGTCCAATTAGGAAAAAAAGTCAATGGGTCAAGACCGTATGACCCAAAAAAATTCTACCTCCCATTCATCCCAAACTTGATGTGAAGCTTTTACTATGTGAGGTGTTTACTAAGAAGTCTAGTATCACAATTACAAACAAAAATTTACATTAAATGCTGGAAATACTACAAAGAAATGCTTGCCTATCAAACAGGTAAACATTTGGTTTAAATTCTTGGCATTTTTAATTAGGGAATTAAAAAAAAGGAATATTGCACTACTTTTCAAACGTGCTATGTTCAAGTTAAATTTCATTCTTCAATAGACTGGGATATATATTCTTATATATCCCACTTCAAGGTAATGTTAACTGGGTGAAACAAAGTGCATAATAAGCTAAGAGGATTTTCTGCAGAGGTATGCTACTCATCCTTTTAGATCCCAATATCCCTGAAGACATGCACATACAATGCTTATAAACCACCCAAGAAAAGCAGATACTGCATAAAGTTCCCTGATATACAATAGAAACTCAAAGGGCAACAGGGTGGTAGCAACAAGACCCAAACATTGTTCAGCACATGAACTTGAAAATTCCAAGCTTATGCTGCACTAATTTTCTAAAAAGTGAAAAGCCTGTCCTCTACAAAAATCCTTAGGTTCTTAGAGAATACAAAGTGTTCTACTGTCTGTAAAAGTTAAATGGTAACTGTGAATGTACGAAAGTGTTATCAGTAAGCATAGAATAATAAAATTATAGAATCATAGAATTCTCAGGGTTGGAAGGGACCTTAAAAATTGAGTTCCAAGCCCCTATCATGGGCAGGGACACCTCCCACTAAATCAGGTTGCTCAGAGCCTCATCCAGCCTGGCCTTAAAAACTTCCAGGAATAAGGCTTTGAGCCCCTCAAGCATGCTCAAAAGGAATACATGACCAGCCATGAACATCTGTTTTTATAGCTGACAGTTTAAGTCTGACCAATAAAATCACAGGAATATTTATTATTTAGTTTACTATCTATTTGATTGCATAGTGAAACTCAATATTTTCCTCTACACAATCAAGTGACATGATCAGCGGCTTTATGGAATTTAAGTCTTAAAATTACCAAGTAAAAAAATCATATGCTACTACTGTCTAGAAAATGGCTCTGTCTCATTTGGAAGGAAGACAAATTTATAAAAATCTGTTCCAGCACTTCAAATATTTCAGCATGTTCAAGTGCCTTCAAAAACCTGCTTTCAGGATAGGTGAAATAAGCTTACTACTAGAGCTTCTCTCAGTGCAAGCCCAGAAGGATATCTTATGACACCAGCTCTCCTGACCTTGTGGAAGACATTCAGATTTCTAAGTTAGTGATTTTTTTTTTCCCTTGTTGTCTCTATGATCTTCATTAGCCTCTTTCTAGCCAAACTAAAAAGGCAGATTGATTATTGCAAGACTTCATTGACCATACCACTTCCCATTCAGCTTGATATGCTTACCAGTAATTTTTTCTCCTTGAAAGATGGTTCTTTGACAACTGAAAGCTTCCAAAATGTTTTTTTCCAAACTAGGTTTCTCTAAAATCTAGCTATTGCCTGGAAAATCACTTTAAACCCGTAATTTAATCTGAAATCTTAATAAAAGTTCAGAGCACACAATAAAGCAAGATAATCCACACACTCATGCTGCATCTTCCCACACTTCTGCATAAGGAGTTTACTGACTTTGTGTCAGTACTACTGGTAGTGCAGCAGTTTTGTGAATTGCCTCAGGTAACCAAGACAGCTAAAACAAAGTTAAAAAATAATTAAACTTTCCTTTAATCCAATCTCACACAGTTGATTCCATTCAGAAGCAACGTGGTTCTGATGCTGGCATAATGAAGATTAGAGGAATACTGTGGCATATATCGTCTGAAATAAGCTTATGTTAGGTTTAAACCCTTGCTGAGATCATGATTCATCTTGCCTTAGTCAAGAAGCTAAGACATATGTGAGTGATCAAACTCAGAGACACAACTACAGAGAATAAACCTGTGCTAAAAACAGGCAGAGTGTAAAATTCTTTCCTCCGGCAACAAATGATTTAGTCCCAGTTGCTTCTTCCTATCCTGTACTTCAGTTTACTGCCCTTCAGTCACCATCTGGCAGCTGTTTTTGGATGTGCCATAGAGACTAATTTTATCATACATGCTCTTCTTTCCTTTCCACAGTAAGAGATAAACATCTATTAATTTCAATCCTGATGCAGTTTTTGCTGTTAACTTTAACTCAGATCAGTTCTGACCCAATTTCATCTGGAGTAATTAAAATTTGTGCTACAATGACAGGAAGGAAATGGAAAAATAAATACACTATCCCACAAAGTTCCAGCCATATACCATTAGAAGAAAAAAAAGTACTTCAAATTACACTCTTTCTGATTTTAAACACACTGATCATCTGAATTAACACAAAGGAACAACTCTCCCAATGCAGCCTGTGTCCCAGTTAGCAATTTCATGTTCACCTTCAAATTCTAGTTCTAAAACTAGTTTCTTGGCCTAAAATATATACAATTTCTTACTTGCTATAAGCATATAAAAACAGCTCTAAGAAAGGAAAATCTTTTGTATATGTAGTTTAATTATTTATCAAGATTGTTGTGTTCCAAAGCTGACAGTGTAGACAATGTCACTGTAAATTGAGATAAAGCAAATGGCAAATCTAACCAAACTGTTCCCTGTTCTGTCCTCTTACTGACAACCTGAGTCAGGCAAATCCCTTCCTAGTTCGGCAGCAAAATTACAAATAGCTCAGACTCATTTAGGTTGGAAAAGACCTTCTAAGATCATCCAGTCCAGCCACAAACCTACACCATCAGGTTCACCAGTAAACTTTGTCCCTGAACACCACATCAACACATCTGTTAAATAACTCCAGGGATGATGACTCCACCACCTCCTTGGGCAGCCTGTTCCAGTACCTGACAGCCCTTTCAGTGAAAAAATTTTTCCTAATATCCAATCTAAACCTGTCATGGAAAAAACTTGAGGCCATTTTCTCTTGTTCTATTGCTTGCTATCTAGAAGAGACTGCCCCCCCCCACACATACCTTGCTACAACCTCCTTCAGTTAGCTGTAGAGAGCATTAAGGTTTTCTTCCTTAGCCTCCTTTATCTACAGACTAAACAACCCCAGTTCCCGCAGATGCTCCTCAAAGTATTTCTTCTCTAGACCCTTCACCACCTTTCTCACTCTTCAATGTCCAGCACTTCAATGTCCTTCTTCTAGAGGGGCCCAGAAATGAACACAGTACTTGAGATTTGGCCTCCCCAGTGCTGAGCTAGTTGATTTAAGTGGATTTTTTTTGATTTTATTTTTTAAAATCAAATTCTTCTATACCTTTAGTGCAGTAGCTCACTATTAATATGGTCCATGTTTACAGCAAATATCAACTTAAATGGCAAAATACCAATCCTTCAGGAATATCCCTGGTTAACAAGTGGCTGGAATAGGAACTTGCATTCATTTTACAATTTAATGCTGTTGGAAAATTCAGCTTATTACCCAACTAATTCTGGTCTAAAATACTTTTTGTACAGTAACCTCTGATTTAGAGGTTGTTTGCTACCTGAAACTCACTCCCCTTAAGTCTCAAGACAGCAGAGTATGAATTAGTTTAACTAGTTACTCCTAATTACTAGGGAAAGAAGCATCCCACCAAGTTTAAGTAAGATTTCTGTGGTAATGGATATCACTGGATAATCTTAGTCTCACTAAAGATTAAAGAATTATTTCAAAACCTTTTGACAGTGGCACAACTACCACTTTTCCGCTTTAATTTTGCCAAGCTGTATTTAAACAGCCAAAATGAACTCAAGAGAAAGCCACCAGATGGAATTCTGTGTTCAAGCCTCAGTATTTTAGCAGAGCATGCAAACTTTGCACCATCTACACAAACCTATTTGGGATAGCATCTTAATAATCATGTAAGAGGAGATAGTAGGTAGTGGCAGCCAGGAAAAGTTTCCACTCAAAACTATGAAATACTTTGTATACACAGTACCTTGCCATTAAAATGGGAAACACTTTCAACTGAACAAGTGCCCAAATAGAAATACAAAGTTGCATGAAAGAAAAGACATGAATACAGAGAATGGTCAAATACTCTTTTTCACTAGTTTAGTGAAGACTGAACTCCGAGATACAGGAGCATTACTTTTCTGCATGATATCCAACCATGACAACATATTTACCAACCTCCTCACTTTCAGTAATACATAAGCTGTGCTAACCAAGATCTCACCTGAGTTCTAGAACTCCAAATACCTTGAGTCTCCTGATCTGCAGTTTGATATTCCAAGCTGACCTAGACCTGCAAGCCACGATGGGAACTGGAGAATACTATGGCAAATTCATTATTTCTGTAGAAGCACCTCCAAATGCATCTCCATGTTTCTTTTTTGGTACAGTTACAGAAAGCTTCAGCATCAAAAAAGCTCCATCTATGCAGTTAAAGAACTTAAAGATTTATTCAGAAATACCTGGGGGTGAGGGTTGTTAGGAAAAATGAAGAGGTAGCTACCTCCCCAACAGCAAAAGACAACCTTACATGTAATACTTGACTGACAAAACTTAAAGTCTTTAGAGTTAGGATCCTATACGAGTCTGCTGTGACTGACCAGTGAAAATGCTATTTGCGTCCTCTAGCTGCCCTGCAGATTCTCAAAAGGAAAGAGGTACAAATTAGAAAATGGAAAAAAACAAAATTCTTCAGAAAATTCTACCCTGTGAAAGCTGTCTACATTTTGAAGTGGTATAAAAATATTAGTCATTTGCTGTGAGCTGGGGTCAAGCAGCCTCCATTTTATGAATTGTGTCCCATCAAGTATACTGGTCATTAGAATACACAGTTTGTCATATAGCTGGAACTTTCTTGGAAAATACCCCAATTCTAGATTATATCCCCATTCCTTTTCTTTACCAGTATATTCTGATGCCTCAACTGTTTTCAGGAGACAAGCTGGTAATTATGATGTACTAGGACGATCTTTTGATTGAACACAGACAATAGACCACACTGGGACTCACTACCTGCAAAGAAGTCACAACTACCTAAGCATCATTTTAATGGGGAAAAGCTGACAGTCACTTACCTGAGGCAATTCTAACATTTGTCTACAAAAAAGAGCCCCTGTCAGGACAGGCCATCATTTTAATATAACCAGTAACAAACAGGGTTAAGGCAGACATCCATTTAATTCTCAAATATGTTTGCCTCCCTCTATGTTCACAACAAAACAAGTTTCAATCACTCAATAAAATGGATCCTACCAAAAATCCACTCAAACCAGAAAAATATCAACAAGCTCAGCCTTGTTACTGAGCTGCAGAGTCAACAATTGGAGCAAGTATTCTGTCAACTTCTTGTCTGGCAATGCCCCAGTTTTTATTTTGACAATTGTGAAAACAAGCTCAGCCCCCTGATATTGTAGAAGTTGAAGGACATTCTATATGAAGATGTGCTGAGCTGTTTTGGGCTTTCTAGCACAGAAAGTACTCCTGTCAACAGTCATAGAACATCTACTACAACTGCTAATACTACTAGTAAAGGTATGGGAAGTATGTTAAAGTGGAAAAAAGTGAGTGAAATTTGAAAGGATAAAGAAATCAGAACTCTTTAATATCTAAATTGCTGGACCAAAAAAAAAAAAAAAAAAAAACAAAAAACAACAAAAAAAAAAAACAACTGCAGAGGAAACTGACATCTAGACTCTTTAGTCATGTATTCAAGGAAAGGAAGATATAACAAACTAGCACCATACTGGCTTCTCTACAGAAACAGTGCACTGTTGCGTAAATTTACTACTAGCCATGAGCGCTCAAAGAAGCTGCTACCACAGGGCAGTCAACAAATTTTGAGTTCAAACCAGAGTCTTCACTCCAGAAGTGGTAAACTAACACTTTGTTTATAGCTTCGTTTAAGAGGCTAAAGCTTAGGACTTGGCAATCCAGTAGCAAGGAAAATTTATGAAAAACCTTTCATCTTAACTAGCAGGTAGCTTCTATATTTTCATTTCATCTTAAATGCTGGCATCTGCTCCAGAAAACTGGCATCTTATCAGGAAATCAGCATCACATGGAACTATTAGCTAGTCACAATGAGATTTCTATTTCCTCCCCGCACCTCCCAGCAAGAGTTTGGGTTTTGTTCTTTAGAAAAGCATTTGTTCGTGTGATGTAAAACTTATGTAAAATTGATATTAAGTCCTCCCTCTGTGGTATTCAAAGGTCTTCTAGTGATAACAAGTTAGAAAATCGATACTAACAGGAAAGCTGTTCTGCCAGAGATCTCTAATGGTTACACAATCTACTTCTGTGACTTTAGCTGTAAAACTAACTAACTGCCTCGGTTAAATTTTTCAAAATTCTTTTTACCTCAGAAATGGGAAAATTATCTTCATGACTGGAAGAGTCAGTGTGCCATAACACAACCACACATCAGCCCAGCACACATTAACACCTACAGGCACTGTATTTGTTGCTGTCTTGAATGTGCCACAAGCATTTCTGAAGCATTGAGCAGAGCACAAAGGTGATCGAGAGGCACTAATGTCTAAACTTACTTCATTTAGAAGGAAAGCCAATCTTGTGAGGCACTGCAGAAGTGGAAGAAATAGTTCTCATAGAGTTGACATAAATAGCATGTGTAAGCAGCATTTAGTATCATTAACAGGTGGTCACAGAACTAGTAGTTCTCCACTTTCACACTGAGGTGTGAAGCATACAGCCACAAGAATCACTAAGTAGTAACAGCAGATAAAGGTATGGTGCAGTTAAAGTATCAGAAAATACAGCAGCACTTAGCTCTGGCATTGACATTCAGAGATTTAATTCAAGATTTGTCTTCAGGTCCAGTCAACTTTCCTTCTTCTCCTCCTTCCCTTTTTTTTTGTGTGTAAATGATTGCATTCAGTACAAATTTACTTGAATTTAAGAAGTCTAGTTTTTCAAGTTAGAACTCTACTGTTTTATAACATGGTAGTTACCAGTTACTCCAAGTACCAAAAAAAACCCCCAACCTATTTTCCTAGTGTAGCTAACAATGAGTTACAGGGATATAATCATGTCACTGTAGACCGATGTATTTTATTATGTTATAATTTTGTTTCCAAGTTCAGATTTACTTTCCTCACATAGCCTGGGTAATGATGCTGCTTATATTCCAGTTCTGACAGGGAGAGATATCAACAAAAACACTAAAACAGTCTGCTCACCTATCAGTAGGTAATAAGCCTCTCAGTTCACATCTTTAAGTTGCTGGTACATTTGACATGGTGGTAAGTTCCTTCTCTTTCCAAAGTTTCAGAGAAATTTATGAGCAAGATGGACACAGAGCCTCTTCAAGTGCTGCATTTCCATTTTACTATATTGTGTAGGTGTTAAAAGTTTTAAGCATTGCAAGAAAACACACTTAAGTTCTAGTGACTTTTATGCAGTTATCTTTTCAAAAATTCAGTTCTCCAAAGCAAGAGAGAACACTTCGACAGTTGTGTGTTGTTTTAACTCCCTTTAGAGAAACTAGTCTTTCCAGAAAGCCCTATTTTGCTCTATTTTATCAGTTTTCATCAATAAATGCAACTACTAAGAAACCAGCTGTTCCACTACTTTTCAGAACCACCCACCTCACTACTGGTTGTCTATTTAAAGATTTTCATGAACCTTGATTTGCTACACTCCAGTGAGCAAACCCTTCCAAAACACAGGGGATTACCTACACAGATTACTTACAAATTACTTACATAGCTCTGTGGCAAAAAGCCACTGCCTTAGAATTTGTAGAACCTGTGGAAGGCCAAGTCACTCCAATCTACCTCAGCAGATGTCAAGTAGCATGTTCCCACCATCCACTTTTTTTTAAGAGAAAGCTTTAACAGCACTAAACCTCTTAAAGAGGCTCTATCATTTATTTAATAAGTTATCAAAACTGCCAAGATAAGAAAAAATATGGATGAAAAAAAAATATAGAAAAACAGATTGGCTTTCCTTTCTTCTTGATTTTAGAATTTAATTTTATATCATATTTTTAAATTATTCTGTGTGAAAGCCTGTATTACAGTGGTACGGGAGGCTGCATTTGCACTTAGTAAACAAAATGGAATTTTTTTCCAAGTTATTCTACAGCAGCTCTAAACAATCTAATTTCAACATAAAGTATCTTCAATGATACTGAAAAGCTGTTCTTTGAAATGCGTCACACCCACAGAGACAACTTGAAATAAACATTAAATGTCAGGTAGAGAATTTCCATCTTCTATACCAACAATAAATAGCACTTACAGCTTTAAGCCGTTTTCAAGAAAGTCTCCTTAAAATCATGAAGTGAGTTATTTAAAAGAGGAATCTTGGATAAAATATTTTCTATCAACTTGAGGGAAGAGAAACATCAGATTTTAGTTTTATACCCCCATCGACACCATTTTGCCCACAGAATTTGTCTGTAATATAGAATAATATTCGTTAATATTAATATAATATACTTATTATAAGTGCCATTTACTCAAGAAGTGCAAGTATGGCTAAAAATGTCAAATATTTATTCATTGCCTGCATTGCAAATTTATATTCAACAGCATGCTAAACCAGAAAAAACCCCGACAGATCAGACAAGCTTTTTTCTAAAGTACTTAGTTGCTTGCTTGTACAGATGCATTACCATACTACATTGAAAAGTTTTCTAGCTCAGTGTAAAAAAGCCTGGAAAAGTACAAGTGATCCAATCATCCCTGGATGAAAGACAGACCAAGTTAAGGAGCACCTAACAAAATAATGTGTTTGTTTACAACAGGATGACATTCTAGGCTAAACTTGCCTCATGCTCTGAAGTGCCTAAATATTAACTGGTACTGCTAGTTTTTAGTAATTAATATAGTATTTTCTTCTCCTTCTGCATCTAGTCAACAAGTCTTCTCTCTCTCCAGAATGTTTTGAGTCTTCAGCATGAAAGATTCAAGTTGTAAAATCCTTTCATTCACAACTTTCTACTGAATGGCAAAGAACAGCAGGTTCAGCCCTTGGATTCTGCTTTGCATAAAGGAATAAACACTGTTTATATAGCTCAGCTGAAAAAAAAACCCTGCATTTACAATACAGAAGGCAGAAGGAGAACACATTTTTAGGGTCATAGGGTTCTACAGCCCTCTTCTGAAGGTCACCTGAAAGGGACACTAGGACACTGAATTCAAAATCAAGTAGCAGACTATATTTAGACTGATTTTAATATAATCTATTTTTTATTCAAATGATAAACTTTTCTTAATTTAAAAAGGGTAAAAAACTCATGTCACACATATCATCACTGACATACCTTTAGTACATGAATTAGAAATAAGGGTGAGGTAAGGACAAAGCAAATGCTTTCACATTCCACCAAAAGCCTTAAAGTTGTGTGTTAGAAGAAATACCAGAAAAAAACTGAAAGGTGATATAACAGTTGTAGGCTATCTCCCCTCCAAAAAATAGTACCTTTGAACATTTACTCTGTAAGTAGATTTCTTACTTGTTATTCCTTTAAAATGCTTCTCTTCTCAATTTTGGGAATGCTGGATGGATTTAACTGCCTGCTGCAAAACAGCAGTCCAAAATAAACATCATCTAAAGGAATTCAGGATTATCATCTAAGTATGAAAACACCTTTTAAAGTATTATGTATGAGAAGTAAAGTGAGAGCCTATTTCAAGCGTATTTTATATGCCCAGTTCCCATAAAGGGTAAACAAACACCCTGTGGAAATGCATGCAGATTATGATCCACTGCATATGCCTGTGCAAACATTACATGCTTCAGTAAACTCCCCTAATCTTTTGTTTGCAGAAAACTACCCCCCACACAGTCTTAAACACACTGGAATTCATATATGAAATAGACAAGCAAAATCCTGCTAGTCTGCAAAGAACTTCCACAGATTTCCTGCAGTTTGCATGGTTGTGAAGGTTCAACTGACAACAATAACTTAATTGTATTATAAGGGAAAGACAAACCTGGACTTGCTGAAAAGCTTTCAGTCTCTTCTTGAATCTAGAAGGTAAAACAAAATCACATCCTCGAGCTAGCAATGCCAACTCCTTTCTCAGATCAGGATCTTGCCGCAAAGAAATCTCCTTTATCCTCATGTTTTCAGATTTCATATAATGTCTCTGTGTGCCAGTCCAGGCACTTGAGTCCCAGTAAATAGCAGAGCTGCTGTGTTATCACACAGTGCCACTTAAAGCAGCAGCTGCGCCCGAGTTCTGTGATATTATAAGAGTCAGCTTAACTTCGCCTGCTCCATACATTAAAGGGAACTTGGCTGGAATTGCAAAAACAGATTGGAAAGTCACTTTGGGGGCCTGGCCTTTCATACATGCATTCCAGAGTCTAAATGGTACAGTATGGAAAAAATAAACCTGTTTGGGGAAGCATCTATAAAAGCAGATTCCAATTTTAAAAAAGCAAGCCCTACAGGAATGCAGAGAGGCCAGCCCTGGTCATTTTGTAGCTTCTTCCTCCTCCCATCCCCCTCAGCTTTCCCTTCTGTCACAAAACACTCACTGTCTAGCTCCAACCGAGTATCTTGCCAAAGGATAAGGCTTATTGCACAGCAATTAAATTCCTTTTGAACTCTTCAGCCCTTTACGAGGAACCCTATCACACCGGGAGAATTAAAACAACAGAAAAAGCTGCAGATGGGCTCTGACTGGCTCACATAGTTTTATGAAATAGTTTTTTTTACATCTATCTAGATCTAAGTTACTGTACTGCAAGAATCCAGTAATTCAAATGCTAAGGCAGAGAGCAGAAGAAATTATGCAACCACTGCCACAACGAAATGCTGCTTTAAGTCACATATCACAGAAAATCTCCATTAGAAATATGAATGTTGCAACAAAATCTGACAAAAGTTGACAACATACTTTTTTCTTCAATAGGAGTTTTATAAACCTTAACACCCACATACTGAACTGAAATGTGACAGGTATACGGTAGCACTAAAATTAGAGTCTGCTACCACTCTATTTCAGCTTATTGAATCTCAAATACTTTTGGGGGTGTGTGTGAGGCAACGCTTTAAGTCCACAGCATTCTTCAGAGAAACAGAAATCTGGTAAGTTTTTATGGAAATTAAAGTGACCTTCTGTCCTTCCTGCTTTACAGTCCTAGGTACATTAATTGATAACTGATGAAGTTTTCACAATAAAAGTAGCAGAAATGCTACTATTTTGATGAATTTTGTTTCAAATATCATTATTACAGCTATGAGCATGGCAAGTCTTGCTATTTTGGTTCAAGATGCGAACACCTTAAGCATCCCCAAATTCTCTAAAATATTGGTATGTTGTCTGTACCTTGCTGAGCACAAATTTATTTACTAACAGCATAAATGGAAAGATCTGGTCAGTCTCACTCTGCCTTCAACCCTCATGGCTTTATACAAGGCCACCTTATTACACAAAGATGTACAGAGCCTGAGAAACACTAAACCAACTCTTTTACCACTAAAATTTTACCCACATGCTGTGTTATCTAAAATCTTTAGCCCTATTCATCTATTCATAGCCATTGTCATTTAGCAATATATTAAAACCCCACAGTAAATACCCAGATAAGACTAAGTACCAGTGAAACATTTGTCTAAATTGTATCCTTTTGAGTTCATCACACACTGATATAAAGTAAATTATGACAAAAAAATTGTTTTCTTGTTTTTGATTTAGCTTCCAGTTTTCCCTACACGCTGCTTTATTTAAGTTATGAAGAAACTTACTTTGTTCAGAAGCAGGAGAACAAAGAAATTGATGAAGCAAGAGTTGAACTTATTGTGCTTGGCCTGAGCAGACTATTGAACTGCATCAAGCAAATCTGGCTGTCACTCACTATCTTTTAGGAAGATCAAATCAATTAATCTGTGATATCCCTTGGGCCACAGGGAAGGTAGTGGGGAGCTGGGCATGCAGCACATAACAGCAGCATTCCTGGAACTTGAGACAACCTTGAGGTGTTAGAGTAGGAGAAGAATCCCACTCTGGCAATGGATACCCCTCTCAGACCCAAGATGTTTGGGATGCTCAGAAAGGTTGTATTGCAATGCAGACTGCATTTCAGATTAGAAAGCAATTTAGGTGAGAAGATAGCTTACCTTACTTTTAAGTAAGGCCTGTTTTTCCCTCTTTTCACCAGGTGATGCAGTCCCATTCACTACTACATTTTCGGTCCTGTTTGAGGTGTCTGTAACAATGTCATTAAGGTGACTGACCTTCATATGACCTGCTGAAGAAGCCTCAGGAAAATAAAGAAGTGTTCTGAGGTGTTTTGGAAGGAGTTCCAGATCTCTTTTTTTCAAATGGAGTTCAGAATTCATCACTACTTGACCAGCATATTGTGTTCAGTGTTTTGAATGTTCTGTATTTTGTTGTCATAGTATTACTTCACTGCCTGAAGTAGATATTAAGTTAATCCCACTGTTAGCCTAACACTGTTTTAAGACTATTGTCCCTAATTTGGTTCCAAATCTAGTGGTCTTTTATACCTGCATAAAATACAGTTGTCAGAAGTTCACAAATCACAATATATGAAGAATTTACATGCAATTCAGCATTTAGTTGCAATACATTGTGAGAGGTAAGGACACCGTCAGCTGTTAATCACCTCCTTTTTACCACCTCAATGGAAAAGGGTTTTGTATTGCCACATAAGGCAATAAACATTTGTAAAGCAAGGTGGTCAAGACCCCCTGAAATCTGTTTTAACCTTTTCAGACATGAATCAGCCACAGGAGAGAGGGAAAGTCAGCTTCCATCTAAGACTGAACTAGGAGTGTTCGGGTATAATGTTACATTTATTCTAAATCTGAATTCTCTCTGCTGAAAGCTGTGGCAAACTCCTTTCCTGGGTGAAGGGCTGGATGCCAGCCATGAGGCTGTTCATGTATCCTGGCAGCTTATTATTAGCTAGATAAACAGAGAGGAAGATGCATGCTCAGAGCTTCCTTCCAAAGCTAAAGATACACACTATGAATGGATCTGACTCAAGGGATCATGGTAGAGAGTTTACCACTTTAACAGAGATCTGAATATACACATTAGCAGTGTAATATGTATGTGGCTCTAACACAAAAGTATTAGAGTGAGACAAAGATATGGATCACCAGTATTTTGGGTAAAATGAAAGAATAGAAACCTGAAGAATATATAAAAAAAACCATAAGCATTTGCTGACAAAAATGTACGTTCTTGTCAGAAGCATATGTTGACAGCAGATTTTAGAGATTATGGGGAACTGATAAGAAACCTTTGATAAAAGCATTCAAGCATTACAGGAAGCTTCCAAGGATAGTATGTAATAAGATGTATTCAGCCATAGAAAACCTTTAGTTATTGGGTTGAAGACTGGACCTCAGCACCATGTGAACCAAGACAGAAAGCCTATGGAAAATGTTTAAATAAGGCAAATTAAGCAATTATTAAGCATTATTTAAATGCCTTTAAATAAGGCATTTTTAGGCAAGCCAAATGGCAACAGCATGCAACCTAATTAGAATCCCTCAGACTGCAATGCTACAGAAATTAGTGGCTCCCAGGCTGAGGAAAGAATAGCCAGATCTCCACAAAAGTCAATGTAAAGTGTTATGCAACCAGTATAAACCTTTCTGAAAGTAACTGCCTTGTGAGGGGCAGACAACAGCAGTTAAGATAACTAAGGCAAGGCAGCAGTTTCCTCAACATAGATAAAAGATGAACCAGCACAACTAGGTTTAACAGTGAAAATCTATTTCAGTGGAAAAGAGGCACTTCAAGTTCAAGCAAATAGTTAAGGAAGATCTACAAAGTCTGGTAGCTAAAAAACCTAAGTAAAACACAGCTACTACAAGGCAGACAGAAGAAATTACACACACATTTTAGAAGACAGACAAATGAAAACAGCAATTATTTGCTAGAATAAGAAAACAAGCAAACAAAGAAAAATATGAAATGCTAGGTGCCTTCGATATAGTGGAAAATGCTATAACTGGATATGTCCCAATATTTGCATAAATATTAGGCATTTGATAATTAATTAGCTCCTAACTCTTTAGATAAACACTTTAGTCAGACTGAACTTCTAACAAACCTAACCCAAGAGTCACTATCACTATGCATCCCTAGATCTCCTGTAGATGACATTCACCCCTTTGTAGCAGTACACTGAAAAAAACCTAGGGAGATGAAGTCTACAGTGTCTACATCACAAAAGGAATCAAATTGTTCTGCTCTTACCCAGCTACCCAAGCTGACTGCTTTAAACTTACTGTTTTCAGAATGATTCACGAAAGCAACAAACTGTTAGATGTCACCAATTTAAAAATAACAACCAACAAAAATCCACCTCCACAGGGAGAAACTAATCCTTTGGCCTTGGAAGGAAGTTCAAGTGAACTTGGGTCCAGATACATATGGCTGCAACACTTCCCCCATAGTACATGCAGGAAACTTAAAAAAATCAGTCTTGCATATGCATGCCTTCTCTTCCATGCTTATTTACATTTTCCAGTACTCTTGGATTAGACAGAGTAATGCCTGGAGGTTCTTTCTACAGCTGCTAGGAGAATCCAGAATTTTAGGAGGCAAGAGAGTGAATAAAAAGACACCAGTTAAATGCAAGTTAAATGGTCATGTTGGTAGTCCAGGAAGGATGGGCTGATCAGATTCTCTGCACATTACTAAAAGAATGCCATGTATGCACACCATGCCATAGGCTGGTATTAGATTCTAAGCAAGATAAGATACATGTCACCTTGCTATGATTACACTGCCTAAACTCCAAAGACATAGCGTGTGCCTTTTTAGATTGCTAACTTAATCTGGCAGACTAACTTAGCAATCTTCAACACTAGATAATATAAAACTGAAGTCTGACAGTTAATGCATGGCTTATATTCCTTCTAGAAAATTCTCATGCTCTCTGCCATCTCAGGAAAACGTTATCAGCTCACATTTTATTTATTTGAGTATAGCAAACAAATTTTCAATGTAAACAGCTTGTTGGAATCATACTCTGTAGATGAAATTATTTAATATTTAGGATCTTCAGATGACCTTGTTAATCAGATCATGAAAACCAGGTACACCCAAATTCTTGCTGCTGAGGTGGCTATTAAACAGACCAAAACAAGCAAAATTCCTAGAATGGATTATACAAATTAAAAATCACACCTGCTTTAATAAGATTAATAAGGTTTTTACATTTTAGACAAATCACAATGCTACAGAGACTACCCACAGAGGAAGCTATAGTCTACCACACAGTCATTCATAATGTTACCAAGGCAAGCTTCTGAATAGCAGAATAGTTTGAAGTGAGGCTTGGGCTGATGCAGAACAGCAACGAAATTTTCCTACAGGAGACAGAAGCTTTTATAGCAAGCTTATTGCTTATGCACGATGCAAATTTTCAGTCATACAGGCCATTTTTTTGATCTTTAGGAATTTCTGAATTGGTATTGTTTTGTGTCACCTTAATTTATATGTTGACGGAGTAATCTGGTACAAAGAATATAAATGACAACATTTTATAACTATCCAGCAACTTACTTCAGCATTGCACCAGCTGTTCAGTACTTCATCATTTTTTACATGAACTGAATTTTCAATTAATCCTTTCAAAACCACATTTGTACCTTGGAATGTCACCATTCCCAAAACTATGATGATTGGTGTGTGAAAGTACAACCACAACTTTAATTCCAGAATCACAGGCTAATGTGTCTTGTAATTCAGTCTCTGAAATCACATGATGATAATTTTCAGTCAGTGACAGCTGCAGGAAAACTTACACTTTAACCTGAGATTTTCCTCCCCAGAGATCTTAAAGCAAAACCAACAAATCAGGAGGCTTACGATCAGCCAGGCAGTAAATTATAATTTACCAACCAGCAATGGGATATCTGATAGAACTCCTGTAGAGACTCACTCTAGAACCCAACTGTGTTGGTCATAAATCTGTATGAAATCATGGCTGATACAAGAAATGGACAGGCAACAGAAAATACACTGATTTCTACAGAGCTCGATGAAAAGTCATGAACCCCCAAACTTTCATGCAGGGCACACTGGTAAAGTACAAAGCAAAACAAGGAGGCAGAGCAGAGAAGCTGGTCATTGCATGATATGGAGAAAGCTAAGGTGCTCAATGACATTTTTGCCTCAGTCTTCAGCAGCAATATCTGTAGAGAATATCTAAAGCTAGTTCCACATGAAATGAAACCAAACTATGCACAAGGCTAGTTAAGCTCATAACCCAAAAACCCAAGGAGCCTATTATGTCTGCAAGTACCTGAAGTTAAAAAATAGTATATGGGTAGCCTTACAATTTCTAGCTATTTTTTTATATAGAATAGTGACTGCTATGCAAAAGGGGCACAATTAACATCAAGTACCAGAACACATTTTTAAATGCATCTCTTGATCACTTTCTACAGACCCATTTTAAATTGTATGTTGTCTGCAGAATATAAACTAATCTTATCTTCCATGTACATTAGTACTGGTTAACTTGAAGACAAGACCACCACACCAATCCAGTCCAACACAGGAGTTATTTACATATGATACCAGTTAGAACATTAAGTTTAGCAACCATCTGTTGTGGACTGCAGAAAACAAACGAGAACACTTAAGTGCTATCTTCTCAAATTAATGCATCTCCTTAGGTTGCCTAACTTTAATTGAATTTTTCAAGATAGTTGTAGGTATGTAAAACATCTAAATTTGCAAGACTCAGCCATATGACATTACCATTGGTATTTTGTAGATATTTCCTATAAAACTGCTTGCAGAAAAATTCTGTGCAGTCATTGACTAGATTCATCAGTAGACCGTTGGATGAACTGCATTAATAATTCTGCATTGAAATAATCCCATGCATAATTCTGGCCTCAAGCTTAGTTCTTGCTGACAGAGTAAATGTAGTGCATATGGAGACAAAAAATAAAACAAGTTCTCAACCATCATTAAGGAAAAAAAAAAAAGAAAGCCATCTCCTCTATATCAATATCTAATTTCCTCCCAGACTGACCACCTGTTAAAAGAATGAACTGGTTAAATGATTGCTTTAAAGCTATAATTAAACTTAAATGTTTTCAAAGACTGCGCAGAGAGAAACAACTGGAAGTAATGATCTCATACAGCTATGTACTTATTCTGTTTGCTTTTAAGTGACAGTTCAACAGAAGAGAATACCTGTGATTAATAAATTTCATCCAAATATTTGAGTTTGTCCTGTGTCAGGATTCAGACAAATTTTACACTTGAAGAAAGCCATGTATAATTCTGAATTACATTTTTCAGCACTATAGATGCAAAAATCCCTTCAGACCGGATACAGCATATAAGAAACATTTACAAGATTCCAGTAGCACAGAAATATCTTCATTTCAAGGGCAACTGCCACTTCAAAAGAGAACAAGAGATCACTGTTTATTCTAAGAAAGGACAATGTGTACACAGAATTAATACTACTGCTAAGAAAAGCATAACATTTATGTGCCAGGATAAAAGATGCAGTTAGAATAAAGAGCAGTATCAAAAAGCTACAACAGTGAAAAAAATTCTCTCATTTATACTTAAATGCTGGTTCTCTAATCAGGACAACAATTTTATTCCAAGCTATTCAGTACAGCAAAGCTTAAGAATAACACCACAGCCTAATACCCGAGCTGCTTATGCTGACTATTATTTCACCACACTTGAAACTACTGATGATTTTCTAGGAACAGCTAGAGCTGCACTCTTCCAGACCTCAATATGAACTTCTGGCTGTCCTTCCTGTGTTGGCACCATAGAAGGAGCTTTATTGTGAACACATTAGTGCTGACATATGTCATAATACCCTGTTATCATCATAAAAGTACATTGGTTTGATACCAGGTTATTTACAGTCTGTCTTTAAGTCACGGGCTTGAGTTGGAAGCCAAGTCCACCATCCTCCCCACTTACTGATGGGACACAGCACTATTAACACTAGCTTTGCATAATAGAGGTAGGGAGCTTATGTGCTAGACCACCTTCAGTGCTACACAGCCTACACAGCATGATCTGGTGTGCTGTGCAATGCTAATGCAGCTTATGTCACCCAGACTTGGTCCTTACCATTGCTTCTACTATTAGGCTATGCTAGGTAGCAGCTCAGATGCAGACAACATGTAAGAATAGACACTTCAAACTTCAAGGCTGACATCAAAACTTAACTACTTAAGGGAAAGAAAAGTTGGCAGGAGTACAACACTGTCATTCCTCTTACTTCCCTGATGTTTTAGGAAAAGTTTCCTTGCTAGTAGAAGCTGGTCCTCCAAAGCATTTATTGCACACCTGCAGCATGTGGAGATAGTCCACAGCTGCTATAAAGGACACAGTTTAGGCCTAGCTACCATTTAACTCAAGTCCACAGCAGAACACCTTTGTTCCAGTAAATAACTGTTAACTGTTGTTATTAGTATGCAAAATTTGGTTAGTGCTAAAGGGTTTCATCTTAGCCTCCCTTTAAATTAAAATGGACTCTAGTACTACCAATCCATTTGAGTCAACCAACTGGTAACAATAATTTGGTGAGAACATAGTGATGAAAAAAGGTATGCAGAAGTGAAGTAGCAAAAAAATTGCAAATTATAGAAATATGGGACAATAGGTTTTAGTAATTGTCACTGGATAACAAACAGGAACAGTTTGCTCATCAAGCAAAGGATATAGAAACCAATCCAAGAAATACCATTTTATCAAAGGTTGACCCTATAAAGAAATGGAAAATAACTCTGAAGTACTCCAGATCATATCACATTCTCTCTGCATCACCACCCCCAAAATGCCCATAGGGAATTCTGTGAATTGTTTCCCCAGATGCCTTGCACACCAGCTGGTTAGGATTAAACATCTTGCCTGCGGCAGCTTTTAGGCCTTGAGGCCTGGCATTTTTGACAATGTGATGAACAGTGTACAATTGTGTATACCCCATATGTTTAAGATAATCTAGAGTGCCAGAAACACTCTTAAATCCATGTACAGCAGTGATAAGAGAAGAAAGCTACAACAGCTATTCTTATTACAACTCTACAATTTCTTTTCTTCATGACAATATACACATAAAATATTCAAGACTTAAGTGTTAAGATTTCTCTGTACCTCTGATTTTGTTACTTTAATAGATTTACTAAGTCACAAGCCTACTTGCAGGACACTAAGCACTTGCAAGCACTACACAAAGATGACCAGAACTCTGCAATTACAATATTTGTACAAAGGATGCAGTCAGACATGACTTCACTGTGAATGACATAATGCAAGCCAAGGGAAGTACCTCCCCAACAGGAAAAGAAAAAACAAACAAGCAAAAAATCCAACCCCTAAACACTGTTTTTCATTTGCACCAAAACACTCCATGAGATGAATTTGCATGGTAGAGTTCTGTCTAGATTTCAAAATGTGCACGTAGGTTAAGTCAAGAGCTTGTTCTGAATAAGCATTTTCCCAGAATACACATTTAAGTGCCTTGTGCAGAGTAACAAATTCCTGTTTGAAACACCTTAGGTTTTTGGTAATCTTTATGTTTAAGACCATGTAGATTCTTCCATTTCTGAGAAAATACTCTGGACTTGCCAATCGGGATCAAAGGATTTCAGCCATCTTGAAAGGCAGCACATTCTCAGACATGACATTAGTGTTTCAGCAAAAACAGGTGGGAACTTCTGAATTCTGGATAAAAATCAAACCTAACTTCATCTACAAGCTAAGATGTGAAAAACAGAAAAGATCTTGAATACAATATCTATCATCTACAGGACCAACTTGTTTTGCTCATATGCTACTGCTTAAGGTGTTAAAATTAAGTACCAAATCAGTTTTAAGACTGGTCTTCCAAGAATGCTTCACATTCTGCAAAACAGGTTTTTCTAGGAAGTACAGAAACATGTAGCATGAAAACGTGGCTTCTTACACACTCAGACTTACAATCTGGTAATAAGCCAAGTATGACAGTTTTCTGTTACCAGCTTCACTGTTTAGTGTCCTCCCAAAGAGTTGCAGTAATATTTTAAGAAACAGGAACAGGTGTACACCAACCTTGTCCATAATCAAATGTCGTGATTCAGCTCAGTGATACAGAAAATGTGTCCTGCTAAAATGAATTTATGTCTTGTATGCTGTATTATGAGAACCATATACAGTTAGAAAAAGTTTAATAAGATGATTCCTAAGTTGATTTATATAATCCTAAAAGAAGTGATTCGCCAGCTCCTTATGGCTGGATTTAAGAGCCCCAATATTCCTAATATAACCTTTAGGTACACAGAGTTAAGAACATTAACTTCTACTGTTTTCTAGGACTGCTACTTAGAAATAAAATTTATATTGCTGGACATGCAGTACAAGCTTCAGGCTTTTAAAAGCCAACTGAAATATTTTCTTCCATTTATAGAAATGAGGACCTCAAACTTAAACTCAACTGAGGCAGGTAAAACTATTGCTCCCCACTCTGTGAATTATGATTAAGTGCACAAAGCCAGATATATTAGCTTTGACACTACAGCAGGTAGTTTATGGAGGCAGATGGGAAAGCGGTATATTTTGAGTCCTAAGAAAACATACACTGTCATGGCAGAACATGCAATTAAGAGGTTCTTTGTTATATTTTGCGAGCTGACATTGGCTCAAAGTTTAATTTATACTTCCTAAAGATTAGAAAACTTTTGGATGAACCATAAATAAACCATAATGAACCATAAATAAATAAATCTCTCATTGCTTAGAAACTTCCCCCTACTCAACTGCTTGAAAGAAACCACAACACTAATCAACAACCCAACCCTCTCAGGTTCTCTCTCAGCTCTACACAAATGATTCCACAAAACTGCAGACTGCTACTCTTTATGATTCTCTTCTAGTTCTTTTTAATGGAATCTACTTAAAGGTATCAACTAAGACACATGAAGAGAAATTACAATATGTAAGTTAGCAAACAAGTACAGCAAGCAACAGTGACATTTAATGGAAACTCTCCCTTTGCTTGCTCTTATCCAACACAAGAATAAACTGCCAACTTCCTACATTTCACCTCAACAGGAAACAATGGTGCAAACCTAAAGAAAAAATAAACCAATCATCATGTCCTGCTGTCTGCCTAATGATTATGCATCAAATACAAGCTCCTATTATTATAGGGTAAATCTAGACAAACTATTTTTGAAACTAAGAAGTAGGGACTTCAAGTTCTCAAGCTAGATTTGAAAATTAGTATTTATGAAATCAAGAGGACACTTTAGATTAGATGTTTTAGTGCTAAACAGCAGTTACATCATTACTCCTGTTGGTTAAAAGTTAAGTGTATACATTCAATACACACCAATAATAGATAAGAATTAATTGATATTCTTAAACATTGTCAGCTCTAACCTCTCTACCCATATCAACTTGAAAAAGCCTCCCTGAGACAAGCAGAGGTTTGGCCAGTTAGATGAGTTAAGATATCAAATTATGCAGAGTGAGTAGGAGTGATGACCACTTACAAATTACCAGTATAATTGTATTATACAAATGTATACTCCTACAGCTGAAATAGCATGCACATCATTTTCTATGCAGTTTTGTTTTTACAATTTATGAAAACGGCTAGAAATGAAACTGACCTGAACTGCAAATTAAAACAAAAATCTCAGGCTGGGGGCAGGGGGTCATTCAAGCATAGAGGGCATTGTCTTATTATAAATGTAGGCCTCCTTCGAAAGGAAGCATCGAGTGTACCATGCAGTACCAAAGCAATTACTTAGTTACTATGCAGATTCAGTGGAGCCAAATTTGAGTCTTGTACTAACAATAGTGCCTGGCATCAGGAGACAAAGGAATATTTGTAGTCAAGGCTGTATGTTATAAAAATAACACTGCAAGCAAACACAGGGACTTGGATTTATTCACAATTAGATTGGATTTAACAGTGGGAGGGCCTGTTACTGAAAGCATGGTATCTGAAGCATCAACACATAATCTGGGTTACCTCTAGCAAAAGTTAAGAGGTTTCCAGCAACTGTGATCTATTTAGTGAACTAAATGGCCTTTGTAAACTACCACATCTAATAGAATGTGAGATTTTTCTTTTAAAATAAAGTGTGAGATGTATTTCCCAAACAACACCTGGTTAGCTGTGGCTATCTGACCTATCTATCCAAGTTTTGGCTTTTACTCTTATTTCTCTTTCATTCTCTGATTCTAAATACAAGTCTTCCTCCATGCTGGACACTGGTCAGTGGATGCAAGGACATTATTGAAAACTACGTTTTCATTGTAAGTCTATTTCTAGCTCTTCCAGCAATTTTACTTTGGTACGTAAAATGGCTGTTAAGAAATGAAAGAATAAAGATACCAGCCCTAAACTTACTGCATTAATAGTACCTGTCCTTCAGAAAGCAATTACTCACTTGTTTTGACTTCTCTTCATCAATGTTCTGTCCACTGAAGCAAATGTAACATGTAAACTAGTTGCAACACAGAACACACAGTGCTTGAAATTAGAGCTCAAGACCAGGGCAGACACACCAAACCTAACCAGCTGTACCAGATATGGACTTTTCAACATGCCTTCTACTCTACATTTCTAAGGAACAAAAAAAAATTTCATTTTGTGTCAGGCACATATGGCTTATAAAAAGCAACAGATCTGCAAGGAGCTAAGAAGAGTCTTTTGGAGGTTTGAGCCACTAATGCCAGTGACACACAAACATTAACATTTTACATACAGTGCTGCTGCTTCACTCCACTCCCAACACCTCCTATGAGGAGGTTCAATTACTTGCTGTTTGCCCATACCACAAACACAAAATTCACTTCTATTTAAACAAATAGGTCTAATATGTATCAAAGACACTTACTGCTTTGGTTCCTGAGGATCGACGTGTTGCTCTAGCATTAGAGATGTTCCTTGTGCTGGCTGGGGTTGCCAAAGGAAGAGTAGTAGAAAGCTGAGGAGGACTGTAAGACATCAAAGGCAGTCTGGTATCTCCTAATAAGCATTTCATGGAATGGGAATTGTTATTAGCAAACATGTCATTTTTACTGTTTCCTGAGTCTCCACTACCAATCTCTGCTTTCTCCTCATTCTTGATTCTTCTCAAGCATTCCTTTAGTGTCAGCTGAGTTGCAGGCTGACTCAACCAGCACAAAAAGAGCTCATCCACCTTCATTTTCAGCACAGGTTGCAGAACTTTACCAGGTGACATTTTTATACCAGTTGCCGTTTTTGTTGGATTAAATTCAAAACAGAGGTGTGATAGTCATCTACTTATTCTACTTGGCTTTCAGTGTTTCACAGACTCCAAGGTTCCTGTTAAGAAAAACGCTATTATTTAATCTTACAGTTTTGACTAAATGTTGATATTTATTCCCTCAAGATACCAACAGGTGTTGCCAGATACATGCTAACACGTGACTACAACAACATACAGCTGTTTTTTAAGTATAAGCCATTAATCAGCCAGAGTTAATTCCCAAGAATAATTTCTTTTACAGGCATACTGTGTAAATGATGGAGACTAGAGAGAAAGTAGCTGCACTTGGACTTCTTCAGGGAGCTATCTAACGAATGTTCTCCAAAAACATGTTAAAATAACATTTATTATGACAAGCGGCCTTGAAAAGAATTATAATTGAACCTGCTAAGAAATAAACATCTAAGCAGCTTATGCAAAGGTTTAGTGATAGTACAATAAAGATTTAAGAAGCAAGCCTTTGAGTCAAGAGATTTAGAGCTAAGACCAAAGGCTCAATTTTCATTTGTAAGTCTGTGCTTCTGATTTAAAATCTCGCATTGCATAATGCAGTGCAAGATGCATTCCTGTATGAGTGATGCTCTGTCTTCCCAAGCTTCCTTCTTCAGGATCTCTCTGCCCACGTTCTGCCCCACAAGCCTAATTTGTCTGCTCACTTGGCACCATACAGTCAGATGATACTTATAGAACTATTTGACATTCACTTTCATAGTGTATTTTTAAAAAGCAATGTGAAACATAACATGACTCAAGAACTAGAATGACTTCAGGTTCAGCTGCTCACCTGAAACACAAAAAGTACATGACTGAGAGCTAGAGGACTAGAGTTAAGTACTGAGAACACACCCCAAGTTACCATCCTCAGCTCTGCAATCACCCAGATTACTTAGTGATCTGCTACAGCTTAACCACCCCTATGCTTCCTCCCAATACGTATTTTTTTAAACCTTTATAAATATTTGATCCATATGCGGAAGGCAACAAATGTTTTTCTGAAGAAGCCTTAAAACAAGCACTTGAATTTAGAAACGAGTAACACCCAGCAGAAGATCGCAGCGTTCAAGTCAGAGCCGAGTCCTCATCCCAGGGCACAACTCGAAACCTCATAATACAGCACAAGTTGAATTATTCAGCCGATGTGTTTAATAACTTAACAGCTAAGCTGTGAAACCCAAGGCCACGCCGTTCCAGTCAACACTTTCACAGCCCTCAGGGCCTCCCCAGCAAGCCCCCAGGCAGCACTTGCCCGGAGCTAAATGCACAGCGATGCCGCCCGGCCCCAGCGACCACCTCCCCGGTTGCCCAGCTGGCCCCGCCGGCAGACGGGCCGGGAAACAGCGGCTACAAGCGCCTAGCCCGGCGGACTCGGAGAGAGGGGAAAGACCTCCCGCGGGCCGTTTCAACGCCGAGGGCACAGAGCCGGGCGCGGGGTGGCAGCGGCCCGGTAACCGGCAGAAGGGGCAGCTCGCTAGGGAACGGCCGGCACCGGGGAGGCAGGTCCGGAGGAAGGCGGCGGTGCCACCAGGATCGGGGCGAAGGGGAGGGGGGAAGCGGCGGCAGCACCGGCGCCCCCCACCTCCTCCCTCCCACCGGGAGACGGTTGGCGGGAGGATGGGGGGGGGGGGGGGGGAGGGAGAAGGGAACGGCACCCCCCGCCACACCCTGCACAGGGGGCACGCGGCACCGGGACCACCCGCGTAGGTCGGGGGACAAGCGAGGAGCCCCCCGCCCAAAGGCCGCTGAGCACCCACCTGCTCCGCCACGCACCGAACCGAACCGCAACGCGCGGTCCCTCCCGCCCCTGCCTTCAAATCCGTGCCGCCCTTCCGGCCCGCCCCGCCCACGAAATCTCGCGAGAATTCCTCACTCCCGCCTCGCCGGGGACGCGGCCGACGGTCACTATGGTAACGGGAAGGGGAGGCGGCGCGGAAGGCGGAGGGCTCTGGCGGGGCCTCCCCACTCCCACACCTCCCTCTCTCCACCCCCTCCCGACCGTGCCTCCTCTGCCATGCCAGCAGCCCTTGCGGTGCCGCCGGGCTGAGGTGCCGGTGTCGGTGCAGGTGCCGGTGTGTGTAGGGAGCGTTAGGGCGGCCGTGGCCCCGGTACCGGGAAACCGCCTGGCACAGCTCGGCCGCGTAGGGGCCCATATCGGGGCCGCGGGAAGCAGCCTCCTGCTGTTAGGGCTGGGCGGGGAGAAGGAAGGGGGCGGGATGGTGGGTCGGGCCTCCCCTCCTCGAAGGTGCTGGGTTATGGCGTCAGCGGCCTTCTCGCCCTGTTGGGTGTTTGGGGTTGGGAATTTGCCGAGAGTGCTGCTCCGCCTGTGTCAGACCGATCCCCGAGGCTTGCCCTGTGCGTTCACCTCTACTGAACTTACAGGGTAGTTGTCACAAAAAGCTCAGTTTCTGGACCTGTGGCTCACAGGCTGCTTCTCCCTGATTGGTTTTCTAAGAGGAGCTGGCAAAGTATGTGAGTTGACCTTTGCTGATTCCAGCTGCTAAATCCCGTTAGAGGAGGACACAAAATACTGTTTCTACACAAATAATTACCGTAGTTGCCATTAGCATCGCAGGATTACAAATGAGAGGATGAGAGGAGGAAGAGGCTGTAGCAAATGAAGACAGCTAATCCTCTTATTAAGAGAACAGAGTGTGACAATTTATTTGCAGACCCTTTCTGCAACGAGTAGCGTATACTGGGAAGGTGCAGTTGCCAGCCTGCACTGGCACTCCTTGAGGCTCTCCGGGTGCACTTGTCAATGGGATGCTACAGAGCTGGGCCTTGTCCCTTATAATTTTTTCCTTGGTGTTTTTTACATCAGTAAGTCATGTTTTTACATCGGATCCATACTTCCACTACACTGTATTTTACCCATGTGGTTAACGCTTCACTTTTGGTTTTTATTTCACATTCCTCCATTTACCATGAGAGGCACTTTCAGATTTATGATGAGTTATGATCTCAAATCCTTGGAATATTACTGCTGTGGAACTGAGACTGTATCAGAGATGATAACATTTGTACGTTACAGTGGTTTGAAGGGAAGGCCAAAAAATGCAGACAAGGTCAAAATAGTGTAAGTACGTGAAGGAATAGGCTTACTTTCTCATTTCTGGGGGCTTGAAGAGAGGGGACACAGATAAAAAAGGGATCAGGAGAAACAAACGACTAGATGCTGTGAATGAGATCTGGTACTGTTAAACAATTATATTTTGATTATGTTTAAAATCTGTCAAAAAATCCCATATACTTGTAAGTCTGTCAGAGGCCTTTGACTTGCTGTAGACAATGAAATATATTTAAGTCTTTAAATTCTGCATTCAAGAAAACCTGTAGAGTGTTGAAAGTTCTTGAGGGAGTATCCATTTTTTGAAGCACAGCAGTACTCTGTTACTTGCCCACTGGTTGGTGAAATTTAGGAAGGATGTTTTTAGAAAATGATTGTGAGCAAAATTGCATTATTTTAAACTGGAGTAAAGCATTTGACATAACGGGGGAAGCAGATGTTATTATATGGGTAGATCTGTAAACAGTATGGAGGTAGCATTAAAGCAGGGGAAAAGAAAATGAAAACCCCGTGTTACAGATAGCAGCAAGATTTTTGGCTGAGAACTGAAGGGTTGAATTAAGAAGACTGATAGCAGAGCCACAGACATGGAACAAAGAGGACTTTTAAAACATTTTGAATGCCTTTGAAGCATTCCTTAGTGATGGTGTAGCCATCTGTTGATTGACGTGTTGAAGACAGGTGGCAAGAAGGGGATCAGAGAATGAGCTGACAGAGTTGTAGAGTTGGATATCATCTGCATAGAGATGATGCCCTTTGTTGAAACTGGCAATGAGATCTCCCAGAGGAATGAGAAATCAGAAAAAAAGAAATGAAAAAAAATTCCCTCTGAGAAATACACTTAGTCGCAGTATTCTTTGGTGCACAGTTGCTATATTCAAAGCAATTCTAATTCTGACTTTATTAGATTTTATAATGATTAACATTGTCATGAGAGAAGAATCAATTCCATGTGTCTTCTGTTAAAAAGAAGAAAGTACTCTGGGCACCATCACCAGCTTGTACCAATATTTAAAATGGACGGATATTTTGGATATGTCTCACCTCCCTACAACCTCTTTCAGGTAGTTGTAGAGAGCTATAAGGTTTCCCCTCAGCCTCCTTTTCTCCAAACTAAGTAACCCCAGTGTAATATATGATTGTAATACATGTTAATGAATTTGTATTCCTAACCAGTAAAATTCAGGAAAAGAATTAAACTGAGAAAGAAGTGAATATGGGGCTAGACAAAGCAGTTAAGGCATGTAATTTTCCACTGAAACAGTGTGAACAAAACAAGGCCCTAACAAGACTAACTTCTGTCTCAAAGATAATTAAAAGTGTAGGTCCTGTTCTTAGGACAAGACACAAGGCACTGCCAAGGCCAACTAGGTACCAAAGGAATGTGAACATCTGCACAAAAAGAACATAAAGATGTCACAACCAGCAGATAAGGGGAAAGTTATGGCTAGGGTCTGATATTGTCTTGTAACAACATAATGAAGTCAGCAAAATCAAGAAAGGTAACAAGTTCAAGCTTGAGGAAGACTTCTTACTTCATCCAAAGACCCCCTGATGACCCACAGATATCTCCCCAAAAGAGGACTCCACCTATCATGAATATTATAATGACCTGATGTAATCCCTATGAATCTGTATGTAAACCTACCTCCTTTTGAATATTCATAGAACTGTAATCAATATAAGGTAATTCTAGAGTTTTAGAGGTGTGCGTGTGAGCGGAGCAGAGACTCCACATGCACCCAGCGCTGGTTTGCTCATTGCAATTTCAATTTTATTAATTAAACCATTAACAGAATGTTGAGTCTCGGTCATTTATAGCACCAGTTTCTTCAGCCACTTCTCATGGGACTTGCTTTCTACACCCTTCACTTACTTTGTTGCTTTTCTCTGAACATGCTTCAGCACTTCAATGCCTTTCATGTAGTGAGGGGCCCAGAACTGAACATGGTACTCGAGGTCTGGTTGTGTGAGTCTGACCCCACTGATTTGCAGCTGTCTCAAAGGAGCAATTTTAATATGAATAGCCCTGGCTAGGGTGGAGGAGCTGGCTGGCCAGAGCTGAGCAGGGGGTGACACCTCAGGATGTGATAAGAGCTATTGGGTGTAGGCTATTCCTCTTCTCTGAGCACCAGCCTTCAGTGCTGGGACATCCCTCCAGGTACGACTGAGCCTCCTTGGTTGTACTTGCGAAGCACCTGGCTAAGAGGGCTGAAGCAGAGCAAGGGTGGCATCAGGAAGAAGATAAGAACTGATGACTGGGTGGAGACTACTCCCCTTTCCTGAGGGCCAACCTTCAATGCTGGGATGCCCCTGGAGGCACGATGTGCCTGGCTAAAATGGCTGGAAGAGAGGAGGAATGGCATCTGGAAGAAGAAAAGAACTGATGAGTGGGTGGAGGGCTACACCCTTCTGCTCTCCTCCAGGCAGCCTGTCTTCTAACAACCCTGGCTGACTGACAGCTGCCCCTTTGGAACAAAAGGCATTCAGGGGGATACATGGGGCTGTCCATGCTCTGGTGCAGTCTCTTGACCCACCTCCATTTCTGCACCAGACCCTGTCCAGGATCAGCGCCATCCTGAAGAACCTCACCGGACAGCTGAACCCCTGGTGGTGACTCTCTCTCTCTCATTGTTCCCACTTTCTTACTCATTATTTCTCCACTTTTCTCTCTCATGCTTTCTTACCATATTCTTACCACTTCTCTCTCTCTTATATCTTCTTTTCCTCTGTACCTCTTTTGCCTGGCTCTATATTTTTTGCCTGTGTCAATTGTCAAATAAAATCTGCTTGCACTCGACCATTTTCTATGGTTGAACTTTGTTTCACGTATCCAAAACAAAAATAAATTTTAATGTTACCTCGGACCATAACACTGGTCTCTCACCAGTGCAGAATTCAAGGGCATGATCACTTCTCTTCTGCTGGCCACACTGTCCCTGATACAAGCCAAGATAGTGTTGGCCTTCTTGGCCACCTGGGCACACTGCTGGCTCATATTCATCCAACCCCAGATCCTCCTCTGCCTGTCAGCTTTCCAGCCACTCCTCCCCAAGCCTGTAGTGGTGCGTGGGGTTGTAACCAAAGTGCAGGACCCAGCACTTGGCCTTGTTTGACCTCATAAAACTGACCTTGGCTCACTGGTTCAGCTTGTCCGGGTCCCTTTGCAGAGCCTTCCTACCACTGATCAGCACTGCCACCAACTTGGTGTTGTCTGCAAACTTAATCAATCCCCTCATCTAAATCATTAATGAAGAAGTTGAATAGCACCAGCCCCAAAACGGAGCCATGGGAAACACCACTGGTGACCGTCTGCCAGCTGGGTTTAACTCTGTGAACTATAACTCTCTGGGCCTGGCCATGTAGCCAGTTTTTAACCCAATGAAGAGGATACATGCCCATGCCATGAGCTGCCAGCTTCTCTAGGACAGTGCTGTGGGAGATGGTATCAAAGGTATTACCAAAGTAAGTCCAGGTAGACAATGTCCACAGCCTGCCCCACATCTTCTAAGTGGGTCACCCGGTCATAGAACAAGACTGGGTTGGTCAAGCAGGACCTGCCTTCCCTGAACCCATGCTAGCTGGGCCTGATCCTGCACTTTCCATGTGAGCACACTCAGTATGAACATCTCCCTAATTTTTCTGGGCACTGAGGTTAAGCTAATGGGCTCCCTGGATCCTCCTTCTGGCCCCTCCTGTAGATGGGCATCACGCTGGCAAGCCTCCAGTCATCTGGGACCTCCCCTGTTAGCCACAACTGTAGGCAAATGATGAAAAGAGGCTTGGCAAGCTCCTCTGCCAGGTCCCTCAGTACATTTGGGTGGATCCCATGAGGCTCCATAGACTTGAGTGTCCAGGTAGCACAGCAGGTGGTTAACTGCTTCCTCATGGACTATTGGTGGGGGGGGTTTGCTCTCTGTCCTTATTTTTCAGCTTAGGGGGCTGAATACACTGAGGGTGGTCAGTCTGACTAATAAGGACAGAAGCAAAGAAGTTATTAAGCATCTTGGCCTTTACCTAATCCTTTCTTATAATATTCTCAACTGCCCTGAATGCAATAAAGGATGGAGATTCTCCTGCCTCTCTTTTCATTTTTCATGTATTCGTAAAAACACTTTTTTGTTGTCCCTTATGATTGAGATTGATGGCCAGATTGAGCTCCAGATGAGCTTTTGCCTTTCTAATTTTTTCTCTATGTGACCTCATGTACAGATTACTGTACTCATCCTGAGATTCTTGCCCCTTCTTCCAAAGCAGGTAAACTCTCCTTTTTTCCCAGAGTCCCAGCAAAAGCTCCTTCTTCTGATGATTTGTCATACAGCATATGGGGACAGCCTGCTCCTGTGCTTTTAAGATTTCCTTCTTGACCATCCAGTCTTTCTGGTCCCCTGTGTCCTTCAGGACTGTCTCTCAAGGCACTCTCTCAAGCAATGCCTCGAATGCGCTGAAGTCTCCCCTCCAGAAGTCCATGATGGAGGTCTTGCTAGCCCACCTGCTTACTTCACTAAGGATCTAGAACTTAACATCTCATAGTTGCTAAGCCCAAGACGGCCTCTGACTGCCCCATCTCCCACCAGTCCTTCCCTGTTTAATAACAGCAAATCTAGCGAGGCACTTCCTCTGCTAGGGTCACTTACCAGCTCTGTCAGGAAGTTATCTTCCACACTCTTGAGGAACCTCGTAGCCTGTCTCCTCTGGCATGTTATTTTTTCAGAACTCCAATAAGTTGAAGTCTCCTACCAGAACAAGGGCTAGCAATTGTGACATCTCTGCCAGCTGCTTGTGGAATTCTTCATCTGCGTCCTGTATGTATGGTCTATAACAGACACCCAATAGGATATCCACCTTATTTGCTTATTTTCTTATTTCCCCTCGTCCTCACCCATAAACACTCGACCTTATCATCACTATCATCAAGCTCTATACAATCAAAACACTCCCTAACATAGAGCCACCCCACTGCCTCTCCTTCCCTGTCTATCCTTTCTGAACAGATTATAGCCATCCACTGCAACATTCCAGACATGAGAATTGTCTAGCCATGTTTCTGTGATGGCAACTGCATCATAGTTTTCATCACTGCTGCACATAGTTGTCATCATCACTGCTGCACAATGCCTTCCAGCTCCTCCTGTTTATTATTTATGCTGTGTGCACTGGTGTAGATGTACTTGAGCTGGGCTATCTGGTTTCATCCCTAACATTGCCATGCCACCCATAGGTTCATATCTACTAGGTCTGGTTTTATCCTCTATCTATGAACCTAGTTTAAAGCCTTCTCGATGAGCCTCACCAACCCCTGGCCAAGAATCCTTTTCCTCCTTGTGGATAGTTCCACTCCATCTCTTGCCAGCAAGCCTGGTGCCATGTAAACATTGCTGTGATCAAACAAACCAAAATTCCACCAATGGTACCAGACTCTGAGTAACCACATGCTGATCAGGTGTGCTTTCAAGTGTTCCTTTCAGCATTCCCTGCCAGTGAAGGAATTGAGGAAAACACCACCTACACTCCTAATCCCTCCACCATTTGATCCAGTGCCCTGAAGTCCCTTTTTATTGTCTGAGGGCTTCCCTTGGCACTCATCCCCACCCACCTGCTTGACCAGTAGTGGGTAGGAATCAGAGGGCTGTGCCAGACCTAGGAGCTTCCTAGTTACATCTCTGACCCAGGCCCCTGGGAGGCAGCAGACTTCCCTGTGGGTTGGGTCTGGCCAGCATACTGGACCTTCTGTTCCCCTAAGAATCTCCTAAGACAATTACCCTCCTTTTACTTTTCACAGGAGCAATCCTAATGCATGGGGCTGCTTGCTTCAGCAGCAAATTGGATGGACCTTTATCAACATCTTCATTTACCAGGTCCTCCAGTTGCAGAGTCCCATAGGGGCAACTGGGAAGGTGGGGGAGGCCAGGGAAGGATTCACCAGCCACCCTGAGGATGTACGGCCAAGTAGTACAGTACCTCCTGCCTTGTAGTGTTGGGAGGTACTGATTGCAATGCAGAAACTGAAGGCCATAACTTCCAGTTCTTGTTGGCTCTGCTGCATATAGCTTGTGTCTGACCTTGTTTTGTCCTTGACACACAAGGTGCTCTTAGCAGTACTGAAAATATCCATAAATGGCTAAATAGCAAAGTCCTCTTTGCCTTCATTTGTCACTGTGATGGTGACACAGGGCAGCAGTGTTCCTGGGGAGTGTTCCTGTTCACCATTAGCATGTTGCAGTAAGGGCTGGGCTTCTTTGCTGATAATCCTGGGTATGTACAGCTTAGACACATGGATATGAAACAGGTGTCTCCACTCCCTCTGTACTTGGTGGGAATAAAATTAATGTTACCCCAAGGAAGACATCTAACCTAGGTCAGATGTATCATGACTTCAGAGGGCCTCCTCCTCTACACTAATTTATAAGAACCTCAATTAGCATCTGAGGTGTACACAACCACATTTTAGAAGTCTAAAATTACGCAGGATAAATTTATTTGCAATGTTACATTTACCTGGCTGCACAGGGCTGAGTTAGGTGTCACAGCCAGTCTCAAAAGCAGAGACATCATCGTTCCACAGAGTGTGAGGCTGAGGTGAAACACGTGCTCAAGATCAAAATGCAGTTCACCACAGGATCTTTATGAGTCCTTATTCTAGGGCTTTTCATATGCCTGTCACACAGGGAAGAGAACTGCAGTGCCTTCTTAGACTGCTGCTTTAATGTTAATACTTCATTTTGATCAGGCTTCTTACAATGCTTTTGCTGACACATTTCACAATTTTCAACTTTAGGCATCTCAACTTGAGTTCTAACTTATATATAAGCACTAAAATAACTCTGTCCTGATTTCCTAATATGCTAGCTTAGTTGGAAGCAAGTGTGCTGCATATCTCTGACAAACTGGTCACTTTTATTTAAGTCACTGTAATTGAAAGTTTTGGCCAGAAGGGCTCATTGAGGCTGCACTGTCAAGCTGATGTTCCTTGTAAACCTTCTTATGGTATGCAGTCAGAAGGACTTCAGGAGAGCATAAATATTGCTTTCCACTTAGTGAAAGGTAAAGTCCAGCATTTTGCTTTTCAAAAAAACCCCTGCTAATCCTGGTACTATTCTGGGGAGTATGGGGAGGACTATGGGTGCCTTATGCAACCTCACTTAAACTGAAGGGAGAGGTGAAGAGAATGGTAGTAACTGGGAATCCCTTGACCTACCCACCCATATCAGCTAACCATGCCACTTCAGCCTTTCTTGCAGCAGCTGACCAAAAATAGAGCTAGGATGGTGAACTACAGGTCATATGGCCTCCAGAAGTAGCATCATATGCAAACTAAAAAATGTCAGCAATGCTGACTTAGTGCACTTGTTCAGCAGCCAGCAACGCTCTCAGAAGAGCCTGATATTGAGACTCAAGACTTGAATTTTTTCTGTCTCCTACCACTCTGAGGTGGAATTCTGCAGTAATTCTCATGCACAACCCCTTAAGAGCAAGTTGGAGGTATAATTACAAATTGCTTTGTGACTTGCCAGCTTGTGTGATAAGTAGAGGCATTTAAATATTCTTTACTTGCAGATATATTTTGTTTCCTCCTCATCACACCATGTAATTAGACTAAGGTCTTGTCATGAGCAGTTGGTCTGATGTGGGAATATTTATATTTCTGAAAAAAAAAAAAAAAAAAGAGAGTAGAAAAAAAAAGAGTATAAAGTGTAGATATGGTAAGGGCAGGTGCACTAGAAGCCAAAGAAGCAAATTGTTTAAGCAGTTGTTTGCCGTCATGGTTTTAGATTAAATCCTACTGCACATCACTGTAGGGCTAGCAATGAACATTTCTGAATATACTATTGATGTGCTGTTTTTTTCCATAGGGGCGTTGGGTTGGGAAATGTTTACAGAAGTCCAGATGTGAAGTCTGGTTCCTCATTAAGTCAACCTGATCTTCTAATCCCAGGTTCACTTATTTTTAGTGCTGTGTTTTGTCCAATGGTTTTATCTAGCATTGCATCCAGGTCACATGGAGTTTATGGAAAACTGCTTGAAATGCAGTCTCTAGGGTGGTGTTTAACAAGGTGTGCATGGGGATGTTTATGGGGTGTGAGAATGGGAGTCCACACTGTTACTGAGCCCAGTTCTCTTCTAACCTTGTCCTGGTGCAACCATCACAGGGGAGAGGAGACTCTGAGCTGTTGTATTCAGCAGCCTCCAATGCCTGCCAGCTATTTGTCTGCTACCATCCCATGCCTGGGCTAGGACCCAGTCTGGAGAACTGAGATCTGAAGTTATTTGGTGATAGAATACCCATTTCTCTGTTTTATCAGAGCAGTCTTCATCATATTACCCAGGGGACAGTGTACAACAGATAGTGTAGTGTCTCTACTAATTTTCCACTTTGGCAGTTTAAGGAAATGTAAATCGTGTGATGGACAAGTAAATTTTTATCATTTGGCATCCATAATTTTTTCTGAAATAATATATGTGTCTAGGTTATGGTCTTTGAATACCTGTGTACATACATATGTATGTTGAATGCAAACTGCAGCAAAACATGGGATTGTGCTAGCTACCAATGCTTTAATTAGGTCAGTGAACTAAAAATAATTAGCAAATTTAATCTCTGGATTACAAAACAATGAGAAGCACACAGTTAGTTAATTGCTTTGTTTTTTGTTGTTTGTTTGGGTTTTTTTGTTGTTGTGGTTTTTTTTTTGTTTTCTTATTATCTGTTAAGTGTCTGGCTGCTTGAGTAATATTTTACAACTTTGGTTAAATTCACCTTATGATCTTCAAAGCCGGTAGTAAAATTTCCAGTTTTCATAATGCTATGGGATCAGACAGCTATGCTCTGGGGGGTTTAATTCACCACTGCATTACTCCAGTTCCACAATATGATCTGTAATTTGACCACGATTTTCATTCAGCAAAACTTAAAGATTAACTATTCCTAAATTTATGAGCTAATTAGTACACTTAATAGAAACCACGTTTATAATTTCCCTGAGTTTGCTTAATCCTTCTTCATTACAGAAATCAGTTCAGATGTCCATAAAAGCTTACAGGGAAAAAAAAAAAGGATTTGTTTTCATTTTCATTAGGGAAAAGTGAAAATTCCAAAAGATTCTGGGCAGACAGAGCCACATTCTTTTGCTCTCATTAAAGACCTTTTAGTTACAGTAGTTAAAGGAGGAAAACACTGTGCAGCTCTAGGCATGTGCCTGCAACGTTGCCAACACCAATAATTTTATCACAAATTTAGTAAGATTTAGTGTTTTTCTTATAAAGCTCCAGCTTCAGAATCCCATGATTATGAAATAATATTACCTTCAATTAAATATGTATGTTAAAAAGAACCCTTGTGGTTACAAAGGAACTCTTGGAACTATACAATTGATGGCTCAAAAATTCTAAGTAAAGAAGTATAAGAGCTCTTTATTAATTTCTTTTAAATTAAGATTTTAGAGGCAATCTCAGATTTTGAGAAGTGTTTATTAATCTACATATTGTGTCAGTAGTAGCACTAATACCAGCAATGCTTCTCTTCAGGTATTTTTGTATAGGAACTGGTGCTACATTTTTGGTATTCTTTTCCTACTCTAAAAGCTTAGTTTGAGGCACAAAAATCCTACACGTTTTTGTGATTTAAATGCATGAGAGCGCTGAGGCTTAGGGTTAAGAGTTGGTTACATATTTCAGAGATTGGAGCCAGACAGCAATTCAGTCTAATAGTCTGCATGTCTACTGTTTCCTGAAAATTTGCTGGTACATGACCCCTTATATGCATATGTGTGACCCTACAACAAACTCTCTTATGTGGTGCCAAAAAATGGCATTAGCTGCAGCTGCTTTATTAAATTGCTACCCAGGCTGGCTTTCTTTCAGAGGGAACAAGACCCGAGGTATCAGCAGTGAACACATGGTGTGCCAGCCTGCACGGGAGCCTCTGCTCCCCTCCACGCTCACTGCAGTTGGTGTACAGAGGAAAA
Organism: Heliangelus exortis; assembly: GCF_036169615.1. Classification (NCBI taxonomy): domain Eukaryota; kingdom Metazoa; phylum Chordata; class Aves; order Apodiformes; family Trochilidae; genus Heliangelus; species Heliangelus exortis. Next base: position 66,854,268 of record NC_092422.1, read on the forward strand.
ACAAAAACCCTCTGGAAGCTGGGACTTATTTGTCCCTTGTCACGATGTTGTTTGTCCTTCTCTCTGAAGAAGGCACTGGAGGCACTCGACCAAATGGCTGCCTTGAGCCAAGTTACTCCCTTTAAAAGTCCCCACCTCCCCCGGGTGCCAGGGAGGCAGAGTACCCAGCAGACCCAAGGTCTGGATTTTAAGAAGCACTTATCAAATAGACTGCAGCTGTGATGGACTATTCTGTTCCCAACTACATATCCTGTCCCAGAGACAAGGTTAAGGAAATAGTCCCTGTAATGAATGCTTAGCTTTTAATATTATCAGCTGAAAAGAGAAGTGAACGTGACAGCAATCAGCAACTGCCAAGATACAGATCCACCATTTGAACTCATAAAAGATCTGGGTCACTAGAAGAATTCTGGACTATTACGGAAATGAGAAAAGTGCAAGCTGAAAGAAGACAAAGCTTGCATAATGTCCCACGTAGTTCTGGGGAAAATAATTGAGGCTAAAAAAACTTGTGAATGTGTGGGGAGCATTCACAGGGGCTCAATTTATCTGGGTGATGCAGACTTCTCCGGGCTTGAGCTGGGTTCCTGAGCTGAACTGCTCTCCAGAAGAGGCTGTTGGTATCTCTTGGTTGTGTAATCCCCTATGGGACTTAATGTCCACAGGCTAGAACCACCACAGGGAATAGTCCCTGTGGTAACATGAAACCATATTTTGTTCATGTTTTAATGGTGGCATTTGCTGACTTTTAAGCCCCTTCTCAGGTAGTCTTACTGTTCTGACTGCACACCTACCTCTTCTACAGGGAAGAGCACTAAGAACTCTTCTGGAAGGACCAAGATCTGAATGTAACTTCTGAAAAAAACAAAATATTTCTCTGATTTCTTTTCATACTATGTTGCACAAATTTCTTTCATATGTGTGCCTTAAAATTTTCATCTTGCCACAGAGGTGTTCACTAAAGGAGTTCCAAATAAATGTCAGCAGAAGTAAGCACACGCACCAAATGCCCTTAGTGTTCTGGACCTTGAAATGCTGCTGATAGGTTAGTCAGAAGTATGTGCTTATTTCCTGTTCTATTCAGGACAGAGTGAAAGCTTCTACTTGAATTATTTCAAAATCACATGCTTAAATCTTGTTCTGTGACATCTTAAGTTTATTTTTCATAAAATAATAGAATGCTTTGGGTTGGAAGGGATCTTTAACTAGTTTCAAACTCGTCCAGGAGCAGAGACACCTTCCACTAGACCAGGTAGCTCAAAGCCCCATCACATTTTTGTGTTTCTGATTATGTAACACACCCCACAGGCTATTTCTCTGTGTATCTATTTAGTATCTGTTAACTTTAACCTGCAGGAGAATGCATTTTAATGACTTCTATTCCTGCTAGTCCTGCAGAAGTAAGGGATCTGGGAACTGGGAATTGGGGTCTAATTTCTTATTCATCAGTGTACGTGTTAGTGGCTTCCATTGCAGATGGAACTCATGAACTGCCTTTACACCAGTAGAGTGATGCCATGTAATGTTTAGTTCCTAAATTGCTCTTGTAGGGCTAGGCTGGCAAAAGGCAATCTTTTATTTATCTGAGGCTTGACTGAAATGAATATATTTGTGTGTCTCTCCAGGTTCAGCTCTTCTCTTGTGACTGTGCTGGTGGATCTCAAGTTCCTGTTCTTGCTAAAGCTCACCATGTCCCATCAATGTTTCTTAATTTGGAAGAGTTTATTCATTATTAGGAGCTTCTGCTTGTAAATATTCCTAATGTAGCCACTGTTCTTGAGAGTCTGAGTACTTATCCTGTTCCTGAGAGTGCTTTTGTGTATGCTTTTTCCACATACCTCACACCCAGCCTTTACTCTGTGGCTGTGAAGCTGCAAAACCATTAAGGTGAACTCCATTAACAGGTTACTTACAGAAAATAAGTGGCCAGTGAGTATGCCCAACTCTATGCAAAGCTCTATGTTTCCCAAGAGGAAGCCTGAGCTTGAGTGCTGCTTGTGGTGTGGAGGAAAGAAAAATGTTCTCCCTGGGTTGTGGAGGCCACCTGATGTCAACCAGGTATGGGAAGTTAATGTGAAAGGAAGTTCCCTTCATCAGCCTGGCCTGGATAACTGCTGTGCACCAGGTAAGTGTGTGTGAAGTGAGAGCATAAATAAACATGGAGGAGGCTTCCCTTTTTGCACAGGTTACAGTACTGTCAGTAAAGGCAGCATCTGACTGCATTTTTAACACAGTGCCTTAACATTTAGGCTTCTGTAATGCAGTTTTAATTAAATGCTAGTGGTGCCTACATTTAAGTATTCCTTGTGGCTTAAATACTCCACATAAATAGAAAATATATAACTTAAATACCATATTTAAAAAGCAGACAGGGTAATTCCATGTATCTCAAGAAGTAAAGAAAGGAAATGTTGGTAGAATTTTTAAAGCAAACGGTATTTATGCAGCATCATTATCTTCTTGTTTACCTGGAGGCATCTTGTGTCCATTAAGTCCATGTGTCTAAGCATGCTGCATTAGTAGGGTGGTGCCAGCATTAAGTTGTTCAGATAAATTGTTGTTTAAGGGTTGAGTTTCAAAAGCAGCAAGATGGTTTTCCAAAATTAATCTGGTAGTCTTTTGAAGATAATGAGATACCTGATCATGTTACTTGACAAAATTTTGGGCATGGAAATGAAGCATTACAATTCTTTAGTGTATCAGATGACTTAAAGTGATTAAAAAGACTGTTTCTTTGTCTAAAAGCATTAAAAAACGTGTTAAAAGGCTTCAGTAAGCCAGCACTGAACATTGCAGGTACATACTGGGAACAGATCTGGTTTTCCCCCAGTTTTGTAGTTGTTCATTTGAACACTCTTAGGAAGATGCCTGCATTTTCCTTCAATGGTTGCTTTTCACATGTTCTAACCTACATAAATTCTTAATGTTTTACTATACTTTTTGCAACGGAGATGTTATTGGTTAGATAATAAGAAAAAGTCCCACTTCTACCATGTAATGTGCATTTTTTGCACCTTATGAGAATATTGAATAGACTTCATTATTTTTTTCAATACAAGTCTGAATTCTACCATTTGATTACCTGAACCAAAAGCATTTCAATTTGCCATCCATCACCCTGACCAGTGTAAAATGCTGAATATTCAGATTAAATTGGAACTTTTTTTCTATGAATAAGGAATTTGATTCAATTCTATAATATACAGTGTCTCTGGGGAGAGGAAATTGAGCTGAAGGTCGCTGAAGGCAAGTGAGAAAATTGTATTATCCAAATACAAAATTCTTTTTCTTATCATCAAAACCTGAAATACAGCCATGGGGAATAAGGGGGTCAAGAGAGAATTCAATTAGAGATGAAAATGGAAAAGGTGCATTTTTCAACTTGCCTTTCATTTTTCCAAACAAGTGGCAGCAGTGAGCTGTATGAGGACAATGAAATATTTGTTAAGCAGTTTAAACTTTTTTTTTTTTTCCATATAAATCAGAAAATTTTCTCAATCAGTTATAAAGAGATAGTGAATGTCCATATGAACATAGAGTGTCCAGTTCTTCATAGCCTTAACCATTGCAGTTTAATCTTCTAAATCAGTGGTGCAGGAGAGATGATGAATACCTAATTGCAACAATTTATATGAAAAAAATTGTCTTGTTAGGAAAGAACAAATCTTGAATATTTATTAGCAATTTCCCTCTAAGACAGTGTACAGTAACAGTTGCTGCACTTTTTCCTCCTGAACTCACAATGTTAAATCATAAATGTCCAAAATACTTGTAGAAGCATGGTGGTGTTATACCATAAAAATGCTTGCTTTTATCTTTATTTATTTTAGAGCTTATCTTTGTTTATTTTACTGCAGATACCAAGCACTTATGAAATAAACTAGACCCTCTCCAATGTGCCCACCTCTGAAGAATCAGCAATTACAGTTACAGGCTGTGATTTAGCAAATAGCTGCTCTGCTTGCCCAAGTTCTCAGCTGCATGACTGGTGTTGCAGCTGCCAGTCCACCTCTGTCTGCAGGATAGTTTTCCTCTTGTTAAAGGCATTTGAGCTAGTGCTGAAGCTAATGTTAGAGAAAAGATTTCTTAGAATCTTAATTTAGTACCTTCCTAAACTTGGTGTGTAAATTATACAACGATTTACAAAATTAATGTGAGGTAGTTCAGGCATTCTTACTCTGTTTTGTTTGCAGTCACTTCCTAACATGTGTCCTTTCCAAGACAAAATCGCTTTGGTATTTGCTGAAACCTTTCTATATTTGGTAAATGATAATTTTTAATGGTTTATAATTTCATAACTGTTTGCAGTCTCTCTAATTAGAATAGACAGTGTCATATATAACCAAGCTTTCAATTGTGTTCTAATTATAAGGAACACAGGATTCATACTGCAAGCACCAGTTCTGAGATTGGTCTGGATTTGATGTCAGCTAAAACTTAGTGAAACTTCTTTCACATTCTATGGAAGGTAATTTGAAAATGTTGTTACTCTTGAAGCCAAATGCAGTAATTTCTGAGATACAACCTGAAAAGCAATCTCCAAACTTTACCCTACGGAATCTGAACATTGCCTTTCCAGTGTATTTGTAATAGTTTATAATTATTAAAAGCATGTTATATTGACCGTGAAGATATTCTGCCTGTCAACAAAACAGTCTCATTTAAAAAAAATGAAATTAACAATTGAAACCTTCATTCTGTATTGGTGCAAAGATGGTATGAGCAGGTGTGAAATGAGGCCTCATGCCTCTTTGTGAGCAGATGTGCTCAGTGTTTTTAGGAATGAAGCAGTAGTTTAAGGGAATATAATGAAAATTTACCAGTTAACTAACATAGGTAGAGATAATAGTGTATGTGTGTATTATGGAATGGAATCTGGTTACCATAGCGAACCTCTCTCTGAGAACAGAAAACAGGAGGCCTCAAGGATGTTAAAGTAGGCAGAAGCATCAAAGCTGGGTAGTACAAGTTCTGTGGTTTCGGAAGGTGAGATAATGAAGAAAAATGTTGCAACTTGTCCAAAGGGCATGGTGATGAGGAGGAGGGTGATGAAGAAACAACCACCCGAAGGCTTAGACACCACCAGGAGGCTGTAAGGCACATGGGGGAATGGGTGGTAACACATGTTAATGAGTTCTCAGGAAAGTTATGAATATGTGGAAAGTTTCTTGAAAAGTCATTAATATGCATAACATATCTGCATAAAAACTATGGAAAGGAATGTTGCCAGCACATTAGGAGGAGGATCCCCTGTGCACCCAGGGCTGCAGTAAAGGATACCTCTCAATAGCCCTGCCCAGACTCCTGAGCCTTTATTCAGCCTTTCACAGCATCAGGAAGCAGAAACCATGGTGCATGTCCTTGGGTAGGTGACAGAGTGTGTAGAGATGAATAATTTCACCCCATATTCAGAGTTCCTTTAAACACATAGCCTGAACGTTCCAAAAGTGGCCTTTTCTTGTTCCATAGGACAGAAATATCAATTTTTGAGGGTTTTTTTTGTAAAATAAAATTCTATTTCAGTTTTGTTGTGTTGTTTCATTTACGCTATAACGGGTCGTGCTACAGACACTAAAATGAACCAGAATGAAATTATTTCAGTGGGAATTCACTTTCTGTGCATTTTTAAAGAATTCACCGTCTGTATTTTATGTGCCAGAACACCTCTGCAGTCCTAATGTCTGATGGATTTGCTGGCTTTCAGTGTAAGTGAAAGAGCTCTTCTCTTCAGATTGGATTGCAGGATTGGGGTCTTTGTAAAATAAAATTCCTACTAGATGTATCAGAAGTGTCTGCATGTTATTTATACAGAGATTTGAATTTTTTTTGAAGAGGAAGAGTGTTATATTTCAGATCTAATGGAATAGAACATACTTTAATTTTCTTTTCAACCTATCACAGGAACAAGAATTTCATCCACAGTTGCTGAATTTTTAAGAGTGAAAGAAAAAGGACATTACATAGTAAGGTTATTCAGTCTGGTGCTATTTGAATCTACTGAACTTCCTCATATTTGACAAAATGTAAAATTAATGTTTTTGGAATCTGGGGACTTCAATAACCTAAGAAAATTAAAAAATAAAGGCAGTTTTACTGAATTGAAATGAAATAGGTTGTTAAAAGAAAATCAGCCTCTGGTAAAGGGAAGGGAAGAAAAATGATAAAGAGAAATCACATTGACAGACACCTCAAACAGTATGGAAACAAGTAGGTCAAAGGAGTTGTTCAGAACAATATACCTTTGGAGTATATATTATCAAAAGCACCATTAATTCTTTAGGCAGAAAGACACCTGAGATCAAACAGATGCAAATTTACAGCTAACCATTAAAAGTACTTTGGTGATGGGAACAACAGAAAATATGGAAAGTGCAGAAAATGAAACCAAAGTGTTTATTAGAATTAAAGGAAATTATGCCAAATTAATAACAAAATAAATGTAAAACAAAATAAATGCACTTGATATTTTAGAGCAAACTTAAGCCTCAACATTTGGGACTAAAGTTTCATGTGGTAGACTTTCTGCAGATGTTTGATGATTAAATCCTAAGACCTGGGAAAAGGAACTAAACCCTGTCAACCACCTGACTGTCAAGAGAAATTTAATTTTTTTAACTAACTTTGGTGAGCTGTAGACTGCTGGAGAATACAGCTAACTAGAGGCTATGCAGCAAAGCAACAGTCAGAGAGACAACTGTCGAGTAGAACTTGCACATACATTGTGAGTATGTCAAGATATAAAAAACCCTTCCCTTCCCTTCCCTTCAGAAATATCACTTTAAGAATGGAGAGGGCTGAAAATGCAAGCAACAAAAAAGGAAGAGGGTTACACAAAAGGCCTGGGGGTGATTTGAACAGTGCATCTCTTCTAAGATAAGGAGACCCTCAGCTTGGATGAACTCCAAAGGACTTGAGGCTGAGCACCACCTTGCACTTGCAAGGCCAAACCAATGGTGCAGAAAGCCAGACATAAACAGTTAAAGGCCACACATGTATTTCTTAGCTTAATCCAGGTAAATTGCTGAAATGGTAAAATCCTGCTTGAAAGTGCAACCTAATGATTGCTCTGTAGTAAAATGAAGCAAATATGTCACTTAGGTAAGAGACTGACCTACTTAATTACTTCCATTTGAGATGACGTTTAAGATATCAAAACCCTTTTACACACAGTGTTAGGATTTTGAGATCAAGCATTCAATAGTAAGGAGTTCCCAGTGGGTCAGACAGTCAGCTCAGTCCTATTGTATTTCACCTTGGGGAAAATATTACACAGAAGGAGCAGGAGAGAAGGTACTTTACTAAAGCAACCTGGCTGTGTGGAATTGCATGTCCTTGAGATCCTAGCCTGGCATTTTTAGAGCCAAATCACAGCAGTCTTTTATGCTTGTGAAGGGAAAGTGCTCTTTTTACTATTCTACATCATGGCTGGCAGCCCAGGGAATGAGCCAGGCTCTTCAGAACTATTCCAACTCCCATCTTTTCCCAGCTCCTGCCATTTCCCTCCATTTCTCCATTTCCTCCAACCCTTCTGGAGAAGTGAGGGAATGGAGAAAAAAGACTATTGGAAAAAAGCATCAAAAAAAAAAGGTCACTGTCCCTCATATGACCCCTGCTGGACTCATGGAAAATAAGCATCAAATGCTGAACGGCGTGAGACTGCCCCTTCTGATGCTGTTCTTAAATTTGCAGCCGTTTTGCCAAGATATTTAGAAAAGTCCACAAAGAGGGGAAGGCCTGTTTTTGGAGAGGGACACCTGGAGGGAACTCACTTGAGCGTGTGAATATTTTTATGGCCGTGCCAACAGATGTCATATGTATCTTTTTTTTTTCCTTCTAAAGTTTCAACTCCAGCAGCTTACAAATACTGTTGATTTTGTGGGCCATGCTGACTGAAGGATCCATTCCAGCTCATATTGGTCTTACTGGAAGAGTCATCTCTTACTCTATGGGAGCATGGCCTTAGCCAGCAGTGGGCAGCTGTGTACACCTTGGGTATAGAAGAATTTCCTGCCCATGTGTCAACAGCAGTTTCTGAAGAGCAAAATGTGCAAATGGTGTGGAGCATAACAGCCCACCTGGTGAAGAAAGGGCCTGCCCAGGAAACTCTGTTGAGAAGCAAACTCTGGTAAGAGGAATGCATTCATTACCTCTCTATATTTTGTACCAGAATCTAAGTGAGATGCTGAACACCTTGAGCTGTCAATGACCTCTGTGAAACTGAACGTTGTGACCAGCAAGGTACTGCATTAGGAGATAAAATAGGGATGCAGGTGTGGTAGAAGGCAGTTTTATTCAGCAAAATGTAAATGGACTAAAAGCAGACAGAAACTGCCAGAACTGGGTTGCAATACTCCATGGAACTGTTTGTTCCATTTAATAGAAATTTGCAGAGAGGCAACCTCCTCCCTCCAACAGTTTCCTTTTCCATTTTTACAACTCTGCAATGTGAGGGAAATACTGTAACATGATTATGTCTGTGTTCTTTTTATGTATAAGAATAAAACCCTTTTCTTTCAGCTGCAGAGCCATTATTGCAACAGTAAACAAGAAGAATGATCAATTTTAAACTGATAAAGAGTGAAAATTTTCAGTGGGTAGAATAAGTTATGTTGAGGTTATTTGGTGAGAGCAGATTAGGAGAAAGCCAGCGCTTGTGTTTATTGAGCTTTTAAAAATGAAAACCAAGCTCACAAGGCCTTGTTTATAAGCTTTTTCTTTTTATTAACAACAAATTGCATGCTTGGTATGCACATGTCCATATTGACAGTAATATCTGAACTTCTCTCCCATGCATGAATATGTACACATGTACTGATCATTTCACATACTGAAACAGCATAGGAACCCAGAGAGAGTCTGGCTTCAGGGGAACTTTTTTCTGTTTACTTTGTTGTCTGTTGGATCACAGGCTTATTAAAATACAGTTATCATTTGGCAAAATTCTCAAGCAGGATTTGTCCAGGAGTTTGCTTGGCATAAGTGCAGTATGCAATGATTAGCTTGCAGTCAGGAAGAAATAAATACATATTTCATAAACAAATACATAAACAAATCATAGTATTTGGTTATATGTGTCTACTACAGAACAATCTTTTTTTAGAAAAGGTTAATAGGTATAGAATTTCCATGCATAAGGATTTTTATTTGGTACCTGGGTTTTACAAAGACAGAAGAAACATCTCTTTCCTTCTTTGCTTCACAAGCAATTAAGAAACAAAGCCATTCCTTTTATTTGTCGTAGGACGTAGTTTGGCTGAGAGTAATAAATATGCATGGTGATGGACTTGCTGGCCTTGCATGATGGGAAGTGAGATTCTGGAAAAAGAAAGGGAAATACTAACTACCAGGTGAAAAACGTTGAGTTTTGAATTCCAGATGATGTTGTACAGGCTAGGACTTTTAAAGCATCCTTTTAGGTCACAAAAAGTACAGCCAGTTTTAGACAAATGAGAAAGTCTACACTAAGTAAACCAAACCCCCACTGATGGGTCTGTGGTCCAGTACAAAGGCTTACTGAGGACAAGCTACTGCTAGATGTAAAAAGAAGAAGCCTATTAAGCTTTGGGAAACTCTTCTTATATTCTCTAATGACCATGCTGCTATTTGCTGAAGAAGGAACATGAAAATTATGTTTCTAGAGATGTGTGCAGGGATTCCTCAGTGCTAACTCTGCACAGTTCACCAACTAAAGCTTCCCATCCTACCATCCCCAAAGGCTGAAGCACAGATAGTTGGATGGGCTTTTATGTGAACAGGGCATAAAACACCCGTCAGCTGGTGTGCTACTGATATAACTTTAAGTGTTTTGCTTAAAAATACATAACTGTGAATATTGAACTCCTGAGACAACTCCTCTGAGGATGAATAACGAAGCTTCAAATTAATCTCTTCTAAATAACTTAAGATGTTAAGGATCTGTGCATGTTACTGGGGTACCCATTCCCCTTCATGCTTGTAGAAAGAAGACAGAATGCTTCTAGCCATATTAAAGGAGCAAAGCACTGGTCTAGATTCTCTGGAGGTCTCCCAGGTGAATTTTATTTTGACATAGAATAAGAAAACTCTTCCATTTCCTATGAGTCTTCACTTTTTAACACAGGTGGCAACTTGTATTAAACTCTCAGTTGCAAGACAACTTTTCAAAATATTTCTCTGAGTAGAGGAAAACATAAAGGATCTCCTATTGCTGCTACAGCTAAAGGATTCTTTTTGTTTCCCTGCATTGTAGGACCTGGTGTAATTGGAAAATGCCTAATTCTGTCTTTTAGAAGATAGGAACAATGTGAACCTGCAAAAAGGAGAGGATTTTTGTACTTCTTCTCTGGCAATGGTACATGCTATAGGCTGTGCATGTAATGTATCTCCTGTACTGTCACTGCAGTGACTCTGGGTCATATTTGTACTGTTATTACTTTGTCAGCACTACAAAATTCCTAAACTTTTACTGGGAATATTAAACTTGCTGTTTCTGAAGTGAAGCTTGTAAATTGCATCAGAAACTACCAGGAGAAGACATGCAAGTATATTTGCACTTGTAAATTAAGCAAAATATGTGTATATCCATGTTAGCTATTGATTGGAGAAACAATCACTTCCTTATCAAAATCAATGCATCGGATAGATATCTATCTCCCTGAAGTGGAAATGACATGATATAAACACTGTCCTATCATATAAAAAGACAAAGACTCTCTGTCTTCTTGTAATGCTTTGTCACCTTTTTCATTCACTTAAAATGTGTAGTGATTTCCAAATTACAAGAGAATTTTTGTATTATTTGGGATGGCTTAGGTAGAGTTAAAATTAGCAATTCCAGTCTATTGCTTTAACTATTTTCTCTTCTGGCCAAAACTTCAGCTGTACAACAGTTATTTGTGAGGCAGTAATGTGCATGCATTCTCTTGACTGTTTTTGTTGTTGTAAGAAGCAATAACTTTGTGGCAAATCAGGTGAATGCTATGTCAGAGGAACATAAAGCTGTCGTATACAAGCATTCGTGAAAGACTTTTCTCCCAGTAACAAATGGTATTTATATCTCTTACAGCAGAATATTCCTTACCCCGGGTATCTAAATAAACCCCATGATTGCGCAGAGCAAAGATTTCTGAATGCTGCAAAAAGAGGTTTGGACTATTTTTTTTCCCCTGAAGTGCCATACTGTGTAAGTGGTCTACCAAAACAGTATTTTCCTTTCATTTTTGGAATATTTTATATTATATATAAAAAAAGGCAGTGTAACACTATTCTTGCCTCATAACCACTTCCTGTAATCTAATGCATATAAATTATAGTGTATAAAAATACCACAAAATAAGAACTTCAGCAAAAGTAAAATAGGTTTTTATGTGGAAAGATTTTTCTCATTCTGTATCTGTATTTTTCTCATCTGTATTGATGGTGGCAGCTCAGGATTTGGCTGCATCCATCCTCACTGGTGTGCAGTACTGACAAGTCTGCTTGATCCTGTGCCCTTACAGTAAGCACAGATTTAAGCAGACAGAGCTGAAAAAGCAAACCAGTGTTTTATTTAACATGTCTTTAAAATTATATTTCTGTTGCCTATGTGTTAGTGACTATGAAACAATAATCTTTATGTTTTTAATTAGTTTTGCATAAACAACCTTGATAAACAGACTTAGCTGCAACTTATGGAATAGATCAGTGAGCAGCATATACAGTGGGCAGCTGCTTTTAGGAATAGCAGGTGCTCTTGTTCAGTGGTTCCTGGCATAAGCTGGTTTCATTTGCACAGATGTTTGTCGTAGGAATAGGAATGTGTCTGTACTTTTAGATGTCAAAAAAATGTTGCTTGTGAAATATTATTATGTGAAACTCAACTAATGTATCTGCTTTGATTTTTGCATTTTTAGCCCATTTGTTTTGTTATGTGAGAAGGGAAGAGAGGTCTCTGTCCCCCTGCTTCTCACTGCATTGTGCTGTAAGACAGGATAAAATACTGTAAATGAGACTGAAAAGAGTTTCTCAGTGTTTTTGTTGGCATCTTGCAAGGCTAGGAGAAAGAACTAATACTCATGGGGAAACAAGCAATCTTGCATTTTCTGTTTGGTAAAACTCTTCAACGTCACAGTGCTTTTAGTTGTTGAATTTTTGAGTGGAAATTTTGTTACGTATGTATCTGTCTCATAAACCAGGGAGCAAGTTTTGTCATTCCTAGACCTTGTACAAGTTAATGTAATATTTAGCAAGGGGACTTTATATTCGTAGGAGAAGAATTCTTTCTCATGATCACTTTATCTAAGTAAAACAAAGATGTGCATTATAACTTTTCAGCATTGTGCAGTCTTAACATTAGGCCCTAGAAAGTAGGTAAGGGGACAAAGAGGAAAAGAGCCAGTCAGAGATATATGATAAATTAATAAACCGCACGTCTGTATCTCCTGAAGTTATTGCAAAGCTAACACCCTCTGCCCATGTAATGCTATTACTATCTATTGATTCTTGTGGCAGTGAGAAAGACAGAGGGGTAGTACACTGAAAATGAAGACAGCCAGAAAATTACATGTTTAAAACCAGCACTGGGCTGATAAAGGGAGGAGGAAAATGTAGATGCTAGTCAATACGACTAAATGGAGCAGAGATTTACTCTCTTTCTCACACATACATTGTATGCAGCAAATACCACATCAAGCCTCCTTTTCCCCTCATTAGAATCCCAAATGAAGTTTCTCTCCCTTAAACTGAACGCTTTGCTGAAAAAAGTAGAGAAGCTGTAGCTGCGGGCACAATGATTCAAGAACAGTTTTGACCATATCTTGGTTTCCTGTGGGCTGTATTCACTGAAGAAAGGGGTGGGATACTCATATCCGTGTTTAAAGTGCAAACATAACACAACAGTACCTTGTATTCCTACAATACCCACCTGGAACTGAAAGTTTTGGGAGGCTTGGCTGGCTCTCCCTAGAGCCTGAAGCAGGACTTCTCAATACTCTGAAGTTGTCCCTGAGGAGTCCTCTTCCTGAAATTGTTCCAATCAAAAGTCCAGTTTTGTTTGTCTAAAGGAAGATGAGGAGTTTCTCATTGAATTATTTTGACATGATCCCCACATGGTGGTCCAGTCCAATGTCTCTGGGAGGCTGACCTAACTCTAATGGCTGGCAAGTTGGGAGGTGAAGAGTGACCCCTGTGTTTAGGACAATCCAGTGGAACAGCAGTGGAGGAAAGGGGACAGCACACTGAATAAATTAAAGTAACTTCTGTTTGTAACTTTAGCACTGTTTGCCTGAAGGAGAAGCAAGCATTTTGCCAAGTGCCAAAGAACTGAAAAGGAATTTGTTGTAGAGATGCTGAAGTTACTATTCCACGCAGAGCTGGAGCTGTATGGCCTGGCAGGAGTTTGGCTGCATGTAGCTGGTGGCCAGAAGGGAACTGTCTACATTATACACATGCCAGTTTTTCCTTTTTTTTTTTTTTTTTTTTTTTTGCCAACACCCACTTGAAACCTAAAAATGGTTTTCAGCTATAATGCCAGCCTGGAAAGGGAACCCCACTCCACAGCTGGTAGGCATTCCCAGAACCTCAACATACCTGTGCATGGAATGCATCTGATTTCTCTATCCTTGACATCGCCTACTGGCCTTGTTTGCTTTTGCTTATTACCCCCTGTAATATCAGATCATAGTCCTGCTTTTCATCAAGCTTCTATGTTTTTTATCCTATTTATCTGCTGCTTCTTCTACAAGCAGTGATCTGTTTTGTGTGGGTCTCCAAAGACTGTGGCTCACTCTGTGGCTCACTGTGTGTATACCTCATTCAGTCCATCTTCCCCATTTGCTGAAAACACTTCTCACACTTCAGTTTCTCCTCATAGAAACGTGCATGAATTTCATAGACAGTTGAGTACAATTTACTCTAGCTCATACACAGGACATCTTTTCTCTGGTTCTCTTTTTTTCAGGAATATCTTCAGCAGTGATTATTTCATACTTTTGTTTTTACATATTTTTCCTCTTAATATTATATTCCCATGTTCCTCTTTTGAACACTCAAACTTTAAAAAAATGGAATAACATGCAAGAGATGACCAGGTAACTTACATTTCTATAGTGCAGCTGTGCATACCTGGTAGTCTTGATATTAAATTCCAGTTAATAGATTTGCTGTTGGGAACTGCAGCCAGGGGATACTTCAGTGAATGGAATCCTCTTGCAACAGCTGCAAACCAAAAAATAATAATAAATAATTGGGGTGACCCTGAGAAACATTCTCTCATGTTAGTTAAATATTTATCTTTCTTTTCTCCTTCTTAGACTGTCATGAAATAGAGGAATAAAGGCTTAATAGATTGCAAAACATTGCACAGAGCATAACATGTACAAGCAATTATATTTTCCTGCAGCCCTCCTTTCTGCTGCATTTCTGTGGGAATAGTTTGGTGTCAAACAGAGAAAAAACAATTTCACACTCTCCTGTGGTCCAAATTTCAGCCTCAAGCCAACTTGTGCATCTTCACTAGAGCTCATGTGGTCAGAATCAGGGAAGTCAGAAGTAGCAGCCTTGCCTTCCTCTTTCTGAGCAAAAGATGGATGAATGTTGTACCGAATGAAAGGCAGTGGTGAGTCTAGTGGAATTAATTTATGAAGATCTCCTCCAAAATTAATTTTATTTGTCTGCCAGCTACAAATGAAATGAATACATTTTGGACTTCCTGATGGATTCAACTGTGTCAAAACACCAGGGTCATGAAGGCAGTTGTTTTGCATCAATAACTGTATTTTTAGTGGCACACTGGTTTAAATCAGCAGATTTCAAACAGGTTTTGTATTGAAGTTTGGGACAGAGTTGAACCCAAGAAGAGAGCTGTGATGTGTAAACAGATTTATATGGCTGGTCAGTAGCTGAAAGCAAAGCCATTAATGTTTGAACATCTCTGGATGTTACCTGGGAAGCTGAAAAAGTAATTAAGTGTTTGGTGAGACATTTAGGGGGATAAAATAAAATAAAATAGCGTTGGGAATTCAGTGAGATGAAGGAAGAAGACTGGAGAGATATTTTAGGCGGAAGCTGCAGTAGAATGGGAGAATACAGATTAGAGAACACGAGAATTAAACTTAGTAAAGTTAAAATAATCAATTTTCTTACCTAGATCACAGGGTGCTGGGCCTTTTACCTGTATTATGAGGAATTGCATTAGTTTAAATCAGCCGAGATAATAGGTGCTAATTAAATGAAAGCCTTGAGTCATCTGAAGAGTGTGAAGCTTGGTCTTACAGCTCTGTCATTTTTGAGATGAGAATTATGCATCCTCTTGCAAAGGCCAGCTACCAGAATAGTGATGCTTCTCAGGAAAAATATTAGGACATTTTAATAGGTTATCTGCAAAATAGATAACATAATTCCTAAGGACACAAAATAAAGCTGGATATATTGTTAGTGTTAGTGCATTAAATGCAAACTTGACATCAGTATCGCATTAAATTTTTGGCATAAATCAATTAACTGCAAGATGAAAAAGAAATGCAAAACAAGCAGTTGAGTTGGATCCACCTGTGCATAAATGGTGTTTGTGTGATGGCTAGTGGAAAGAAACTCACATGTATTTATTTTACCTTTTTGTGGCTGGATGTGTATGTTGCTAATAGCTTGTTTCACAACTGAACACTTCTAAAAGCTGTGGTATTGTACCTGTGCACTTTGGGTTTCAATGAGGTACAAAAGCTAGAGCTCTAAGGGCAATTTCAAAGACATTTTTCTTTGGGGATGCTGATTATCGAGATACGTGATGTATATAATTCATAAAGGTACACATGTTCAAAGTGCTTTAACTACACTGTTCATAGAAATTTGTGTTTATAATGTAGAATTAGTACCTAAGGTCTTGAATGCAGTACTCATATTTTCCATTTTGAAAGCATTTCCTTTAAGGAAATCTTCTCTTAAAACATAGTACAACTGGTGAACTCATTGTAGCAACTTCAGTTAGTCATCATAATGTACATAAATTCTTTTAAGCTTTTTTTTTTGTTTTTTTGTTTTTTTTGGTTTTTTTTTGTTTTTTTTTTTTTAAATACTGGGATGTTATGATACATTAATTCAGCTATCTAGGTCAAATCATATTAGTTATTTATATTTAATATGTTGAAAAAGGTTTGAGCATTTGGTGTGTACATTTTTCCCCAGGTAACAAGCAGAATGGCTATGCAGATACCTGATGGGTCTGTTGGTTGTCATGGCACTCAGTGCAAAGGAGCAGAGCTACCCCCCCCCCCCCATGCTGGGGGAATTAGAAATGAAAATGAAAAAGTTTTGGTGACGTGATGTTGATTTTTCTTAGGACTTTTACTTCCTCTGAGAGAAACAAATGCAATGTTTTTAATGAGAAAAATAGCTTTCAGATACTCTTGGTACTTATAGATGTCAGCATTTTGTGTTCTAGCTTTGACCATGTTTCTGTTTATAAACCATCATTAGAGAATTACAATGGAAGGAGATGATGCTCCAGGTGATACATACATTTGTCTATATTGATACTCCTTAGAAAATACCAAAATTTAACTTGGGTATGTAAAGAAGAGGACTTCAGTACACTGGGGTGTATTATTCTTTGTCTGCCTCACCCCCTTCTGTGGCTTCTCTCAGCTCAGCACCACCATCCAAAGCAACTCCAGGAGCTGCTCCTCCCCTGCAGCCAGTGCTGCACACAATACCTGGGGAGCTCCAGCCCCCTGACCTGCCTTAAGCTTGGCTGTGGGTGCAGCTCAAACCAGGCACTGTTATTTTCCCTCTCTTTATTTATAAAGTGCATTTTAAGGGACCTCAGCTGATACTCAGTAGCTTTTAGTCATCTCCCAAGAGGCACTCACGGGATATCATTCAGGAAAAGAGAATGGTGGCTTATAACCCCAGTGGTCCAGGTTGGGGAAATGTGGACATCTGACTATTTGCAGATCACACCCCCTGTGGAAGCTATTTTTAAATTTGGGACCAGTTGCTGAAGAATAGGTACAACCTAAGCATAAGTGCCATGCTGGAAGCCTCCCAGCTGGCATTTGGGTGCTGATCCAGGAGGACCTTCATCCTCTCTCTAAGTTGTCTGTTGTGCCTCTTGGCCCTGGACTAATTTTTTTGTACACCTGCTGTCCAAAACATCAGTTCTCACATATATGCTGTGGATTGCTGTCCACATCATGTTATAGAACAAATAGGGAAGTGGGCTAGTCTGAGAGTGATCAAACTTTTTGGTTTGTTCATGTGGCTGCGAGCCACCCGCACCTTTCCTACTCTGTGTTCACCACCTCCTGCTTGCATTTCTTGTCTCTCAGCCACACCTGACTGCTGCCTATCTACAAACCTACCTCTTAAGAGTCCCTACACCATACCTCTTTCCTTGTACCATCACTACAGATACCTTGGGCCTCCTCCATGCCAGTATTCCCAGGCACTGGTAATTTTCTGTTCCAACTCTGTGATCTCTGTAGGTCCCTGAGCCACAGAATCTGCATCCTAACAAGATTGCCAGCACCATGGAGGCTCCAAACCTTCTGATACTGCAGTTAGAGTCATCTTATAGATTCGCCATGCCTTTTCCTCCTCCTCCTCCTTGGGGAAATGCATGCAGAGCTTTGAGTCTTACCCAAATATACTGTGCTCACCCATGGTACTTCCAGTCCCACACTGGGAGACAGCTGGCCATGCTGAGCAGATAATGTAAAGGTCCCTCTGCATCCTGAGGGAAGCTGAGTGTTCCACTCTTCCAGGGGTGGCACCTATTTCAGGTGGTAATTCTCATATTCCACAATATGGAGTAAGAAGGTTCAGAAGCATACTGTACCACGGACACTTGGGCAGACAGGTTTAAGGCAGACAGGTAAGTTTAAGGACTCACACACTGGTGAAGTCTTAAATGAGCACAACCTGGTCACTGGTCTTCAGATGCTTAATAGCCTGTGGCAGTGAATTAGCATAAAGGAATATGGAAAAAGCAATATTGGTGGTTTGACTGCAATATTCTTATAGCCTCAATCTGTTCTGCAGTATGAAAAGAGCAAAATGTTAAGTGATAACAAATGTTCCCTTTTAATTTGACTTATCTCCAAATTACTGGCAGTATGATCCTACAGGACTTCCTTTTGTCCAGGTGCACTTGCAAGTGTGTACTTAGATTTACTGGATAGAGTTCAGTGACAAAAGTAATTTGAAATGAAATTATGGTATTATGAAATGCGCTTCTTGGACCAGTCAGCTGCAGAAAGGAAACAGAGTAAGCAGGGAACAATCTATCCAGGATGCTGCCAGGCTGGGCTGCAGAAAAATGGCAATTTATAACGATTAAATATACTTAATAATTTTCTAAAAAATGAATTAAAAATATCTCAAGTCAGGAAATATGAACCTTTATATTGATTAAGTGTTTGAAAAGGGGTTTTTCTCAATAAAGGAAACCATATTTTCTACTCACTCTTTTTCTCTTGTGTTTTCATTAAGCAATTTAATATGTCTGAATCTTACTTTATGTTGTATTTCCTCTTTATTACTTTATATTAC
Source organism: Heliangelus exortis (assembly GCF_036169615.1). Classification (NCBI taxonomy): domain Eukaryota; kingdom Metazoa; phylum Chordata; class Aves; order Apodiformes; family Trochilidae; genus Heliangelus; species Heliangelus exortis. The sequence goes on from NC_092422.1 coordinate 66,872,769, forward strand.
ATCTTCGTGTTTATAGATTGAATGATATACCGCCTAGCTAGGAAGAAAATATGCTTTCTGTTCAAGCAGGTATAATAATTTCAGACCAACTTTACTCTTTTTATTGGGGGAAAAGTTATTAAAAAGCCTGTAAGATGTGTATGTTTTCTTTTTGATGAAAGACTTTGGTACTCAGGTTTTTCTTTTTCATATTCAGGAGGAAATACAAAGGTTCCCTGTCTGTTTTGTAGAGGTCCTGTGTTGCACCATTAAAGTCAATGGGAAATTTGCCTCTCACTTGGATGGGAATGCAACCAGACCCTGCATTTATAGCAGAGAGCAGCATTCATCTTGGTGTAATGGAAAAGATGCACAGGCATTCTGAATGCCTGGCAGTTGTTCTTTTGCTAACCAGCCAAAATACATGTAGCAGTGCTTCCTCTAGGTCAATAAGAAAATAATGTCAGCACTGGAGAGCACAGAATTTTTGAAGAAAACAAGTTTTCAGGTTTGTTTTTTTCTGGTAACAAACTTTTTTCTGCCTTCCCCTTGATGCCTCCAAGGTGCTGGAGTAGCTGAACAGTGGCTGAAGCCTCAGCAGAGAGCTGGGTGTGGATTTTGGCTTGGGCAGTCAGGAGCTCTACTGGACAGCCCATCACTTGCCTGGGAATGTTCCCAAAAGACAATTTGGACTTGGACACCTTGCTTGGGAAAAAAAAAGAGAGTTTGACCATGGGGATGTGAGAGAGAATAGTCCCCATGCTGTGTCACTTAGGAATTGAGGCAGAGCCTGGCAGGACTGGAGAGCTTCCCTGGTCACAGGAACAGTGTGAATGCAGACAGAGTTGATTTGCATTTTTGTTCAGGTTCTTATAAGTTAGGATAAAAATGCTTCTGTTTGCTACAAAATGAAACTTGTGAGTGCCAGGAATTGTCCAATATTTTTGCTCTTTGCTTGTTGCTGTAAGAGGGACAGTGTTGGTCAGCAAATGCTTGAGAAACTACCCAGGGCTGCTGTTGTACCCTGCATCCCATGCAGATCCCCTGGGAGCAGAGACCTCACTGAGTGAGGCACAAAGAGAAAAGAAATTTGGAAAATTGCAGCAATCAATATATCTTCCTGATGGCTTAGTCTTAGTAACCAATATTTTAAAACTTCTGAGTGGTCCCTGAGCACAGATTAGGCACAAGTTCCTGCTTCTGTGTGAGCTGTTTGCCTTGCTGATAATGGCCTATACCAGTGGGTTGGTATTTTACTGGTGGGTAAAGCTTGGTTGTGAAAATTCATTTCATTTCCTTGTCAGGAGAGCAGAAAGCATGAGCATGCAGTAGGTGACATGAGAAACCTCCACCCATCAGGGTATTGCATGTTGCACTACATGTGCCATGATGTTTCTTTTTATTATTTTCCACAGTTCAGTGCACTTATTTTTGAAGAAAAAGAAAATTGTCCCACTACCCAGGGGGAAATATGAGCTGGAGCAACTTAGAAATGCATGTAAGCACACTAGAAAAATCACTTGATAACTTAGAGGAATGGAAATAATCACACCAATCTCCTGTAATCCATAGTGGGACAAAAATACACCTAAAGCTCTACTTTCCCAGTTAAGAAGGTGACAATGACATTACAGGACAGCCTTGTCATAGATAAACTGATAAGTAAATGACAACCCACACTGTTAAATGAATATTATTGACATGAGATGATTTCGATACAATCCTAGTAAAATCCAAGCAGATAAGAACTTGAAGCACGAACGTTGAGTGATGTACTGAAGGTCATTGAGGACATGTTGTCAAAACTGGCAGGCAAATTTCGGAAGACAAGGCCTTCCTAATAATTTTCCCCTGTACTCAGCGCTGGTGAGGCCACACCTCGAGTACTGTGTCCAGTTCTGGACCCCTCAGTTCAGGAAGGATATCGAGGTCCTGGAGCAGGTCCAAAGGAGGGCAACCCATCTGGTGAAGGGACTCGAGCACAGATCCTATGAAGAGAGGCTGAGGGAGCTGGGGCTGTTCAGCCTGGAGAAGAGGAGGCTCAGAGGAGACCTCATCACTCTCTACAACTCCCTGAAAGGAGGGGGTAGCCGGGGGGGGTTGGTCTCTTTTCCCAGATGACTTTCAACAAGACAAGAGGGCATGGTCTTAAGTTGTGCCCGGGGAAGTTTAGGTTAGATATTAGAAAGAATTTCTTTACAGAGAGGGTGATCAAGCATTGGAATGGGCTGCCCAGTGAAGTAGTGGACTCTCCGTCCCTGGAGATATTTAAAAAGAGACTGGATGTGGCACTCAGTGCCATGGTCTGGTAACTGCAGCAGTAGTGGATCAAGGGTTGGACTTGATGATCTCTGAGGTCCCTTCCAACCCAGCCAATTCTATGATTCTATGATTCGATGAATTTCAAATTACTAAGCTATAGGTTTCCTTGAAAATTGTTCCCATGAATGTGAAGATTTTGGTGTTAAAAAGCGATGCCAAGACCAGCTGGTATGAGGCAATTCCTTATGTTTAATTATCTTATTATTTATCCCTTTGTAACACCTGCTTTGTGAAGCTCAGTTCAGTTTGTAAGCAAAAAGTGCCTATCCAGATGGAAATTTTCAGTGTCTTATTTAGAAAATGAGAATACAAAATGTCAATGTTTCTGAAATGAAGCATTTTCCTCAAATAACGCTGAGAAGTGTTTTGACAGTTTTGACATTTCTTCTTTTTTTGGCCTAAAACAGTCTGTAAGAGTTGATTTGACATGGCAAATATTCTTACTCCTTAGAAAATCAGGTTTTCCCATGTTTACTGTTCAGTGATACTGCTTCCCCTAGATCTAAGGCTCAGCCTTATTTAGCATAGTTAGCAAAAGTTAAACTGAAGTTAATACAAAATAACCCTTGTGCTTTCTTTAAGCATGTCTTTCTTAAAGCCTAAAATCCCTAGTGCAAGTGCCTGTGCAGGAGACCTTGTTTTCAGTAATAAAAGCAGAATGAATTTCTAAGTCTTAGGGATGTGGGGACAACTTAAAAATGGGATTTATAGGGTCTAAAAAAAAGACAGCAAACACCCTGCACTGGGAAAATTTGAAGATTTTACCGTTTTTAGTTACAAAATTAATTTCTGGAGGCCATGAACAACTTTTATGTAGCTGGGGCTTGCTATCATACATTCATAAGGCCTAGCTGGACTTCAACTAAGAAATGAACGTAGGAAAAAAAAAAAAAAAGAGGGAGTCAATGCAATACTCATCAAAGAAAATGGGCTTTTTCACTCTTTCAGTGGACTCTGGATGAGGACCCCTGAAATGTTTATGTGTAAGTTTATATTAAGCATAGCAGAGGTCCTAATAAGTTTCCCTGTTACAAGCTTTTAACTAGCTCCACAGGAAGGTGAAACCTTCCAGAGTTGCCTTTGTACCAGTATCTCCCAAAAATCCTGTCACAAGAAGTTGTCATCTGAGCCTTATGACTTGAGAGAGAGTACACCTTATGCCTGAAATTGTTCCTGACAGCTGTTAATATTAGCATGTTCTGTATGGTCTCTATTTTGTTAGAAAATTATTAGAATAATTTTCATAGATGCTTAATAAAACATATATTTTGTAATACACCTTTGCAAGGGAGGCTGTAAATAGCACACACATGTTCAATCACCCCACCCTCTGTAATTTTATGTACATATGTGAGCATTACAGTTGTTACTATTTTATGGTGGTTTCTTACATGCTCCTCTAGGCACACTAGCTTATTAATTTGATTTCTGTAGTCCTAAGTTCTTAATTTTATGATCTTTGGCCCTTATTCAAAAAGGTACTTAAGGAAAATCTTGAGTAAAATTTCTGCAGAAATACAGTGAATGAGTGTAGTTTTTAGGTGAAAGAAAAAGAGGTAGGAAAAAAGAGACAATTTTGTGTCTCCTTGGCTTATAAAAAAAAGACAATTGTATATAAAAATAACCCTATTTTTTTAGAGACACCAGAGCAGGATAGACCAAAGCTGCCTTGACTGCTGCAGTGTAAGGACTTGGCAAACTTTTGGTTATACTCAGCTTGCATTTGGCAGTGTCTGTGTGCCTCTTAAACAGTTTGTGGCTTGTGGATTTGTTAATGTCCTGGCTTGGGAATAACACATGCAATATTAATATAATCAGTTTTACTCTTTATTATCCATTTGTACCTTTTTCTCATTAAATTTCATCATCTAATCAAGGAGGAGAAATGTCTGAGCATTGATCTAGGGTAAGAATCACCCAGTGTAAATTACAAATGTCAAGTATTCAAAAGATTCAGGCAAACCACCTTTTGTTTGTTGAAGCTATTTGCAGCAATTCAGGAAGAACAGAGACATCAGGAGGAATGAGAGTTGGTTTGTAATCAAGGAAATATACTTCATGTATCAGGTGCTGCATTTGTAATGGAAATCACAGAATATCTCAAGGTGGAATGAACCAGTAAGGATCACCAAGCCCAACTACCTGCTCCTTGCAGGACTACCTGGAACTAGATCATATGATCTATTCTGCAGGAGATGAGGGCTTTATAGCTATTAAAAGATACATAACTGTGGAACATGTTATTTGCCTAGAAGGGCCGGGCTCATACCTTCTCCATGCCTCAGAGAGATCAGATCAAGCTGTGAGCTCTGAAGTAAGAACAAATCCCTGTGAACATCCTTAACAGCAAATGCAGCCCCAGGAAAGATCACACTTCACAGGCAGGATCAATCTCCAGTTAGTAACAAACTGCTGAGACCCATCCTTTATATATACTTTGCTAAAGTCTGGAAATCTATTAGAAAAAAGTTGCACAAGGATGTCACTTCATGTCTTTCTGGTGGATCTCTCCCCTTCAGAAAAATGGTGCTCTTCTGGTGGGGAGTAACTAATAGGAGCTAAACTTACATCAAACATTCATTTTAAAGTTTATCTGTCAAATAGGAAACCTTGTAATCAGGGAAGGGGTAAAATAGATGCAAAATTGTGGGAAAAAATCTGCGGAGGCTTAAAGGACGACACGCAGTCACCAATATGGTTAAAGTGAAGTCGTTTATTAACAGTGGACACTCGCTTTATATAGAGCCTTTGTTTATATAACGATATCTTGCAGGTGGCTATATCTTGGACACAAATTCTGTTCTCACAGATCTTCTGCTGGCTTCCTGTTATTTCTTCTTTTCTACTGCCAGCTCCCTTATCTTTTTCCCATAGCTCATCTTTCAGTAACCTTGCAACTGGGTCTCAAGGCCCTTAGTTTACTCTGACTAAAGCTAAATAGTCAGGATTGCTCACATGTCTGTTTTCTTCCAGGCAGCTTCCCAACACATCATGAGATTCATGGCCATACCAGTCTAAATGTAATATATCACATCAGGTAGAAAGTGCTTTGCAAGATTCTTTTATAGGTAGAGTAACACCACATAGCAGAGAAAGGGGATGTCCCTCAGCAATGCAGGACACCTACACTATCCCCTCAATGTGAGATGTGGCAGCCAACAAGGTCTTGCTCTATGGAAGATTATAGGTTCCTAAAGAGCATAGAAATAAGAATGTATGTATTTAGGCAATGTGCAGCCTGCAAATCCTATGCCTGATATTCTGGTGTCCAGCATTGACTGTGAAGTTCCAGTGGCTTGGGGGAAGGTGTAGGAGGGCTCACTCAGGTGCGTACACCCAGGTGCTCTCTAAACCCTTTGAAACTTTTCAGTAGATGATGGAAATGTCTGCACAAACCTGGCAATCATGTCTCAGGCCCCATAGCATTTTATGCAGAGACATCTAAAGGCTGGGTCAGGTCCTCTGGGACATCTCAAGTAGGACTACATGTTTATAGGTGGACAGTGAACTTCTGCTCCTGTGAATGCTGAGGACTGAAACCACCCTGGGATGTATCTCTGTCTCTCTTGTGACTAGGATTTGGGGATTTTTAGTGATGGAAGCACTCACCCAGGATGCTCAGCGTGAAATACAGAAGCAACATTTGGAAGAGGGTTTGGAGTGCTGTCTCCCCATCCTTCTGTCACGGAATGCCCAGAGCAGCTGCTTGCAGTACCATTACCATGGTGCCTGGGCAGTGACTGAATGACCAGAGAGTCCTTTGGCATCAAAGTCATCTGCTGCTGGGTGGCTGGAGCACTCTCCTGGAAAACAGGAGACATGGAAAGCTAAGGCAGAATTTGAATGTTTCCTTCATCCTGGAATGGTGTCCTAGCTCCAGGGATATTACTCCTCTTATACTGCAGCAGCCAAAAGTGATGCCTATTGCAGCTGGGGAAGGAATGACTGAGCTGGGGTGAGAGCAGGAGCCTGAGAGCTACGAATCCTCACCCAATACAGATGTTTCCCCAAGGCCTTAGTGGCCTTAGCCTGAAAAGCCTGTGATTTTATTAAACACCCTTCCTTCCAGCTTTTCCTATCAGTTAATTTCGATAACACTGCGGGCCAGGTGGCTGCTGAGAATCCCATTTGAAGCAGGCAACACTTTTCCATGCATTTCATGGTAAAAGTAAGTGTGACATTCAGATTTTTTCTCACAAACCAAATGTCTGTGCAATAATAGAAGAACGACATATATAAGATGAATAAATATATATATGTTTTATATTTAATATGTTTAAATATAACATATTTTATATATTTATATATTAGATATATAGAATATATTAATGTTTGATACATTTAATATATCTATATATAGAATGTATTTTATATGTATAATTATGTAAATATAAGATTGCAGGTCCATGTAGCTCCATAGCCCAGGTTCAAAACAAACAGAAGGACCCATGCTTTTCATGCAAGGGTCAGTAGACTTAGTGGAACCCCAAATTTTACATGTGTTTCAGGGGAGACTGAGTACTGAGTAAGAACTCAGATAAAAAATCCATTGGGGCTACCAGACTGACAAACCACATCAAGCTAAAAAAAAAAAAAAAAAAAAAAAAAAGAGTTGGACATTAGAAGAGCCTAGGGGGAAGTTTCACATGTGCTTGGTCCACTCTCACTCTCCTTTAAAGATCAGTCACTGCTCAAAATAGGGAGCTCAGGCAATCCCAAGGTCAATGTCAGGTCCTTTGGAAGATGTATGAGAACATCCATACTGGGGGAATTTGCTTTCCTAGCCTCCATCAGTGGGTAACTTAGACAATTTGAGACCTGGGGTGGCTGTGTGACTGGGGGGCACTGAGGTGCTGGCAGGTCTGTATAGATGTAGCCTTGTGATCAATAAGTGCAATAAATACAAGTGCAGACTCAGATTAAAAGGGCATAAGAAGCCAGGCTACAAGCACCAACTTGGTGTGTGTAATTTGCAACATGATCAGGTCTTGGTTTCTGCATTTTCAGAAGTAATGGATCTTGAAAAGGCTTCATCACATCTCATTTTGAGATTAATATGCATGATACGTTCATATAAACTAAAAAAGTAAAACTTAAATATGTACGACTAATATTAATGTCATCTCTGTGTCTCCTTCACCTCTGCCATGATTTTTTTTTCATAACTAAGGTATTTCTGTTCAAGATTATTCATTCTTTTAAGAGAGGATGTCTAAATGAGGACAAATCTTGGTATACCAGTGCATAGTGACAGTCACATTAGTTTTGTGCCAGCTTCAGCCAGCTGAATGCTATTTAGTCTCCTTTGGCTGGATATAAGCCATCACCTTGTCAAGAGGAACTGTGCTGGAGAACTTCAGCAGAACTTAAGCTGTAGAAATCTGCAATGGACACAAAATTGCATTGATGTTCTCCCGTTTCATACTTTAAACTGTCAGATTTTATTTTCTATTGTCACTTTTAATAACTCTTATAAATCAGGCAAATTAAAAAATAAACTGGCACAGTTGAACAAAGATATTTGTAGGTAAGGCATTAAATCAGATTCAGGAATGTAAATTGAACAGGTCCATTGTGAGCTTTTGGTGTAATTTGAGTCTTCCCTCCCATGTTTGTAAAACTGGAATGTATTTGATCCAATTTGGTTGTAAATTCTTTGAGTTTCTATCCAGCACCAGGCACATTTCCAGTTTTTCTCTGAATTTCTTTTCAGCAGTGAGAATAAATCAATCCAATTCTTAAAGAACGCCTGAAACTTTTTGAAATTAACAAGTTTTTTTTTTTTTTTCTTTCTTTCCCAGAAAGTAGAAGAAGCTCCTGACTTAGGTTTTTGTGTTGCAAGAGAAGCCTCCAACTCCAACTCTAAAATCTTCCAGACTCACTGGTCCTGTGGCACTTGTCCCCTGCTATTCTCAGTATTGAAAAGAAGTACTATTTTCTTAAGTTGTTTCTTCATTTCTGGGGATGGCCTTAGGGACCAGGGTTTGGATGGGACATAAATTGTTTTTGCATGGGAGATTTTCAGAGAAGCTTTCAAAATGTCATAAAACTCCATGGCTTTTCTGATTTTCTTGCTTTTACTTCCATATTAGAACAAAACTCAGAGCACAAAAACCTATCATGAGACTCCACTGGTAGGACAGAGGAAGTGATATTTGTAGTGAGAAAAGATGGACCAAAATTTCTTGTTTGCTGTGAATTTTTTTTTTGCAAGAGAATTTTTTTTGTTTTGTTTTAGTGTTTTGTTTGTTTGTTTGTTTGTTTTGTTGTTGTTCCTAGTATGTTCTGAGGGGTTAAAGAACATCTAGATTTTGTGGATGTGCACCAAAATGACTGCCAAGCCAGGCTGGAATTTGTTTCAGTCCAGCAATTGCTGAGGGTGTTTTGAAAAAAGTGGAGTATACACGTGGAGCCTGGGAGCTGCTTTCCACTAGTGTCCACCCCTATAAGTTTGTGATCTGCTAGAAATCTATGGCCTGCAAAACATTAGGTTCCAGTTATGATTTCCACCTGCCCTAATTACAATTTGGAAACCTCTTTAACCATGAGAGACTGGATCTCCCTCACCAAGATAGATCAAATTTCAGATTTTCCCCTAGTTGTTACCGTCTCAGACCTACACAGGGAAGAGGCTGGAATTTTTGGTCAGAAGAGCAGCAGCAGGGCTTACTGCAGGTGTAAACATGAGCAATCAATTTTTGATTAGCTGTGTGAATATTATTCAAGTTGTGGATCAACCACTTCCCCTTGCCATCTCATTTTCATTGTGTTTATTGCCTTATTCTTCATATCAACCTTTTCAAAGTTAAAGATATTTATTCTTCTGACCTAATTTAAGTCTGTTCTGTATTACCCATGTTTTTTCTTTATCTGGGTTGTTCTTTCTCCAGCCTCCCCCACTGCCCTGGCTAATTAAGAGCTCGTTATATAAAAAAAGTGCTCGTTATATGAAAAAGTGCAATGTGTAATCAATACAAGATTATAAAAGTATACAAAACTAATATTAAGTAGGAATATAACACTTGTAGTGTTGCAGCAGTTAAAACTGGAGCTTTCTAATGATGTGTCTTAAACTATACTCTTATAGCAGAGGGATATATGTGGCAGAGCTGACACCTTCCCTCATTAAAGCAGGGGGCAGAGAAGAGGCAAACTCGAACCAGTCCGTGGCTCTCTCATGGGCTGGGCAGTGCATGGAAGAGATGTTCATCTGCCCAAGTGGCTGCTTGTGCTGAAGGGTTTTCAGATTCTGCACACTGCATCTGGACAATGAGGCACCCCTGTGGGTTGCCGCTGGCTTCCCTGACATGGGTCCCCAAAGCCATATGGTAATTATCATCAAAACCTATAAAACATGCTTATTCAGGATTATTTTGCTGAGATTGTCTTGCCATCTTGAAGTGAAGGCAACCCATCCAGTTATCTCATCGTGGAGAGTTTTAGGATTCTTGGTTAAGTGCTGTTCTCAAAGCATAGAGGGATGCTGGGCTGCCCATGACTGTGGTCCCTCCTGTTTGCTTGTTATGTTCTTGGGATGAATGGTCTGTCTCCATCCATCTCTTGTCTACTGCATGGTGTCTGAGGAAGGTCTGGTTCTTCCTGTGCCAGGAACACAGGAGTCCCCAACACAGGAGGTTCTTGCTCAAGATGCTGCTCCTGCATCAGTGAATACTGCTGGCAGGAACTGTAAGATAATGCAGGATTAAAAAATTGCCTCTCCTCTTCCCCTCACACTTTCTCCCTGTAAGCCTGAGCAATGGCTGGGGCTAGATGAATGAATTGTCCTCCCTTGGGGTCTGACCTTTTTGTCTTTTTGGTCATACCTTTCTACCTAAAAGATAAGAAAATTTTCGTTAAGTGAAAGTGCTGCCAAGCATCAGAACATGTGTTAATTCTGAATATTTTGGGCTCTTGTTTGTAATTCCCTGTTTCAGACCTCAATTGACTGTCTTTCAGAGCCAGCATTGTCAGTTCCCAGCAAGATATTGCTTCTCTTATTTTTTCACTGATTAGCTAATGTAGCTTAATTTCAGTGTGGGGCATGCATATTAAATGGCCTGCTGCAATCAAAATGCTTTTTAGTTTTGAAGTTTCTTTAATGCTGTTACAAATGTGTTCTTTGTGGTAACACATATTTTCACTATTGAGAATCGCTTCCTGTAGATCATTTAATTTGTGCAAATTACAAAAATATACGCATAAATAAACTAGGGAACACTGTGTTTCCCCATGAGTTGTGAAAGCCAGAAAATTTACTTGTTACAGCCATAAGAAGAGAATTCACTGGAGGACTGGATGGCTTGGGAAATGGATAACAAATAATGGAGTACAGGAGATTTCACAACCAGGACATCTGCACAAGTCCAACCCAAAAGTCTAGTCCAGCAAATATTAGTATCTGTCCCAAAGCAATCCACAGAAGCAAACAAAATATCAGAATGTGCAAGAAACAGAAAATAGTTTGGAAAAACAGTGTGACCATCTGCCTTAATCAACAGCTGACAACAGCAGCATTTCTGAAAGACTGCCTTCTTGGTGTAGGCTAGAAATAACTTTTTCATGTCTGGTGTTACGTGGTTACACTGGCACGGTGCTGCAGGCAGAAGGTGACTGTAAGAATCGTGACACTTTTCTGATCCAAAAGGTCTGGTTAAAGCTGTGGTATTGTAGGCATAAGAACAGCTCTTCTTGGTTGCCAGTCTAGATGTACGAACTCCTGTTTCCCTGGGCAGGCAGAGCTGTGTCCATGGGAGAAGGATGCAAGGAGTTTCAGCAGCAGGACAAGGTCACAGCCACAGGACTGCGCATCCTCCCTTTCCCCAAGTCTTACCCATCCCTGTCTCCAGACACCAGAATGAACTGAAGAGCAAAATGCAGCGTCTGTGTCCACACCCCATTTTCAGTCAGCATCTGGCCCCATAGGTTTTGTCCATTTTTTCCTTGGTGCCCAACCTTCTCTTTGCTCAGGCTAAATCTACTGTTTCTTTGCTGTTTTCTGTCTCCTCCTTGGACTTGTTTCTGGCTGTCTTCCATATCTGTGCCAGACTTCAGAAAAAAAAGAGAATACCCTTTTCTTTGTGCTTTGTTTGGTGACATACGAAAATGAAAACCACTGTTTCTCCACCTGCTTTAAAAGAATTCATTAGTTTCTTACAATGATCATAAATCCAATCCAGAATGTTGGGATATTTTTTGGACGGTGTGTAGGAATTTTGTGCTTTGATGTTTAAATCTGGCGTTTCTTTGAGTAGACTGGTCAGGACTTTAGCCTGATAAACTGTTCAGTGCCTCTTTCTGGCTCTGTCAATAGTGGAGTGACTCTAACAGTCCTCCAAACAAATATTTTATAGGCAGCTTTAGGTTAGAATGCAGAACCTTTAGAGTTGTGGTTCTTACATAGGCCTGTTGGTTCTTAATCATACTTAAACCCCTTCTCATATTCATCTAGTAATGAATTTGTCATTTTCCTTCCATTAATGTTTGTCTGAACACCTCTTGTTTTTTGGCTTTATTGCTAAATTTATTTCCAAGCTAATCTTTGGCTTTATGCATTCTCATATCAGTTACATCCTAGTTGATTGCATTCCTATAAAAAAGAGTAAAATATCACCAGCTAGTCCTTAATGTGATGAATTCGAGTCTAGCATATTTTCCTGTGCATCATGAAGGGTCTTGCATGTTCTCCTGTGAATCATGATAGAAATTTTTTTTTCTCTGACCTTCAGCTTGTGGTTTTTACCTTCCACTATTCAGGAAGCAGGAGAAGTTTAGGCAGCTTATGCATCTTCTGAGCTAGTTTTTAGGGGCTTTTATTTTTAAATATGCAGAGGGATAAAGTCCACAATGTGTGTCTGTGTCTTCCATTATTATGATGATATTCCTTGAAAGTGTCCTTGATGATCTGGCTGTTTTAGAAAGCTGGTGAAGAGAATATTCTTCTGTAGGGATCTGCAGCCTGTGGTATGGTCTCGTTACTTTGGCGTGCAAGTAAAGTCCTTGCCACTAGATGACAGTAGAATCTACTGTTACGGTACCTAAATCAGCATTTCAATGCATTAAAATATTGAACTTGTTCTTTGCATTATCTGTTAGACTTATTTCTCTGGATCCAGTCAGAGCCCACTGAACTTCAGAAAAAAAGTAGAATTATCTGCTTTACATTTTTTCCCTCCTAAATCCTATAACCTGGAAGGGAAAAAAATTTTGTCCACAGTCCTGAGCAAACACTAGAGGGAAAAAAATGGCAAGAAATAAAGATTCTTAATTAATTAGATGTACCTCACCTTTGAATCTCCCTCCGAGCTCCCATTCATGCTGCCTGGCATCTCAGGTGCACTGTATTTTGTTCTTCTGACCTGATGGGACTTTTCTCAGGGATCAGTGGCTGCAGCAGAGGAAGAAGTGAATCAGGTTCCTTTCTACTAACTGCATATACACATCAGTATCATGCCGAGGGAGCACTGGCAATCCAGTGTAAAAAGAGACTGAAAGTATCCTCTTATTTTAAACCTAAGCTGAGCCATGAGTATTCTCTCATAGTATCTTGTGCTCAAGACTCATTTCTCAAAGAGTTAAAGAAAAAGTGTTTAGTGTGAACTTTGGGCTTCTTGGGTAAACAGAAGCAATGATGTTCCTTATGTTCACCTCCATTCTTCCTCTGCTTTGTGTTCTACAAAACTATTGAATAACTGTGCAGGTAACTATAGGAGATTTTTTGCACCTTTTTGATATTTATGTTTCTCAACTTCAGCTTTAAAATCACATTATTTTATCCAAAACATAATGAGAAACTTTATGCAATAAATAGAATGGTGCTTGAATGACAGAAGCAGCCTTGTTTTTACAGCTTTGGATGGGACAGTCACCTGTGGGTTAGTTTACTCTCTGCTACATACACAGCTTTCCTAGAAAGTATATTATTTCAAAGGGCAACATCTTTAGAACTTACTTAATTGCTCTGTTTTCCTTTGTAGCTTTCATTGTTTGTTTCATGTCAGTGAAAAAAATTATGCTCTCTGTCACAGAAATCACCCATTGCACAGGTTTTCACTGGATCTTTGAAGGCAGCAAAGAACCTAGATCCCAAAATACTACAAAATAAACCCAAGACTTTTTTTTCACTTTATAATTTCAAGTTTGTACAGGAATTATGGGATGAGAGTGAGTAACTGAGAAATGTCATATGAAAATCTTCTGAAGGGAATGAGAGTTAGCAGTACAATAAACAAGACAGGGCAGCCTTCAGGGAGAGCTTCGATTTCCTAACACAGTCTTTCAGAAGTCTACCTTTACCTTCCAAAGATTACCTTTATAATTTTCCACATCATATGGTGCTTACAAACATAGCCTCCTGTAAGACAATTTTTTCTTCAAAGTCCCAACATAGCAATGACACTGAACACTGCTAAACAACTTCTCGTGGGACACATTTTTAGCCTGACAGCCACGTGAATTTCTTTTTCCTTGTTACTATTGTCCTGGCAGGAATTGTAGCTTTGAAAATATCCATGCTACAAGAGTGTGTTATTTGAACTGTGGGAAATAATATGTGGCCATAAAGCTGCATGGAGATGGAAAAATTAATATGCTGGACAAGTCTAAGCTGTGATGAGAGTGGATTTGCTGACTCTATTATAGGCTGAGTTTGCTTTCTGCTGGGGACCCATATTTGCCTGAACTTGGAGGTCCTTCAGATAAATCCCTTGAAAGAAAAGTGATCAGAATGGGCATACAGTGGTGTTTCAGAGAATATGTCAGAGAAGACGTGGCAGTGATTTCTTTACCCCTTTTCAACAGGGAAATGCCTTTCTGCTAATTCTGTCTTCAGCGAGAAGCTGTTAATGCAGACAGCAACCATAGCCTGTGTTCTGCTGTTTGTCTGAGTGCTGACTTTAAACCAGGTTCAGCAGGGGATTTGGAAAATATCTTAAAGCTTGTATGCATGTGCAGGTCAGGGGGAGGAAACTCTCTGAGCACTCATACACTTAAAATCAAGTTACTGTAACTGAAAGAACTTTGACCATTTATGAGACTGAAGGGAAGGGAAATTGAAGTTTTTACATTTTAAAAGTTTTCTTTCAGGATGGTAAAAAATGAAGACCTGTTTTTCTTCTCTTTGGGTGATTTCTGGTTGTCTTCTACTGAGATTTCTGTGTCCAGCATCTGCAAGTAGCTGAAACAGGGCAGGGAAAAATTCTGTAGCGAGCATCTACCTCATCCTGGGTACTTAAACAATACTTAGAAGAACATTTTTCTTTATAAATGTCTAATGTAAAATTCTGGCTTAAAACAAATAGTGACTACAGCAGAGGGAAAACGTTTTTAAGCCCACAGGCCACACACAGCAGTGGTAGGTAGGGGTGGGCCTTGGTTTCTTAAGGTCCGCTTGTTGCAGTGCAGAGTGCTGGGCTTTCCTTCTGTGTGAGCTGCAGTAAAATCCCATTGCTCAGGCAGAAAAAGAAAGATGTTAACTGGTCTGAGCATGGCTTGTGCTTTCTGGAATGCCACAGTACCAGGGATTTTTTTAACTTTGAAAAATAACTAGTATTCAGGAAGAAGCAGAGCAAACCTATGGCAAGAGCCGAGACAAGAAGTAGCAAACAGTTTGACATGTTTCACAATGTGTCCCCTTGTGCATTCATGGGGAGAGCGGAAGTGCTACTATTATTTATTTTCATGAACAGGGATTTTCTTGATAGCACTCCTGTAGGTATTCCAAATACTTGTCCACACAACTCACCCATTATTCCTGCAGGAAAATCCAATGAGTATAGTGACATTACCAGAAAGATAGGTGAGCGTAAGATGGCAATTAGGGCAGCTGAATGTTTTCTCCATCCCTGGAGGTTTTTAAGAAGAGACTGATGTGGCACTCAGTGCCCTGATCTGGTAACCACAGCAGTGGTGGATCTTGGACTTGATGATCTCAGAGGTCCTTTCCAACCTGGATGATTCTGTGATTCTGTGATTTTGTGATTCCTGTGTATTGTATTCCAGTATGTTTGTTTGCATGTGCTGCCCAGCCTATTGAAGCTGTCTGCTCAGCTTCAGTTCATGTGCCTATGGAATGTTTTCCTTGGCTTCATCTTAAAACCTACACACTAAAGTCTAAGGGGAAAAGACCAAGGTGTCACTCCAAGTGCTGTTTGTGGGGCTGTTAGAAGCTGGTGGAGAACACAATCATATGGCCTTTACAATCCAAGCATGAAAGTAGGTTAGAAATTATTGAATATACCATACTGCAGGCAATAGGTCTTGTTTTCTTGGTGGATTCAGAATCAAGCTTATGGACCTCAGAGGTGCACACGCACACCACTCTGGCTCCTGTTCACGGGCACATAAACACCATTTGAATAAAGCACTTAAAGAAGATATTTGTTTTAATGATGAACTGTATCACATGTTAGTGCTTGTAACAATGCTATGGATCAGAATTAGAAACTTAGCAGATGAAGAAGTACTTTCCACAATCTTCACTACCCCTGAACTGAACTGACAAGGAAGCAGTAATTCTTGAAACAAACAAGTGAAAGTCAGGCAAAGGAAGCAGTCACCCTAAATTGAAAAAAAACCCAACCGAAACAAAAAACAAACCAGAAAAAGAAAGATCAGCAGGTTCCTCAAATCATCAAAATTTCCTGTTGATAGGGGTTCCCTTGGTATCCTGCCTTTGTGATTGGCATACATTATCTGAAAAACTTGGCTATTCTGTGCTTCTTACACGGTGCATGTCTTTACATTCACTTAGGGGGGAATTTACTATGGATTTTTTTGACCTGGAAACATTTTCTACCTCTGCTTTGCCTTCACTTGCATACATGTAAATTCTTAAAGTGACAGGGAGGTACAGAGACACCCCAGAATTTCAAGGTGTCCATCTTGTTACACTTGAACTTATTCTCCCAGCTAGTTGAAGTAAAATATATGTTGTCATCCAGAAGAAAATAAGACACCTTCCAAGGACTATTAAAATTTGGCCTGAAATGCTTCTGACTTTTAAATGATGGATAACACATCTTTTTTTTTACCTGCTTCTCATTGCAGAGACTGGAAACTCCCATAGGTGTTTCCTCATTCTGGAGATACAGCATACGAGTGCCAAATTGTGCTTATTTTTACCATAGGCTTCTGCTCTTAAGGCCAAAGCCATACAGAATCAAACCAAACCCATGTTGGGTGTAAACTTTGGAATCAAAAGCCACACACAGGCTCATGGCAAAGGCACAAGGTCTCACTTTTTCTGACATCTGATGAGAAG
Source organism: Heliangelus exortis (assembly GCF_036169615.1). Classification (NCBI taxonomy): domain Eukaryota; kingdom Metazoa; phylum Chordata; class Aves; order Apodiformes; family Trochilidae; genus Heliangelus; species Heliangelus exortis. The sequence continues at coordinate 66,889,327 of NC_092422.1, forward strand.
AAAGGTAGAAGCTGCAGCATTGCAGAATGAATGAAAAGCCACAGGGTGTTATTACTGGTCAGTGTAATAGGAGCAATTGGTGATGGTGGAGGCTGCTGTGGGAAGTGAGAATTTCCCTAGTTTCAGAGTATAAAACCCCCCATAAAACAGCATTGCTGTTTCAGTAATGCTGCACTGCATTAATGTCTTCCTGTTTATAGACTCAGTTTAATCTTAACAAAGCCCCCACTTTCTCCCCCAGAAATATTCTCTGGAGAATTGTCCAATCGAGCTTTAAATAACTTCAGTAACAGTGCTTCCATCATTTACTTTTGGAGATGATTACTTGGCCTAATAGCAATAATTGTGAAAATTCTGTAGAGTTTGGTTCATGATGAAGTTTGCAGACTGAGTTCTGCAATTCTGTTTATAAGGGGTTGGCCTTAAATTAAACAGTTCATTATTTTTCTGATGTTTGAATGCACCAATTCAGGTGCCTCATAGTTTATTTCTAATGGGAGGTTGGGTGCTTAAGTAGCTTTTATAGCCTGTCCCTAAATGAATGTTCACAGCTACAGCTAGCTGGACCCTCCTCTGTGATCCTGCCTTGATGCAATACTGTGTTGAATTTCCCTACTTCCCCAGTGGCTTCTCCCATTCTGTTTTGCAGATGACCAGTGGCAGCATAGATTGTACTTACTATTTATGTCCTGGTAAGGCAAGTGTAGATAAGAAGGACAGAGGGTTTTTTAGGTGTTTTTCACTGATACAAGCACACCAGCTAAATGTCAGCTACCACAGTCTTTCTCCTCAGCCTGCAGCTAAGGAACAGAATGCCCATATTACAGGCAGAATTTTTCTGGTTGAAAATCAAGAGGTTAGGATGTCTCCATTACTAAGGCCAAAATTCACTCTTAATCAAACAGAGTTTTTTTCATCCCACTGAGTGAGATCTGTGATGAGAGGAAGGATAAATCTCTGTGACTGATTTTAGGAAAGGGCTTACTTAAGCAGCAAGGGTAGTGCAATTTGCCCCTTTAACCCAACAGAATGTTTCCCTCCCGTTGAGTTTTGCAGTTCTTCAGGATTTTCATGGCAGAGTTCAAGAAAAAGGAGAGACTTTTGAATTGAGCCAAAACTGAGAAACAGATAAGTTCTGGCCAAGGGCCAGTGTTTTCAGAACGGTTGATCAAAGATAAGTTTTATCACAACTGGTCTTTAAAAAATACTGACATCTCAGAGAAAAAATGAGCTAAAACAGATGGAATTTGAGCCCTTACGTTTTGAGTTGAGATGGCTTTTCTTTCTTCTTCTTTTTTTTTTTTTTTTTTTTTTTTTTCCTTTTTACCCTGTGATCACAAATACAATTAGATGGAGGTAATACAGGTGTAAAATTTATTATAACTTCCAAATTCTTGAGGGTCCTTAGAGATCAAAGTGCAGACAAAACCTGCATTTGACCTTAACCACTACTTGTTCCTGTGGTCGCTGGGGATGATTAAGCCATTTTTAATATAGTGGATGCTGGGGTCATGCTTCACTTCTCCTGAAGCTCTTTAAAGGACAAGCTGCTATAATTACTGTACTAAATGTAATAAACTACAGAAAAATGCAACCCACAGTAGACTTGCTACTCACAAAACCACCCAAGTTCTGCTCTGGGAATGTTTTCTGGGTTGTCACTGCTTAAATGTTGTAGTGAGTGAGGCAGCTATTAGGAGAGCAGAGAGAATATGTGGGAAAATGTAGACATTGCTGTTAACTGTATCAGGCTTTTGGCCCAGTCAATTTTTGGCAATTCTTTTCCCATTAATATCGAGGCCACAGAGTCACAGATTAGAGTCATGGACAGATTTAGGTCAGAAGGGACCTCTGGAGGACATTTGGTCCAACCCCCTGCTCCAAGCAGGCCTTACTTCCAAGTGAGATCAGGCTGCTCAGGGCCTTTCCAGTCACATTTTAGATGTCTCCAAGGACAGAAAGATTGCACAGCCTCAACGTGCAGCCTGTTCCCATTCATAACCACTCTCACTGTGGAATATTCTCCCCTTACGTGCAATCAGAATTTTTGTAATACTACTTATCACTTTCTCCTTAAAACCCCTTCTTGGTTTTATTGTTTTTTTGTTTGGTTGGTTTTGGGTTTTTGTTTACTTTTTTGGTTTTTTTTTGTTTTTGTCTTTTTTTGTTTGTTTGTTTTTGTTTTTGTTTTTTGTTGTTTTTTTTCAAAACAACTTCAGGCTCCTCAAGCTACCATCCTCTTTGTAAAAGGGATGTGATCTGATGAGGAGAGAAGCAGCATGCCAAGTGACAGATATAACCACTCACGCAATCTGGGGTTTGAATTCTAAATGGGAAAAGCCCTGTGGAACACTCATTATGAATATTGGTGGAAAATCCATAAACCCAAATATATTCATAAAAGCAATCAGTCAAGCAATTACAAAGAGCATACAAGCTCAGAAAAAAATAATCTTGCTCTGTGTGTGGAGAAGTTGTGAAGGAGAAAAGAAAAGACCCCAGCAGAGGAATCCATTGTTTCTGTTCTGCCTGTTCTGATTAGGAGTGAGCACACTGGAATCAGTGGGAGCCACATGAAGGTTCTAGAAAGGGTAGATTTAACTCTGAAAAACAAGAGTTTACAATAAAAATGTTTGCATTTCTGTTTTTTATTTGTTAATCTATTTGTGATCAAAGTTTAACTCTTTGAAGAATCAGATCTTTCTTTAGTCTGCTACTTCTTTTTGCTGTGACGCTTTCAGAAATACGTTGCTTGCACTGGCACAAGGGAAAGAACAAGGTTCTGGCAAACTTGTGGCAAGTGAAGAGATGGCCTCTTGCAAGAGAAATTTTACAAGGACAAACTGATCTTATAGATGGATGGCTGCAAAATATAAGCTACATACATGACATACTGTATGAAAACACTGAAAAAAAGTCAATGGATTTACTGCCAAAACCATGAGAATGTGAGAAGTGTATCCATTTCTGTTTCAACTTGTAGAAAAAAAAAACATCCTTTTTCAATTCAGGAATTGTGAAGCATGATAAGCAAAATTAATTTGCAAATTATTTTAAAATACACAGGCCTGGCTAGCATTGTAATTTAAATCACCTCTTGATTTCCACTGTAACTTAACTCAAATTCTGATATGCTTTTTTTGGGAAATTCATTATGTCAACATAAGTAGGAGCATCTTATCATCACTCGGATGGTTGTTATTTTTTATCTGTTTAATTCATTGACTCACATCCGGCAATAATTCATGCAAAATGGGCTCTGAACTCCTTTGCAATATGCAGATTTGTGTGCAAATGAGCGTTACCTATGGTGTTCACACTGAAGTGTTTTTCTTTGATGTACATTTCTGACATTCTGAGATTGTAAAGAAGAAAATAACTTTAAAATTTTTAAGAAACCTTAATTGAAGTTAACATAAAAGAAGATACATGGTGTTAATTGGTCTGTTTCAGGCATAATTTGGGCCTTTGAGACCATGTCCCTTACCCCCCGCCAAAGTGTCAAGACTCACATCTTTAATTCAACAATCTTTGTATTAATTACCTCTGGATAAGGTAAGCTTTGATTGGGAGGCCTTTATTGTAAAATTATTGTACATTGCCTGCTTTAAGATAAATAAATTAGGGTTGAACTAAAAAAAAAAAAAAATCTCCTTCCAACTGTGAATGGAAAAGTGCATTTGAGTATCAAATACCAGATGAAAGGACAGTTTTTATCAGACTTCTTTAATGGGGAAAAAGTGTATTCTTTTGGTTCTTCTTTTACATTGTTTTTGCACATACAAACATACGAACGCTCATGTTCCAGGCTTGCCACCATTTCCCTCCCAAAAGGCCTATTTCTGCCTCATGGGATGTCAGCATTCTCCTCTGAAAGTACTTCCCCAGTATTTGGTCCATTTGTCACAGAGTAATCAGTGAGCTGGGGATGTCTTCCCACCACCACCACCACCACACTTCCCTCTTTGCCCTACTTCTGAATTGCCTCTACTTGACAGTCTACGAAGACCAAATTTTTTTTTTTTTTGGAAGAGTTGGAAGGACTTAAACTGAAGAGATTTTTGTACCACTTCCATGTCAACTGGATTTGAGGGGATGATAAGTGTCTGTAACAAGTTCTGTGAGGTACAAAACAGGCCACATTGTCAAGAAAGTTGCAGGCAGATTGAACACATCTTGTATTCCCCATTCATCCCAGAGGAAGGGTGACCATTCCTGGCCTTGCTGTAATCCATCTGCTGAGCTGTGTTTGGAGGCTGGGAGCCAGGGTGCTCTGCAGGCAGCATGGTTTTGGTATGGATTATGCTAAACACATTGTGCTGCCCACACCTACACTCCCAATGCAACTAAGTAGTTTGAACAGCATATTGGTGAATGTTGAGAGTACTTTACAACCTGTAGGCTCAGTTCTGACCTTTGGAGACACCAGTTCCAAATCAGGTAAACAGGCCAAGTGCCTTGTGTCCCTTTGTAAGCTACCACACATCATTCCACAGTGCCTATCTGAGGCAAACCAAGGCATGTAGATAAAAAAGCAGGTGTATCATTTTGAGGTTTCACCCACAAAGGTGGTCATGTTAATAGAGCTGGTGCTGAGAATGCTTATACTGAGCTGACACCTGAGTCATTTCAGATCTCCTGTCCCTCAGCAGAGGAACACACCTGACCACTCCTCAAAATCATGTACAAAAGTCCTGAAGATGTAGGTTCAATTTTTTTTTTATCCTTAGCATAGTTCTGAGCATAGTGTTTTCACCTCATCTTCCTTGCTTGGACACCTTGCTCAGTGCAGAGCTGTCACATTACCCAGTTAGCACAGAAGTTGTACCAGTGATAAAGGGATGCTGGAGGCTTCAGTTTTGCCACCTGAGCTATCAGCTACTTCAAGTAAACCAGGTTATACCCTATGGCTTTGGAATGGGGGTTGTGCATAGCAACTGCTGCTCCGGCCTTTTATTTGCATTGAAATAACTTGAAATGAAAGATGAATCCACTACTTCCCTGGGCAGCCCATTCCAATGTCTGATCACGATCTCCATAAAGAAATTCTTTCTAATGTCCAACCTAAACCTCCCCTGGCACAACGTGAGACCGTGCCCTCTTGCTGAGAGTTGCCTGGGAAAACAGACCAACCCCTACCTGGCTACTCCCTCCTTTCAGGGAGTTGTAGAGAGTGATGAGGTCTCCCCTGAGCCTCCTCTTCTCCAGGCTGAACACCCCCAGCTCCCTCAGCCTCACCTCATAGGACTTGTGCTGGATCCCTTCACCAGACTATATGGTCTGGTAACCACAGTGGTAGTGGATCAAAGGTTGGACTTGATGGTCTCAGAGGTCCCTTCCAACCCAGCCGATTCTATGATTCTATCATAACCCACAGAAAAAAGACCAGAAGTCCTTTTGTTTCATAAGAAACTCTAGGAATGCTGACATAGCAAGACAGAGAGCACCCATTCAACCCTCCCTTACTCTGGATGGGGAATGGTACCATCAATTTTTTGATACCACTGTGGGAGCCTGACCCTAGAACTGGCTGTCTACTGCTCTTTCTCCTTGTACCAGGCCACTGTGATTTTCATCCTGCTACATTTTCCCATCCCCTAGAGGCAGACTTGTCAAGAAGCCTTTTGTCTGGCACAGTGTTTTCAAATCCAAACTCTGATAATTATCTGTGGTTCTGCTGCGGACTTGAAAGGCGATTGCAAGGCATTGAATCCACATTCCCCTCAGTACAAAAATTAAGAGCAAGGGGAAGAGGCATTTCTCTGCTTGCTTCTCTCTCCAACACTTGACACCAAACGCACATGTGAGGCTGACCGTCAAAGACAAATGAGTTCAATAGAAAAGAGCAGACATGTAGTTGGGTCTTGCTGTAATACAGTACGAATCAGTAGAAAGAGCAACACAAAGGCTTTGCATGGCAGACTCTGCTAATCAGAAGAGGTGAGTGTTTTAGCATATTTAAACGAGGACAGGGCATCCATTAATCAAACAACAGAATCCAGAGGTACTGAAAGAGCAAGGGAAAGACTGTTGCTTAAAACTTTTTGACACGGATGGAGGATTTTTGAAATATCATTAAATGTGATGATCTAGGTTTATAGGAAGATAATGAGGTAAGTAACAAATATGTCAAAACTAAACTATTGAACATTGTAATTATGCTGGATACATATTAGTTCCTGAAAAAGTTTCCCATTACAGCTCTGCAGCTGTCAGAAAGGTGTAGTAAAATAATGGGTTTTCTGCTAATTTGATTTATTTAGCAAAAGGTACTATGTGCTAACTTTCTAACAGCTTTCATGGTATGAATAAAAACTGCAACTTGAGATGGCTTGGATTCTTCAATACAAATTGGTACATAAGAGATAAAAGCTAATTTTTCACATGCAAGATTTTAAAAGCTTTCATGCCATCTAAGTAGATTGCTTTAAAAGTACTGCCTTTATGTATTTCTCTTACAGTCCTTTACCTTTCTTCTACTGTTTTTCAAATCAAGCCCAGGTTGCTGTCATTCATTAACATTTCTCCCTCGTAGTAGCAATATTTTTCTTGTTAATCAGTTAGGAAATAGAATTTTTACGCCAACATTTTAAGGGGACGTTTCCTTAAAACTTCCCAAGGAAAAAAATGCCTTTTACTGAGAATTATACGAAACGTACATGCTTCCTAGGCCAATAGATCATTGCCATATGAGTATAACAAAGGTTACTTAGCAGTCACGGGTTTTCTTTGGGAATATTGCCTTCACAGAAGCAGATCTCTAAGGAGATGAGCTTATTTTAAGCTGATATTCATTAGAAAGCTAGTAAGCCACTAGAGACATTCTGGATACAAAATAGGATATCTGGCTTGTGCTTTCTTTTGCAGGTAATAAGGGATAATATCTGTAATCACTGACAGAATCTTTGATTTATTACTGTGAGACGTTATATTACGTCACATGATATTCTGAGCTTTTTATCTCTATTTCTTTAAAAGAGTAGTTTTAATGGCTTTTAAGCACATGAGAGCATCATAGCGATAGCGTCAAGACTGGCGTCTTCCTCAATTTATGAAAATGATGCCTCCTTCTGGACATGCCCTGGATTTGCTATAGTTGCTTGTCAAGGGCTTGAATATCTGCTTTCAAGACAAAATTTATATTTCATTGTCTTCAGCAGAAACTGGATGAAGGCTGCATACCTCACCAAATTAAAAGGGTTTAAGTATGATCTTTTGAAGGCAGGAGGGGGTATGTGTTTAATGTGTTATTGGATCTTTTGATGAAATATGTATCTTCCTCAAGGTACAAACAGAAAAAACCCTAAGTATTGGACAGAAGAAAGAGATGACTGCATGTATTAAACAGTAAGACTCTTCATGCTAAATACTAGATAAAGATGGTAATTTAATTGGATTGAATACTTGAGTTCAGAAAAGAAACAGAAAAAGAAACAGGAAGATCTTTGTTAAGAGTAAAAAGAAGTTATCGAAAAATTGGAAAATGGTTGTTTTAATTAAAAATAAAAAATCTAGAAGGAAAAGTGCTTGCATATACACATTAATCTCATCTATGATAAAAACGGTACAATCAAATCTGAAAGGAGATTTGGGAAATATATCTTTTCAGCTGTATAAAGGAAAGCTTTTGGTTTATCACTTTTGACAGTATGGATACAGTGCAAAAAGAGCAGAATCGTATCTGCAGGGACAATGCAGTACAGTCAGGGATTGACTAAAGGGTAAATTCTGCTCTTTCTTCAGTATGTTTTGGATGGCAGGATTTCACTGTCTGTACCCTGAATCCACACTACTTTCTGGCATGCAGAGAGCAAAACAAAAGGAGCTATTACATGGAAATTTGGAGCCAAAGCTCTAGAGATTATGGTTTTATGCACAGACTGACAACACTTCTGGATCAGGGCAGGAACATTATGAAGAAGGAAAGACAAAGGAAGCACAAACCAGAAACCTCCATGACCAAACAGGGAATGTATTATTCCTCAGTGCCTTTGGGTTACTGGCAACCATGGATTTCTTCCAAGGCTTTTCCCCTTTCTTTAAATTTTTTTTGTAGACAAAGAAATGCCCTTGATCAGGTGCTCTTGAGCATTGCTATCTACAGATAAACCACAGGTCTGATACGTCAGATCTCCAGCTGAATTTTCATCCTGGTCTTTCCATAACCTCTCTTGGAACGTTTCTCTCTCATTTTTCCTTGGTTTGCCTTTTGCCACTCTTAGAAAACAGTTGAGTGTTCATACAAGTCTCAGATAGAGGGCATCTTGGTGACGAATGCCACAAAAAACACCAGGCAATGACTTTTGCCAGGACCTGTGTATTCTAAATTATTTTGAAGTTATGCTCTGCAGCTGTATTTTAAACGACTTACCATTGGTGGGGGTTTTTTTGCCTTTGACACCAGCAATAATGTAACTCTGTCATATTATAATTCACCTTACCAATCCTCCAATATAGATGGGAGAGGTGAAAGCAAAATTTTTTGTTATTTTGGAATGCTTTGCTTTGCTAAATGATACAACTTGTCCAGAAACGTGGAGTAAAAGTGGAAGACAAGACTATAAAAGGTGGAGGGAGTGAAGAACCTCAAGCAGGTTCTGCTGTGGTATGTAACAACTCCAAGTTCCTATATGTGCAATAGAATAATTCACTTGCAGGTACACGTACATGGTTTTCTTTTTATTTGTGTGTCTCAAGAGGCTTGTCTTCAGTGCAGGCCTTCATAAATGTAAGGGCATGGAGGTATATGAGTGAAATAAAATTCCTCTGCTAATGTTAAAAAGTGTTCGTCCTTGTCAGGGTGAAGATGAACCAGAAACAAGTAACAGCCTTCAATAATGAATGTACATTTCTTCCAGTGAAGAAACTTGGGTATAAGTGGAGGCTGTCCTTGTGTTTTCTGCTGTGATATTTGTTGTCTATCAAAGGGAAGAGGCTTAGAGTGTAAGCAAGGTTCTAGGCAGAGGCCTAGTGAGATCCAGTAGTTTTATGGTCTGATGATAATACTCCGGCTCACTTTTCCCTGCACAAAACTGGAAATCTGGGGGTTCCTGAAAGAACTTCCTCCCATATTACTAACCTATACACTTGCATAGTTACTGTTCTGTGACTTAACTACTGAGAAATTTCTCTAACGCTGCAGGATGACAACTTTAATGAAATTACCACCAGTATAACTAATTTTGTCCAACAGGTTACTACATATATTATGAACAGGTGATTCCAGGTGAGATCTATCTGAACCAGATTTACAGTGAAGTAAATTGGAGGAGAAAAAAAGATTCTGAAATTAATAGGAAAATAGATTACTTTTCCAAAGTTTGGGTATTCAGACATTGCATGAATTTGGAGATGAGGTCTGAAGGCCATCCTTTGAAAAGTTTTTTTAAATGTTATCCTAACATTTCCTGTCAAAAGCAGTGAAACACAACAGTAACAAGCTATGATTGAATAAAGAAGCATGAGAACACGAAGCCTGAATGATCATGCTTTAAAGATCCACTTCAAACTCACTGATCTCTTTGTAAATAGATGTGAGTCCAGCACCATAGGACCTCGTCTATGGTGCAGTGAAGTCAGAGGAAAAACTCTCTTAGGCAGCCATCTGCATGAAACAAGGTTCTTCCAGCAGTCCCCAAGATAAGCAGCCATTCCTACCATTCACTAAATCTGGAGAATTTTTTCAGCATTGATTATCAAGTCCAGATCTTTCTCATTCCTATCTACAACACAGCATAAAAGATGAGTGATTCATTTTCATGACACACTTCTTTTGGTTCACCTCCAGCTCAGAAACTTCAGTGATTTCAATGTTATTCAAGCACCTGCACACCAAGCCCTGAATGATGCAATACAAGGATGCCATTAAGATGTGTCTTAAAGCACTGTTTGCTCCCTCTCACAGTGGTGCTCTCATTTCTTTGTGGAATATTTAAGGGGTGCATGTTGTTCTGACAGCATATTAAAGCAACGTCTTCTTTGATGATGTAATAACTGTTAACAGCTTAACACTCCCATAACCAGCTAGTAATGGGAAGGGCATGTTGGATTCTACTAGTTTTGAAGTGATGTCAGCCAAAGATTTGTAGGATCAGTTTTCCTTAGCTTTTTAAAATATCTACATCTGGTATACTTTATATTTTGTTCTACTCTTCTTTGGATTGTAGTTGTGCAGTGCTTTGTGACTTGCCTTGCAAGATCCATGCTTTTTCACCTTGACTTGATCTTTGTCTTGATAACCTTGGGCTAGTTTTCAAGGATTTGTATTTCAAGCACAAGACCTGGTGTCATCCATCATTAAAATATGAATTACTCAAGTGCCTCGTGATTAATACTGTGTAAAATCTTCCTTGCTGGGCATCTGATTCATTTCCATTGCTGGGACATGAACTTTTTTTTTTGCTTACCATATATTTTAAAGGTTGTCAGTGATGTGTTGAGCTAACTTGCAACCTAGTTCCATAAAGTTTTAATGCTCAAGTCCTGTTCTGGAATTGATGTATTGTGGAGTTAAAATTGCTTGACTCTGTAATCCCTCATGAATTCCATTGTATTTTAAAAGTCCATAGTGATATCTGGTCTTAAAGAGAAGTATGGAACTTTGTTATTATTTGTGCATCTCTTTGAAGAACATGATATGGGAAGCAGACTCAGAACAGAGTAACTCAACATATTGCCAGTGTTGTTGGTTTTAACTTTTAAGGCTGAAGCTAAGATCCACTTAGGCTTAAAAGAGGCTGTATTTTGAACCACTTGAGCATTCCAGCTACTTACCAGACTGCTCACACGCTGATAAACAAGTTGTGTAGAAAGAAGCTTTTTGTTAGGAATGAAGTATCAGCTATTCTAAGCTTCCTTGAAGCCTGGAATCCTTCACAAATATATGTAAAGTTTTACCATATGTAAAAAGGAAGACCTCAGAAATGGCAGATGAGCTTTTGAAAGAGGCCAGCTTTCAAGAACCTCTCAAATTTAGCACGTTCTCTACAGGACAAGTTAGAAAAGTGGAATTTTTTGTCTTCTGTTATAATAAAGAGCTATGAGGTGGGATGGGGATCCTTCTGGCAAAACAATACTGATGTGCAAACAGATCTGTTTCTGATCATACGTGGTTCTTGCACTGTTGATATCAAAGTATTCAAGGGATCAAACTAACATCTTTGCAGCCGTGTATTTTTAAAGGTATAGGTAGTACTGAAGTTGCCATAACACTAAGTTCTTTTATGACTTAATGAATTTTAAAGAACTATGTCTAATTCCAAGAAACCTTTTGAAAAAAAACACCTGAAGTACAGTGGATACACAGTTCAGGATTGTTACTGATCTTAAAGCAATTATGATAAGGAACAGTTGATGTGTTATGGTACCTGTGTGGATGTAAGGTTACAAGTCAGTTAAAGTTTGTAAGGGGGACTAATAAGCTGACCTAATATAACAGTTTTCCAAAACCATTTTCAGCTGCAAAGTGAGAGGGAAAGCTATGTAATTATCATGTGTAGCATCGTGTGATTAAGAGTATGCCTGTGCTCCAGTGGCCTTGACTACTAGAGAGATACTGTCCTTGGCTCTCCTTTACCTAATCTGCACCTGTGTCTTGTGACTAGTGGGTTTTATTAAATTGTTCTCAAAGTTGACTTTTGCTGGTACAGTCTTTGCAAATACACCACCAAGCCCCTAGAAGAAATAGACAGCTGACAAGATTTAGGGCCAATGTTGGCTAAGATTTCATGTATCAAAAACGCAACACCACGTCCTCAAAATCTACTTGGGCACCAAACAGCTATAAGGATAAATTAATAAACTGTGGGATTATATGCCTGAAAAATGAATAAACTTGGTGACAGGAGCAGTTCCATCAGTTGCACTTAGTGGTTCTACTGAAATAAACAGGTGTTTAAATGTTGTCTTTAATACATGTTGTACCTCACTAATTGCTCTTGAATAGTACAAAAAATGGTAGTGAATGCTTACAATGTTTTATGGTTGAACTGAGAGACTTCACAATGTGTGTACCTCCTTCTGTTATGGAGGTCTGGCCTATTAGGACTGAGAAAATGGAAGAAAGGCATGTGCTGATGAAGATGATTAACAACGTTAATGTATTGAATTGCTGCTTGATCAAGAAAGTGTAATTCTAGCTTAACAGCCTGATTTCTGACTGATAGAAAAGTTTTTGTTCTGGTGAACAGATGATGAGGAGCAGCTCTACAGCCAAAGCAGGCAGACACAGCATTGCTTTGTAGTGCTTGCAGCAGCTAATTAAAGTTACTGTGGATCTTTTTATAAAAAAAGTTACCGTGGATCCATACAAATCCAGGTACCTGTAGTTAAACCAATTTCTTACTTTTGGACAATACACAATGAGGAATAAACCCAACTACATTTCTGCTTAGGGGAAAAATAAAAAGGAACAAAGCAACATCCCCTTCCATAAGCTCTGCAACCCGGGGAATACTAAAAGATACTTAAATAAGGAAGAGTTGTTTCAGAGTGCTAGACAGAAAAGTGCTGGTCAAGAAAAGTATAAGATCACTTCACTTCTAGAAATGGGATAACTCCACCAACATCCTCGAGGACAAAGAATATGGATTTTCATATATTGCCTGGCTGGTAGCAAACCAGCTCTGTTGCTGTTATTTCAGACTGAAGGTCAAGTGTATTGAGGCCTTTCAGCTGGCAGGTGCATGTTTTTCCTGAATAGTTATAGTTGACAAATATTCTTCTTGTTCTGCTGACCATTAGGGGTACATTGCGATGTCCTGTTTGGTTCAATTTGAGTTAGCAAGATATGAATGCAGCAGGGATGAGAGAAGGGAGGAGGCTGGAGAGGAGATGGAAAAGTACAGAAGTAAGAGCCATGTCAAACAGCTCACCCACGGGATGGCTCTCTGTTGTTTGATGCATTTCTATGGATGATGTGGTAGGTTCAGATTCTGTGAAGGGGGAAAACCTGAAATATTTCTCTTCTAGCCAGGAGGCTAGAAACTTTTAAATGTAAGTAGATGAAGCCAGCACTCTTACTGAGTAAACACACCAGCTAAAACCACCCCTCAAAACACAGAAATCTCTCCATCCCAAACTCACCAAACAGTGAACTCTAAAACCAGAAGAATAATGAAGTTACTAGGAAGAGAGGGAAAGAAGTGAGGGCTGAGAATCAGAGACAGAAAATACCTTTGGAGAAGAGCTGAACTCCAAAAAAAATCGCAAAGATCTGACAAATCTGAATGGACAGAGTGCTAAATGATGGCTAAGACTGTGGCTGGGTACACAGCTCCCTGTGTTTTTTAGTGTTCATAGTCCTACAATACATGTGTCTATCTGTCATGTCGGTCATTTCCTTATCTCAGGAAGCAAAGCTATCATCTCTTGCTAGATAAAAGTAGATTCCTTACAAATGTTAAAAGTATGGGTAGGAACATGCAGTCAAGTGAAGAGTGTGTCTTTGTGCTTTCTCTTTTATTTCTGTCCCCATGGAAATTGGCAGAGATGGGTAACTTTTCCTCCCAGAAACTCCTTCCAATGTCTACAGACATAGCACAGAAGCTACCACTAAAACACTGCAAATTCAGGATATGTTAAACAGCCTAAGTGAGGTATACTCAGCAACAACCTTGTAACTGAGGGATTTATGGGGAGAGAGTTGTGCCTGCTTGCCTCTGTGTACTCTACTTGAAGATGAGTGCAGATCTTTTAGCAAGCAGCACTTTCAGCACTACCCCTATACATCCTGCACACAGGATTAAGGTGCCATGTGACATCAACTCCAAAGAGGAGGTTGTCTTAAATCACATTGTTAAAACAAGTAAATGAACATTAGACTTTTTTATTAGCCTCTATTTTCGGGCCATTAGTGTTCACGAGGGTCGTGTTTACAAGCTTTTTTCCCACCATCAGTGTTAGAAAATTGCTCTCTAAGTAAAGTGAAAGCTGAGATCATCATTATATGATTCCAGGAGCTGAGGCTTCAATAAAAATGCAGATGTTATGGGTCTTGTATGAATCAAGTATCTGAGTCCAGGAAGGAATAGATAATCCCTCTTCAGTACTCAGTTTGGGGTGTTCTCACTCCATGCTGCCTCATACATGGTTTTAAATGATATATCTACCCCTAAGCTTGATTGCTTTTCTTGTCTTGGCCTCTTCCACTAGAACTCATAAAGAACTCAGTCTGAGGCTTCGCTATATTTATTTATGTGATTATTCTTTCACTACCAGGATTAGGCTCAGAAATTAGGAGAAAGTCAAGGTCATCTCAGGAGCAATTTTCACAGAGGTCAGAGTATCCTCTCAGTGAACTAGCTCCATCATTGAAGGTTCCAGAAGGATGTCAACCATCATGTTTAAAAATATTTTGTGTGTTCCTGCTGGAGGGTATTTTTTCCATTAAATACATCAGGAAAGGTCCAGATGTCATAATCTGATCTGTCTTCCCACCAAGAGGTAATATTACCTTCACAATTGTTATGGACCGAGACCTCTCCTACTAAAATCCCTGTTCCCTCTGCAGGTAATGTTTTGCCCATCTTGAAGGAGAAAGGCAAACCCAGCCACCAAGCTGATGTAAATGACCCCCTGTGCCTGTGCCTGCCAAGGAAACCAGAACTGAGCTGAACCTGAGCTGCCTGTACTGGGGGGAGATGTTGGATGAGAGACATAAGGGGGTGAGGGAGGAAATGGGTGCAAACAGGGTTGCATGTGGCATATGGTTCCTTTTGCTTTTAGTCTAGGAGAAGTTTCTTAGTGGATATGAAGTCCTGTGTCTGGTTGTGTAAAGCCCATTAGCATGTGTCTCTGCAGTGGGTTTCTATGGCAGAGTTCCAGTAATTACTGTTCATTAGTATTCATTAATACCAGGTCTTGCCTGATCTTGAGTTCATGTTGAATCAGCTCTGCTGTAACATTTTTGATATGGGCTGGATGTAGAGGTCAGCGTGGAGGCATTAATTAGGCCTGGTAGTCAGAAGTTATTTTCATGGCTCTTCAGATAGAGTTTGCTTCAGATGCACCATGGCTTTTCCTTCTGAAGTGGAAAGCATATATGTAAAGTGGAGCAGTAGTGAGCCTGACACTCAATGGCTTGAGAATATAAAAACATGAATTTAAAGAAAGCCCTAAACTTGCTCTCTAGATTGACCTGTAAAAAAAATCTACCGGGGTTTCAGGGACTTTTCTTCACTGTTGCTGCCGCTTAGAAATGTTGACACAGAAAAGAATTTGAATGTGAAAAATATGGATGATGGATGATAATGTGATTTTTATTTCTGACTCTTCATTCCTCTCCTGATCAGCTACTGGTGATAACAATGTAACTGAGAGCTTTTAGGGTGCACCCCCTGACCCCTACAAAAAGAAGAACATTGAACAACAAACCTACTTGTCTCTTATTAAAAACAAAAAGGGGAAAAATGTCATGTTAGACTAGTTGTTACTACATTAGGCAGACAAGTTCAAGGTACTCTTGGAACCCAGAGATACTTTTGAGAGTCTACAGGAACTTTTCTGTGAGAAAGGGCTAAGTAAAATCTGAACATGGGTTGAATTTTTTTTTTTCTTGGATAGTTAAAGAAAATAAAATTATTTCAACCCTAATGTCTAGTTTTAGAGAAAAGAGTATTTTCTATGGAAATCTTAAGCTGCACTTATATTTAAAAGCACAGCTCTATTTACATTTTCTTTACCCTGACAATCTGTAAAATCATGATTCTCAACATGCAAATAATTAATTCTAGTAATAATCATGCTCAGTGGGATGTTACTTACCTGAGAAAGAGAAGGAATAAAAAGATTCATACACTGAAGTATCCAGCCAAAATATTTTCTTTTGCATAGCCAATGCTACCTTTAGTAGAATTTAAACCTGCAATGCAGATATACAGTTGGTGAGATCAGAGTAATTTACTTTTCAGTAGCATGGAGTGTTGCCATTACCTGGGGATTACCCTGGGGAAATCTGGCTGATGGATAATGGGAAAAAGGAATATTTCAGAATTTCTCCTCCTCAATAATGAATAAGATATTTTACATGAAACAGGAAAAATCCTCAGAGCACAGGAGATGCACTAGTTGGGACTGATCTCCTCATAAACCCCTGACTTTCTACACAACAACACTAACAGAGCTGTGTATCTAAATGCACTTCAAAGTATAAAGCACAAAGTCCTCTTCTGCTTGGAATAACACGTGCTCTTCTTCCATTTTATGGAACTTGGGTAAACTGTTCAAAAGTGTAAAGTAAGGCTTTTCTCAAACCAATATGTAGTTAGGCTATGAAGCTCTTGCTGTGGATGCTTACATTTTAATAGTGACATGGTGAATTGACACATTCATGAAAGAAATGATCATTGATGCCTATTAAATATAAAGATGTCATTTTTGTCTCATGAGGTTGTTAACCAACAAATCACTGGGGTCTGTGAGAAGCTTGGTGGAAGTATCACTGCTTGGTTTGTTTCTATGCTCTTTGTCTGGCCAAAGATGACAAGGGGTATTAGACAAATGGACTTCTGATCTGAACCACCATGGTCACTCTTATATTCCTGTATGTATGGGTCCTGAGAGATCATGCTGAAATCTTGATGGCAAAGCATTTCTGCATAATTTTCAAATTCAAAGAACATGAAACAGATCCCATAATGTAGAAAAACCTCTGGTTTAAACAAAAACAAAAGATGTAGATTAGGAAAATATGAAAGTAACACCTCATGTATCAAAGTATCTCTGTTAGTGATGTGGACTACAGAGAAAGTCAGTGTCCATACCTGAATGCTTTTGAAATATTGCATGATGTACACAGAAATAAAGATGAATTATTTTATAGCTTCAAGAGATCCAAGTACCTCCATGAACCTATGCAGACCATAGGAGTGTTTGGTGAAGGAGCTGCAGAGATTTGCAGCCAGCACTAGGAGAGGGAATGAAAAAACTAGAATCACATCCTGTTCAGGCTGGTTCCCCAGCCTAAAAAATCTGGCACCCTCTGGGCTGACCTTTGGCACCAGCTGGTTTATAGCTCAGACTCACACATCTGTCTCCAGAGCTGAACACCTCTCGGGCCTCCTTTTGCCCTCCACCAGAAAGTGCACACACTCTGGATCCCAGCTGAACTGGATACTTTTCACTTCCAAATGATTTAAAAGGAGAGACAATTCTCTTTTAGGGCTTCTATGGGTGAGATTCTTTCAAAGTGATGCTAGGGCTCTTTGCAGATTAATGATGGAAACTTGTCAAATTTCTTTGGGATGCAGTATGGAATACACAGATTAAAGACCTTCAAACAAATTATGGTTCATAGACACCCTTAATTAAGGGTCATACCTCTGCTGGCCTCAGAATAGGTACGTTCAAATCAGAACACTTAATATCAAGAAAGTCCGAATTGCAGTACCGGTTTTGTAGGATGTTTTGCTAGGAGTTATCAGATTACAAGGCAACCTGGATGTTGCAAATGCAACCCTTTCCTCCCATAAGAAAAAGTGCAAACTCCCCTAAATAAGAAATAGCAAGCCTTTTCTGCCAATAAAATATTAAAATTCTCTTTATCTGAGGAGAAGAAAAAAAAAATCCTGAGTTCAGTGGTGGTACATTCCACATGGAGGGCTCCTTTTCATTCTTGTCAGGCTTGGCATCTTGTTTTAGGATCCTTCTTTGATGTTGTACTCCTGCTGCAAGAGAATTGTTTCTAGTTCAGGGAAAGAACGATGCGTCTTTAATAAACAAACCAGGGAGCTAATACAAATCCATGTTGACAAATGCTTGTCAAGAAGAAAACCAAAGAAACAAAATCAATACATGGTCTTGCATTAAATCACATTGTTTACAGATAGATATCTTGCACCTTCTTTTTTTTTTTTTTTTTTTTTTTTTTCTTTTCCCCCACTAAATATCTGTCCCTGATTTATTTAGGATAAACCAGAATTTGGCTTTATAACAACAAAAGTTTTAAAAAAAGTTTACAGCCAACCTTTTCAAATATTCTGTCATTTTTAAGGAAAAAAAAAAAAAAACATTCCTCACAGCCTTCCTTATTCTGACACCATTTTACTTTAGAAGATCTCAAAGTACAAGTGAATACATGACACTCGCAGTGTCTCCAGTGTACACATTTTACGTTTGATTTATGACATTACTATATAGGTGCACTTGACAGCTTTCAGATTGAAGCAGAGACAAGAGAGCTTTAAAGTGAGATGGGTTATCTGGGTAAATCTATCAAGGGTTCGTCCTGGGAGAACAAGGAGAGAGGCTTTGTAGAGCCCTGCTGTGTAGCAAGCCTCCATGCTGAGCACATCCCAAGCTCCCTGACAGTTGTGCTCAGCCTTCACTGTAATAACGAATAAAAGGGAGCTCCCTGTAGATTACAGATCTTCCGTGTTTTGACATTGACCTTAATACATAATTTAACCACAAAGCCTGAGAAGTGTGGAACAAGATAAGAAAAGACCACAGAACTGGCAAATAAAGTGATGTTCAATCAGAAATCATATTTGTTCCTGATAGTGGAGATGTGGGCATTAAAAAGGGAGACAGAGAGAGATTGAGAGAGAGAGAGAGGGGGGAAGAGAGAGGGAAGAGCAGTCTGGGTTATTTGAAGACTTATGGATCTCTTTTAAAGGACATATGGTTGTCAAATAGAAGTTTGTCCTGGATTCACAGTGAGAAATAAAAAAAAAAAAAAAGTCAATGGTTATTAAATTTTCATATACGCTGGGTTGCTGCTTTTCTCAAAATACTGTGATGGCATTTTCCATATTTGCCTCCAGTTTGTGTTTTTACTTTTAACGCAATGGACTGCGGAGGGGGTGGTATGTGGAATTACCATAAAACTGTCCTTAGGCATATATTTAGACTAATCACGTTCAATATCTGCCTATTCTAGACCTTAGCTTGGGTTTCTATGTTAAAAGAAACAATTGTTTGGATGCTAAGAGTTTGTAGGTTTTTCTTCTTATTTACAGAGAACACTCAATGCACAAGTGAAATGCACAGTGGGATGGGCTGGTTGCATGGCAATGGCATAGTTTTACTTTTACAGAAGAGAGGCTTATGCAAGGAATGGGATTTTTAGCATGAAGGGTATGACTGGATAATGTTAAAATTAAGCACAGTTATTATGTGAAAAGTATCAGGGATGAAATAATGTACCAAAAAAAAAAAAAAAAAAAGAGTTGGGGGAAAAGTGACTTTTCATCATTTGTGTTGCTTTATTTTTTCATCCCTACTGGATAATATACATGACCAGTTAATCTTGGATTTTTGCTTCTAAGCCTTTTTTAATCTGCTCATCACTCACTGGTTTTCTCTCTGCTACAACATCTGGATGGTAGCGACTTCATGAAAATTTTCATTTGTCATTGACATGTTAAATGCAAAATCTTTGAAAAAATATTTACATGGAATAGAATTTAAACTTAAATTAGAGTTTTATTGTGACTATAAAATTAAAAATTGATTCCTCCATTTGCATGGAGTTTTCAGCCACCTCCCTTACCCCCAAATCCTTCAATTTCATCCTGGAAATTTGTGCAGGCACCTAAGACACATGGCTGCCTTTGAATATGCAGAGATTTTTCATTGTTAGAGCACAAGTACATAATTGGGCTGGTCGAAGATTAAGACTTTTTTTTTTTTTTTTTTTTGGGTGCAAATATTTTGACTCGTAAAATGAAGTCAAACCCTGAGAACAAAGAATTAAACATGAAAGCCAATACACTGTCTGATGTACAAAGCTGGAATTTCATTTTGTTTCCAGAATCAAACAAGTGATTTGGGAATAACTCTCTAAGGGAATAAGAGTACATCAGTATTATAATTTTGGATGGTGGTTGCATGCGTACTAGAAACAGTGTATTTTGGCTTAAAAAAAAAAAAATAAGTGTATGTATATATATTTAAAACACAGTATCAGAAGTATGCATCCTCAGAGCAGTCTGCACACAAGAAAAGCCTCAAGTTTGAAATCAGGTTTTAATTCAACACAATACAATGGTCGTACCATTAGTTCCCTGTCACCACACCACTCCACCCATCCTGTAACCCCTCTGACGCTCTCACTTTCATTTCACCAACACAACCTACCCTGCTGCATCCTTCTAGAAGCTGAATATAATTCTTCAGCCTTGGCTGTCTGCTGCATTATTGAAGAACATTATGACAATTAAAATCTCAAAGCTATACGGCAAGTCCATCTCCAGGATAAACTGGAGATCTACTGGTACTAAGGGTTAGGCTCTAAGGGAACTTCAGACTGCTTACACCAGGTTTGGTGTAAGTTTACTACTTTTACAACCATTTTTCCATTTTTTCAAATGGAAGCAATAAATGGGGCAAAAAAATCACCTGCAACCCAAACATCTCAGCTATTTCTGGTCCATGTATGCAGCTTTCTATCTAACAAATATGAAAAATAACAAATATGGAGCAAAACGTGTATCAATATGGAGATGAGTGAAACAGAAAGAATTCTGGGAAACAAATAACGGATGGAGGTGACAGTCAGTGAGGTCTTTTTCTTATATAGGGGAAAAGGAGGCAATTCAATTTTGTTCTTGTTAGAAATGGTCATGCATAAAGCCTGACAGGAAGGTCTGGAAGGTGGTTTCAGAGAAAGGGGGAGACAAACTCTGCTAGGTTGGCTCAGGTTAGCTGCAGTATATTAAATACTTGCCCATCCATTTGGATCCAAATGTGCTAGCTTGTCTTCCCAGTTTTCTGTTACTGGGCTTCATCATTTTTCATGGTCATTTTCATTTGATTTACAAAATAATGCCAGAGGTTTCCCTGAAAATACATTACTAAAAGCACAAAGTTACAGGTGATGTCTGATGTGCAATGCACTGCAAACCAGGAAGTTAAGAGTCCAAGAAAGGGAACCAATGGCAAGATGAAAAGGGAAGGAAAAGAGAATGCTTTGGATTTGGCAAAAAAATCTAGGAAAGTGTAATCTGGTGTGACATTTTCCCCTCCTCGTTAGGACTAACTTTCACAAACTGTTGGAGAGGTGGCAGGTCTGCAAATCTTCTGTGATTGCCTGTAGAGTCACGAGGGCTGGAAATGCAGTGACTGCTCACAGGATGGCTTATGGACTTGTTTCTGATTTATGGATGGGAGATGTTACTTTCACCACATAGAGACACAGAGTAGCTCCCTGATTTCATCAGCAGGCCGCCAAGAGGGTCTATTTCAGGGAATAAGGAAACAAAACCAAAAGCAGATATAACTAGTGCCCTTCTTTGAGCAGAAAAATAGAAGTTTATTTTTCACTCTGCTAAAGAGCCAGAGCCTGGAGCAGATAAAAGTCTCAGATGTTTTTAAATTAGGGTGAATTCTGAAAAGGCAAGGAGAAAGCTGAGGAAGATATGTGGAGATTATATGAAAGCTGTAACAGCAAACAAAACAGAAGAACAGCACAATTTTTGACTCAGTTTGGTGGACAGAAGTCCCACATTTTCCTGGGAGCTAAATGGAAGAAATGGACATTCAGTCATCAAAGTTCCTTCAGGGAAAAAAAAAGCAAACCTCTAGAAAAGGCAGTATTAATAATATAGATGGAAATATATAGAATATATAGTTTTATATAAATAAATATAGATGGATATAGTTCTATATAAATAATGTAGATGAAACTCTATAGATAGAGTTACTTACCACAAACTCAAAACTACCAGGCCATTCCTTGTGAATTTAGAGGACTGAAAAGTGTCCTTGTTCAAAACTACACACTTTGTGCTGGATCAGCTGAAATGTCTCTGAATACTCAGTCTAAATGTTTAAGCCATGACTCTGAATGCCAGTCAAATGGGTCTGTAGGAGAAATGCGGGTAGTTTTTTTAAAAAAGTTTCAAAATAGCTTTATCAGCTGATGGGAATGAATACAAATAAGTCCCATATATTTGTCAGTATCAAGAAGGGAAAAGAAGCCATGTGTTTGCAAAAAAAGGCTCAGACTACAGCAGGTTATGAAATGAATGAGTAGTGTGCAGAGGGGAGCTGTGCATTTGCTCAACAAAGATGGTTCAGGCTCAAAAGAATGGCCAATAAAACAAAGCACAAATGGCCTCCATGTGATGCACAAATTAGGCCCAGCAGTGCAAATGAAAGAAGTGAGAGAAACTGAAACGGTCGTGTTCAAAAGAAAGTATAAAGTTGGAGGAGTCAAAGGTGAGACAGAAATCTGAAAGCAAGGGACAAATTCCAGGCCTGGCCAAGTGTGAAGTGTCACTGGTGTTCAAAGACACAAAGAGTAAAACAAGACGTTGTGGTAATGCCCTAAGGAGAGCAAGTAGTCCATGGGCGTAGGCTTGGTTTCATCACTGGAATGTGTGCCAGAGTCCAGTAGATTCATAGCCTGGGGAACAAACCTGAACCAGACCTGAATGTGCCCATGCGTGAAGTGAAGTGTGCTTGTGGAAAAAAAGGAGTCACCTGGTGACATTCAAGGTACAGCTAATGGAAGATGCAGAATCTCTGACATGTGGCACTAATAAAAGTGCAGCAAAACATGACAACAGATGGCTTTATTCATGGGATCAGCCAGGGCAATAAAAGAGGCTTGTTCCTTTTTGGCTGTGGAGAAAGATAGCAAAACTGATTGGTCTTAGATTTTGCAGTGACCACAAGATGCTGAACAAGATCATTTAGGAAGAGAAATATTTCCATTTGCTCTCAAGGAACAAAATGTTTGCTGAGATGGCAGAAGCCAAGTTCTTCTGAAGATTAGATACAGAGGGAGGGATTTGGCAGATTCCCCTGGACACTGAGCACTTTGAAATTTGCTTTCAAATCACCATTTTGCAGATGCTGCTTCCTGAGATTGCCTTTTGGAATCCATTTAACACCAGAAGCATATTGCAGCACAATGACCCAAACACTAGGAGGTCTCCTAGGAATGAAAATACCTGTGAATGACATAATAGAAAGGGGCAGCACCACTATTGAACATCAGGAATGATTGTGGAGAATACTGAAAATTGCAAGAAGGAACAACCTTAAAAAGCACCACTACTGAACATCAGGAATGATTGTGGAGAATACTGAAAATTGCAAGAAGAAACAACCTTAAATTGAACAACACCAAATTGTCAATCTCAAGCTAATGAGAGAAATAGACCACAAAATGAATGATGCCTGGCTCATCTCCAGCAGAGGCCTCAAGGGCTGTGACAGTGACACAAGAGAGGTGTAAGAATTCTAAGTAGAGGTATTCTAAGTAGAGGTATTCTAAGTAGAACATGCAACAGCCACAGAAGGTTTTATGATTTTGTCGAGAAGCAAAGACAAGACACTAACCATGGATCACTTTTCATGAAACACTGGAAAGGACTCAGTGGAACACTGCCAAGCTTACTGCAATTAATTTTTAGAAAGCTTAGCAAGAAGCTGTGGATGTGCAGGTCCGCTTAAGACATTAACTACTAAGTAAGCATGCTGTCAAGACAATATGGTTTACTTGATGATGTGCAAAGATGTGATCTGTAATGAACTGTGACAGTGTACATGATTGCTACAAATGCATGAATTTATTCATATTAATGTATATTTACCCTGTGTGTAGGATGAGTTATGCAACCAGTCAAACAACTATAAACAGAGAATGACAAAACCCAACAATTCTCATACTCACATTGGATCGTCTAGGTATCAGTCACAAAAAGTACAAGAATGGCAGTTATCACAAGCAAAAATAAAGTTTATTAACAAAGGACACCTTGGAATAACTAGTCAAAAACCATAGTAGTGAAGCAGTACTTAAGTCACAGATGAAGAGATGTATCATAAACACTGGACATAAATAAAGACTGTCTTAGCTGCATTGAGTAGATCTCTGTAAGTTAGTAACCTCTATATTATTCATATGTTCCAGCTTCCAAAATCAGAAGTGAAACATGATTTATGTGGGTAAGCACAGCATCTCTCAAGGCGTATGACTAATTGAAAAGACCACAGGTTTGGCTGTGATCAAGTGTGTTAAAATTGATGCATAACTGTTAAGAAAGGGAATAGATGTTATAGCACTCCATTTCACTAATTCTGAACTCCCAGATGCTTCTACAGTGTATGCATTTTAACATAAGACATCAAAGGCATGATTCATTTGCCCACATATAGGCTTCTTGTTCAATTTAAGATGCACAGACATACCTGAAACCAGGAGACTGAGGTAATACTGGAGTGGCAGCTTGAGGCCATGGTGGATACCCCAGGGCATCTCTAATCCCATCTGTACCCATACGTGAGCAACTCAAATGAGTCTTTAGCCATAAATATCCAAGACAAACCAGAGCATGCTCTCTGCATAAGGAAGAATTTGCTCAGAAAACACTTGGCACAAAAGAACCCTGGAAAAAAAAAAGAAAAAAGGAAAATCAGTATGTAGAGACAAGCCTTAATTAAAGAATGACATTCAACAGTGATTTTTGGCAAACAGCCTAGAGAAGAAGCCAAAGTGGACAGAGAGCTGTACCAGTTATCAGGTGTCTGCCACAGCCCAGAAATTCAGACTTCAGCAAGATTACTGCTGTCAGAAAAGAGGAGTGAAGATACATCACCTTCTTTATATTCCAGGACTGAAGCCAGTGAATGGACTTCATAGACAAACTTATCACCTTGATATTGTGTTATGGGAAAACTTAGTCAGATTTTTCTATTTGACTGATATTCCCACGCTTTTTAAAATAAGAGCTACAAGGTTACCTTACGAAAGAGCTGGAGAATTTCCTGATTATCTAGCCCAGCACAAGCACGGTACAATGAATATGGTCTGTAGGGGCTTGGTGCTTAACATGGATTTGGCTATTGCCACAGTGAAAGTGAGCATCACCTTATCTTCTGGTCTTCAGGACATGAAGAAGGGGCATTGGGGAATTTCAAGAAGAATATGGTTCTTTGATCACCACTGCTTACCTGTGAAGGCTGAGCCCAAAGTCACTTTGGTGATTCCATATCCACTTGTACTGAGTGCATATTTGGATAATAACTAAGTTAATTTGAGGGCCTGTTTCCTATAGTAGTTTCTTTGAGTTCTCCTTTCAGTCCTGCTGTGGCCAGTTCACAGGTAAAACTACCTCCTTCTGCTACAGAAAGGATCACTTTGAGCTCTTCCCTCCACAGGCTTCCTCTTCACATCCTGTATCCAGGTCAGTCTCTGGTCAACCAAAGCATGTTTTGTTTAGATCTGAAATGTTGCAACTGAGCTGTTCACCATAACTCCAACTGAAATGGGAGTTGCAGATGTTCAGTCCCAGGGTATGCGACTCTTCTTGTTTGAGAGGCCAGATGTCATTGGGACAAAGGGATTTTTCTGGTGGGGTAGGGCACTAAACATGCCCTTGGCACTTTGCAGACAAGAATGAATCTCTGTCCCAACACTGAGTTGTTATTTCAAAGCTGTTTTA
Source organism: Heliangelus exortis (assembly GCF_036169615.1). Lineage (NCBI taxonomy): Eukaryota > Metazoa > Chordata > Aves > Apodiformes > Trochilidae > Heliangelus > Heliangelus exortis. The sequence goes on from NC_092422.1 coordinate 66,914,718, forward strand.
GAATTACAGATGTAAAGAAAAGCAAGCAATCCCACAAAATTGCTATATTTGCATTTTTTTCTCTTTTAACTTGAACACAGCTGAACCAAATTATTTTATGTCCAGTAAAATTTGTCTCCCCAAAATGTGCTGGTTATTTCCTTTCATATAATTTTTTTCCATATGCTTTACGAACTTTTGAAAATGCAGGGTGAGTAATTGCATTGTTGATAAAAATTTAACATACTTAGTGGAGACTATGGAAGGAAGGAAGGAAGGAAGGAAGGAAGGAAGGAAGGAAGGAAGGAAGGAAGGAAGGAAGGAAGGAAGGAAGGCAGGAAGGAAGGAAGGAAGGAAGGAAGGAAGGAAGGAAGGAAGGAAGGAAGGAAGGAAGGAAGGAAGGAAGGAAGGAAGGAAGGAAGGAAGGCAGGAAGGCAGGAAGGCAGGAAGGCAGGAAGGCAGGAAGACAGGAAGGAAGGAAGGAAGGAAGGAAGGAAGGAAGGAAGGAAGGAAGGAAGGAAGGAAGGAAGGAAGGAAGGAAGGAAGGAAGGAAGGAAGGAAGGAAGGAAGGAAGGAAGGAAGGAAGGAAGGAAGGAAGGAAGGAAGGAAGGAAGGAAGGAAGGAAGGAAGGAAGGAAGGAAGGAAGGAAGGAAGGAAGGAAGGAAGGAAGGAAGGAAGGAAGGAAGGAAGGAAGGAAGGAAGGAAGGAAGGAAGGAAGGAAGGAAGGAAGGAAGGAAGGAAGGAAAAGGGGCAAATGAAAATCCTCTTGGAAACTTCAGTGGTAGTTTTGCTCGAGTACAGATGATAGACTTATGAGCTCTGTGAGTGGACAGGCAAGTACATAAAAACTTTATGACATATGCATGTTATTTAATAGGATGGTTGCAGAACAAAATAACCCGGGCTGGAAAACCATTGTCTTGAGTGGATCTGAGGTCCCAGTTTAGATCAAAGTTCATCCTTTGCAGTTTTGGAAAATGCCTGAAAGCTTTGGAAGGAGTTTCCCTGTTTCTGTTGTGCACATGTACAAAGAGAAAAGGGTATTAATAGGGGTCCCTAAGCATCCCACCTACTATCTGGGATTTGGGATCCAAGACAGTTTTGTTCCTCATATCAACAATCTCTTCAAGTAAAGCTTAGGTAGGAATGGGTGACTTTCTTTGTGTGGAAGAAGAGGAATTCATGGATTCAGAAAACTGTTAAGCAGGATGGCAGTATTCCTAATGTCCCTCAATGTATTTTTTTGTAAGTAACAAATTCCCTTCTATTAAAAAAATAGTTGAACCAATTTAATAACATGTTCAATTGAAAAAAAATTGTTAAGAGGAGGAAACCTTTTGGGTCCCAATTACTGTTAATTTGTAATCCAGTGAGGTCAAGTACCTGATTAAATATTTATATAGGAGAAAGGTCATAGTCTTTTGTGATCTTCTTTGCCATGTGTTAATTTTCCGTCAGATGCACTATGAGTTCCTTTTGGAGAACACTTTATCAGAGAAAGTAATCCTTGCTGTTGGCCTCAGAAAAGGAAGGTATTGGGTTTTGATGTCTAGCAGCTGAAACCAAGCTATTTCACTTAGATAAATTTTTAGCTCCATTTTTTCCAAAGCAATATAAAGATTTTAGTTTTCCCAGCATTGAATGCTCATCTGGAGACCTTCGGAAGGCACAAGACTTTAAGGAAATGAAGAATACCCGATCTCTGGAAGTTGAGTCACTTTAAAGACGTTTCTGCTGGACACATGCATAGAAGTATGGAAGCCTTCCAAAATCTCTAGTCACTTTTGAAAGCCTTGCACTCAATGGACACAAAACTGTATTTGGTTTCTATCCATTGCAATTTCTTTTGTAATTTAAAGACCCCAAAAGGGACATTCCGTATCATGCCCAGGGTGTCTGATGAGGAAATAAGTATCTAGGTGGAAACCAGGCAAAACCAACTGGAAGCAGCAGAGATCTGCCTGAGTTTGCAGTTTGCCCACTATATATGGAGGGGCAAACACCCTGCCTGCTCCTCCAGATGGAGTGGTGGGGCAGATGCAGCTCAGCCAAAGCCTCTCTCTGAAGCACTTCCCTTGCTATGGCACCGCGTGGGGCCATGCACTCGGTGTAGTCAGGATGTGAGGACTTGGACATTTTGTTGGGGTGAACATCATCTGAGGAGTGGTCAGGTGCCCCAGCTGCTCTGTGGGTTGTCCCTCCACCAGTGGCAGCCTTTGGCACCCTGATGTGGGTCCTAGCTTCTGTGGAAAAGCTATTTTGTCATTCTCATATCAAAACTAATATCTTTTTCTGCACACTTGTTCTTTGCTTTTGTATGTGTGTGTGTTCATGTTTAGCTTGATGTATTTAAATTATTTTCTTTTCCTACGTTTTAATTTTCTGTATGTTCTTCTGCTAATGCTATGCACAGAAACACATATTAGAAATGTCCATTCAGACAAAAGGTTCTACACCAGGCATATGCATTGACTAACTTGGAAGCCACAGGAGGCATCTATGGCAAATATGGTGTAGAAGAATGAAAACTGTATTTTCTATGGGTGGTTCATTTGCCATAAACAGTTACATCTTGTATCATCCAGATAAAACCTGTGAGTATGAGGCAGTTCAATGGTTTTGCATTTAGGATGAAGCTTTTTAGCTTGGGAAAATGTATATGGAGTAATTGATATGAGTTCCACTGGAGCTGTGATATTCCTTTAATGACATGCAGTCAAGGGCATCACTCTTTTGCCCATCTGTCCTGGCTTGGGACAGGATAGAATTAATTTTCTATTTCAGACAAGTCTCTTGTAGGTAGCTGCACTTGCTGAAATTTACAGCAAGTTTCTCAGACAGTGTCTGCTTTTAGGACTGATAACACTCGATGTTTATAGTTATGGATAGAGAATGGAATGCAGAACCAAGGCCACTGCTCAGTTCTAAGGAGCATCTTATGATTCAGAAATAGAAAAGGAATAAAGGGGTCACACCTGCAACCCCCCTTTAGGAAGGAGCAAACAAGAGAAGTGACCAAAACTGACCAGACAGAGTATTCTATCCTCTACACATCATATTTAGTATAAATTTGAGGGATCATGAGGGTCAAGCCCCTGTCCTTCTTCAGTTTCTCCTGCCTTCCTCAGCATCCTGGGAGGATTCCATCCATTCATCTGCTTGTGGTTCCAGTCTGTGCCATCCTGAATCCGTGTGTTTGTGCCACCAGCTCCTGACTGCTGCTGACCCCAGGAGTCCAGCCTGGAATTTCTCCAGAGCTGCCCTGCAGCCTCGGTGGTGATGTGAGAGTTACTGGGGAGAAGGCGGGAGGAACGTGGTGTCATTTTCCTGTATATTTGTATATATTTAATTATTTTTCTTTTAAAATTATTACTGTTTCATTAAAGCTGTGTAGTTTAGTTTCCAGCCTGTCTCTCTCTCTTATTCTCTCTCCTTTCTTTATTAAGGACAGGGATTATAGAAAGCATTTGTCATTTGGTTAATTGGTTAATTGCTGGCCCATCATTAAATAGTGACACTGTCCTGTGCAATATGGGAGGGGAGCAGGACCTTGAATACCCAGTCATGTCCCTCCAGAAGTCTGCTGCTTTCTACCATCCTGGTCCTCTGACCTTTCAGAACAACTTAAAGGTTATTTTCATTGCAATGATAGAATTTATTTTTCTTTTAATTGTGTTCTAAATAATATTTGAAATCTGCATTTGGAGACATTTTCCTATACTGTGCACATTTTCCTCTCTTCAGCCTTTGGTGTAGCTCAGCTGGACAAGAAGTACTTTCAATCCAGCAAATGTCATATGGCAGTAAAAGTAAATAAAATAAAAATTACATTTACTATTTAATTCTTTAATCTTCATCCAGAAATCTTCAGGGATACCCCATCTTTTACAAGTTTTTTCATAAAGCTGTGTTCTTTTTTAATAAAAAAAAAAAAAGAAAAAAAAAAAAGAAAAAAGAAAGAAAGCAAAAAGGCATCTCATTATATTTCTTATGTTGAACAAAAATTGCACAGAATACCCTAAGTTCTGCTTCCAGTTGCAAGAGTAGAAATCCAATGAAACCAATTAAACAATTCAAGAGAATTCATGGATGATTTTCTGGACTAATACTGTTGGAATGTCCCAGTCAGGTAGAACCTGGACTGGTAACTGTGTTTTATTGTACTGTTATTCTTATAATTAACCCATAATTACTTATTGGCTGAACTCAGTGTCTTTGGCCAGTGGGCACTAAGTGGCACTGGGAAGAAGATATGACTTACACCTATTTAAGGTAGCATTTTTTACCCCTTGCTGATGTGTAGTCCCACTGCTAGTACTCTGGAGACTAAAGGTGATGCAGACCAAGCAGGCAGTTTTGTCTTTAGGAGTGTAGTGTCCCTACTAGGCTGCCCTTTTAATGAAGAATAATTGTAGAATTAGCAGAACTTTTGCTGTCATAATGCTATTCTTTTCCATTGGTTGTCAAGCCTGAGATGTGGTCTCTTGGGATTGGTGGCTATGTGATGTTCCCTGCTTATATAATAACGAGTACAGTGGGATAGTGGTTTTGTTGGGCTACTGGAAGGCAGAATTTTCTAATGTGATATTACACAAGCAAAAATGGATTGGTCAACATAGGCTCTCATTTTACTCAGTGGGCAGAATCAGGCAGAATGAGTTCATTCTAAATTTGAATGGTTTAGTGTAGAGAGAAAACCCTTGCTGTAAGACATTGTATCAGTTCTTCTCCCAGAACACCTAGAGTTGAAGGCTAGGAAGTGATCATCTAGGCTAGCCTTCATATTATCACAGACCATTTAATATCCCAAGTTACAAATATAGAACCCAAATAACTTATACTTTGGTGAAATAATATCCTCAGAAAGGTGACCAGTCTTACATGGAAAAAGCCAAGAAATGTAAAAAGCCTACCATTTCTAGTGATACAGAGTTCCCAAGCTTAACTGCTGTCCTGGGGCATTAAAACCATATACATTTACTCTGATCTGAATTGCTTGGTTTCAGCTTCTCAGCCTTTGGGTTCTTGCTATACTTCTCTCTTCTAGAATTTTGCACAGTGTTTGCTGACCAAGAAGGTGCTTATGTACTGAAATCATGTAAGCTCTCAGTCTTGCCTCAATAAAATAAATAAACTGAGCTCCTAGAGTATCTCATTGTAAAGCATTTTGTGCAGGATTTATATAGCTCTTGGGATGTTTCTTTCACATTTTCCATTTTTTCCATTTCCTTCATAGAGAATGGACATCACATCTGCTCACCAATGTCATAAACCACCTCCGTTTTGGTTCCTGCCTCCCCTGTTTAAGCATACAAGGACTGTACTTTTTTGCCACTGTCAGACACTTTGAGTTCCTGTTGAGATGCAGTCATACTGGAATTTGTTTATTATAATTTATCTGCAGACATTTCTGTGTAATATTCCATAATTGCATGGTAAGTTCTGACCATAAAACTTCAGGGTAATTGCCTGCTAGTGTATTCTATGTAACTTAACATGTCCAATAGTTTCCACTACAGTCCCGGCAGAAAGAGCTTGAACACTGGATATACACTGACATTTTTCCCAAAATCTATCAAATCTGGGTATTAACATCGTGACAGACTTCTGCAGAGTGACACTAGCCAAATAATTTGACTCACCATGTTGCATTAGATTTTTGTGCATGTCAACAATCTGTGTTGTGATGAGCCAAAACACTAAGGGAAACAGTGTTCTTCCAAAACTGACAATTTAAGCCCATTTTAATTATGTTAGTTCACTAAGATTAGGGCTTGGCAGCTGAGATTCCAGTTCACCCCTTCAATAGAACTGTTGCTTTCAGCCAAGGAATTTGCTCTATGTTTTAATGGAGTAAATTAGTGACATGGTGAAGAACTTGGTGGCTTTGGAAGCCAAAAGGCACTGCCCCTAGAAGAGAGCACACTTTCTAAAATAGAGTATTACAGAGCATATTTGTATTCTTAAATGCAAAAAAACATCCACAAAAAACAACAAACCAGCTTGGATTCAGCATTCTGGGCTGGTAAACTGGATTTTCCTACTTGTATTCTAGCCTAAGTAAGGATTTAAGGATTTTCTACTGTAATTTTCCAATCAATTTCTCCCTGGCTGTTTTGGGCTTGGGTTTTTTTGTGGTTTTTGTGGTTTTTGTGGTTTTTGTGTTGGGGTTTTTTTTTGTTTTTGTTTTTTTTTTGGTTGGTTTTGTTTCATTTGTTTATTTATTTATTTACTTGAAACTGGTACAGTTTGGAAGAGAGAAATAGATGCTTGCCCAGTGTTGCATAACAGCTGTGTCACTAGAATGTGATCAAGAGATTTAGGAAGTCCTTGACCCAAGAGAACTTGAAACTTGAGGAAAAAACTCAAACTGCAAGTTGCTTGGGTCAAGGCTATTTTGCTATGTTCATACAGTGCCTGTTGCAGTGGCATTTCTGCCCATGACAAAAATCTGCCAGGTGCTCAAGTAATAAAACTGGAAAATATGCAAATAGTCTCCTTGAAGATCCAATGCTTTGACGGATCAGGGCCACAACTCAGCGGCTGAATGATGTTGGCTCACAGCAGCTGAACAAGCCCTATTGTTTTAGGAAACTGTCATCTTGTGCTCCAAATTCTAATCCTTCATTAAAAATAGCCTCTAGCGTATAATTGCAAAAATAGCCTTCCCCACTTGGACTGACAGCAAATTGATGCCTTGTTGCCTCTAGCTTCTGTAATAACTGGAGACAGGAGCTCAGAATGGCCTATATTCACTCCTTTCACTTCAATAACTTGTTGACTCTGAAGCCTAATGATGGCTTTCTCAGAGTTCATGCTATTATTCAACTTATGATCACATATGCAGGAAACAAGAAGAAAATTGATCAATAGGATTAGAGCCTTTAGAAAATTCAAAACCTAAAGTATGCAGTTGTTGTTTTCCATGTGCTTGCTTTCCTCAGACCTGATCATCTCTTTCTTACCAGGCAAAAGCCACTGTCTTCCTTTCCATGACAAATTTTGTATTTGTTTCTATGGAGTGCATTGGAACGTGTTCTTAAACAGTCACACTTTTTTGGTTCTTCTGTGTTGTTTTACACTTGTTAATATGTAATTTTTCACAATTTCTAGTTTATTATGTTTACAATAAAAAGAGATGCATGTCTGTTCAGAGTGGTTTCAGTTTAAGTTCTCTGTCTTCTGATGGGAAATGTGCATAATATATTCATGTGAACTGCTCATTTTTTCCCTCACTCAATTTATAGATGAAAGAACCATGGAATTAGCTTACTAAAATAAATAAATAAATTACAGAAAAAATATCCAGGACATGATCAACTGTACTTCAGCAAATTGAGAACATTTTTTTTCAACATCTGGTAAAAAACATCTGTGGCGTTGGACTAAGAGCAGGTGCAGGATTCAGGAACATGGATATTTGAGATGCAGATGGCCAATGTGTCTTAAGAGTTCAGAGAAAACTTTTGAGAATCTGGCAGTTAAAATAGCATATTCCGTAGAAGCCCAGGGAATTAAAGGCTGATCTTTTCCTGGGGCTCAATCTTAAGTTTTTAGTGTGAATGAAAAGGAGGTTTTGAAATCTCCATAAGACCTGACATGGTCTGAAGAAAATATTTTGTTTTGGAACAGAGCGACTAAAGCCAGTTACTGTTCCTAAACAAAATTTTATCTATCAAAAATATTTAGACAGTGCACCAGTCCTTGTGGAAATGCTTTTTTAATAAACAAGGAATATATGTGAGATTGTGAAAAAATGGCATAGAGTATGACTAAAATTATTTTTTTTCTGTCATTGTTTGAAGAGGAAGCACCCTAACAAGAAAACTTAATTAACATTAGAATTCTGTGAGAACATCTTTTTGAACCACCACATGAGTATGAAACTCTTATTTTTTATGTTTCTTGTAAACTCCTCTTGGTGTCTGTTGATTTGCTAAAGACATTCCAGAATGCTGTCTTCTGTGACACAGCTGGTAGCAGGGGTTGCATAAATACTGCCGTGTCAGAGAATGACACTTTCTATGATATCTTCTCTAAACCAGAAAATGCCAGTTAATTTTAAAAGTAAGATGTGGAAAAAAGATTTATTTATTTATTCATTAATTTTAAGATAAATGCTTTTACTTTTTGCCACTCAAAAAGCCTGGTTACTTGAGCCAAACAGAATGTAATGTGGGTACTAAGTGAGTTTTTCTATCAGCTTGGTAGGGTTCTGTAATAAAATTTTTCCCTAATGCAATGAAGACTATTAAATTGATATATTTCAGATTATTCAGAATGTTTCCTTCTTGCTGCAATGGAAGTAACAAGGAAAAATACTGATAGATGCAAAGAATATTAAAATACCTATTACCAAAGAATTTGTTTCATAGGGTTTATAGTTTCTTTTTGCAAAGCATTTTTACGAGAGACTGAGACTCTTTGCAGGTGGATTTTGAGTTGCCCTATTTATAACAATGTATGATTATTTTACTTGTGAATTTCTGTTCACCAGGGTGATAATAAACATACATTTTGCTTTCCTGCCTCTACAGAGCTGGAGGCGGGTTTTCACCTTGTCCTACTTAGACCAGTCATTGATACAGTGTAGAGGCAATCATTAAATACAGCTGTATAGCGTGCCTTACTCTCTCCTCCAAAACGTGGCTGAGAGACCCTACAGTTTTAACTGTGTCATGCTCTTCTTTAGCAAGTAAAAACATGCCAGAGGAGTTGGTCTACATGCATATAGTGGCATTTTCAAGAGTCAATGGCTCGCCTAAACATGTCTGATAAACTAAGTGTTAATTACCTAATTTAAGGTAGCGTGGCTGATCTGTTTATCAAACAAATTTTGTGGATCATGAATGTCTTCTGTTGTTGTTGCCTGTCAAACTGAGGTGGGATTTACCTCAAATTTTGAAGACTTATTTCAAAAGAACATTGCTAAAGTTTGCAAGAGAATGATTTTTTGTAGTATTTCCCCACAAGGCTGGCTTGTCAGCCTTATCAAGGCTCTTTATGCTCTCTCTTATAATGTAATATTTAATACCTTTGTTTTTGCATTTGGTTTCCTTGGTACCATTAGGGTAGGACAGGAAAAAAAAGGAAGATACAAAAGTGTAAGTGTTGCTTTGGCAATTTTCTGCCAAATTATACACAGCTGTCCAGATGATTTAAGAGTAGAGCCCTGATTCTGCAGGCATCCACTAGAGCAATTCTTGTCTTTCATGTGTGTAATTCCACTCGTGTGTTTTCACTGAGCAAGCAAACATTTTCTTGTTCATTCCATGAAGAAACAAAACATAGTACAAGTGATTTTAATGTGGCAAGTTCTCTCCTTGGCTTAACACTCTAAGGCACTTAAAGGGACAGAGCTCAAATATGAGGTGTGTACACCTAAGAGAGTCAGCCATATATAACAGTTCCATATGCATGGGGTCTGTGGTTTGGTCTATTTCCTGCTTAATTTTTTCCTCCTCAATCCCAGGAAATTCCTTGGCCTCTGTTTCTTCAATTTGTTCCTCATTAGGAAGTATAAGACATACTTCTTCCCTTTTTTTACCTTCATTTTTACTCACTGGTCACTTCCCACCACAATGATCATCTCTACTAGATGCAACATCTCTTGACCAGAGAAAAAGAGACAGGCCTCTTTAATAAATCAGTTCTTTTTAAGAAGAAGAGGGAGATGACATCCATTTTCAGGCACAGTCCTTGACAGAAAGCCAGATATTCTGTGTTGATTTCAAAGCCCTTTATTACCTGATGATGGGGTTTTCTTTTTTCGTTTGTTTTGTGGCATTTTTTTCTTTCCTAAATGCCAGCCCTCTTAATGCTCTTAATTTTTTGTAACCTTACCTAGATATGTTAATATCACTGAATATTTGTATAGTGCACTTGACTACTCTTAACTGCTCTCACATTTCTGAGCTCAGTAGAACTTTGCTAGAGGTTCTACAGAACTAATTTCATCCAGCCAAACGTGGCACGAGCTGCAGCTGGGTTTAGCTTTACTTTCTCTGTCTTTCTGTCATGAGTGAGTGGATCATTATAACCCCCAAAACCTAACCTGTATTGAATTTCTTTTAAATGTGAGATGAGATGCAATACTTTAACACATATTGGGTGCTACTATGGCAAATTCAAAAGGCAGTAAATATCCCGTGACACTTTGGGGTAAAACACAGTTATGAAACAAATATTTTACCTTCAGCTCCTGTCAAAGACAATAGAGTTGAGCATCTGCCTGAAGTAATATGAATTGCTTGTATTTTTCTTCTCTTACAGAAATATTCCTGTTTATTATTTTAATTGGTAGAGCTAGTGAGGCCAGGTATACTGTGAGATTTCTTCAACCAGTAAGGTTTGATCAAATTTAATCTTAAATTTAAATCATGTGCATTCATTATCCATATTCCCAGAGGTGTTAAGTACCTGAAAACTTCAGTGTTCAAGGGTGCAAGTTACTAACCCTCCCTGAAAGCTATGTTACAAGAGTTAGAAAATTTTCTCTTTTACCAGCATTTACTTCACTAAGTAGTGTTTCGGGCCACATATGCTCTGCAAAGGAAACTTTTGTAATGTTTGCAATATTGTTTCAGAAATGGTTTTATGATTTGTGGCTTCCAGAAAAACATATTCCAATAAAACAGCTTTGACACTTGCTTCACCTGGTTATTCAAAATATTAACATCTCTGTTGAGTGAAGGTATGGCAAGTGCATCGAGGACATAGTAATCTTGGGCACTTCCTCTTTCATCACAGAACACTGACATAGAAATTGTTCCAGCTAATTTCTTTTTTCCCCCGGCAACATGGTAATCAAAGACTTTAGGGAAATACTCAGTACGCAACCATTGAGATGTTGGCATGACCCCAGGAGATTTTAGGTTTGCTTCAAGGTAGTAATACAGACTTGGGTTATCAAGATCACTGAATGCCACATTAACACATGTAAATGCTCCCACCATATACATATATATATATAAATATTAAAAAAAAAAAAAAAAAAAAAAAAAAAAAAAGAAATAAAGAAAAAGTACTCACTGAATTGTTTTGGTCTTTAACAATTACCTGTTTACCTGTGGGGCACACAAGAACAAAATCAGGCTTTCCCTTCAGGATGTGCCTTGCAGCTCTGGGACGGCCAGTGGTGGGCAGCCTTTCCTCCAGGACAATGATGCTGGCACACACTCTGCACAAAACATCACCACCAGGAACAATAAATGGCATTTAATGAAGAAGAGACTGAAATCCCTTAGAAATGTTTCCTAATTTTGTGCCTCTTTTTGCCTCAGCCCAGTGGGTACACAGTGGCTCTGGTTTTAAGTCCTGTCTTTCCCTCAGCCACCTACCGACCGTGGGGCAACCAACCATTTGGGAAATGGGGGAGCAAGAGAACTTAAGAGCTTTTCCTGCTACCCCTTCTTTACACATGACAAAAGAACACTTTAGGTGCCTGTTGGGATAGTGATGGTGTTACATGGTGTGCTTTTTACAGATTTGGGGGTGTGCCTCCTCCCTGATGTCTCTATCTGTTTCTTATACCCCTCACACCCTCCCAGGGTGAGGATGCTGCCTCAGGTGGTGCTAACATGGAGTTCTCTTTGCCTGGTGGAAGAGAGAGCTCTGGGGAAGGGCTGGTGTAATCCTCATCAAGAGTCTCAGGCCTCCTCCCTTATATGCTCCCTGAGGATTTTTCCCACTACTCCCCAGGGCTAGGAAGGGGTGAGGAAGACCAAAAGTAGGTCGGGGCTTTTCTGCCTGGAGCTGCCGAGATGGAGAGGGAAGCTGTGGGGAGAGCTGAGTCCACGCTGAAGCATGCCAGTGGCTTCTGGTACCTTCCTGCCAGTGTCACCCTCCTGGATCACTGCAAGGATGCAAAAAATGGGGCTTATAGGGGAGAAAACAGCTCAGTGTCACTGCTGGGAAGTGCACAAGGGTCCTGCCTGGTTTTGGAAGGTGTAACCTCCTGGAGTGAGTGGCCATCCCTGTGAGGAGCCTGGCAGCACTTCTGGAGGGGCCATCAGTGGCACCCAGGCAGGAGGTGACCAGGGACTGAGGGGGAAGTGGTGTGGGAAACAGAGGGATGCGACAAGAGATGGGGCAGGATGAGGCAGCCCTCCTGCTCCCCTTGGCCAGCTGGTTACATCTGTCTCTGGTTAGGACTGTCCAGATAATGCAAGTGTTGGATGGGTGAATGCTTAGAGATTCCTTAGGATTTAAGGGTTAGTTAAATATGCTCTCCTAAAAAAAAAAAAAAAAAAAAAAAAAAAAAAAAGGGAAAAGTTTTCTCACTTTTTTGATACAGTAGTTCTGTTATCATGATATTAATAATTTCGAGGACACTCTGGAAGACTGTACTAAGCTGTTGCCGTGTCAATTACACAGAGCTATATTTTTGTGCTCATTATTATTCTTGGATGTCTCTAATTTACATCTAAATGTACTGACTAATTTTGATTCAATCATGTCAAAAATGATAGGTCATGTGTGGGAGGAGATGACAGTCCTACCATCAGGAATTGCCAGAATGTGAATTCCTCGGGGCAATGATTTAATGCCCAAGTCAAGCAGTGCTGTCAGAATTGGAGGCCAAATTATGACACATTATGCTGTACTATGGACTTGCACATACAATACATATGAAAAAAGTGACTGAGATTGGAGTTATTAAACTATGCTTTAACCGCTGCTACATTTTCCTTCTTGCTCTCACTCTCTCTCCCCCCTACCATCTTTTTTTTCCTCCATTCACTGCATTTGTTCAGAGGTACTAATAATGGTACAGAAATCTCTTCTGTAGCAACCAACATCCCAAGCCATTCTGAACAGCAGCCTGTGATTAAAGTGGGTGATAAAATAAAAGTAGTTAAGGTACATTTCTGCTTAGCCTTTCTTCAAATCATTTACACTTTTTTTAGCAAGACACATGTCAGCTAGATGTTCTGTGAAAGGGCAGGGCCTATTCATTCTATTGTCTTTTTTTTCCCAGTATTTTTTTTTTTTAGGAATCAGCTGTCTCTGGTTAAACCTGCTGAATAACCTTCAGCAGCTCCTGAGCAATCCACAGGAACTAATTTGCATATTGGATAACTCATCCTAATTATTGCAACCTATTTGCCTTTTTTAGCTTATGGAGATTTATCTGTCAAAAGTGAGATTTTTAATTTTTTTTAAAGAAATTCTTGATTTTCTACCTGGCCTTTTCGTACTGGGGGAGAAGCTACAGAGCTGTTTACCATAAATGCTGTGTGTACAGTTCATTGCATATTCTTGCTCAATCAGTGCTGCAATTAATGTCTTAAAACTCTTAGTTAGAGTCACTGTAAAGATATTGAATTCAATGACCTTGTATTGTCATACTGCTATTATATGTTCATCTATTGTAGTCCTAAAACAATGTAATAAGATACTTACTATGACATAATTGATAGCTGAGTCAAAATAGCTTGTTTCTTTAACTCTCTACAATGACTCTTAAAAAAACCCTTGAGACTTCCAATCACTTGTATAAGAAGTCATGTTAAATCATTTTAATGGCACAGGAATGAACAATTTTTACGGTGCACATCTCAATTTTAGAATATTTAAATGAAAATTTCAGTCTTTTTTTAGCTATTGGAAATGACTGAAAGGGAAATTTTTGCGTACTGTAACAAATATAACATTTTAAGCATTGCTTGAGAACCAAGTTCTGAGAAAACTGGCTGGCATTTAAGCCCACAAGCTGAGAATGAGCGCTGGGAGGAAAATCCATTGCTGAGTTTGGAAAAGACTGGTTTGACTGTCACCAGACTTAAATTGTTTGGCTGAAGTGCAGTGACATTTTCAGAGACGTTTTGGAATCCTCTTTATAAACCTTGAGGCTTAATGTTCCTAAGCATATCTGCCTTGCTGCAGGTATGTGGCTTGTTCTTTCCTTACCTTCCTGGGATATTTAAAATACCTGGTGTCTCAACTTTCCCCGTTGGGCTGGGGCTGTCTCCGTGTCTGATGTGGCCGTGACCACTCATAGCTCCAAATACTCAGCTGTATGCTACGAGTGTAAGAGGTTTCCAATGGCTTTTGTGCTTTGTGTGCTGTCCTAACAACTGTTCCTGATCTCTCCTGAGGCCTTGGGAACAAAGGCAGCAGGATGGATGTACTGCATGGGCCAATTGGATTGATCAACCCAATTTACATCATTGCAACGCAAGTGTCAATTGTTGCACTCATAGATCAGTGTGTTACACATTGCTTCCATGGAGGTGAGATGAGTGCCCAGTGTGCTCAACAGCAGAGAAGAGAATGGTCTCTTTGTCTTCTGGGAGACTTCTCAGGCAGTTGGGATGGTTCCCAAAGTTCCAGGATTTTTGATGTGGTTGTTGATGTCTCTGCCAAAGCTGCAATGCTGGATGCTCGAAAGGGTAGTACAGACAGCAGAAAAGAAAAATCCAATCCAATCAAGTTCATCTTTCCCCGGGGCCACTTTGGGGAAAGAGGAGTAGAATTTGGAAGACTTGGAAGGAAATGAGTGAGAGGTTGTACAGATTGGATCGGATGTTGGGATTGTAAGAGGCAACAAGGAAAATCTACAGATCTGATTTCATTCCTGCAGGCACGCAATTGAAATTCCTCCTTGCACTGACATGGAGTAGAAATGATCTGCAGCCAACTGGATTTCATACTTCAGTCTGCATTTCCCCAAATGTGGAGAGTTCCTATCCCTGATAATTAAACTTCAAAGCTAACACCCTATTAAACATATAAAGCTATTATTTCAGTCTGCTGGGCTACAGAGTCAGTTGGTTGACATAGTGAAGGCATTAAAGAGGGCTATAAACTTCACTGCTTTTCAAACAAAAGCAGTGTTTCAAAAAATGCAGCAAAATTCTTCAGGAATACCTTAATCTCATTATTACTGATGATGTTTCTATATGCCTGAATGTCTGTTTTCAGTGCTGAGGAAAAACATAAACCAAGCCAGTTTTCTTACCTTCTGCTCATCATGGGCTTGCTAAAAAGCCAGGACCAGCAACCTCATTTCAGCTGGCAGGGGGAAAGCGAACAGCTGATGGGGACCATGCCTGGAAAGGCATTTTTTCCTTGTAGTTCAGTCACAAATTCCCCAAAATGGAAAGAATAAAAGCTAGCTGGGTAAAACAGGAAGCCATCATTCAGTAATCTATCTGGCCATTTTGCTGGTACCTGAAAAATATATTTTTATATCAGACCCATGTAAGCTGGGTGTCTGAGTTCAGGAAACTAGGGATATTTTGCATATGGACCTGTGTTAAGTGTCCTGACATTCCATTTTTGCCAATCATCTTAATCCCATTAGTTTCTGATTTTCCTGGAAATTTTACGTTTTTTTTCCAAACAAAATTAGCTCTACTCCACAGGACATAGAGAGACTTCATATGTAAGCCAGTCACTGGCTTCCCTGACAATCTCATTTTTCTAAGATTAGGGTAGAAATAGAGGAGGAGCCAGGATCAGCCCAGAGATGCTGTTTGAATAGCCTACAGCTTTATTAACACATCTGGGAACTATCCAGCAATAACTTGTACAAAACAGATAATTCTTCCTTCCATAATCTGCTCCACCTGTTGGAGGGCTGCCATCAGGATGGCTGGCCAGCATGGCTATGCTGGCTTGTTTTCTAGCCCTACTTTCCGTGTTGTGAGTAGAGATGTGAAGGAATGATCAAACACCAACCTCTTTCAGCCACTTCTCTGGACCCCCAGCCCCTCTGCCACTTCTCAAGTTTCTGTTTGCCAGCCTGCTGGATCTGTGATCTGCCTTCCTCACGCTGGGCTCTTCACGAGTTCTAAAATATTCAACAGAGGCTTCCAAGCTCCCCTCTAGATTCCTGAACTGCTGAAGTCACTTTGCACAACTTGTCCCATCTGTGATCCCAGCCCAGTGACTCCCTGGCCAGATGAAAATGAAGGGAAGAGATTTTTCCCTGGCTTGGAAGAATGTGACTTTTACTAATTATGACTTCTTCAAGCTTTGTCTTTTCAAATGCATGTTAAACTAGTACAATCCATTCCTGTTTCTTCTCCCTATCTACACATCTGTGAATTTGTTTTTTGATGTCTGAATAATCTGCCAAATAAAACCCATAGTATCTTCTTGTGTTCTCTCTTCTTTTCTGTTGTTCAGGGATGAACTCTCTGGGCTGGCACAAAACTGTATTTCTGTTGTGTGTCAACATAAAATGATATTTGAATTATTCATGGCATCTGGCATGAACATAGTTGATTCCTTCCATGTTTGGCATTTAAAAGTCCAGGTGATCTAAATTAGCCATTGAGCCTCTCTCTGTAGTCATCTGGGAGAGAAACACATTCAGAGGGTAAATCCCACAATTTTAGTGACATATTCACCTGGCATACATTGCCTTTTGTCTCTGATGTAGAGTGGGCTAAACTGCCTAGGTTAAGATAGAATAGCACTGATTTTGCCTGAAGACTACTTGTGACAGAACAATAAAAACAATTACCTAAATGCATTTTTCCTTAGGGAATTTTCCCCTTCTGCCAACTGGACAAGCCAAACGCTTTTTGTCTAAAAAAGACTACGTATTTTTAAAATTGCTGTGAAAAGCAAACTTTGAGAGGTGCTTAGGAGGCCATCCTATGCAGTATGAGAAGGGCATTTCAAACATACTTGGCCCTGCCCTTTCCTGGAATTCCTGTGCAGAGTGATAGCAACAATTCTTAGAGGTAGAATAACTTTTTTGCTACAGAGATGTAAAACACACAGGACACAACTTTTTGTGAACTGGTAAGTTATTTTTGGGGTTCTCAGGGTTAGCCAAACATAATGTGAACTGGCAGTTCTGTAACCTGAGCAATAGGTACATTTTCAGTCACAGCATCCATAGGACAAATCCTTACTGGCCAGGAACAACTTTTTCTTAACTTCCTCTGTCATGCTTCCTCTCTTTTCCCAAAACACCTACCAGCCACTGATCCCAGACAGTTTTTTTCCATGCTGGCAACTGACCCAGAATGCCCTTTGGTGAAATATTGAGTGAGAGTAAGATGGAGAGTTTGGCAGAGAGAGGTCAGAGCTGTCTTTGTCTTCTTTACATAACATGGCAAGTCTCTAAGGAGGGAGATGAATCTCATGAAAAGGAAGCCTAACCCTCAAAAAAGGAGGAGCAATATGGAGAGGGAAGAACACCAGCCAACAGAAAAGCTGTGCTTGGATGTAGGGGCAGAAGGATGGTAGAGAAGGCAGCCACAGCTGCACATGGAAGGCTGTGAAATGGCTTGTGCAGGAGGACCTTAGGAAAAGACTTGGAGGATGTGGGTCCCTTGCTGGTGAGAAAAAGGGAATGGGAAGGATGGCACATCCAAGCCCTTGTCAGAGGACATGTTTGACTTACATTTGGTAAATTTCTTCTTACTCCTTTGCCTACCTATGTGGTGTCAACAATCTATTTTCACTGCTGTATAAAAGCATTCCAAATTAAAGCTGTTTATGAGTAGAAGGGGAGAAAGGCAAACGTGATTACATGTGCTAATTAAATTGAATGGTCCAGCTGCAACCTGGCACTGGTGCTTCTGAAGATTGGAATACAAGAAATATTTCTTCACAGTTATGTATTTCTATACAGAAATCTTTCCTGATTGGCATTATGGTAAGATGAGTTTATTATTCAGATTCCAACAAATGCTGTTTTCCAGATGTGACTTCACTTGTTACTCCAAGCTATTAAACTCTCAGTGCCCTCAGACTTGACACATATTTGACATATAAACACCGTTACACAAATAAAATAGAAATTCCTCAGAAAACTGATCTAATAACATTGGAGTGATAAACCTTTAATCTTAGTTGAGGATAATATGAATTATCCAACAGCAAATAACAGACTTGGAAATCGTGTTAGCAGGACAATGCCTGTGGTGTAAAGAAATACAAACAAGCAGAGCAAACAAAATATTGTGGCTGGAACTTGATTTGGGGAACTGTTCTGGTGGGTGACTGACTATAAGGCTTTGAGCATTCCTGTGTTTTTATGTGGGCGGTGGTCATGTCATCTTGTTTTGAATAACCAGTAATTAAAGAAAGACCTTCAAAATAGCTGATACCATTTACAGGCTTAGGGTGGAGTCCGTTGGTTTCAGTCATAAACCCAAGTTCAGATTTGTGAGGACTTCATCTGTACGGCTCCTGCAGGGAGAACAGAGAACTGATTTAGCACTTTCTGCTTTCTTTCTTCCTGTTCTGCTCACACCTTTGTATGAAATGAGTAATGCTTTTGTTTCTTCTGCCTGACTTTGCTGAGCGATTTACATTTGGGAAAAATGATTCCCCGTGGAAATAACAGTTATTAATTTCCAGTACCAAGGTTAAAATAGTCTTGATACTATCATGATAAAGAACAGTGGAGTTAGAATCACTGTGGTATAGCATTAACTATGACTTTTTAAAATGTTAATTTGGTCTCTTAATTTGACCTCCTGTTAGGCACTTTATGAAATGAAGATAAAAATGGAAAGGGTAATACATTAATGCTTAATCCACTTAATGAAATAGGATTTCCTTTGTGATTCCATATAAATTAGTGTATAACTGTGACTATTTTACCTGACATAATAATAGAGATGAAATTAATTCTCAACTGTAAACCCATGTGGTTAATTTTGAAATGGTCACTTTACCCCCGTGAATTATTACATTTTACTATTGTCCAGAGTACTCAGATTGTATTTTTTTTAATCTGTAAATTTGTGCTGTTTTCTACTTACAGCAGTTGTTTCTTTCCTGTATCTGATACCCTATAAATTGGAAGAATGCTATGGATTAACATATACTAAGGGGAAGGTTAATAATGGTGCATTCCTCACGCAGGATTATTTTGAGGTGGATTCCTCAGGCCATTATGCTCTTTTCCTTTTTTAAAAATCTTTTCCTAAGTCCAGGCAACCAATCAAAAGGTGGAGAGGGAAGAGAGGGTTTGGGTTCTGCAGTGCTTTCCCTTCCTGCCCCAGAGGGAATAACTAATTTCTGCCTGAGCATCTTTTAGTCTTCACAGCTTACTGGAAGATATCCAGGTCTGAAGGCTATTCCCCGTGGGTATTAGCCATTGCCCCCTGAAGTGAGTCTTTCCATGGTGCATGTATGATTACTGGCATCACTACTGACACATTGTAGATGGAACCAATGATGTCAAAAGCATGAATGGTTACGGCTTGAGCTAAACCTCTCTCACCCTGGGTGGTCATTGATTCTGTGGTGCTTGTGCAGGGGAAAGAGCAGTAGCACACAGGCCTTCGTGTTCAAGGACCTGCAGAGCATTAACAAGTGTTAATCTTCCCTCATCAAATCCATGCATCGCAGAGCAAAACAAGCAGACAGCAAATTGATATCAGGGCAGATGGGCTGTTTACAGGGCAGGGATTAAACGGGATGAAATGCACTTGACCATGGCTGACTGCAGTGGTACATGTGTTCTGCTGGTGAATTCAGGAGGACTTGGTGGAGTCAATTATACTGTGGGCTGATTAAGATTTCTCCACAACTGTTTTGCACTCTTACAGCCCCGGTGGAAGCAGTAGAATTACTTCTCATTTGTAGGAGTGTGAGATCAGAATCCACCACCACTGGCTGTGGGCAGCTGCTTTTAACACAAATATGCTTTCCCCTTCTGCCAGTGGGTTTGACTTGTACCAACTCTGTGTATGGTTTTGGTTGAGTAGTAAATTCCCAGTTATTTAGTACAGTGTTCTGCCTGGCCGTTTACATCAGCAGGACTTTTCCATTAATGTAGAACCTTGTATTCAGTTGGGACGAAGTAATATTCCATGTGTACTGATTTTAGTCCATTAAAATATTACACATTTTATATTTTAAAAGGAACCACAGGAAATTCAATTCTTTCTTTCTTTGAGTTTCATTATTCCAATATCAGAAACCATATGTGGGTTTCTACTCTGTTGTTTGTTGTAACATGTGGCTGAAAAATAATATAAAATTGGAACTTAATTGGACTAAATGCTTGACAGACAAGCTGCATCTGGTTTGAAAAAATTCCAAACATCTTCCTTTCTGAAGACTGTGAGGCCTTGACAGTGGTAAATTGAGAAGAATTTAATAAAACTGTTGCTCTTGTTAGGCAAGAAAGCCTACCAACCATGAGGTTTGGGTCCTGATTCTGATATTACTTGCCCCAATATAAAAAAGCATCAGTAGCTCTACATAGAGTCAGTGGCATTAATGCAAGATAAAACTCATTATTGTGAGATCAAGCTCTGATCAGTTATTTGGAACTGAGAGGTCTGCAGTCCAAGATCTGCAGCTGCTGCCTTTTGAAGTGCAGTCACTCACTGCACCAGGCCTCAACACCTTTATATACTCTGAAGGGAAAAATCTGCTTCTGGCCTTTTTAATGATGGCAAGAAGAAATTGAAAAGGAGTTGCTTTCACCTTGTAGGCTGGATGAAAGATAGGGGAACTGGCACACTGAATGTGTCCCAGCCATTGACACCCGGGTGAGGCAAGGTGTGGGACATCTGAAGGGGGACATTGGCTGCATTTCATGTCATCCCTTGAGATATCCAGGGCTCACAGAGGATCTGCTTATGCTTTGGTGAAATCCGGGGTAAAGCCCTGCAAATGGAAGGTGTCACCATCTGGGTGCAGAGGGTGGGCTGGGAGCAGGGAAAAGAGAGAGTCAAGATGGGGGCAGGCCCTGATGTCAAATTTAAATTAAAGATGACCTTCCAGTGCCTGGAGCTTCAGCTGGCTTCATCAAACATGAAACCAATGAGAATCATTATGGAGAAGGGCAAGCTTAAGTGCTCTGCCTCTCTGTTTAACCTGCACTTTCCTTTAACTCTATTTAGGTCATTTCAGTTGTGTGTTCAGCAAGTGTCGAAACAGAAGCATGGCCAGGGCAAGAGCTGGACAGGCCGATGCACTTACTCCTTGCTTTCCAAATTAAAAGAGCATTCCCAGGGCTGCCTCAGTGTTTCTCTGTGCTCCTGGCATTCAGGGTAAATCTCCTGAAGCTGCGTAAAATTAAACAAGTGAAAGTAGTTAGTGCTTGTGTGTATGGCAATTCCCATCTGTGGAATGCAGTCATGCTTTTGTGAGGGAGAAGATGAGGCACAGAAAAATGAAGTGTTCTGCATACAGTTAAAGAGTAAGTTGGTTGGAAATAGTAAGAGGCCAGAAAAAGGAAATTGGATCTTCAAATTGCCAACCCATTTCCTCCACAGCGTGGGCTCTTGGTATGGGCATTAATGCCAACATTTGTAATTCCATGTCTTTTTTTTTTTTTTTTTTTTTTTTTTCCCCAATGAATATTTATCTACATATGTTTTGAGGAGGAGTGTAAGTGTAACCCTTGTCTTCCCCAGGGTACTGCCTTTAACCATCCATGGGTACATTATAGAGGAAGATGGAAGATTTGTGTGTCAGTAAGTTAATGGATTTCTTTATCACCCACTTGGGTTTCAGCCTATCCCACTCAAAACTGATCATTTGCAACAAACATGCCAGCTCTGAAGGCTGTAAATTCTGAATGTTAATTCAGTGTGCAATGATCCAGAAGGAAAACAAGGAATTAAAGAGTAAATGACCAAGCAGAAAACAGAACAAAAAAATCCTGACTGTAGCTGGGTTCAAATCTAAGTGAAAGAGAGAGTCTGTTCTGTGACACCAAGGATAGAGAGTGTTTCTCAGTCTCTTACTCTTGATTGCCATAAGGTACTTAGGTTATGTCAATTGTATTTTTGGAAGCAAAACAAACAAACAATCCTTTCTTTCAGTGGATAAGAGAAAGAAAGATGATCTTATATATATTAAAAAAAAACTTTTATGGATTCAGACCTAGGAAACATAATTTTCTTTTCACTGTATATAAAGTTGTTTGTCATCAACTTCAGTGGATTCAGGAAGCAAAAGATTTTTTCTTCTTTTTTCTTTGTTTGGAACTCACAACAGCTAACCAAGTTTTGTTTATGCTCGCAGTGCTGTGAATCAGAGCTACACACAAGTGGAGCAAATGCCAAAAGCTGCAGAAAGTCTGGGTCACTGCATGTGTTTTGAAAAATAGCTTGCTTTATCAAACAATAATATGACATGAAATGAGACACAGACTCCATCTCTGAAGCACCTTGTGGGAACAGCAAACCAAAAAAATTCCCACGCTAGCAAGATTTTTTCCTTCTCTTCTGCAAAGCTGAATCCTTGGAAAAAGAACACAATGAAAGACTATAGACAACTACTAAAGTTGCTGCTTGGCAAACTGCAGTTTAATTTATTGATTTCTCAGCTAGAAAAGTGTTACCTTCTCACACTACCTGGTGGAAGTCAAGTTTATGTTGCTGGAATTGGGTTGTTGAAGTCAATAACAGCAGGGTGAATGTAAGATATATTTGTGTAAGTTGGTCTTTATAGACAGATGAGGTATACAATGAAAACAAAGACAGGGAATTTTCTTGAAATACAGGTGTTTAAAGGATTGCTAGACCTCAACCTGGTCTCCTAGGAATTTTTTAGGAAGGCCAGTTTCTTACTAAAGCAAGTAATTTTTGTTGAGCATACAAAGGGTGGCCAAGACCTGAAATAGTGTCGTTGCTTGGGAATAGTGCATTAAAATGATCCTTCCTGTTTTTGAGGCTAAAAGTTGTAATGAGCATTAATTGCAAGCACTCTTGCATGCTTTGGCTCCAATTTAGTCTCCATCTAAATTAGCTAGAAATCTATGGGCTTGATTTATTGCATTTGCAACAGTCGCACTAAAGGAAGGTAATTCCTTCTGAAAATGCCACATGCAGGCAGGAACAGGAAACCAATTAGGAATCAGTGGATGATAAATGGGCATTTTTACCAGCAGTTTACTTAATATCCCCATTAAATAAGCCTCTTTGCATTTATCATTTCATTCTCCCTCAGTCTATAAGGTCCTTTAATTGCTGCCTAAATGAGCCCTGTGTTTCAGTCCAAATTTAATCTTGGATCGGGAGAGAGATATCCTTTCCAATGCTTGCCTGCCCAGCTGCCAAGAACTGTCAGAAATGATCACATAACTTTGCACATTTCTCACAGTCTCATTGGAGAAATGTAAGATTGACAGAAAAAAAAAAGAAAAAGCAAGCAGGCCATATTTTTGCTTTAAATTGTAAACTGTAGTGTGAGCAGCCCTTTTCCTCAGTTGCATTTCCTGTATTTTTTTTTAAAGTCACACTAAAAATAGATGGAAGTTGTAATGTTGCCCTGTGCTTTTTCGTTTTGGAAAGTTACCTTCAGTGGAAGTAGATGTGTGGCAGAACTAATGAAGTGTTACAGAGTTTGTGCAGCAAACAATTACTGGCTGGCTGTGGCTGGGTGGATTGGTTACTGAACATGTGATTTGTGGGTAGAACATGGCATCTCCAGGCTAAATAAATGGCAGTCAAAATTTATAAAGAATCCCAGTGCAGTTGCCTTATCCTGACTTTTAATTTTATATTTTTTTACTGTAACACTCAGATTTGGGGGTCTAGGTTTTAGACTTATGAAAACATCAAATTCGTTTTGGTGGGGGTTTTTGATTCTGCTATTTCAGAAGTCTTACAAGCTTGGAGCTTAAGCAGATGTTTGCAGCATATGCAGAATTCATGGATCAGCCCCTAAACTTAATTTTGGAAGGGGACATTCCCAGGCATTTTGAGTCAACTGATTCCTGGACTGCAGTGGACTTTCACCTGGGTGGTCCAGATGTCAGACCTCATGCCAAAGTATAAAGCCTAATCACCACAGCTCGAAACCTCACATATTTCTGAAAAATTGGCAGCAAGTAACCGGCCCAGAGGAGGAATATTACCCAAATATCCTCTGCTGTTTAATCTTCCTATTGTCAAAAGCATACGCATCTGCCTTGGTACAATTAGCTACCCAACACAAATGTCATTTACTTACCCTTTATCCAGACCTTTCAGCTTCCAGTTTGAATTAGCAGCCCAGGTATAGCCCAGAATTAATTCTTGAGGAATTACAGATGATATGAATGGGAGAGTCTAAGACTGAGTTGTTGAAATTTACTGTGAAATGTTGGTAAGTGTTATAATCTCTTAAAATAGAAAGGTGACCGAATCTTCTTTCTAACCTGTCTTTCTAATGCCATAAAAAACCAAATATAACAAGAAAGAAGGAAATACAGCTTCTGTGGAGCTCTGATCACAGGATTGGAGTTATAAACTATGTGTTTTATATATGTGCTTGCCTGCTATTTTTCTTCTTAAAAAAAAAAAATATATATATACATATATATGTTTAGAGTATATAGATAATACCAGCAAGGAAAACATTACAAAAATATTTTTTTCTTAATTCATTGAATGGTGGTTGAATATGGACACTGTCATACGGATTCAAAACTGTGGGAAAAATCATAAACAAAGGTAATCATATTCAGATGGGGAAGGGAAATGATTGATGGGCTCCAGGGTGTACTAATATAAGATTTGTCTTATTTTACTGTCTCCATTAAAGATCTGAAGGTGAGAGTAAGCAGGAAGTTACTTACATTCAGACATGATGCAAAACTGTCATCCTATGCCATCCAAAATCAGCCACTTTTGTCTTAATATGTTCTTTAAATCATTTGTCATCATAGGGAGTCTGGGGAAAACCTGACCTGAAACCTAATATTTCAGACAATGAAAATGAGATTACTGCATAAGAATGGCTGTACCATGGTAGACCAAAAGCTCATTTATCCCAGCTCTTATTCAGAGGTGGCCAATAGCAGATGCCTAGGAAAGAGTATAAAACAGGGCAAGCATTCAGGGACACTTTTTCTGTAAGAATCATAGAATGTTACTGGCTGGAAGGAACCTTTAGAGTTCCTTCCTTCTAGAGATTATCTAGTCCAACCCACCTGCCAAAGCAGGATCACCT
Organism: Heliangelus exortis; assembly: GCF_036169615.1. Lineage (NCBI taxonomy): Eukaryota > Metazoa > Chordata > Aves > Apodiformes > Trochilidae > Heliangelus > Heliangelus exortis. The sequence continues at coordinate 66,939,570 of NC_092422.1, forward strand.
AGGGCAGGTGATCCAGAAGGGATCCAGGAGGCTTTTGAAAGTCTCCAGACAAGGAGACTCCACAACATCTCTGGGCAGCCTGATCCAGTGCCCCATCACCCTCACTGTAAAGAAGTTTCTATTCACTCTGAGGTGGAAATTCCTATGTTCTAGCTTAAACTCATTGTTTCTTGTCCTGTTACTGGACACCACCAAAAAGAGATTGTCCCTTTCCTCTTGACACCCACATTTCAGATATTTATAGACATTAATAAGATCCCTTCTCAGCCTTCTTTTTTTGAGGCTAAACAGCCCCAGTTCTCTCAGTCTTTCTCCATGAGAGACATAGGGAAGCACAAATGTTAAAAGATGAAGTATCCATCCAAATTAATATATTCAGCATCTAAGAGGCTGGTCAGGACTCCTGTTGTTTTCAGCTTCTAAGAACTAGCAGGTTCAGCTTTCACTTTCCAAAAAGCTGCTAAGAAAATCAAGTGGACAAAATGCAGTCATTCTAGGGGAGGAAAGAAGGGTGAAATTGTGTCACACATCATGGCTGGCTTTGAGGCCAAGAAAGAGTTTGAATAAATGGTCCATTATCAGCAGGATATGATGATATTACTGTACATGATCCCTAGCACTTAATAGATTCATTTATAATATTTAAGAAGTGGGGGAGGAAGAATGTTGAAATCACAAAATCTGCAGAATTATTTAAGTTAGTCCAGACAAAATAAGACTGTGAGGAACTCTGGTGAGACTTAACAAAGATAGGTGGCTGGGGAAAATGATGTCAAATAAAATTCAGTGCTGAAAAATATGTGGTAATACATATTGGAAGGAATAATTTTATCTACTTTGTTCACATTGCTGGGTTGTAAATGCACCACAACCACAGCAGAAAAGAGCTTGGCTGTCAGTGGAAAAATCAGTGTGGAGCTGTGGCTAAAAAGAAAGAAAAATATTAAAATCAGGGGCTAGAGAAAATGGAAAATCACTGAAAATTACAAAGCCAAAATAGGTAGGGAAATGGATAGAAGTAATGTGACTTATTAAAGGCAGTGCACAGCCTCTGTATCTGGGAGAATTAAAAGACAAAATGTGAAGGGACAGCAGGATGGAGGGTGGTGAAAGCATATAAAATGATGATGGACATGAAAATGATATATTGGGGGTTCTTATTTATCCTTTCTCCTAACATGAAAAATAGGGCTACAAGTGAAAGCCCAGAATAGGGCTGCAGGAGTTCAAATATTTGTCAGTCTTTCTTTAAACTAATAAAGAATTGACCCCAAAATTTAGATACTAAAAAGGTACAATGTCTGAGAGCCTTTATTAAGTGATTTCTTTGCTCCTCTCCTCTACTTTTGCATGAAGGAAAGCTAAAAAATAAGACAGCTAACTCTTAGCTTGGTAAACTTAATACCTTTATTAATAATAATTATTGTTCCCAAAGCAGACTTTTGTAGAAATACACTAACCAGGCTTTCTACTGGCCATTTTTAACATCTTATGAGTAATTATCTCTTTGCCATGCTACTTCCATCTTTCACAGATATTGAATCTACTTAAGGCTTGTGGTCAGCTGGTGGCACAGTGCCAGAGCTAAAATGTGTTTGGGCAAACATGGCCAGCTGACCCTGGGGAGGGATTATTTCAGCCTGGTCTGAGGCTCCCTTGCTCATATCTCTCTAGTGATATCTGCTCATTGAAGGGATGATCTGTGTGAACCTAAAACACTGTCTGTAGATACTGTATGACATACCCATACAACTCCTTGACATTTGATGTTATTGAGGCAATAACATTACCTCTGAAAAATATAGATGTGTCTGGATAGAAAGGACTATTTATGGGTAGAAAGGTCTGGTATTATACAGCACTGGAGAGAATCTTGTTTTCTTGTCTATATAATTTGAGAATCATCCCTTCAAAGAATCTGAAAATTTCTATTTAGCAATCTGAGGCCATCATCTTTAGGGTGCTTGAACTGGCCTTTGCCCCTAAGTCCTAGGCAAGACCCAAGTAAAGGGATATAACTACTGGCTAGTGGCATAAAACTTGTTGTCATGGATTTCCATTTCCAATATCTGTGATGAAGACTTTTGGGAAATGCCTTCAGACAGGTCTCCATCTAGTGCAATATCATAAAATTAGTGCCTAAGAATTGTGTTTGATAGTCTTAGGGAGCGAGACCACAGAAACATCTTTTATTGTGTGCTATGGTAACACACTGATCCTCAGTGAGTGTCACTATGTGGTGTGCATGTGTGCACTCATGGATGAGCTTTGTGACTTGTCTGAGCCTGCTATGTTTCATTCTTCATGCCTAATCTAACCCTTCCCCTCTTGCAGCAGGTCTGTGACCGAGGTGGTTGGTGATACACACAGCCTGAGGCTGGCTCTGCACATAGTCCTCTGGAGGGGCATTCTGCAAATATGCTGCTGTGCAGGAGAACTCTGAAGTGAGGGGGAAGCCCAGGTCCCAGAGACAGAAAGCCCATAACACTCTTTCCTTCTTATAGGAAGGATGAGAAGGGAACAGGTAACCACATGGCTAGAGCTGTACAACAGCTTGATGGCTTTGAAGGATCAACCCTTCTCAGTTTGCTCTGTTGCTTTCCCAATTTAAGCAAGTTCTGACAAGCAGTAATAGTTATTCCCTCAGAAAATTAGCCACTATACTCCAATAGTGTTGTCTATCATAGATCTAAGCATACTTCATATCTTACCTCTGATTTATAGGTAAGATAACCAAGGTGCAGAGAGCTGAGATAGGTGCCCAATCTTTGTTAGCAGGCTGCTGAAAGAGTCAAGAATAAAAACTTGGTCTATGGCACGGCATCTTTCCTTTGTAGCTTTGCAAATCTGGATTGCAAGGTCACTTGGGTAATGTTTGTGTCTTCCTATTTGTCCTGTAAAACACATGTCTTTCCTGATAAAAAAATAATAAGGAAATAGCCTGTCAGAATAAGGTGAATTTCTGTACAAAGACTGTGCCTATTATTGCTGGAATTATTATTTTTTTTGACAGCATAGCTGTTATGCTGATGTTGGCCAGTGAACTATGAAAATATAGAAAGGAGGAGGGGGAAAAAAAGGAAAAAATGAGTGCACAATTATTTTGTGCATATCCTAAATATCTCTGTAATTTAACAGTCCATGTGTGCCCTCATGAAAATCTGCACACTGCATAAAACAAAGTGCTGAACATCTTTGAAAATACAGGCTGTACCAGCAGAAACATAATTAAGAGAAAAATGCTAATAGCCTTTACGTCCAGGGTGACATGAGGGGTTAAGAGTGCATATGTGTTTGTGTCTGGATTTCAGTCCTAAACTTAGAGCTGAATCCAAACAATGTAACCTTCTAAAAGTGGTGAATAATAAGAAATCTCTTTCCAGGAAAATATTTTTAACTTTGAGAAAGTAGCTATCATTAATTTCTAACAGCACATACTGTCCCTCTTGAATTAATATTTTCCAGGATAATAATCTGGCTAAAGACATCTAATGAGAAAACTATTCCTTGCACACATTTCTTGAAACCAGTGCCTACAACCTGATCAAACCATTCAGCAGGGAGTGTTTTCCCTGCATTCATGTTGCACAGGCTTACAGTTTGGGAAGGGTTGGGTATATTTTCCTAACCTAGCCACCTTTTCATTGAGCACCTGTTATGTTTAAAATTAACAACTGATTTTCAATTCCCCATACAACTGTGATTTCCTGCAGTCAATCAGAACACACAGACACTGATTTTCTCCCTTGTATACACAAAGCTTGCTCAGTCTTGCTCTAAGGCTTTCTGGTGTTAGGAAAGGCCATGAACTGCCTAGCCCACAGGGCTGTGTAATGACATTCTGCTTTGGGGTAGCACTTGGATAGAAGCAGAAGGCTTTGGGATCAAGGACAATTAGTCAAACTTGTTGGTCCAAAGATATAATTACTGCTCTTGGCCATGGAATAGAACAGTGGCTGTAAAGCAATTTGATGGAACTCTGAGGTTTAGCATGATAGGGTCCATCCAAGGAGAATTTGTGGAGCATGGTTATCTAGATTATGGTATGTTGTGGAGTACCGTGCAGAAAATACTTGGTGTAAAATCAACCTCTTTATTACTTTCCTTGTGGGTTATGTGAAAATATAAAATGATGACATTTCCCCATTCATTTTATTCAGTAAAATACCAAAGTTAATAAAAAATCTTAACTTACACATTGCATTCTTAAGATGAGCTTTGGTCTCTATCATGTCTTACAAGTGTTTCAAATTATATATTCCCTTACCTTCATTCCTTTGTGTTCAATGCAAATTGAGATGAAATGGCACAGAACCCAACCACTTTCGTGTAGCAGCTCAAGGTTGAACTCTAGTTTTGCACAGTCAGCAAGAATTTCATGCCAGATATTGAATCTCATAATACTCTTTTTCATTCTTATGCCTGAAAATCTTATCACACATGTAATCCCATAATTATAGATTAAGATGCAACAATTAATCTGTAATGTTAACCGTTGCACTTTCATTCATTGACATAGAATGATTAATAGAAAAGGATGAAAGAGTAGACAACTGAGATCGTCCATAAACAATCATTCTTCCCTGGCTTCACAGGAATGAGAAGAAGGAAGTGTGAGGAGCTTTATATCACCATTCTTCCTTACAATCTTTTGTATTTGGAGTAGTAAACTTCTGCAGCAAATCCATGGTGACTTGGGAATGTCATGGTTGTCATTACGCTGTGCACTGTGGCCACTCACGGTTGGCTGTAGTAGAAATGGGATTTGGTCCTCCTATCCTTACACTCCAAGTTTCTCCCACTTAGGAAAGTAGTAACTGTGTGGGGTTTACAGAACAGGCAGAGGTATTGAATCTGTCTGGTGGACACTGGTAAGTACTGGAAGAATGGAAATAGTGTCAGTGTACCACAGCATCACTGAATTGTGGTAATATGGTAGTGAGTCCCCTAAACTTTAGCTTTATTCACCAGCCAGTTGGAAAATCTGATTAATAGGTGAGATTTTTAAGTAGATTTCTACCTTCTTCACTATTTAGAATGAAACAGTGATTTTTCCCACTCCCTTCCTGGACCAGTAGCTATTATTATTATTATTATTATTATTATTATTATTACTACTACTACTATTAAAGAATTACTAAAATTTATGACCTGAGTAATGGGATGAGACCTTTGTCATATCCAGCTGCAGTAAGTCATGACTTATGTCATGACTTCCTTCTTAGAAGGAAGGCTTTTGTGGCAGGCAGTCCTCTTTCCCATGCTGATAGATAGAGGACCTGGAATGAGGCCAAGAAGGGACACAGTCAGCAGATGTGCAGAGACTGTACATCAAAATGGAGTTAGAAAATTACTGCTGGTCAGTCTCTCAAGCAGGGCTGAGAGCAGAAAGATAAACTGGAGAAGAAAGAGGGACTGCAACTTCATGTTTTTTGGGTAGGCCTGGCATTATGAAGATGGCTCATTAAATTGTCACTCAGCCATGGAAGAGGAAAGCCCTACAAGATGCTTCTCATAGATGTTGAACTGGACAATGTTGTGTCAGCTCCTTTTATTGATTTATGTGGCCTTTGGTTTTTTGCATGTTAAATTGTTTGATAAGCACAACACTTTGGAAATACACAATGCTGTGCTCTTTTTTGTCCTATTCTTGTGCTTTCCTAGTTGAGTTTGGAATAATAATAATATCAGTCTCTAAGCTGGCTTTCCAGAGGGACTAGTTCATAATGAGCTGCATAGCCTTATATCCCTCAACTGCTTGGACATTGGACCTTAGACATAGGTAAAAAAATATTTCAGTCTCTGTTAATGTTACACCAAAGCTGCTCTGGGGGGACTATGGGGTGTGACATAGATCTGTCTGGAACCTGGTAGTTGGCATGTTTGTTTGCAGTCGTAACAGAGGCTTGAGAGCTTAAATCCTGGTGGAAGGGATCTATGTGGTGTTACTGTCAAAGCATGAAGGAATAGGCATTACCCCTCACACACAGACATCTGACTGCAGAGATATCAGATGAACTGATAAATTTAATAAGTAATTTGGCCATTATAAGACAGGCTCTTTCATTAGCACGAAATGCTGTGCTTCTCTCCTGATGTTTGCTGATGTTTCATTCTTATTGTCTTTATGGGAAAAAAAGTCAAAGGGTTAGAGGACAGAAGAAATGTTCTTGTAGAGTTGATTTGTGATCCACAGAGGTAGAGAGAAGACAAGAATTTTTCAGAGGCATTACAAGGTAGCAAATTCACTGCCTTAAAGGTGCTGTTTAGGCCCCATACTTATTGACATACCCATACATATGTGCACATGTACACAATGAGTATGTGCTTATGCAATAAATTTCTCTGAAGTATTTTAGGGAGATATTCTCATAATGAAGTCCTTGCTTAAGCCCAATGCTAAGAAATAATGGTATTTGGCTCCTACCTAAAGTTTTTTTCCCTGGATTTCCTGCTCTCTCTCTCTCTCTCTCTGAGAATCAGATCCTCAGCAGCACGGGATTAAAGTCTCACGGTGTAACATTCATCCTTCTTGCTGAATGAATAACATGATTAAGGTATATGGGGAAGTGGAGTGACAGTAGCAAGTTCCATAGGTACAAACCCCCTCAGGGGTTGTGCTGCAATATACAATGATTTATTTGGCAGCTATTTGCATGCAACAAATGCCTGGGAACATTTCCCTGGAACTCTGGACAATTTCCATGATGGAGGAAGCAGGCGGCAGCTCATCTGGAAGAGGAGCAGGATTTTTTACTGCCACTACATGGACAGCTCAAAGCAGGAGCAAGGTAGACAGAGGGTCTAGCATGTTCTGCATGTGTTTTGTGTCCCATACAAGAAGTAACATATTGAGCCTTATACACTGTGATGTGATGAGAACAGTCAGCAATACACAAAATATTACAGAAGAGACACTGGTGATCAGCTAGAACTTCTGTCCAGACATCACAGTCCTGGGCCAGGTGAAAGGCTGCATAAGGCTGGACACAACAGCCTTAACTGTTTGCTGAAGACTTTGCAAAATCCACTTATGAATTGTAATTTATTGTTCAAAGGCTTGTAGTTTTTAGGCTCATCACCTCACAGATTTTGCTGTGAGCATTTTTTCGGTGTTCCTGATAGAGAAGAGAGTGATTCTATCCTCATTTTGCAAAATGACACCGGAAAAGTGAACACCACATCCATGAAGGCATCAAAGTTTGTAAGTGTGCCTTTGGTATCTTAGTCTGAACCCTAGGTTCTCAAAAATTCTGCTCAGTTTCTGCTTTACCTCTGCAGCTGCCTATGTTTTTGACATTCGGATTTTTCAGGAACATAAATTCTGCTTCTGGGCATTCTCAGAGGCACCTCAGCCTTGGCAGTCTGAGCAGCTCAGAGCCTGTTTCTTGCTTGAAATCTGTTTGTATCCAGAAATGAGGTGTTGCTTTTGTTTTCCTGCCTGAGGGGCTCAATCCAATAGACGTTCTGCAAATACACCAACTTGACTGGCTTTTGCACAAAATAGAGTTGCTGTGCACCTCTCCACCTCCTTATACCCCTGTTCTCAATCAAGTGGCTTAGCATTTGTCTTGGCTTGTGTGAAAAACCTGGCATCAGATGTACTCAATATCTAAATGCATTCATAGCCACATCTTTGATGCAGATTGGAACATCTTCCAAGATAATTTCAAGATACAGATTGTGGGTCAAATAATATTATCTTATGGAATTTATGCTTTGACCAGTTTTCTATTTGTGTGATTTCAGTTGCTTTTTTGTATGACTTCTAATTTTCCCCACTGCTGCATGCAAGAAGAACAACTTATTTTTAAATTTTTTTTTTGCCCTGAATGCCTAGGTATGTAATTGTCTGTGAAACCTTAAAGATGAGTTTGGGTCTCTTGTGCAATTTCAAAAAAAGTCTGTCTAATAAATGTTTTGGAGGCAGAAACTTGGTTTGATCTCTTGGGTAAATACAGTGAGTTTTAGAACTAAGCATAAAAGACACACTAAAAAAAATATTCTAAAAGAGAAGCCTTAGTGTACTAATAAGAGTTGGCAAGAATCAGGAAGACCTGTGTGGCACTATCGCCTGTAGTGATCAAAATGTTCTAACTATGGTTGAACTTCCTTTGCTCAGTGCCATGGTTTCACTTGCCTTAAAAGAAGAACTGCAAGTGCTTGAATAAGTGATCAGAACATTTGTTTTAACAGAGTCTCAAAGTGCCTCATTGTGTTATAGCAGAAAGTTGCTGGCAACTTCTTTAGTTGACTCTTCCCTGATGAACTTCAGTGCTCTCCTCCCACACACCGCAGTGACAGCACAGGGGGGCAGTGGGCTGGGAGCACAGTCATACAGCTGCTTGACTGTACAGTTTCACTGGTTTTTGATTTTTATTTTACACACATTAATGATGGAAACATTTTTTGAAACCTCTATGGGAAGATAAATTTATTTTATTTATCCTCTTTTTTTGTCAGTAAATCTGTATTTTTCCTTGTTAAAGGATGAATGGAGACAGTTAAACAAATTCATCTTTAATTTTCCTGTAAAACAACAGTCTGTGCTCTCTTATGAAAGTCAGTGGGCCTCGAGTATGAACTGTTTCATTATTAAAACTTCAGTTTAACAGGTTTTCGCTGTTTAACAATATTTTCCTTTTTTTTCTCTCTCTTTAGAAAACAAACATAGGCATTTTTATTAATGTGACAATTTGAGAAAAATTGTACGGTTTAAGCACTCTTTTATATCCTGGGACTTCCTATCTCTATGTACATCAAACTATGTACTCCGTTTCGAATACCAGGATTGCATTTTCTGCAGTATTTTGCTTCCAGGGAAAGAGAAGAGCTACAGAATTATGTTAAGACCAAAATAAAGGAACAGAAAGTGGTCATGAATGCTTTGTGGCTGGAAATTAGAATCCTATCTGTTACAGCAGTTAGGTTGTGGAATAATCTTCCTGTAGGAGTGGTAAGGCCAAAATATACATAGGCATATATATATATATATATACAGACATACATATATATATGTATATATGCACCTTTCTTCTTTTTTTTTTTCTTTTCTTTTTTTTTTAAGTGAGAACCTAATAAGTTTCTGAAAGAGGTTCATTAAAGAGGTTGTACTAATAGTCCTTGTAACAGTGAGGGGCTGCACTCTCAACTTAGAAGTCCTTTCCAGTCATATGTTCCTAAAACCTAATTGTTTTTGGAACCCTACAACATTTTTGTGTTTGTTGGGTTCATTTAAACAGAGGTTTGAAGAGGTTTGGAAACAGGAAAAAGGTTGTATTTTAGATTCTGAAAAGCCTCTGGGGCTGGCATTGGTTCGGTCCTAAAGCAGCTGGGTTCTTAATGGGTATTAATATTTGGACCAGGAGCAGAGAAGAGCAAGGAGGCTGTAAAAGGATCCAGCACAAGTCCTGTGAGGAAGGGCTGAGGGAGCTGGGGGTGTTCAGCCTGGAGAAGAGGAGGCTCAGGGGAGACCTCATCACTCTCTACAACTCCCTGAAAGGAGGGTGTAGCCAGGGGGGGGGTTGGTCTCTTCTCCCAGGCAGCTCCCAGTAAGACAAGAGGACATGGACTTAAGCTCTGCCAGGAGAGGTTTAGGTTGGATATTAGGAAAAAATTCTTTACAGAGAGGGTGATCAGGCATTGGAATGGGCTGCCCAGGCAGGTGGTGGATCCTCCATCCCTGGAGGTTTTTAAGAAGATACTGGTGTGGCACTCAGTGCCATGGGCTGGGAACCACAGTGGTTGTGGATCAAGGTTGGACTTGATGATCTCAGAGGTCCTTTCCAACCCAGATGATTCTATGATTCTATGACTAGAGGGGTGACAGGGAGGAACTAGTGTTTGAGAGATGTACTCAAAAGTATTGATAGGGATTGATCTGATAAGTGCTATGTAGAATTAGGATATTAGTATACTGATCTAGAGTACTGTGCTCAGTTGAAGATGCACAAGGACTGGATCACACAGTGTAGTGAAAGTATTCTGGGATAAACTGGGGTAAGAGCAAGCACTGGAGGCATGCAGACCCCTGAGAATTTAGGAGTTCACAGAGCCCAGTGCTGAGGGCTTAAATGACAGCTGGGTAGCTGCCTAATTGAGAAGTCCAGCCAGCTAGACAACATTTAAAAATCTTGTAATAAAGTTGGGAAACTTTTGCTTATTCATCTTGTTTAGAATACCTGTTTTAAAATGAAGGCTTTATGAATGAGTCTGCTAAGGCAAAGGTGGCAAGTGTTTCTGTGGGAACTCACTGGCATGTGTCCCCACCATGTCCCTGGGGATCTCCACTGGCAGACTGAAGAAGTTCATAACCTGTGCTGTAGCATTTTTCCACAAGACTAAGCCTGGCAATGCCAAATCCTTCTGACATTTAAGCGGTTGGATGCTGAAACTATCGTGCTGTTTCCTATCAGGAAGATAAACTACAAGGTCTGAAAGTCTGACTGAGTGAAATCACAGAATCACAAGATATAAAGTATTGGAAGGGACCTCTGGAGACATCACTGGGTGTATTTCACTGAACAGATACCACGGATGGCACTGCTGCTTCATCAAAATCATGGCTGATTGGAGCTTTTTCACAAGATGAACTTGCAAAAAACTTGCCATGACTATCACTGTCCTTGCATCTAACCTCAAAAGCCACGATTCATGACAGAGATTCAATTTCTTTGCATTGATAGAATGTCTTTGATATTAGCCACAAAATTAGGTGATTATTGTGTTTCCTCAGATACACTGGGGTGTGGATAATGGTAGTGGCAATTGTCACCATTTAATTCTGATGGACTCAGTATTGCCTGTTGTTACAACCTGCCACTCCATGAATACATGTAGACCTTTGTAAATCTTAGAGAAAGTGAAACAGGACAAATTACAAGAGGGTTTCTCCATATTTTCAGGCATGTATTTACATTGCTCTCGAGAGCTACCTGAAAGGAGCTTGCGGTGGGGTGGGTGTTGGCCTCTTCTCCCTAGTGACAAGCAATAAGACAAGAGGAAATGGGTTCAAGTTGCACCAGGGGAGGTTCAGATTGGATAGTAGGGAAAAATTCTTCAGCAAAAGAGTGGTGAAGCATTGGAAAAGGCTGCCCAGGGAAGTTGGTGGTGGAGTCGCCATCCCTGGGGGTGTTCAAAAAATGGGTAGATGTGGCACTTCAGGAGATGATTTTGTGGTTATGGTGGTGTTGGACTTGATCTTGACAGTATTTTCCAACCTTGATGATTCTATGATTCTATAATAAAATGCTCCTGCCTTTACTTTTCTTCTTCATTCTGGTGTGGTGGAGCTTTTGTAAAAAAACTCATTCTTTTCTGTTTGGGGAGAGGGAAGCTGTGGGGAGGGGGATGTCACCAATATATTTTGATGTTCCTATTGAGAGGAAAATAGATCCTATAAGTAAAAGGTAAACTTTGAAAATCTGATGGTAAAACACAGGAGGAAAGCACATGGAAAAAGGGATCATTCACTAAAATTAGAATTGGGTATAGGATGGTCATTTCATTTCAGTGACAGGCATTATGCCAAAAATTGCAAAGCGCCTTGTTAACTGGGAATGAAGCACTGTAATGAAAGGAGGAAACATCCAGCAAGAAAGTGGATAGAATGGATGTCATGTAGGATCACATTACAAGGAAAATGTAGAATTCCATGCATAGACCCCTGCCTAAGTGTATGCTGATAATGCCAGCGTTTATTACCAGAGATTTTTATATTTAAGGTGCTGTGGGCTGTTTGAAGCAGTCTGAATTATTTGGGAAATCACTGAGGTAAAATCTAGCAGACTATGATGTGCCTACAGAGAGATCTACCTGCTCACCTGAGTGCCATAGTGTCCCCTCTCCACCCTGCAACAACACATCAGTCAGCTGGGCCATTAATTTCACACCTTCTGACGTGTCCTGCTATGCCACTCCATTTCTGCATTACAAACATTTTTGGCCACAGTTTCTAAAACTTTAGAAGTACAGCAGACACTGTAAGGGCCCTTTTCTCTAGGGCTGGTTTGGCTACATATGTCACTTTGTCTCTATATTGTTTAAGGTTGGAAGGTATCCCCTCCTATGTAGAATTATTACTCCGTGTGTGTATGTATGTGATGTTTAGGGGATCTATATGGTTGCTGGGTTGTTGCAGACCATGTGTCACACTGTCATAATTGATTTAACCTCTCTAAGCATAACTGAGAACACCTGTTTTCTCTGAGTGATATTTTTTCTTCACATATGTCACAGTTACTCTCATTATTTACAGTGTATTTTTAGACCTCACATTTAATCATAGCATAAAAATGCAAAAATCTCTTTTCCACAAGAAAAAAAATTAAAAAATATTTTTCATTATCTTGTTTTTTTAAATAATTGCATCATGTTTTTGACAGCTAAATAAATGGATTTTATTAAATAGGATTATGGGCTGAGATTATTTAGTATTCCTTTTTTATTATCTGATGTAGCCTCTGCTGGGAGCTGTGAGTTTCTTTTCTTCATTTCCAACATTGATTCTTGCATTAGACGGTTACATTGAATAATTAATATACTTCCCAAGATTGATGATTTGCATGGCCTGAATATTAGGTTATCAATCATGACCCACTTGTTCTAATGTAATCATATTGAAAACGTGTCAAAAGCTGTTTACCCAACAATGACAACAGGAGCTGTGATATTGAAGGTGCCTGATGCACTACAGCAGGAAATATCCTGGTTGAACATTCATAATGCAGAGATTATGAGTTTCTCAAATTGATGTAACAAAAGCCTGGAGCCCTTGGTGGGAGTTATCATCTCCAATAAGAAAAGTCCTTTTTTCATCTAGAAAATCATCCTGATTTCTTTCCCTTTTATCAGCTGCTTCGTGACTTTTTGAGCCTACAGTGTAAAGCAGTTATGTTCTGTGCTGCATACCAGAAAGAAACTGGGGGGAAAAAAAGGAAAGTGTTTTTTTTGGAAAAAGGAACAACACTGCCTGTACCTATAGTTACTGGAAGGAGAGAGCATCATTAAGGTCTTTCCATAGTTCACTTCCACTGTATTATTGTAAACATTGAAAAAGTGGGAATCACTTAAGCAGAGTACCAGGTTTTAACACTCAGAGTATAATGCACATTTCCCTTACAGTGTATTTCTTAGCTCATAGATGTTTCTGCAGAACCATACTGGGTCCATTTCAATACCCTGTTACTTTTATCACAGCAAACTTCAATGGCTCTCAGGTTTTCATTGTGCATATCCATTTCACTCTTTTTCCTGGGACGACTCAGGTTAACATTGGCATTATATTGAGGCTCAGTTCCACAAATTCATACGGATGTAAATACTGTGACTAAAGCAGAATCATTCACTTAAGCCAAAGTTGTTTAAGGTGGAGAAATCTAAAGCACTCAGCTTTATAACTCCAAGCAGCAAAGGTGCTTCAACCTCCACCTGCCTTCTACTCTGAACTGCAGAGCACAAGGGTTTTCCAGACTCATGAAAGGTAACACAGGGATGCTTTTCCTGGCATTTGGCAGTACTTTACTCCTCACATAAGCTTTCAGCTTTGATACAGGCCTCAAAAGCACAGCTCCTTCCAGCTCCCTGTTGCTCATGATGTTAGGCAACTTAATTGATGGATGCAGACCAAAATCAGACTGTTCATCAAGATTAAGAGTACCACAGTTTTGTCCAAATGTGAGGACTCTATTAGTCCTGGCTGGCCTTCAAGGCATATATTCAATGGAGTTCATACTGGTGTGGTGTCTGAATAGCTGGAATGGTTGACAATTAATGTAAGAAGAAAGAAAACTGGAAAATTTAAAAGTTAAGGAAAAAAATATCCCTCCATTTCAGCTCCTTTTTTAAAATTTTTATTCTTCCTTTATCCACTATTTTATTCTGTTCCTCCAAAAGAGGAAAAGTGTATGGGAGCTATGTAGTCTGAGTGATACAGCCCAGCAGGAGGGTTAATCTCCTGGGATATCACCACGGTTGAAGGCGAAGTATTTTCAGTTACTTAATATATGACAATATTAGCCTTGTTGTGTCTCCAGTGATTAAAACAGAGAACAAGTATGTTCATTGTTATAGGAAAAAGGAATCCTAAAATAATTTGTAATAATAAAGCCACAGAAATCTGGAACCGAAGAAAGTGTAGATGGAAAATCTAATTTCTCTGCCAGTGAAGGATTTCAGCATGCATTTTTAGTATATTCTTACTGTAATAGTGTTATTTAGAAAGCTATGCCCCAACCTGTTGTATTTTAACATAAACACAATGATTCATGGTTTTTATGATTTCTTGGCTTGAGTCACTGTACTTAATTCAAAGCGCCTTAAACACCAGTGCTGCTACGACCATGGGAAATTAAGCAAATGAATCTGATTGTAAGAAAATCTAGGACATTTCTTAGCTTCAGTAAACTACATCTTCTTCTCGTAAATAGTTCCAGAATTGCCAGCTCAAATCAGTGAGAAAAATTGTGTCAGATTTCTCTGAATTTCTTGTTTGCTGTTGTCTTCAGAATGAGGGAAAGCATAAAAAGAGTATCTTCTAAGTTTTCTTTTTTTGCCTGGTGGTTTTTAAAGCCTTTAGTGCCCATTGATAATGTTCCCTCCACAGATAAGAGAGTCTGCAACCTCTCACTATTTTTAAAGTAAAAGCAGGGACAGTCCATTTATTGAAATGACTCCAGGAAAGGCACCTCCGTGAAGACTCCCCATAGCTCAGACTCAGAATGGAAGCAATAGTAAAGGTAACACTGTAATTTCTTTATGTCACCGGTGAATCATCATTCAGATATTTGTTTATTTTTTGTGCCATGGTGTCTTCTCTTCTTTGCATCGTGGTAGGTTTTAGCCCGCCACACATTATGTGTAAAGCAGGTCAGATTGAAAGTCCTGTACATAAAAGAGGAGCATAAAAACAATCCATCTTGTACAACATTTATTGCTTTAGAAAGCTTTCCTGCAGGAAAAGCTGTTCTGTTTTCTGAACTGCCATTTTTACATTTTTTTAATTAACATTTTTTTGGTTATTGCTCCAAGACTAAAAGACCACTAGTTTTCAGTTGTTTAGTTTCTCAGACAGTAGTAGCATTTTCCTTGGAAAGAAGCAGCATTTGATGGAAACTGTCAGTAAACTGCTTTTCTATGGAAAATATTTGAGTAGCCCTCCTCTGTGTACATAGCTATAAAAATATTAGGGCAATATGTGCTAAGGGGGCGGCACAATTGTTTCAGCACACAGCACCCATCTCTGCAAGTTGCTGCCAAAAGTAAATTACTCTAGCAAGCTATTTAGCATAATAGGACATAGCAGGTGTTGGGCCACATCTTCAAACAAACAAAAACCAGGCAATGACTAATTTACTGGAAGAAACAGTATAACCAAAATATTCTTCTTACCCACAACACTTGAATTCCAGGGGAAAACAAATCTGCTGTCCTCTATTACAATGTTCATGTGTGTGGGATACAAATCTTTCTAAGCAACTAGTCACATATCTGATACTGCACTTGGAAAAGATCAAAATAGGCACAGACTTCTGAAGCGAGATGTGAAACATCTCTGACTGAACATTCCTCAATATACCGCAATTACAAATGAGTACAAAGTGCATTCCCTGCTGACTCTGAATGGAAAAGAGCTGGGGAGAAAAATAATAAAAAAAAAAATGTCTGTGTATGTTTTCTTTATAATTTTGGAATGTGTTCAGTCTTCACACCAGGCAGCAGAGAGAGAGAGAAGAGGAGGATGCTGTTCTCATATGCATCTCTTGCTTGAAAAGAGCATGAATTTTCTCATCAGCATTGTCCACAAAGCAGGATATCTTTAGGTCCATGTTTGTGGGCAGTGAAGGATTATTTTGCAGGTGGAGGAAGGATGGGTAGTGTGGTAGGGTGAGAGGCAATTTGACCCATAGTATTTTGTGAGGATGGCAATACAGCTTTGGCCAGCAGGCAAGTGTGCTTTCCTGATGCCTCTTCACTTGCCTCTGCATTTTCTTCAGTTGCTGCAAAGCCTGCAGCACCAACCTCCCTGCACCCATCAGGAGACTGATCAGGCATCAGGCTCCTGAAGCACGTGACAGCCTCTTTACATTTGATGTCACTGACGCCAGCCTAAGGTGACAGAGTTGTCTTATTCTTGGCATCCTCACAAATCTTGTTGCTGTCTGTGGACACTTCTCATAGCTACTGTAACTGCTGTAATCACTGCAGAGGGGGTGACAGCATATTTCTGTGTTGTTTTGTTAACTTATCCGATGAACATCAGAAAATAAAGCTGGGTGTCATGTGGCACATGAAAATTTCTTTTTCTTTGCTGGATTTTTTTTTTTAATAATACTCTCTTTCCTCCTTCCACCTCCTTTCCCTGCAAGGTTCTCAGTGGCAATATCAAGATGAATATATCCGTCAGCTTCAAACCATGACTTTTTTTTTCTCTTTTTGTAGAGCTGTCCCAAAGCATACCTGGGAGCTTGGAATAATAAAAAAAAAAGAAAGAAAAAAACTAAAAAAAAAAGCAGAGGCCTCTGTAGCATAACATTGCTGGCCTTGCCTGTAACCTGAACACCCACTGAAGCAAGGTAAGAGGAGGCTCATTAGGTGTCTCTGACTCCCACTGCCTTTGCTATTTTTGGGCCAGCTGTCATGTGTGTGGGGTGATCTCCCCGGCCTTGACGTTTGGTGTAACATCTCAATGCCAACTCACTGCACCTTTCCTTTCCCTTCTCCCACCCTTCAATGGGAGAGGGAAGCAGCCAACTCTGCCATCATGCTGCCCGGTCAAATGGGCAATTAAGCAAGCACCAGGTGGATGTGTCCATGTGAGGGCTTGGGTGGGCAGAGGGGAGTAGGGTGTGAAGAGCCATTGCCTCCATGCACCCCTCAAAGCCTCCTCTCTACCTCTGCTGCATCCCTGGGAACTGCCAGGGGAAACATCTGAGCTGCCTGTGGCTTTAACAGTATGGCACAGGGGAGCAGAGGTCTCCCAGGATTAATTAATGGGCATCCTGAGAACACATTCTCATTATAGCTCTAGTGCTAGGGTTTTTCCTCATTTTGCAGAACATCAAACGTATTAGACAGTACGCAGTGCGGAGGGGTTGTGGGGGAGCAGGCAAGGCAGAGGCTGCGGTCAGAGGGAAGCAATATGGACCAGGAGATTGAATCTGACCCTGTCAGAGGCTGTCACAGGACTTAATATTCCATTTATTTAAACTGGATTTTCTCTGGTATAACGCGGCTGACTTTGGGGGAATGAGCCTTGCTTTAGAGGGGTGTGCGGGCCCCTCGGGGAATGAAATGCCACTGATAATAAAGAGCTCGTGCTGACATCCTCTGCCACATTTTTTATTTGTTTGTAGCTGCTCATTCTTTGTTAGAGCACAGTACTGGTGAGGCACGTGTGTTTTGTTTCTCTCATGTGATTTTCCCCGCCAGTCAGCATGGCTTACGCTCAATTAATTCCATCAATATACGGTCCCCCCCAGCCTCATCTGCACTTGTGTAGCCTGACAGGCAGTTGTGAATATACCACTAACTGTGTCCAGACAAAGGCGTGAGGAGGCTCCATGAGGGGTCTATTAACTCCACAGACAGACTGCAGCTTTGGCTGAGGCACAGCCCCTTTTCAGGAAGGTTTTCTTATTTGGTGAAAACACTTAGTAAAAAGTGTTTCCTCCCTCCTGGTGAATTAACTGCTGCTTGGATGCTGGTGAGCCGCATCACCTCTGTTTGAACTGTGTCCCTACAAAGCACCAGAGTAGCTGGACACACTTCTCCAGTGCTCACAGACACCTACAAAACACAAGGGTTAAGGGTTTCATGACAGAGCAATGCAGGTGATCAACTGAAGCTGAGTATTTTGATAAGGGAGATTCTCTGATTGTGTTCTGTCCGATCAATACAATTAAGCAGAGATGACTTTCTCTGAAAGATCACTGAAGTTCACAGACATCCTTTCAGCTTTTTCAGAAAATGGCAACAAATCTACTCCCACCTTGGGGAAGTGTGATCCCCTCAGCAGTGAGGAAAGGTGCTTACAAGTGAACTTCAATGCTCTGAAGAACAGGGAGCAAAATTAAAATGGCATTTTTCATCAGGAAAAATTATCTTTCTGCGCACTGGGTGTTTTGGAGGCACGAGACCGTACTAATTGGGGTGTAGTCTAATGACTAATCCCATCAGAGGTGATGTTTATAGATTACTCACTTGTTTGAGAGACTAGAAAGCAACATTTTAATAAAAAAAAAAATCAAAAAGGAGAGAGAAAATTTTTTTAGAACTGCAGTGACACGAGAATGTGAGAGATGTTAGTTATATTGAAACACTCTTTCAGCCGACAAGGTCACTTGTGGCAATAATCTGCTCATTAGAGGTGTAATCCATCACTCAAGTAATATCAATTTAGTGCCAGGGTTTTAATGCAGGTTGTACTAATCATTAGCGGCAGTTTGTCAACTGCATAATTCACCGGGGATTGTGGGTATGCATGATTTAGCAGCTGACCCTTGACCTCTGCTGAGTAAGAAGCCTGCCTTAGAGGCAAAATCAAGAGGGACAAAAAGCAGTGCTCACTCATGAACAATTATTATGCTTAACAGCATGACTGTCATTTTAGAGGGAAAGGGAAAAAAACATTATGTCCTGAATAATGAAGGATTAAAATTCACCTGAGACTTGGCTCCAGCTACAATGCCGGAGTCACCACCCTCACTTAGTGGGGCAGGAGGAAGGCAACACTTTTTTATTATTGTTTACTTAATGGCCCCTTAGCTAATATCTAAGAGCAAAAAAACCTTTTCACCATGCAAAACATGAGGCGTGATCAGAGCGCCAGACTTATTTATAGAACTGTGGAATCATAGAAGCCCTGGGATTGACCTGTGACAGTCATAGGTGAAAAGTATTAGTTAGGAAAGTCTGCATTAGTGTCAGGCAGATAGAGGATTTCCCCTCAGGCTGTTAATTCATTTGGAGGGAAGAGGAGAATAACCTGAAGTGAATTTCTGTGCCCACCTGAAATCTACTCAGAGAGTTAAATGCATAGTTTGATTTACCAATCATTATAAATGTAGTATAGCATCGTATTCTCTATTTCAACTTTTGGAAAAATCCATCTCTTTTCACATCCCACTTGGGAAGTTATCGGTGTCTTTCCTTGCCGTATTGCTACACTTTTATAATAGCAATAATCCTCCTGAAATCCGGCAGCTAGGACCGGTTAAGTGCCCTGAGCTTTGCTTCAATTAAGGTACTTTTTTGCTTGCAATAATTCAGAATTGGCTTTGACTTAAAAAACTGAAATTTAACAAGTGATTTAGCCTGTAATGTGCTCTAATTGCTTTTGGTATTTTGAAAGGGGGGTTGGGTGGGAGAAAGAAGAAAGAGGTCAAACAACTCAGTAATTTAACAGAAAAAGTGGCAAGAGAACTTGCACGTTAGTCACTTTCTGTGGGGAGTTTTATTATGCACACCAGTCTCCTGCTTCTAAGGTTTTTTGTTAATATAACTGTACTTTACATCTAGGCTCATATTTTAAAAATTTACACTATGAAGGAAAAGAGAGACTGAGCAAACTCGCTTACTAAAGATTAGATCTTAGGAAGAAATTCTCTCCCATGAGGGTGGTGAGACACTGGCACAGGTTGCCCGGGGAAGTTGTGGCTACCCCCTCCCTGGAGGTGTTCAAGTCCAGGTTGGACGGGGTTTGGAGCAACCTGGGTTGGTTTTCCTGCCCATGGTATGGGGGTTCGGAGAAGATGATCTTTAAGGTTCCTTCCACCCCACACCACTCTATGATTCTATGAAATGCCTCTGGTGCTGTCAGTAACAAAACTGCTTCACAGTCCCTGTCAGCTCTGAAAGAAGGGGGCAAAGATGGGGAGAAGCCAAGCAACTGCAGTCACCTGGCAACAGGAGCACCTATCCAGTCAGAGGAAAGTATGGAGAGAGGGGACAAATGTTTCACATGCTGAGTTTTCTCCCCTGGTACTCTCCCAGCTGTGCAGCGGGACCAGGTGAGCAAGGAGCGGCTGTACCAGGGTGGGCTGGACCAGGCTCTGCTGCCTCTCCGGGACCCAGATCCCTGCAGGGGAGGGCACGCAGGCCTGGGAAGCTCAGTTTAATTGCTGTGAGCATTGTCCTGGCCAGCAACTGGGAGAGCCACTTGGCTACCTGGGGGAGAGGATTTGCAGGATAATCCATCCTGGCGGTGGGAGCCAGAGGGTGTGGGGCAGGCAGGACCCTTGGAACTGGTTCCAGGCTGGTCCTCAGGAGGCACTCTCTGAAATGTCTGGGAGCAAAGCAGGATTCAGGAAGGGCCTGGGAGAGGGAGAAACTGGTGTCAGGCTTGGAAACTGCTTTCTTGCTTGGTCTTGTCATTATGAAGAGCTGGAGACATGGGCTGTGGCCCATGTTTTACCCAGGATTATTCAACAATTTTTTTTCAGTTGAATGGTGCCCATCGTGCAAAATTAAAACTTTTCTGCTGTTGGTTTTAATGTTGATTGAGTGGGCCTGCATGCTCCTTCATGAGGTAAAAATCATTGTTAATACTGAAAGCTTAAATCTCTGACTGCTTTATCTTTCAGAGGGAGCTGAATCACCACTGGATCATTCCCATTTGTGGTGTAGAATGGATGAAGACAGGGAAGACAGGAATATTCCTGCAGTGGGTCAATGGCAGTGCTGGCTGTACTTAGAAGAGTACTCAAAAAAAATGAGAAAACTGTCCATCAGGAGACACTGACGCCACTTGATTTGAGGGACCTACCTCTCTAATGCAAGATAGAGAGCTAGGGACCTCCAGCAGGTGATTCAACCCACTTATACCACTTTTCTGCTCTAAATTTTGTCCCTCTTGTGTATGCCCACAGTCTTTGGTAGTATGCACCAGAGTGGCCATGGCTCCCATGCTATGGTATGCTTTGTTTAGCTGGTACATGTATTTCCCTGTCTGGGAAACTATCTAGTGGAGCTCCAGCAGAGACTTTCAGTGCTGTTCAGTTGCTCTAAAGTGGGTGTCTACTTTAATGTAAGCTGAATTGCTAAATCTAGGTGTTTGAGCTGAGTCACATCGAAAGTGACTTGTTCAAACAAGGGGAGAAATAGGAAATGGGACTGCAATACTGAGTCAAGTCCTGATTGTAGTTCAGCCATCATTTAGTGATTTTTCTTGTCTCATGTACTGAGATTGTATGGGGTTTGAGGCAGAAATTGTCTCCTACTGCAAAGGAGGCTGCAATTCTATAATAAAAATGATTAAAATTCTTTAAGGATATTACATACTCAACAGTTCATGTGTTCACTAAAAGAAAGCTTTTAGGAAGAAATCAGTTTTCATCCAGTTAGATGTAAGATTCCATATTCCTTCCTCAGGAATATGCATACACAGAAAACAATGAATCCAACCAACATTTGCCTAACATGTTAGAATTCTCCTCTGACGGAAGTAAAAAACCTCCACACTTCAGTCAATATTCTTGCACATGGACCTAGGAACAGTAATGCTCATGTCTCCTGTGGACTGGCCAGAAAAGAAAGAAGATATAAGACAGATTTTCTTCATATTTTAGTCTTTTTAATTTCAAAAGCTGCTGTTAGCAGGAAATTGGTAAAAACAAACAAAATGAAATATTATACTATCATTAACATTGTGATATTTGGGTATACAGAGGATAGATAACACAATGCCCATCTGGACTGCCTTAACAACACACTTAATTGCATTACATATGGAGAAGCAATTCAAAAGAAGAAAGAATTCAAGCTATTTCATTTAAGCAGCCCATTGCTGTGGTATCTAAAGTGCAGGAGTAGATCAGAGCATGAAAAGCAGGTTGATAAAAGCTATACATCCTAAATCTTAGGCACAGTTCTGCATAGAGATTAACAAAACAAACAGAGCTGCAAGATGGAATGTCAGTGGCAACAGATTTACTCCCTCTGAGTGTATATAAGGACATCAGCTTCAGTGATTTCCAAGGTGAGCTCTATCCACCATGGATGGGCCTCACAACATTTGCTCATGCTTCCAGTTCAGTGGGTAGTCACATGGGACAGTGTTTTAAAGCTATCTCCTATCCTAATAAGGCTGATCTAGCAGGGTTTAAAAAACTATCAAGCTTCTTAACTCACAGAGAAATCTCATGCATGCAATCCTACAAGCTGTCTATGGTTAGCATCTGGATATCCTGCCAAAAACTGGGGCATCCTGGTGGCCTGTGGACTGAACCTAGCCAGTGGGGTATTTTTCCCTGGAAGAGATGGAGGATACACAGGGGGGTGCTCTGCAGTGCCTTCTGGCAACCTGGGTGGGAGATGTAGGTGCTTGCTGGAGGTGCTGCTGGGGCAGAGAGGCACTGGGACAGGAGTGTCCCTGCATGGCAGCTGTTTCTGCTCCTCTAACACAATGAGGAAGAGCAGTGAGGAAGGGGGCAATAAGGAAGAGCTGCTTGAGTCACCTTGCTGGGCTGAGCAGGCTGAGGGGTGGTGCTTCTGGTGGCTGGAACAGTGCCTAGGGACACTGTGAAGTCCCCAAACATGCATCTAAAGCAACCTGATAACTGTGGATCTGCTTTTCCTGTGTACTTCCAGGTGCATCATAGGACTGAGTATTATTGGCCTCCTGTCAAAGTATGACCCTAACATTGGTGGTAAGTGACTGCTATCTTTAGGGGAGGGATGGCAATTAGCAATGAACGGCATTACTGGAAACTGAAGAGAAATGTGTCCATGAGATGTTGAAACTCCTCTGTCTTAGTGTTTTCATACCGTTACAGGAATTTTCTGGATGGTTAAGAACACAGATGCTGATTCGACCCCCATGCTATCTCCTTGAGATAATGTTTCCCTGGGAGAACTTGAGCCATGTGCAAAGCAAGTGTGCAAACAGGTGCAGCCAGTGAAAGAATGTGTCAGAGGCTGGGACAGACCTATGTGCATCAGGGGACTTGCTTAAACAGGACAGACCTCATGCCACTGTGGGACCACCAGCATCCCAGGTTCTCAAGCCCACTCTAGCCCCCCCGTCAATCTCCCAGAGGGGCACCTCCCTTGGAAAAGTGATGGATGATCTCCTTGGGGGATTCAGCTGACCAACAAGTGTAGCAGCTGGGGACATCTGAGGTGCACAAGAGTAGCTGAGACATCTGAAGTAGCACAGAGTAGCACAGCATGTAGAAGGCAGATACCCAACCTGTCACCAGTGGTGTCTCACCCTACAGCTCCACTACTACTGGAGTAGGGAAACCAAAATGCAGGGCTTGGTGCCCATCATACCAGGTCTGTAAGCCCAGGATCCCATCCAGTGTCAATAGTGTTCCTCTGCATGCTTGATTTTTTTTTGAAGTCTTCATTGTTTTGACTAGTTTTATCTTCCTGATATTTTGTGTGTGTGTGTCTGGTTGTATTTTTATTTTGTTTTATTGGAAATTATTATTATTATTATTATTATTATTATTATTATTATTATTATTATTATTATTATTACTATTATTGTTACATTTATTTATTATTTATTATTATTATTATTATCATTTTTATGGTGGGGCTTTCTCAGGAGCTAGGTTTCAAAGAGCTGTCATTGCTGCCTCCACAGATACACCAATAATATCAGGTACAGAATATTCTGGTGTCTCAAAGTGTACAATTTCCTAGCAAAACTGGACAAATAAGATAATATGCCTGTACACTGAACTGGAACATTGTAAATGGCTCTGTACATTAAAAACCAAATTGCTGGACTCATTACAGCTGACATGTGCAAACATTTCAACTACAAAATTTCAGTAATTGATCTCTGTTAAACTCCAGGCAGCAGATGACAGAGTCTGCTTAAGAAAAATTGCTACTCTTTTTTACCCCCACTGCTTTTAGTATTTTCTCAGTATCATTTATATAAATATGCAATCATTGAAATCAACGCAACTGAAGTGAACAGAGCAACTCCAGATTTACATCAGTGTAAATGAGAGCAAAACTTGATCCCTCGCATATGATTTATCTTTAATTCTGGTTTAAGTCTCTCTCATCCTGCTGAATAAAAACTGATGTTCTTCTCACATGCAATCTGTATACCATTCATTAGTGTCTTTTCTGTTTGGAAGAAAGATTGGAGCCTGTGGTAATGAAAGCTCAAATCCTGGGGAGCAGTACACATGGTATTTTGTTTTAACTAAATGCTGTATTGGTATTCTCATGAGTGGCTTTGCATTACTTGAACATTTATGAGTAGCTTGAACTAATAAATCTCTAATTAGCACTAATTACTAATTAGGTTATTGATTTGCCTGACTGTGGACTCCTCACTGGTTCTATTCATAAGCAGAATGTTATTTTAACAATTCTGGTAGATATATCCCCAAACAGCTCACTCTTGCATAGAAAGGGGCAGAGCAGCAGGCTCTGGGCAGCCTGTTCATCAGAGCAACACCTGGGTTTATTCAGACTGGGGAGGTACCAGTACCTACCAGTACATCCCAGGGCAGAGATACCTTTTCCCCCTAACTGAGCTGTCAGGAGAACTCCAGCACTTTTCTGCTTTGCTTCAGGATGCCTCCTGTTTGCACCCGGGGGTGTGTGTCGTGGGCTGCTCATGGAAGTCCCAAATCCAAGGGGTGGCTGACGCTATTCTGAGGAGGTGTTTAGGAGGAAGTCCTGCTCTTTTTGTTCTCATGACAAGACCTGAAGCAGATCTGCTGGAGCAGGTCAGTGTACCTTGTCTTAATTTAGACAGTCTGCCTTTGTTTCTGTTTGTGGTTTCACTGTAAACAGAAACCCTTTTGGATCCTTGTACTTCCAGAAGAGTTTCCTCTCCCATTCTCCCATCTCTCTCCATCAGCTGTCAAACTCACTACCTGCCTGACAAGTTCTTTATTACAGTCCCCAAAGAAGTGCTCTGAACTCTACATTTACACAGCATTCCCAAGAGCTCTTTGCAAAAACATCCCCTCCTTCTCAGTAAGGGTCAGTACCTCCATAAACCCATTTTTTTTTTCTCTCCAAGACCTCAGAGAGTAGGACCTATGAGACCAAGATCCCCAAGGTCTGGGACTCCTGCATTAAGTAGAAACTAGCTCATCTGACTGCTACCAGCACTGCCACACCATCTTACCTGTCATCTCCCAGTTTATCAGCCCTACAAACTCATGCATAGAGGAGTTTTTTTCTTGTATGGTTTATCAAGGACAGCAGTTAGCACACTGCCTGCTGACTTCCTTCACTTGAAGGCAGAGCACACAGGTGATTGAAGAGCTTTTGGCTTATTTCACTGGCAGGAGTGATTTTACCTGCAGTGGCTGATTGCCTTTGTGATAGGGCTGGCAGGAGCGGTGTAGTGTGATGTTGCTTTATTCAAGCATCAGGCAGTTTCACTTGCAGAAGTTTTGCATGTGGTACATTTTCAATTTGCAAGCCCAGGCAAGTGCAAAATGAGGCTTAGTCCTTGTTGGCATTGATTGCAGGGAATGTGTAAAATCTCTTTTCTGATGTCTTCCCTCTCATTCTGTTTATTTCTACATGTGACTCAATATGTTTGTTTTGATCCTTACAGTCCTATGTGGGCTACGTGATGAACTGCTGTGGCACCGAAGATCGATGGTGCTACATTCATGCTGCTGTTTTCACTAGCAGAATACAGGCCCTACCAAACTTTGCACATTACTCCCTAGGATAACTGTGGGAGACGTCTGCGTGTGGCAGTGAGGAGATAGGGCTCCCAGGATAGCAACATCTGCAGACCAGAAATCTGGTGTTCTTGGCAACGGGCCCCCAACTCTGTAATTTGATCTTCCCAGCCTTCTGGTCCATCTCTTCACGGAGCAAAGGAATAAAGAAGGGAGCTAAGTATCTCTGGATGGGAGTCCAGTCAGCTAATTAATATCAATGAGGTGTGTGTTATTTTTAGTTATTGCAGATGTGCTCATACCTCATTAGCTTAAACAGCGAAGAGCAAATAAATAGCGGCTTCTGTCACATTTAAAGGAAACATTTTATACATGGGTTATTGATTTGGACTTCAGAGGGACCTGGTGGGAAATCTGTAAGGCTTCATCTTCCAGAGGTGGGGGAAGGAGAGGAAGACTTTGCAGAAGTTAACTTAATGTGTCCTTCTTTGTAACGCACATTAAGAAGAAGTCAAAAGCCTTTGCTGTTTCCAGGTGGACCTGGTGAGGTTGAGTTTACAAAGGGCTGGTTCCTGCCAACACCTGTGGATGCTTTGCAGAAAGGCTGTTTGAACATCTTTGTGTGACGATGACTTTGGGGAGGCCATGGGTCCAGAAGGAAGGGCTTGTTCTGAGCCTGCAGGAAAAATAATGGCCCAGCTTACCTGATATTTCAATTTCCGTATTTAGCAAGGATCCCAGATGTGGGTTGCAGGAAATCAGTAACTTGTCAGTGGTTTTGAGGTTTCTCAGCAAAAAGAAGATTACGTCCTTTTGCGCTGAAGTATTGAAGAGAGTGTTTTATATTTTGAATGCTAATGAGCAGAGTTTTTTTCAGACGGGAGCCATAAAACTGTCATTATGTCAGTGGTATGTCTTTGTTCTTAGCTTTGCTCGTGCTAATCAAAGACAACAGTGGTATATTTTGAGTTAATACTGTAACAAGAGGAACAGCATTAGTGGTCATCATCGTGAGTGACTCCTGGACATGTGGTAATAATTTCTTAAGTGTTTCTGAATAGTGAATGAGTGAGAGAGAGGGAGTTCAGCTTCAGTGCTCTGCAGAATGGAATGTACCATTCAGCCGAAATGACGAATCCACAGCTCACGCTCAAGAGGCATTAAAAGCAAAATCTGCTTTTCAGTATAATTAACGTATCTTCTTCCGCAATCCTTCTTTCTTGTCCAGCATCCAGCTCCACCTTTCTGTTGAGGACAAAATGTAGAGTTCTAATGTGAGCAACTGAATCAGTGCAATCATCTTTATGGTCTTAAGGAAATCAATCCGCTTCGGAAACCAGATTTGGAAACTCTTATCCTTTGCGTATTTTACCTTTGTGTAAATGTAAGCTTGAGAGCCTTTAGCCAAAGCAGCATTTTCCTTCTTGTTAATAGATGCCTCCAACTATGGTAAATACCTGGAAACTGAATTGGTAACGTTCTATATTTAAACATTACTTTTCTCGGGGAAAAAAAAACCACCCAACCCTTTTTATTATCAGTCAGGCAGTTTTCATTTCTTTGGTGAGGCAGTCTGTTTGCATTGGCTGGTGGGTTTGTGAATGGTTCCTGCATAACGAATCATATGTTTTAAAAATTCTTTCCAAAGCTTTTATAAAAATACAAAAAGTTAAATAACTTTAACACAGTTCTGTGATCAGTCTGATTAAGTTAAGGCTTTTAGTCTAAGTAACCCCAGCAGGGTTTTGGCAGTACTGTACGTTCCAGAGAAGGGAACAATTGGTGTATTTTCACTGTCTGACCATGTTTCTCAGAGAATGCTGAACAATATTAAACATTCAGAGGCTGCGTTTTCCCTTTGTTTTGACAAATGTTAATAAGTAGCTAACTGCAAGAGAGGGGGGAAAAAATCCTAATTCAAACCAGTTGCTTGATGGTAGAGCTCAGCAAATTCCCTGACCAACAAGATGTAATCTGGAAAGAAAAGAGCAGAGTGGTAGCCTTCACTAGCCTTTGAAATCACTAGTAAAGTCATTAGACAATATTTGGTTGAAGAGGAATGACTAAAGCTAGGGAAAGACTACTCTGAGGAGCTCTCAGAAGGAACATTAACAGGCTTTGGTTTCTAATTAAGTGGTATTATTAGAAGCTTTGATAAAAGCCCTCGCATGCATGATGTCTTGTGTTTCTCTGTGTATCAAGAGTGCAAGAGAAACTAAAAAAGGAGAGACTTTTTAATGATAATACCTGAAAAGTGTTTTTCAGCAAGCCCATACATCATTGTCAAGTGAAAAGATTAAACTTTATTGTTTCTTTTTGAACCAAGAACTCAAGGTGAGTGGAAATGTCTTGAAATGCAAAGTAGTTTGGCAGATAAAGTAAAATGGAGATGAAAACAGACAATAAAAAGACATTGGCTGTAATAGAGGAAAGAGTGAGGAAGTTCACTCTCTAACGTTGCTGGGAGAACTTTCTTTTTGCTATTAATGATAGCATTTAAGTGTTACAATTACAAGCTTTTATTGAAACGAAACATTTCATTTCAAGAATGGCACCAAAATAATTTTTGTGTGTAATATGAAACATTAGTTATGTGATGCTGCTGCCAAAATAAACCCCACCATTCATTTAAAATATCAGGAAACTCCATTTGAGAGGGTAGTTATACATCCATTGAGGATACTTTGTATATTATTTTTCCTTCTTATTAATAAAGTCTATTAACAACATAACTGCAATTGATTCATAATGTCACATTTGTTTGCAAGAAATGGATGTAAGTTTAAAATGGTTTAACTAATACAATGTTTGAAAATGATTTCTGTTCCCTAAAGCCTCCTTTATTTTTATTACAGGTTTTTTTTTTTTTTTTCCTTTCAGCAACCAGTTGTTTTGCAGTTGTTAAACTGCTTTCAGCTGTAGATACTCTGCATTATCAAGATAGATGGGGCTTGGTGTGGGATTTCCACAAAGGTTGGTTGCTGAAAAAGAAACTTCAACAGGGTGCCTTAGAAAGATTTATTTGACTTGTCCCTTAACAGTCCGGACCACTCCGATTCCCACAGAAAGAATTAATTTTTCTGTCAAACTTGAGGTTGCTTTGCCAGGAGCCTCATCTACCCTCCGGTTGGCACATGAAATGCACACCACTGACCCTGCAGCATTGTTCCTCTCCGTGCCGGTGCCTGGTGAGTGTCTGTGACTCCAGCAGCCTTTTGTAGCCAGGAGATGGAGGGTTTTGTTCTCCTTTTTTGTGCTGTGCTGACAAAGACAGCACGGACACCACCTCAATCCAGAGTGCCGGAGCACTCCCCGCTTGCTTTGGCCGTACGTCGTTCTTTTCCCCACGTCCTCCAGTTGGAAACACTCCTTGAGACAAGCAATTCTTGAACTCTGGTGGGGCACAGGCATGTGGAGCCAGCATGGGGCATTGCTAACTTCTGAATTCCTGGGAAAGATGTTGCCAAAATCATGTACTTTATCAAAGCCTTTCTTGTCGTCTCAATTCCAATTCCCTCTGCTCCAAGATTTTTTTCTCTGATGTTTAGAGAAAAATGCGGATTGAAGCAGATTGCTTGGCACATAATTGTATCTTTGTAACAGGTTAGGCAAATGCTCCACGCAAGTACCTACACATAATTTGCTATAACAATTTGTTTTGCCTATTATCTTCTTTTACAGTCACATTAAATGATAATTATTCCATTAAAGAGAGATTTCTGACTTCTGTGTAGATTCATACTCTACTCACACATGTAAAAAGAGTTGAACATAAGTTTTTGTTTTTTGTTTTTTTTTAAAAAAGCAGAAAACACAAAATAAATAATTTTATTGAAGAAAACATGCTTGAAAGAAAGAAACCCCCTCAAGTTCCTTCACTTAAACCATGGTCAAGAGCTAAGAGTATCAGAAGTTAAATATTTTTTTAAGAGTCAGGTTCAGTTCTTTCTCTTTTGTGAGAAAATCTGTACATTTGAAGATTTTTCATTTATAAGCAGACAATGAAAATATTTCAGATTATTGAGATTTATTTTTTTTCTGGTCATCACCAGTTAATTTCACTCTTTGGTTCCAATGCACTGACAGAGCTTTGCAATTACTATGGATTTTGTGTGGATGGCACTTAGGGAGCCTTGGGATGTCTGGCAGTTTAGAATACTTGGACAGATAGATTTTTGGACTTCAAATACAGCAGGGGGATATTTTGCTGGTTTATAAAATACTATTTTAATAGGTATTTTCATGAAATCATGGACTTCCAGACTTGCAAACCACATGTATTTATAGCTCCTAAATGCCTCAAATTCTAATTGTTCGGCTTCTTTGAAGAATGTCCTGAATTTTCACATCTTGTTATTACAGGACTTTCTACCAACATAACCACACAACTGGGTTACTTCTGGCACAACTGCACCCACAGCAGAGGAACTGTGCTCATTAACTGTATCAGTTTCCAAATGACACCTAATGTGTATACAAACTTGAGCCCCTGACCTGCAAGCAGGTCCTGTGTATCAGTGCATCCAGATCAGGCTGTTTGCAAAAGATCTCATGTATTTGTACAGGGCTTGAAAAAGGAGGCATGTTTGGGTCTTGTTTTGGTTTTCTTATTGTTCTTTTTTTCCTATTGAGGCTTTCAGGGTAAGTCCCATATTCGACTCTTATAATGACTCAGGTCTAGTCAGTATTTTAGATCCTATTTTTGTTTTCTAAAAGGGTGGCAAAAACACCCCCCCACCCCACCTTCCACCCCCCTCAGTTTACCCAGCGTAAGATCACAGGACTACTCACCCAATGTGTGTGTGTGGCATCCACACACACCAGGAAAATGCATCTGGGATGGAGAGCAGTTAATCTGCACCACCACCTTTCATGTTGTGCTAATGCTAGATAGCAGCAGAAAACGTCTGCTCTCAGATTTGTTAGCTTAAGAGAGAGCTTTGCTTCTTCAGTGACAAGATTGCATTTAAGCCACTGCTCCTGTCTGTAAAGAGCAAAAAGCAGGAGCTGAAATCTGTGATAGTGTCGTTGTTCCCAGAGGTACAGTAATAGGCTTCACTTTGCAGTGCTGTATCTCACTTGGATAGCATTATCTCTAGGAGTGCTATAAACTCTTTGTTAATATGGATAATAGACTTCAGGACCACTTAAACCTCTTAAGACAATAAGGCTTGGGCAGCTGAGAGTATTAACTACAACATTTCAAACACCTTCATAAAAGTCTTTCCTTTCACTTTCTGGATGGCTTGCCAACATTAACATTAAGCTTTTGACTGTTTAAGCCACTTCTGAGATAATTATTTTTTTGAGCAGAATGAGCCCTTAGAAGGCTACAACCCAAGCTTCTGGACTACAACCACCTGAGAGCAGTGGCTCAGGCAATTTAACATTGGGTATGATTTGGTACATTAATAACTGTAATTGGGAAAAAATGATATTGTCAGTCCATTTTAAAAAAAGACTTTATGGACTACTTTGTATAAAATGAAGGAGGACACCTAGGTTTTTTTTTTTTTTCTGCAGTGCCTTAGATACTGTGATGTCCATCCTGGGCTCATTTCTTTTGGAGCTCAGCACAGGATTCTCCAGTGTGGCTGTTTCTCCAGGTGCTGATGAGATATACTGGTTATGGAAGAGGGTGAGGATTTGGTCTGAGGCTGAGATTGGCTCTTAGCCTGGCATGGGGCTTCCTCAGCTTCTCACAAGCCTGATAGGTCCCATCTGGCTAAGGCAGGTCCCTGCCCTATGCTGCGCTGACTGGCCCATTGGCCATGGACTCTGAGCTGCTGATGAATTCCCCTCTAGCCTTGCTCTCCGAGGGGCTACTGATTTAGTTCTCTGTCCTCTGGCTGGTCACCAGCTTCTGTGGCATCGAGAATGACACAATATCTCAGGCTCCTATCTCCTGGTCTCTCAGATAGGCTTTAAGTCAGTTCAGGCACTCCAAAATGAATTGGAGGTGTTAGGCAAGAAACACTGAGTCCTTCAGAGAAGCCCTGCAAAAATCTCTTCTCTTTCTGTAAAGCATTTTAACTGTGCTTCGTTTTTTCTGTTAATTCCCCCTTTCAGAGCTGATGAGTGGCAGATGCTCAGATATCAAAAGTAATATGCGTATAATTTTACAGAAAACTAAGGTTGATTACTCTTTCTACCAATCACTGGCTCTCTTTTTAGAGAAGGATATATATTACTTCATGAACTGGTTGTAGTTATTTGTAGGAGTACAAACCTCCAGTCTCTTGGAATATCTAAAATAACATACCTGATGTGAAGCACATCTGACTTTTTTGGTTGTATTGGCTACTTGAGGCATAGGAAGCCAGTCTGGGGCAATCATCTAGACAGCCTCTACACTCGCTGTCCATCCCAGGACAATTCATCATATCCTAAAAGTGATGCTTGCCATTGAGACTTGGGGTATGAATCTCTTTGTTTACTCTAGCAGGTGTCCACACAGCTGGTTTCACTTAGCGCTTAAACAGATAAAATTAGGTGGGATGAATGCCACCCATAGGATGTCATGATTAAGATACAAACTTCATTTGTGCAAATGTATCAGCACTGTCACATCTTCTCAGTGAAAGAAGAACTTAATGCCTCAGACTGGCAGCTCAGTAGTGCTGTCATACCTGGCTCTAGACACCGTGTATCACAAATTCAGTGACAGTCAATGACAGTCATTCTGACAAATGGCCTGATTCTGTTTGACATGTAATGCCCTTTACCCCACTTTGGCAGTGGCAAGAGGCTACACAGGCAATGTAAATAATATTTAAACAGACCTTAGGGCATCTGAGCATTGCCTGAATGGCATAACACTGGTCTTGTATAAGAGAGAATTAAGCCTGGAGAAGTTTGGCCTTGAATTCAAAGGATGAAGGATGGATCACAGATATTGTTACCGAGGGGTTATACAGCCAAATATCCGCATTTATTATGCATCATATGGTATTTGGTTAGGACTAATAGATAAAGCATGGTTCCATGGATTCATATTTTAGGTTGTATTTTGCCTTTTCAATGCACAGGGCTTAAAAAAAAAATCTGTGTGCATATAAACAAGAATACATTCTGTCATCCCAGTCGTCTCCATAATGATTTAACAGCTCTTCACTTGATGTGGCAGCCTTAGCATGGTTCTGTGTGTTTAAAACCTGCAGGTTTCCAGGTTGTCATTGCTCATGTGCAGGAGGAACACAAATCATCTCAGCTGCCCTTTTTGGCTTTTTTTTTGTGACTACATATATGACTGTGTGTTAGAGCTATGTTACAAGGATAATGACTGTGCTATTATACCCTAGGAAAGATATTGTGGTTATTATGTTAAGTGTTTGGAAGGAATGCAGCCAAGGCCCCAAATGAAAGCATCTTTTATTTTTCAACTTCATTGATCAAAAGCTTCTGTGTGTAACATTCTAAATGACATCTGACATATCTGAAATGCTGAGATAAAACACCAACAGCAAAAAATCCCCACCACTAACATCCAAGGTTTTACTGCTACTAAAGCAGGTCCTCTGCTGAGGAGAAACGTTAAAACTGCATGAATTACACCCAAGCAACTGACAACTTTACTTAGCTATTCCATACATTAGAGGATAAATCTCCATTCTAGGAAGTTTCAATGCCATTTTAGTTATCCATTTAATCCACCTATTCATTTAGCAGGAATGGTAATTATGGGAAAATTGCTGCCAAACTATGATGTGCAATTAAAATTCAGGCTATTTTGTGTGATGCAAAATCTCCCTTTTTTACTATCATCTTACAAATCCTCTGATAGAAAGTTTGTGCCTTTTTGAAACAGAGCTTGTAATAATAAGCCATCTGGCTTACTTAAACATGAAAGATTAAAATGATATACAGTATGAAGGCTTCCTATTCAATTGCTAATGTCCAAGAACTCAACTCCAGTGGTGAAAGCTGTCATTTGGGGGGAAGAGGTAATTAAAAGATTTCCTAGTAGAGATGGGTCCTGGAGCAGGGGACTGGCACATCCAACAAGCAAAACTAATTTTCCAAAAGAAAGCAATGCTGGCCAAATGTCTTGCAAGATAATCTTCTGTATCCTTTAGTTCACTCACAACTGCTTGAGTGAGACTGAAAGGTGGGTTGATGACTGGTGGGACAAAAGCAACGAAACCTTGTTTTATTTGGCATACTAAGCCAGCAGTGCTCCGTAACATGGGCTTGACTGAGGCAGAAAACAATGAGGGAGAACACATTGTGATTAAATAGCAAACCACTCTTTTTAAAGAGACACTGAAAAAGGTTTGCAAATGTTTTAGGGAAACTGCAATGCAGAAATGGAAAATCTGGATTCTGAGAAGTGACATACATAAAAGACGTCTTCTGAGATGGACTTTAAAAAAAATGCATTTAGCCCTTACTCCTTTATAATTGGCAAAGAGGCAAAGTCGGGGCACAGTACTGGGACTTGTGCAGCATACAGGACCACCTGAAAAAGCAGGGTTATTGTCAGCTGGCTGCAGGGGGAAAACAAAGGACACCTCAGATAGGACAGTGGCACATCCTGTTGATTTCAACCTTCCTCTACCTTCCACCTTTGACTGATGAATTTCCAAATGGGAAGCAACTGAAAATTATGTTGAGCAGAGGAATCTTCCACCCTAGGGCCTGAACTCTAAGTGGAAGCAGAGCTGGGTATGAATCGTTACCAGACAGTGCTCCATATGGTCAGGAGTACTTGTAGAGACTGCTGTATCTTTGACTTACAAAGCAAGGCCTAACAGTTACTACATGTAGATTTTAACCCTCCTAGATGAAGAAATCATGTATCATTCCTTAAGCGAAGAAGAATTTAATACATAATGTAAAACTCTCTAAATAATTTTGAGCTCTGTGTGTCTTTTATACCAAGGGTTACTTCTCAGTTGAGTTTTACAGATCTTCTTTCAAGTCTGGAGAAACATAAACTTCCTTGTTTTTATTCTAACACCACTGTTGTTCCTATAGAAGCCTACTTAATTACACCTCAACTATATTATCTCTGTCTTTATCAGACTTTTTGAAAGAGGAGATGGTTTAAAGTGCTGTGTGCAGGTACATTACTCCAGAAATAAAGAATGCTAAAATGAGAAACCTCCTATTAAAGACACTATCCTCATCTGCTCTTTTTCAGAAGAGCTGTTTTATTGAAGATCCCGTTGCTATTATTTCTACTTTCAGGCACCATTTAGACTGAAAGGAAGAAATAATGAATCATGACATTACTGAAGTCACTGTAAAGCACTCAGTTTATGGGACAGGCAATCAGCCTTGCATGTGCCTTTTTTTTTGTTTTAAAGACTACTTCTAACAATGGCAGCCAATGGGAGCCTATTAACTTCACTGTGTCTTAACTTTTTCTTTGGTCCTTGGCTATCTTCCAGCTTAATTCCTCTGAGTCAGCAACACATTCAAACCAGGTTAAATGAACACTTGGATAAGAACCTTGACTAAAGGAATAATTGATCTCTCCATCCAAGCTCATCACCCCTCCTAGAAAAACCACCAACAAACAAACAGAAAAAAAGCACTGCAAAAGCAACAGTTTAATGTGCAGCCAAATTCAGGGGTGGTAGGGTGAGCAAGAGTGGGGGTTTGGGTGAGCTGGGGAAGCAAATGCATAAGGGTTGTGAAGCAGCTGATGTGAAATTAATGCATACTTTGGAAAAACTAAGAAAGGGCTGTAGGACTGTTGGAAGTTAACAGTCTGTATTTGCTTCTCCTAAACATCTTCCATTTGCCTTCAGAACAGTTTGTCGTAATCTGATTTTCTGACACCCTTATCTTTTTACTTTCTCTAATTCTCTCTTGTAATGTGATGGAGATTCATGTGCCCCTTTCATGTCAACGAGAGAGGATTTCCCTTTTCTTAGGAGCACTGACTGCTATAGGGAGAGAGGGTGAATCCACTCCTCTTTTGGCTTAGGTCTTCACCCAGGAGGCTATCACAAGAGGTATCATTAAATCTGTTATAAACTTTGTGTTCCTCTTCAGAACTCAAGGACATCTGAGAGAAGAGTAAGCCATATGCAATGTAGATGTGTCCATCATCAGCAGACGACAGTTCTGCTGCTAAGGTCTTTTCTGGAAGGTACATAGGTTATCTGGTGTTGAGGACATCAAAAGAACCTGAAGAAGATACAACAGTTACACAACATTCACGTCCTTGTGGTCTCCTCATTGGTTTGTTGCACCATATTAGAGCCTCTTTGAGGAAGAGATCAATGTTTTCTTCTGTGTTTGCCTAGAGCTGTTGCAATGCAATTAATTTGTTGACTAGGATTTCAAGATAGCACCGTAATAAAAATGCAGAGTGCTGTATTCTAGTCCTATTCTAGGACTAGAGTACTCACTCTAGAAAATGCCTGCTCTTTGCAGAGAACTTTCAGACATATAATAATAACTTTTCCAGATAACTTTATCTGTGAGACACTATTTGCCTGTTGCTGTTTAGGGAGGGACACTTTGTGTGTCTGACATTTCTGTCCTTTTCTGTAATAGCTATAGATATGACTGCTAATAAAGTGACTGACCAGACCCTAGTCCCTTCATTGTTTGACATCACTATTCACCTCTTTATTCATTAGAGGAATAAACAATTTGAGAACCTCTTAAGGTTTGTGACACATAGAATGTACAGAAAAAAGATTTTCCAGGGCCGATTGTTGCCATTGTAAAATATGTGCTAAGCATGAAGCTGAAGAGGGTCATTTCTCCCTTGACACTCCTGCTCTCCCCAACTTTTGAGTAATAACACATTAGGAAGGAGATTATAAACTCTACTGACTTCAACTAGAATGTCATTACAGAGCCTTGCATTTCATGAGAGAACCAATATTGGTGACAAAAATGTGAATAATATTTTTTAAAAAAACTTTTTTTTATTTGGTACCAAAGTATATGGCTGGCCTGAAATGGCAAGATGTTCAGGAGTCATCACTAGAAGTGGCACAGCTCAGCATCCTGAACATGAACCAACACAGAAGCATTGTAGGTGTTTCAGTAATGGCACTTGCAATTGTGGTTCACTCAGAGAGATCTGACACTACAGAGATGTTCCCATGGCAGCTGATTTGACTGATCACTGACACATGCCATAATGAATCTGTCAGGTTAGCTGAGGGACACAGAATGATCAAGACAGTAAGGAGAGGATGGAAGAAAGCCTTTCTGAGGTGAAAAGTGGTGGAACTGAGAACCTGTTTCATTTTTAGAGAGATCTGAAAAGAAAAAGGCATGTGAGGTAAAGTAGTAGAGCTACTGTTTCTTAATCTGCAGGTGCAGGAAAACAATGGAGAATAATTCTTAATTTCAGAGTGGCTTAAAGACTAGGCAGAATACTTTGAAAGAAAGATTTCCTTAAGATGAATAAAATTCATTATGTGGCTCAAATGAAGGGGAATTTTTCTTGATTTGATGACATATCTTGAAAATAGAAGGAAAAACAATACCTGAAGGCTACATCTTGACTAATGTGCTGTTCAAAACAAGCCAGATATACTGCTATGCTGCCCACTCTTCCCTTTTCTCTTTCAGCAGTGTCCATTTTAATAATTTATTTGGTTTATCTTGTTATTTTGGTATGTTCTGGATCACTTGCCTGCTGTCATAATACTTTTGTGCTCATATCACCTAACAAATTACTGTTCTCTTCAAATGTCTCCTCAAGCTTTCCTTTTGCTAGAATCCTTCAAAGCACTTGGGAGTGATCAGGCAGTCCTGATCTCAGTCTTGATGCTGATCCTTATCCTAGCAGAAGAGCTCCTTTTGTCTCCTCTTGTCTCCTTGGCTTCCTCTGTTTTTTCCCTCTTCCATCTTTACTTACTACATCCAACATCTGCAAACTTTGTAGGTGATTACTACCTCTAACTCTAGGAGCCATTGCAATTCAAAAGTTGTGAAAATCTACTAATAGCTAATTTAGTAGAGCATTGCTACTCAAGGTAAAGGACTGCATCCAAACTGTGCTATCAGTTATAACTGAGCAACCCCAACAAAGTCAACATCTGCTCCATATCAGCATTAAACCTCTAGAAGACTCTATGCAATGCTGCAGGCACAAAGAAGGACATTGTGCTGATGATGCATGTTGCTCTCATTTGAAGCAGACACTGACCCCAGTTATCCTGGAAACAGAAAGATGTGGTTGAAGAGCAAATGGTTGAAATGCAGCCCAGAGAAAACAGTTACACCCTCCAGCACTGAGGAGCATTTCAAAGCCAGTTCCTGGGACAGCCCTGCAGTCAGGCAGTAGGATCCTCCTAGCAGGTGTGGTGGAGCACAAAGCTCTGCAATTGCTTGACTCTGTTTGATAGTGCCACACTAATGAAAGAAATGTGTTTGTCTGTCACTTTGAACAAAATACATAAGCTTGAAGAAAAAGACCTGAGTGCAACCATGCACATCTTCTGAGACTAGATTACAGCAAAGGTTCATCCTATAACCTTGACTTAAATCACAGGCAGCCCTCTTCATAGCATTTGTAGGTAACTTCAATTACAAAGTATGCAAAGCACTAGACCTCCGCTACAAAAAGAGTTTTTCTGTCTTCATTTGGGGTTTACAAACCACCGGTGTAAGCAGAGATCCCTGCTGCAGTAGTAGGTCATGAGACAGCACCAGGGCTTATGCTGGTAGGGCTCCCATTTTCCTCTCCCCTATGAGACCATCCCTAGAAAATGTTATAATGTACCCGGGAGAAAAGCGCAGAACTGGGAAAGGGAGTCCATCCACTGCTCTGCTACATATCCAGTGCTCTGGGGATCAAAAAGAAAATCTGCATTTTCCTGCCTCTTACGTTTAGAGCTGAGCTTTAGCCACTGCTCTTGGCTCTGTCAAAGCTGAGGGCATCAGGCTTTTCACAGTTAAAAAAAAGTCACTGCAATGAATGGCAGCAGCAACAGAACAAAATAGAGGATCTTCAGATCAAATGGCTCCTGGATAAGGCGATTCTCTTTCTGCAGCCATCTTATTTACATGGAGGCTTTTAGTTACATCATTCTCTTTTCCTGACTTACCACCGCAGTGACTTCTGTGACTGTTTTTTGAGGCAGGGCTGTGCTGAGCCCAGAGGATCCCCTTAGAACGTGGCCATTTTAGTGGTGCAAGAAGTCAAAACCCAAAGGGTTTTTTTGCCCTCCTGTTAAATACACTGCATCCTCAACACAACCCTACTTCATGTGGAAAAGGGTAACTCACTGTCCTTGTGTTTTATGGCATCACTTGCTTGTACTTTGTATTTATTTTGTTATTAATGCTGGCTGCCTTCCAATAGCTCCTGGCCACAATGACTGCTGCAATCTTTTGTCAGTTAAATCAGATACAATCTGCAGACAGAAACATATTATCAGGAACATCATTTTCCAACGAAGCAAT
The DNA here is from genome assembly GCF_036169615.1 of Heliangelus exortis. Classification (NCBI taxonomy): domain Eukaryota; kingdom Metazoa; phylum Chordata; class Aves; order Apodiformes; family Trochilidae; genus Heliangelus; species Heliangelus exortis. The sequence continues at coordinate 66,978,566 of NC_092422.1, forward strand.
GCACATACAACACCCTGTTGTTTTATATGGAGGTGTACTGAATTAAATTGAGAATGCTGTTGAGCCCATCTAAAAGAATAGTTGCAAAAAGTAATAATAAGATGATATATTGTCTGAGTTTAAATTGGATAAATATTGGAAAAGAGTAGAGCTTTAAAGTGGTAACATCTCAAAGAAGTAAAGTAATTAAAGATGATAGTCCATTCCTCCCTCCAGAATAAATATTTAGGAGAAATGTAAAATTAGTTGGTTAAAAAAATGGACAAGTACCTATATTTTTCAATGCTAAAATCAGACTTTGTAAAACAACAGAAATTTTATACCCTGGGAGAAACTTTTCGTGATTTGGAATTTGATGCTGTTTTTTATTAAAGTCTATGAATTTCCTTTGATTTTCATGAGAATAATGCTGTGTCCCCTCTGCTTCAACAACCTTTTCTCTGGCATCAAGGAATGCAATTTCCCTGCCCTAATATACATTCATAAAACTGATGTAGAGAAGATAATTTTTCCAGTCCATGTCTTTGACATGGCATTATTTCCTGTTTCCTTCCTTCCTTCCTTCCTTCCTTCCTTCCTTCCTTCCTTCCTTCCTTCCTTCCTTCCTTCCTTCCTTCCTTCCTTCCTTCCTTCCTTCCTTCCTTCCTTCCTTCCTTCCTTCCTTCCTTCCTTCCTTCCTTCCTTCCTTCCTTCCTTCCTTCCTTCCTTCCTTCCTTCCTTCCTTCCTTCCTTCCTTCCTTCCTTCCTTCCTTCCTTCCTTCCTCTCTCACTCTCTCCCTCTATCCCTCTCTCCCTCTCTCCCTCTCCTGTCTTACTTGCCTTGAACTTAAGTCACTCATCCTCACTTTCTACAGCCTCCATGGCCATTCACTGCCCATCCCATCTTTTCATCTTTGACTTCTTCTATCAGGAGCACAGCAAGGAGAAGCAATTGCCATTTGTACTGTGCCCAGAGAGAGAGACATAAATGAAGAAGCCCAGGTGAACAACAGAAAAAAAAAACCAGTTTATGTATATGATAGTGTTGACATGAATTAAGCTAACCTATGCTGACAGATCAAGGTGAAAAAAAGCTTGAATCAATATTATTGGAGCAAGGAGAGGCAGTGAAGGAGAGGGATGCCCAGGTGGTACAGACCAAAGCCCTTGACTTGGTCATCTCTCTACATTGCATAACTTCATTATGGTTGCTACATCCTTTCAGTATTTTTTGTTTAAAAGGTGCAGTCATTGCTCCTGTTCTTTAACGCTGTGTAAAAAAGGATTCAAACCCACGAAAGGCAACACCTTCGAGCAAAACCGTGTGCACTTTGTTTAAATACAGGAGCTGAAGGAAGGTGCCAGTTACACAACTTCTCCAAAGGCAACTGGTCCCCGCACTGTCTTTCTTAATTTCCCAAAGTTTTGAAGCCAATTGAAACTCTTCTATGGGTTTTGGCAGGGGATGGATTGGACTATTATTGAATTCCCAACCTGGGTGCAGACCTGGAGTTGAAATATTGTTGCTGTGATCAGGATGGGTTCTGGCTTATCATTGCCCAGGGTGTCCTGGTCCCATGAATGAAGCCAGACCTTAGCAGTGCTGCATTTGTTTCAAGCACTGAATCTGTCTGAAACATCCCCAACAAAATCCTGTTCATTTTCAGACAAGCCTCCTTTGTCTTGGTCCATGCCTCCAGCAGGTCATCATAGTTCTTAGCTATTATTTTTAAGACTATTCACTTCAGCTCTCCTACTTTCTGTCTAGAATTCACAAGATACCCTTTAATTTATTCTCCCTAAAATGATATTACCCATGAGTGACCAGTCTCCTGGGGCTGTGCCATTCTGTTGTGAGCCTTATGTAAAAGATACAGGGTACATTTTCAGCACCGTGTGTTGTTATTAATGAAGGCTGTGAGTGCAAATCTTTGTCCATCACAATGAAAATTTACCCTCATGTATCTCATAAATCTCAGATGTAGATTTCACTGACAGCATTTTTGGATATTCTTTGATTATTTTTTTCATATCAGGGGAGCGTAACAAAAAGTCTGAGCTCAAGTGAATATACAACTAGACCTCATCTGACACTAAAATTTGCTAGTTTTTCTTTTTGGGCTTAAAAAAATTTGCCTTTCAGAGCTATTCAATAAGATAAATGTTAATGAGAAAAATTTTAACAAGGCAAGCCCTGGCGGTGACCCCCTCGGATCTAAGCAGCGCTACAAACTCAGGGCAAGCCTGATGCATGAGGAACATCTTGCAGAATATCTCTGGCCTTCTGTTCTATCAGCTCTATAGCTCTAGAAACAAGGCTCTTAATGAGGAAAGATCAATCCCAACAGGAAAACCTGTGATATCTGACATCAGTAGACAAGCATCCATGCTGTACAAACCAACTCCCCCCTCCCACACCAGCCCCCGCTTACAAAAAATAAAATAAAATAAAGTAAAATTGTGTCATTTTCTTTCAAAGTTTAAAGACTCGGGATCACTTTATGTAGCATTTAACTATCATTTCAGTCAGGCTTTTGAAGCTGTTTAAGTTCTTTTGTACCCGGGTTGTTTAATGTTACTCAGACGAGGTAAATCAAAGTCTAATAGAGTGGAAAAACAGTAAAGGCAGAAAATAGGTAAAAGATAAATCACACAGGAAGTTTTGCTTTTTTTGTGTTATTATATTCATTGAGATCAAAGTCCTTGTTTCAGCTCTAATTAACAAAAGCTAATGCAGATTGGAGACCTTCTGGCACTGAGCAGAGCCTTGGAGGATACAGTTGAAATCTTCTGAAGATTTAAATAATTAATATGACACCTTGAGCTTCGGATGGGAAAATAAAAAATAAAAAAAAAGAAGAGGGGGAAAAAAGAGCCCCATGTTCAAGTTTAAGAACAATGCCATTGCCAAGTTTGATACCATTTGTTCTGATGAAAATGAGCTGAGTAGACTGCACCGACTTCATTGTCTGGTACATTGGCAGTTCAGTGGATTGTTTCACCTTTTGTCATGCTAAGGGAGCCTTTTGTGTAGTACTTTGTTACCCCCAAGTCTGTCCCAGTTGAAGGAGGATAGAAAAAGGCAAATCTGCTTTAGGGACTTGGAGGATGGTCATTTAATGGTTTTTAATCCTCTTAATCCACGTAAGAATGGAGATCTCTGAGTGAAAATCCCATCCCAGAAGTCCTTATGATTCAAATGTCTGGCTCAGGAGACTGTCTTTTGAAAAAAAAAATGCAGCAAAATATTCTCCACTACTGTGGCATTGTGGTTTATTTCTCTCTGTTTTTCCAAGGCTGTCTGATGCAATATAAACAAAACGAAATGGAAACCTACTTCAAACCCCGTGAAGTATGAGAGCAGGAAGTACCCAACGCCAGTCTGTGCATTTGGGGTGCTCTGGTGATTCAGCTTTATTTTACAAAAGACATAAGAACCCTCTCTTTTAATTGTCTCAACTGTATGCAAATCCACCCTAGGTTTGGGTGTGCACTAATGCCCTTACCAAGCTGTTTTCCACTCGGATATTTTCTAGGTAAATGAAATCCTCTATTGGATTTGGATATAGATTACTTCTAAACTGTTGACATAATCATAGCTAAGCCTTTCTGCTGAGCTCATTATTACTTCATAAGAGCATGATTTCTCTTCCCCGCCACCAAAAAATATATAAAAAAATCAATATATCTAATTAGATAAACCACTAAAGAACTCCTAAGAGGCAATATTCATAAGCAAAATTAAAGAGGATCTGAAGATGGAATGAGCTTTTCTTTCTCTCAGACTGTAGATTTGCCATTTGCCACAACAAATTGACTTTAAAATAATCCTCCGGATACATATACAATGTGGCTTTTCATGTATTTATGTAGTTTGTCACTTCACTTTATGGAACTGGCTAAAAAAAGGAAAAATACATTCCAATTGGTAATTCAGGTTATAACAACTACAGAAAAGAGAATGTTAAAGATGGTAATATTTCTTTAAAAAGAGTAATAATAAAATGCAGTTCCCACTGCAATAATTTTCACCTATGTAGATAGCAAAAGTTTTTATCAAAATTGCATGACAAAACAACCCAAAGCATGTCTTTAAAAATTGTGGCTCACTAATGCAATGTGTTATGTTCCAATCAGCAGTTTCTCACCATCTATTTCTCTGGTCCCCCACTCCTCTGTAACAACAGATACAAAACCAGCAACTGGTTCCTAGGATCTTAATGAAGTTTTTCTGACAATTCAATCTGCATAAACCAACAAGCTCTTTAAAGTAATTTCAGCTAGATGTTAATATTGTCATAGTGACATATTCTAAGTCTGCTGCAAGAAAAACTGAGCATTACTTTGTTTTCTTCCCCATAGTTAACAAAAAAAGGTGGGCTAGCGATGCATCCCACAAAGACTTCGATTGTCCATTTAACAAAATTTCTTTTTTTTTTTCTGTCTGGATCATGTTAGCATCTCATTTTCCAACAGAAAGAAAGTATCCATGATGAGGGAGTCATCTGCACTGTGTGCTTCTGTATTTGTCTACTTTCTATTTGTGCAGAATCCATTTAAAGATCACCTTCACTGAGGTGAGCTCCACAAAGGATGTGCACTCTGTCTTGGATCTCTGTGGTGGTGCTGCCTGGGAGGAGGATGACACAAAACAACAGCCTGGAGCACATTTTCTGACTCACTGCATCACTATGACCATGACTCTTCCTTGCTGAATACCTTCTTTTTTCCTCTTCATGGCAATTAACAATTAGCTAGAGGAGCTCTTGGTCAGCATCTGTGGCCAAAGTTGGCCTCTATCCCATGCTGATTGTGGCCTTAATGTAGTATTTCTTTCCTCCACCAGAAACGCTGGCAAGGTGTTTTATTTTGCTGACGCTTTGGGGTTTTTTAGCCTTATTTTCTTGGACCTTACCCTCACCAGCAGTGGTTAACCCCCTACAGCTACGGTCATGTCTGCAAATGACAAGTGTTGGGTGAAAATGTATGCACAAGAGTCCCTTTAGAGAAATGTGAGGGCTGGTATTCAGAGAAGGAGGGTTAGCTACAAGCAGGCTGTGGAAGTAGCATAGTATAAGACAAATGTAATTTCCAACATTTTCTTGGTAATTCCCATTCTCTAGACCCCATGCACTTCATAGAAATACACATACTGTTCTTTAGGCAATGATTTATGTATTAAATCACATTAATTGCAAATTACTTGGTTCTCATAAAGATTACAAGTTTGTGACTATTTCTTTTTCTATTTTTCACACTCTTACCTGACTGCATTCTTAAAAAATGCACAAAATACAGTATGCCTTGACACAGGCTTCTGTGGGATGAGCTAGAGACAACATACAGATATCGTGCACACCATATTATAATGCATCAAACCAGGGTCTGACTTGAATCACTTTAAAAGATGGACAGTAACTCCTTATTACCAAACTACAAAGGTAGTACTAACTCCTTTCCCAGAGGTATCACTGCGATCAAGGAAAAGACCCCTTAGCGGTATTTTTATAGCCTTTGCTTGAAATGTTTTTGAAGGAAAACTCTGACTTCTAAAGAGTTCTGAAACTGCGTGGTGTCTCAAGATAGATCTTAATGAAATTTGCTGCTATCAAAACTAGACTGCCTAGAATATGGCAGAGCCTATTAGGACCTCAATAACAACATTGATTTTAGGGATTTTCCCCTCCCTCCAAATACACTGCACACTTTTTTGATGTGTGAAGAGACTGAAGCTTCTTAAAAGATATTTTCAATGGGGTAGTTCTGAAGACTTCAGATAAAATATTTCAACACAGTACCTGCAGGGACAGGAGAAATTGCTTCAGTTCATTTTGCCTTAGTTAGAGTCGTGTTAAATCAACTGCTCTTGGCGTTTGCAGGACTTTGTAGACATTCTTTCAAAAGTGTTTGAAAAGCTTCAAATAGATGAAGGTCTTCAAAAAGCAGCTAGCACATGGGATTGACATCAGTAATGCTCCAAAGACTGTCCAAAAAGACCAATACATGATATAAATGGAGTGTTATTACCTTTTTCTTTTTTTTTTTTTTTTTTTTTTTTTTCATCTCAGATACTAGGCATGTTCTGTCTTTGTTATATTATCCATTTGCTGCCAGGAGGATACCTGATACCTAGCCTGATTAGTAGGACACACTGATAGTAGGAGGGCATGATTCTTCCCAGCCTTGAAGTGGCTGTAGCTATTTGCATGTGGCTTTAACACACTGCCAGTTTCACAGGTAATTTGTGAAGTTTCCCTGTGAGGAGTGGTGTGAACACAAAGTGCAAAGTAAATCAAACGTGGTGACATCTGCTCCCTCCATTGCTTTTCCTTTTGGCAATGTGTAACATTACACAGCCAGATATAAATTGAAAAGACCAACACTTCAGTCTGAGCAAATTCAAGGTAGGCTGCACTTCTCAGGATGTAGAGAGGCAGAGATCTAGCCAGCACCATTCACATAGGCAGCTCCCATTATATTTTAGCAGATCTGTTCATATGAATAAGTATTTAATAACTCAAATTCACAAACAGTGAGATTTACATGACTTTCCACTAGAAACACCTGTAATACCTTCCTAGGATATAAATAAGAGGATCTATTTCCTTGTCTGCATTTTTACATGTGCAATTAAATCACACTTATGTTAAGACAGAGGGGAGAGCAACCAGCTGCATCACTATATAATATTTTCCTTCCCACCAGAGACCATCAGTGATCCAGTATGTCTTTGTAAGATATTGTCTGCCTGAATGCAGGCAGGCATTTTTTTTTAATTTTTTTTTTTTCCCCCATAGAAATTGCCTCTTTTTCTGTGTTCGCATAGGGAAGACAGTGACTAGATTTGTACCCTGGGGTATTAAGATCTCCTTTAGCTTCTCCATTGCTTGGTTCTGAAACACACCCCTAGGGTCCAACCCAGCCACTCCTGTGAAAAATAATTTGAAAAAATGGGGAGGAACAATGTGACCACAGGACTGTATCCAACAGAGATGTCACCCCACAGGGCTGTGGATTTTCCTGAGGGCTCAGTGTGCCAAACCCACGTTTTTCACATCACTTTAGTCTTGTTACTATGTGAGAGAAATATGTACACTTGAAAGAGCCCGTTGTGTATCTGCTTGTAATGAAGTTGCTCAGTAGCCCAGAAACTCTGTTGCTTGTGATAAATAAACCTCCAAGTGGCATATTCTCATAAATATGTGGCCCTTTCTGTGCAACTTTAAAGAAAATCTTTTTGCCTCTTTAGTCAGGCCTAGAGACATACTGTTCTTTTTAGGGTGAGTCAGTAGATTTATACCAGGAATAAGTGTGAATCATAGAGTTTTCCAGCAGGGCAATAAAGAGCTTATATATAATAACACCAACAATGGCATTTAAAATAAGTTATAAGAGTAAGTTATGAGAAAAGATTCACCCAAGATCATATGCTTTCTTGCTAATGCTAATCATATTTACAGATTGTTGCTATAGAGACCAGATAAGCCAGGTATTTTCTTTATCTTGGAAAGCAATAATGTCTTCACTTTTTCCTGTCAAATCCTTCTTTTGCATTTTGGGGCTCTGAACCATCTTTGATGGAGGTGTTTTCAAAGGGAATAAAAGGGGCTGGTATTTTTCCCATTGTGAAGGTACCTATTTGTGACCTCTTACCTGGGCATCTTAGAAAATTTAAGCTGAAGAGACAGCAGCTACTGTTTATTTCTGTTCACTTGTTGCTCCTCAGTCTATTACTCAGTTCAAATTGAAATTTGCGTATATAGTCCTGGAATGAGAGGCCAGGTTGTTTTGGGTTTTTTCTTTTTGTTTTGTTTTTTCTTTTCAGTCAAGAGCTTTTAACTTTAATACACCTTTTACTAAAACATTTTCATTTTGCACAAGTTGAAACTTTGGGAGGATTCACTGCTTCTTAAGCTTTCAAGAAAGTTATACTGTGGCTAAATCTCTCTTGTTGTAGCTTTGCCTGTTGTCTCTTGTCCTCTCTCCATGCTATGAAGAGCTCAGCTACATTTTCTTGGTGACTCCCAGTAGGCACTGGTGGGCAGTGGTACTATTAGGTACTCCCAGAGCCACCCTCTCTCTGGGCTGCTCAGCCCAGCTCCTACAGGGAGAAGCGCTCCAGCGCCCAGCATCCCCTCCTCTGACCTCCCTTCAGTTTGCCCTGTGCTGAGGGCCCCATGACTGGGTGCAGTATGTAGGTGTGGTCTAATGAGTGTTTTATAAAGGTGAATAATCCTTTCCCTCAATCTGTGGGACATCCCTCTGTTCACATGTGCCAGAGTTCTGTCAACCTGCACATCTGCACAGGGGTGCTCTGGACACCAGCTGAGTTTGATGCCCACATGAGTCCTCCAGCTCTTTCTAGCAGAGCTGCTCCCCAGAAGCAATTCCTGTCCGGGTTGCTGATGCGTGAGTAGTCCTGTGCTCCCATGTTTTTCACTCCCAGCTTATGCTGAATTCTCCTCTTCCATCACATCCTTTTTCACTCCCCAGGGCCAGCTGCCCACATTAATCCTTGTTTCTTCTTTCTTTTGGTGGTGACCTGTGTATTTTTGTGCTGCTGTAGGCCACAATGATTCAAAACCCTCTTTGGAAGCTTCAGTCTCTCTGCCACAGTTTCTTCCCTACCTGCCTATCTGAAATAAGTCACCACAAGCCTCTTATACCTTTGAGAGTTATGCTTGATGTAGCAGTCATCTCCATCTGACCTATCCACTGAATTTTCTTCCAACGGCACAGGTTTTGTAATTTATTTATTTATTTTAAGAATTGTATTTATAACTCTGTCTTGAGTTATTCATCCTCCATATGCATGCCACTGACCAAATGTCACTCTGATCTCCTCACAGACTGGCCAGGTAGAGTTATGCTCACCTGAGAGAGGAGAGAGACTGCCAGCATCCCATTGAAGCAGAGTCTGTGGGAGAGAAAAAGTAGTCTGTTAGACACAGCAATTCTGTCTTCCCCTTTCTTCACTGCTTGAAGCATGGCATCAAAGGTGGGAAAGAAAAAAGCTTTCTGTTCCTACTCACCTCTCTTCCCAGGCTCACACTTTGATTATGATATCTGCCTGGGAACGCAGGGCAGGGGAGATTTGCTGCCTCTCCTCTCTGTCACAGGAGCTACTGTCACCCACATCCTTCTGTGCAAACCTGAAGGAAGCCAGTGTCTGCTGATGCTTTGTGCTGCTCTTCAGTGGGGGCTACACATTGCCCAGGAGACAGCCAGATGAGCTTCTCATCATTAGTGACATAACAAGTCAATTGCATTTGGCCTTTTTGAAAGGAGGGATGATCTGGACAAAAAGCCACTGAACTTCTCATGCTGAGAGTCCAGCAGGTGGCCATGAACCAGGTTAGAAATTTTTTTTTATTTTTAACCTATATATTAGAGGAAAAAATATTTAACAGCAAATATTAACACTTTCTTCAGTCACTTGGAAACTTTAAAATACGGTTTCTTTTTACTGAAGATCATCTTCACCACTTCCATGACAGGTCTATTTGTTCAGAGGTTTTTAAACTGATAGATTTACATTACTAGCAGCCAGAAATGTTATATTTTTTTTTTTGGTTAAAGGCTTCTTCCTGGGAAATGGCTACCTCCCAAGGAGATGAGCTTAAGGAAAAGGGTGCAATTCTGCCATCACTCTGTCTTGGATCAAAGCTTTCCTTGGCTTGCAAGAAGTCATTAGGGTTATCAATGCAAAATGACTTCCAGCTCAGTCATGCATCAGACCCTTTGCAGTTTCTGACAACCAAGCCACTGTTGAAAAATGGCTGGGATAAGAAGAGCTGAGAGGAAAATGCAGCTGGCTTAGTGGTTCAGTCTTCAACAAAAAAGCTAAGAGGTGAAAAAATAATCAAGCCTCTGCAATGTTTTACAAGAGAACAAGTCTCCCTCATGTACTCATGAATGTCAGTTGAAATGACCTTTTAAAAGTGGCAATATGTCATGGTTCAGGGAAAAACAGGAAAATGTATTCTTTTGGATTGAGAATCTTATAGTAATGTCATAAAATGTTTGTCAGAGTCTTTGGATCTGGAAAAATATTGTTATTTTGCCACTTTTCTTCAAATGATGAAGACAGGAAAGAACTGTAATATATAAGGCTTTCTGATTTGAAACAGAGGAAAAAAGCAGGGTTCAGGAGTTTGCAGTGAGTCTTGGTTTGATTGATCACTTTTTCTCTGTAGCACACATTAATGACTGTAGTATTCCCATAAATTCTTCCTCTGACCTTTCTGTCAAAGTACGTATGACAAAATGACAAGTGCATTTCTCACAGCTTTTGGACCAAGAACAGATTGTGTATTACCCCATGAGAGCCTGGGCTAGCATGCTCCAAATTTTTTTCTTTTATGTGGTAGTCTAAATTTTTTATTCTCCAACCCTTCAGGATTCATGTTTAATATTGGTCCAATGGGTGGTTTTTTGATAAATATTTATGTTTCATGTAAATGTTCAGGTAGTTCCTTTTTTGATTACATTGTCTCCTGAGTTCATCAATCTTTCTAAGTTAATTCTAAGCCTTATGAAGAACCCCCCTTGGTAGATGGAGTAAAAGTCCATCTTAGATTCTCTGTGTAAAATACATTTATTTAAACTACGGTATTAATTGTTCTTATGTTTAATGCTACCAGGCAACTTAAAATCAATGTTAGTAATTTTCTTCCAAAGAAAAGATTCCTGATAGCTCATAGGTTCCACAGATGATGGCATGCCTGATAGAAATGAAGACATTTTAAGAAATGATGGTAATGCTGCAGCTGTAAACTGCTAATGCAAACACCTATTCTTTTCCAAAGGGAGCAGTTGATTGAGCTGTTTTTCATGGCTGCGGGATGAGATTTTAGAGCAACCTATGGTATGAATATTGCAGGCTTGTAACTAGGTGGCCATAGCCACATCTGTGCTTTCACAGTAACCCAATGCACCCTCATTCACACAGCAAACACTTGGGGAGAGGGAGCCTGGAAGCCTGGGAGGGCTGTGAGTGAGCAGACCAGGGCAGAAGGTGGGTCAGTGGTCACCAACTAAGATGGGAGCTGGCTACTCAACTCAGGAGATCTGCTTGCTGGATGCCTTGTTGCCTTTGTTGCTGTGGCACACTGATCTCCAGATCATTTTCTTCTGCTCGGAAAAAAATGGAAAACAAAGGCTGGAAAGTTTAATGCAAGTCTTTGATTTCCTGACAATTAAAAAGCAGCTAACTTTGTTTGTTCAGCTATGAAGATACAATGGCCACATTAAAAGTTTACAGATGGTGACTCATCACATGTGGCAACAGGATGACTTTTGGGTTTGCTTTGGTATCTTTTTTTGCTGCTATAAACAGTACTGTACAAAGCAATGTAGGTAATGATATACAGAGCAGATCTCCTGTGAGGAACTTCAAATAAAAGAGAGACAGGTCTTGAGGTGGGTTTGTAGTCAGATCTGGCAATAGTGCTGTTAGTTTACATGACCTGAAAGCTTCACTCTGATTTTTGTTGAGGAAAAGCTTCAGTGCCAAGACCATTAAATATTAACCTCAGAAAAGTCTTCAGAAAAGTGATGCTTCCAGCCCATGCCTTTAGCAGATCTGTTCAGGAGGCACTGGACCAAAAGTGGTAACTGATCTTTTTAGGGGCTTAATAACAATATTACTACTTTGATGTTGGTCCCATAACTAGAAAGGCAGTGGTGAAAATGGTATTTTCAAGGGTAAATGTCAGCAAATCAGTAATGAGGACAAAGTATAGCACACAAATGCTGGAGATTTCCTGTTGGAATAAAAATTAAATTGCTGAACTTTCAATTGGAAATTAAACATAGAATTGCAGAAGTTTCAGAATTCACAATGTTAGTTTTGATTTGGCTGGTGCTTAACTTTAAGAAGCTGAAAAGTGTCGAGGAATATAGGTAGAAACTCAAAACTATTTTACTTATCTAATGAATTTAGCTCTGTCCAGAATATGTCCCATATGATAAAAAGTGGCAGAAAACCATTGGTTTGTATCTAAAATAGTTATGGCAATTCTTAAAACCCCTAGGAAGCCTGACAGCTGTTTTGGATTTATGTTTTACTTTCGGATAGGCGTGGTAAATTGGGCACAAGATAGAGGGTGCAAGTTGTATACAAATTCAAATTATGCAGTGTAGTTTTAAGGAGCATTAATTCAAATTTTACTGCTGCTGTAGATGTCTGAATGTGTTGGAATTCAATGCACATCCATATTTGCAGTGCTGGGCAGCAATCTAAAACTTAAAAGCACCAAAGTGCATAATGCAGAAGGGCGATATTTGAAAAGAGCAGGGTTTTTTTTTCACTAAATATTAAACTGACACCTGGAAGCTAAATATGTCTCTGGTTTGACTTTGGGTTTCTACTAAATAAAGCTCTGATTCCTGTTCAGTATTACCACTGGGTGAGCAATAAACCAAGAAATAAACAATTATTGAACATAATGAGCAGAAGGTAGCAATTTTTTTCCTACAAGAAATGGTATATACTCACAGATATCTCAGGCACTTCCAAGGGGGACAAAGACTGTAAATGACACCCAGGATACTTTGCTGCTACAGCATATGTGAGGGGAATGAACTGGGACAATGAAGAGACACTTAAGGAGGGAGAAAGCACCCTTGCAGTCAAACAAATCAATATCCTGGGACATTCCTGCTGTCTATTGCACATTCATACTCAAGTACAACACATTGCTGCATAAATAATTCAAAGAAGATGAAGAACAGAAGAATCAATTGGTATTAGAGAGAGTGAATATTTTAAAAATGAGACATTTCAGTTTACATTGCTGACATCAGGAATAATAAAAGCAAGAGCGTTGTGGAAAAAAATGTGGTGGCTTTAACTTCTGGTTTTGGTTACTAAACACTGTAGGGCATTAATAAAAATTTTACAAATGCAGAAACAGGTGAGTGAATTATTCAAGGCAACCACGCTAGTAGCAGACACAGAGTATCCTGGAAGATGGTGACTGAGAGGCTGCAGCAGAAATGTCCTTCCAGATGTCAGCTACTGAGACCTCCAGAGTCAAGAGACTGACTCAAACATAAAATAATTTTTTATTTAATCAATTATGGATATTTTTTGTTTGTTTTGTTGTGTTTCAAGCTTTTTCATACAATCCTGAGGGCTTCCTTTCTTTAAAGTAAAGTTGAAATTTCCATGTAAGTAATTGATTCCTGAAACTGAAGCTTTAAGAAAAGTGCTAAATGCCAGAAGGCTTGGATAGGCTTTCAAGACCTGATAATGCTGAGATTTATACAAGCAAATGCCATTCATTTCTCATGGATTTACTAAGTGACGGAATTCGACAAGGATGGAAAGCTGCTCCTTAAAAGTCAAATTCAGTCAAGAGGAGTTCAGATATGAGAGAACAATACTAATGGTAATGATATAAATATAAAGGCAAAGAGAGCTGCCAGTGATGCTGAGGATAATTAATTCACAGTGTGAATTAATTTGCTGTTTTGTCTGAGTTGATAATTACTTGGAACAACCTCCAAACTATATTTTCTTGACTGAGACCTTCATAATTTGATCTCCCAGCATGCCAAGTCCACTTCAGAAGTGAGTCTTGCAAGTTTTAAGAAAATTTAAGGGAAAGGTATTTTCTAGGATTGCTGTTGTTATTGAATTCTCTTATGAACATGCAATTTTTAATGGATATTTCTGTTTAAAAGACATCCAGATTTCCCTTGAAACAAACCCCTGAAAATTCTTGCTGGTAGGAAAGCACTCGGCATTTTCTTTTTTTTTTTTTCACCTAAAATCTGAAATAATCAGCAAATTATCTTTTTTCCTCATAAAATCGTGAAAAATAAAACAACAGACTCTACTTTAGAACAAAAGACTAGACTTGAAAAACTTGCTCTTTCTCCCCAAATATGTTGTATCAAAATCTAGTCCAACTCAAATATCCACCATCACATTCTGGCCTCACTTCAAATACCATAAAACTACAGGATATATTTTTAGCCTGGTCTCCAGAGGAGTTTATCCATTTGTGGTGTCTGATCGAGACTTCTCAACACATCACACCATAATTTGTTCCTTTTGCTGGTGTCTCTAGTGAGGGTCCTGGAGATCTTTGAGCTTCAAGGACCATGCAGGTACCCTATGTACAGCCTGGCTATGGGTAAGGAAATTCCCAACAGAGGACATAGAGGTTCACAAACCAAGAGAGATCCAAGTGTCCCAGGTGACCATCAAAGGACTACAAGGTCCAGAGTTATTGTGGTGGATTCTGACATCTGCCTGCAAATCCCTTACCTGAAATGAGGGTGTTGTGTGGTGAAACACATCTGGTAAGCACAGCTTTCCCTGGACAAGTGTCTCTGAACTGCAAAGGTCAAGGAAGTGCTGAGGGAGAGGGTGAAAACAGCACCCAGGGGTCTGTGTGATTCCAGCCAGGCTGTGATGGGCAAGGTGACAGCCTGCTGCCCCGTGTCATGGCCAATGAACTTCTCACAGTTAGGAATAAGAAAGTTACCTAAGCCAGCAAGTCTTTCCATATAGCTTGCATTCTTCAACTGGAAAAGGAAAACACCCAGTGTTTCCCGGGTTTTAGTTCATCACAATGTCTTGAGTTTGCAGGAGCCAATTATTTGGAATTGACACTGAAGTAAGCTGGAATGTAAAAAACTCTCCTCTTGGCACCTGCAGAAAAGACTAGCCCTGCCAAGAGCTGGCTTACTGCTTCAACAACAGCTGGGTTTTGGTGCTCAGACACTGACTTCCTTAATTTCACCCATTTGACTTTAAAACAGCAGCAAATGTGTACTTGTTTAAGGGCCATTTAAATTAAATTTGATTGCTTGCATATATAATAAATTAAGGGATAAATATGACTCATGACGATTTCAAATTTAATTCAGCTTGATCCAGGAGAAGAAAATGTTGAGTCTTTTAAAGGCAGTTAAAGCAGAAGTGTTTATTTTCCTGCATGTTATTAAATCAATCTTTCTCTTAGGTGGGAGATAAGCAGTGTATGCAAAATGTAGCATATTTTACAGTGGACTGGGCAGTAAAAAGTACCCTGGAACACCTGATCTTAAGAGCTAACAGTGTGCCCAGAGTGGAGTAAAGCTCTCTGGGATGCTTCTTCAGCTTTGACAAAAGATAAAAAACATTCTACTCTCTTTTTTCCATCTCTTTCAAGGGTAAAAAAATGGTGGTAGATAATAAGTTTTTTTGAAAAATGAAGGGTCTGGACAACCCTGAAGTTGGCATAGCATAGCATAGCATAGCATAGCATGATTCCACAGGGCAAAGCACTTGCTTGGTACGTAGAATCACAGAACGGTTTGGGTTGGAAGGGGCCCTAAAGATTGTCTAGTTCCAACCCCCTGACATTGGCAGAGGAACCTCCCACCAGACCAGGTTGCTCACAGCCCCATCCAACCTGGCCTTGAACATCTGCAGGGAGGGGGCAGCCACAACTCCTCTGAGGAACCTGTTCCAGTGTCTCACCACCGTCATGGTTAAGAGTCTCTTCCTAATATGTAACCTAAATCTCCTCTCAGATTAAAACTGTTGGTCCTCATCCTATCACCACATGTTCTTGTGAAAAGTCCCTCCCCAGCTTTCCTTTGGGTCCCTTCATTTACTATAAGGCTGATATAAAGTCTCCCCAAAGCCAGCCTCCTCTTTAGGCTGAACAAACCAGTTCTCTCAGCCTGTCTTTGTAGGAGCCCTCTGATCTTCTTTGTGTCCCTCTTCTGGACTTTCTCCATCTCCATGTTCTTCTTGTGTTGGGGGCCCCAAATCTGGACACATGAGAAGAGAGCAGAATGGGAAAATCACTGCCCATGACCTGCTGGCCGTGCTTCTTTTGACACCACTCAGGATACAGTTGGCTTTCTGGGCTTCAAGTTAATATGCTAAAGGCTGGCATGGGAAAGATTAATAGGGGCAGAGACAGACAGAAAACAACAGGCTAAACCAGCATCTCTCTTTGCCAACAAGAAGCCCTGCAGAGCAAACCTGGTGACAGCTGGCAGTTAGCTGCCCAAGGACAGGACAGAAAGCAGCAGTCCCACCTCCTATGGGATATGAATGACATCAGGCAACAGCAGGAGAGCTACGAAAGGAAAACCAAACAAAAATGTAGGGTAGTGAAAAGCAGCTGATGCTCTGGAAATGTCTGAGTGCTGGTACAGTATGGGTGGCTTGAGTGTGTGTCCACAGTCAGAACTAAAGCACCACATGGGCACCACCAAATCCCGGGACAACCTCCTCAACCTTCAAGGATGAATTTGGCAAAAGGGCAGGAGCAAATTCTCCACTGTCAGCTCAGTCTCAGAGGGGCTGATAAAAGGCTAAAGGAACAGTGTCTTGGAAGTGCTGTGCCAGCATCTGGGACGCTCTGATTTCTAGAGAAAGAAAGGGGATCTGTGGCAGCTCTACAGGACATACCAAGCCTCACAGAATTGCCAGGGCCACCATGCCAGGCATTATGGACCTGTCTTAGATTAAGTTGTGCACTAACCAGCTCTGGTTGTGTTAAGTGAGTAGGTGGTGACACACAAATTGAGCCAATAAAGGTTGTTAGAAGAAAATATTCAGCAATTTGCATCAAGCTGGGAGAGGTCTGCAGGGAGGAAGTGTTTGGAGAAGGTGTGTGGTGAAATCAGTCTGTAGGTACCTGGGCATGGTGCTAGCTCTAATTTAAGTGTTATATTTGTTTTCTTATAGGAAACAAACTCAGCTTTACAAGCTCTGGGCCTTTTCTGTTATTTCCCCAGTGTGCAGTACAGTGGGACTGCAGCAGTCACCTCGGTATGTTAGTCATGCAAGTTGCTGCAAACGTCCTGTTACATTTCTCCTGTACTTTTCACAGTAGTGCCAGTAATTTCTTCACTCAAACAAGCCTCCCCTCTATTACAGTGAGAGGAAGAGATTTTCTTTATGCATGTTTTTGCTGGTCCAGTTTTGGGAAGCACCCAGGCTTAAAATAAGGTAAAAGCTTTAACGAGTGCTGGAGCCGTCTGGCTGACTTTAAGACATTTGCAAAGCTTTAATCTCCTAGCTAGAGACTTAAGGCATACTTCTGTCATATTCTATAAGCTGTGAACTGAGGGAGTTTTGCTGGGTGGGGAAGGAGCAAAGACAACTGAAGCTCCCATCCACAAAATGAAGAAAACCAGGACTCTTATCTCTACATCCCTGCTGATCAATGGGATACACTTTCCAGGACTGGGGACTCAGGGAATACAAAGCCTATTGCAGCCCTTTTACTTATCCCAGTGACTCCACTGAAGAAGTTACCTGTGTACATAATGCTGCTGGTGCTGGCAGTTATTGTAGTATGTATTAAAAGATAGATTAAAACCACATTGAACCAACCAGTTGTCTAAGTTAAATGCCCTTTTCTTCCAGAGCTACATAAGAATAATAGAACCATAGAATATTTTGGGTTTGAAGGGACCCTAAAGATCACCTAGTTCCAAGCCCCTTGCCATGGGCAGGGACACCTCCCACTAGACCAAGCTGCTCAAAGCTCCATCCAACCTGGCCTTGAACACATCTAGGGAGGGGGCATTATTTGTGGAAAAACAGAACATCAGGTTTTGCAGAAACCTTGGCCATTCTGGTGCTGGTGGTTTTTTCTCTGTTATTCTTTGCACATGTTGTATGCTTCCCATGGCCTGTTTTCTATCTGTTTTAACTCTGCTGCTGTTTCACTGAAAATTCCTTTTGCTGAACCTAGAGAAGAGAAGCCTTCTGCCAATTGTTCCATAAAAATAAGGCAAAAAGTTGTTAACTGCATGGAGTAAGAAAACTGGGAAAAATAATTAGATTTCCTCTTGATCTTTCACCGCTTAAAATTTTTTTATGATCCAGCCATCAAGTCTTCATGGATCCAGAGCAAAAGGCAACTCAGCAAGCCGCATGGGATAGCCAACTTAGAAGGCCTGTGGAGACACAGACAGAAAATACAGAAGGAACAAATAGCTTAGTTATTCAAGAATGGAAAAAATGTGAGTTCCTGAAGTTTTGATTCTTTCACTTATGAAAGTGGAAGGAGCAAAGGAGGAAGGTGCAGGAATTTGCCAAAGTGAGTGAGGTTATTTCATGTGTAAGGGACTGCATTGAAAAAACCGTGAAGAGAGAATGAAAGAATAGAACAAACAAGGAATAAATTTAACATCACCAACAGAATAGGGAAGGTAAGGCGGTTCATTAGGGATTAGACCCAGCCAGCACGGGTTTAGGAAGGGCAGGTCCTGTCTGACCAACCTGATCTCCTTTTATGATCAGGTGACCTGCCTGGTGGATGAGGGGAAGGCGGTGGATGTGGTCTACCTGGACTTCAGCAAGGCCTTTGACACTGTCTCCCACAGCATTCTCCTGACAAAGCTGTCAGCCCACAGCTTGGACAGGAGCACCCTGTGCTGGGTTAGGAACTGGCTGGAGGGCCAGGCCCAGAGAGTGGTGCTGAACGGTGCTGATCCAGTTGGCGGCCGCTCACCAGTGGTGTCCCCCAGGGATCAGTGTTGGGCCCAGTTCTATTTAATATCTTCATTGATGATTTAGATGAGGGGATTGAGTCCATCATCAGCAAATTTGCAGACGACACTGAGCTGGGGGGGAGTGAGGATCAGCTGGAAGGCAGGAGGGCTCTGCAGAGGGACCTGGACAGACTGGAGAGTTGGGCTGATTCCAACGGGATGAGGTTCAACAAGGCCAAGTGCCGGGTCCTGCACTTTGGCCACAACAACCCCATGGGGAGCTCCAGGCTGGGCACTGAGTGGCTGAGAGCAGCCAGGCAGAAAGGGACCTGGGAGTCTGGATTGACAGGAAGCTGAACATGAGCCAGCAGTGTGCCCAGGTGGCCAAGAAGGCCAATGGCATCCTGGTCTGTATCAGGGACAGCGTGGCCAGCAGGTCCAAGGAAGGGATTCTGCCCCTGTACCCAGCGCTGGTGAGGCCACACCTCGAGTCCTGTGTCCAGTTCTGGGCCCCTCAGTTCAGGAAGGATATCGAGGTCCTGGAGCAGGTCCAAAGGAGGGCAACCAGGCTGGTGAAGGGACTCCAGCACAGATCCTATGAGGAGAGGCTGAGGGAGCTGGGGCTGTTCAGCCTGGAGAAGAGGAGGCTCAGGGGAGACCTCATCACTCTCTACAACTCCCTGAAAGGAGTCTGTAGCCAGGGGGAGGTTGGTCTCTTTTCCCAGGCAACTCTCAGCAAGACAAGAGGGCACGGTCTCAAGTTGTGCCGGGGGAGGTTTAGGTTGGACATTAGAAAGAATTTCTTTACTGAGAGGGTGATCAAGCATTGGAATGGGCTGCCCCAGGAAGTGGTGGATTCTCCATCCCTGGAGATATTTAAAAAAAGACTGGATGTGGCACTCAGTGCCATGGTCTGGTAACTGCAGCGGTAGCGGATCAAGGGTTGGACTTGATGATCTCTGAGGTCCCTTCCAACCCAGCCAATTCTATGATTCTATGATTCTATGATTACGTCAAGTAAATGAGTCCGTGTAAGTTCCATGTAATGTTTTTGGTGAGATCTCTCATTTTTGTTGAACTTTCTCTACAGAACAATTCCTGGCTCTTCCACTGAGGAACTGAATTGAAGGCTGAACTTACATCTCACAGGGCTTTTGAGTCATGGACAAGCAGTTTGAACTTTGTGCATACGAAAAAAGTTGCAGTATCAGGCCTGAAAAGAGGCCAGAAATTACAACAATGAAAAGGAGATTTTAGGATTGCCTCTCTAAAATGAAACAAGGTCTTCAGTGTTTCCTTGAGCTCATCAGTACTTACCCCTTTTAAGACTTTTTTTTTCAATTACTCCATAATAAACATAATTGAGGACAAAATATATGAGAAAAGAGAGGAAAAAGGAGGGAGAAGAGGAACAAAATTACAAATCACCTGTTTAGTCTAAATTTCAAGGACTGTCCAAATTTTGAAAAATAATAATTTTCATAATATTTTTAATAGCTTTCAAGTTTTTTTGGAAAAACTCTTAGCCTTCATACAATACTGATTACCTTTCTGAGAAAGTGCATTTTTTTCTCTTCTCATTGCCTTTGCAAAAAATAGTACAAACAGTTAAATAACATGTGGAAAGCTGTCTGAATATTTCTGCTTTTTGAGCCATTGTTCTTGCAACCTAATACTATTTTATCAACAGAGAATGCAATCCACCTTGCCCTCTGTCCCTACAGTCAACTGTGGCTTGTCCAATTAGCTATCTGGAAGTTAAAAATGAATAATTATTTCTGAGGAAAAACAAAACATGAACTAAAAACCAAGCAACAATGCATGAAAAGATCCCAAGGATTTTTTTCCTTCTGCCTGGGGATAGTGAAGGCTACCTCTGTGAGTCTGTGAACATGGGGTACTCCAGTTTTGCTCTCAAGGTTTCCCACCCAGGTAACAGCCTTCTGGCTGCAGAGGCAGAGGCATGATTTTGCACAATCTGAGGCCTGAATAACATGAATGTATATAATTTCATATAAATAGACATATACCTGCAGAACCCTCTGTGTTCTGAAAAAGCTCACTCAGACACACCTGAGCTTTTGTGTCTCAGCTGTCTAGCTGTGTACCCTTCAAAGTGGGATTAATGGACAGGCTCTGGGATGGCAGTATAGACAGTCCCCACCTGGGATGGACACACATCTCAGATGGGATAATCTGTGTCTTAATCCATGTTCAACACTGCATGAGAGTGGCTGGCTGACGGCCTGAAAAAAGGAAACGGTGCTCTGTGAAGGAGAGGCTCTACCTGGACTGCAGTCAATGGAATCTGAAGAGTAGTCTTTACCTCTTTTTTCACCAGAATGAAGTGCAATGTGGGACAGAGAGAGTTATCTGTCTCAAGATCTATTGCACAGCACTTTTTCATCTTCAGCTCCTGGTGTCACTGGATTTGCTGTATTAGCCCACTGCTGTATTAGCACTGTAAATGTTTCTTCCTATTCCTCTGTTGCTTTCACATCCTTCTCCAGTGAAATCGTTTCTGAATCCAACTTTTTTTTTCCTTTTTTTCCTTTTTTTTTTCTTTCCTGAAGTTGTTTCCTAAATCCTTAGACTGTGTATTATAAATAGCTTTGGAGGATCTTGCTTGGTACTGTCTACTGACCGTCAGGATTCAACTGAAGAATCATAGAGATGTGGGATTGGATGATTGGATGTGACCATCTCCTGCATTAGTCCCATAGGTCCCAGTGATAATTTATTAATATTAATTAATATAGTTGCACTATGGTGTCAACCTTGATGTCTGCTTGCAGTACCAGTACTTTAAAGAAGGATCAAGTAATATTTTTCTTCCAAGGAAGGAACATATAGATTTCCTAGGTATAATTTTTGAAAGATTGAATATATATTAAACATGCAACACATATTTTTATATTTTTTTCATCCATCAGTTTTATTCTTATCCAGTGTGAAAACTGTCAGGCTGATACTTAGATTAATCTTCCAGGCTGCACACATCACCCATAAATCACTCTGCTTCAATAGGGAAACCATTGGCTTGTGGAGCACAGGTGAGTATTTTTTATGGGCTACCTTTTCCCTAGATGAAATAATCTGCCTGTCTCATCAGAGACACACTGGCATACCTGACATACACTGGAGTGGCTGATCAAGAAAGACCTGCTATGAGGCAGGGTGAAGAAGTTGAGCCAGAACCCCCTCTGTCAGGTGACACAGGATGAGGAGGTCTCAATTCCTGTTGCAATGCCTAATTATGTATCACAGATCAAGTACAGAGAAATGAAAATTCAAGAACCACATGAAACAGGGGAGATCCACAGGTTAGCAACAAGCAAAGCAACACTTTACTTTCAAAGTACATCATAGAACAGATGATCTTACTGCTTTTGAAAGAGCACAATCTATAAAATTTTAACCCCCAAAACTTGAGTGCTGTGTATGGGAAAAATATCAACTTGCTTAATTAACCCTTTGCAACAGAGGAGCTGTTTCCACACCTTTACTTCAGGTGGTTTTTTCTTTAAATTCCTTTGAAAAGCTCTTCCACAGTCTCAGTGCTTTCAGCTGATGCTCACATTAAGTGTCTGCTTCTATCTTACAGGAAACCACACCTCATTCAATAGCTTGTATATAATCTCCTTCTTGGTGTTTACATTCTACAGAGGTTGTGTACCCTTTCTATTCATGTTTCTGCCATAACTTTCCAGTAAGATTCTCCATTTTCCATATCTGGCTCTGTCAGTCTTCTCCAACACCATTGAGTTTTGCAATATTTGATCTATTCCTTTTGCAGGAGAAAATGCTTCCTGTGGTGTTCTCATGTGTTTGCTGTAGGATGTGTTTGAGTATCAGATTTCATATGTAATAAACATCATCACTAATATGGAACATTTGATATTTATGTCCTTGTATTTAATGGTGGAGGTTGGTGGAAGGACTGTCCCCAAAAGCAAGCTAGTCCACTTTCTGGTCTAACTGTTTAAGCCACATGGCAAAGTCAGAAACCTAAAGATTTCTTGGAAGTGGGGACCATTTTCATGTGTGAGTATATCCTAGAGTGAGTAGTTCAGAGGTATATTTGACTTGGCTAGCTTTGTTTTACTGATTTTTAATCAGAGATTTGTGCAGAATCAGTGAAATCCCTCAAAATTCTAGGATGGCTTGTTAGTCACATTTGGTACCAAAAGTAAGTGTGTAAAATATAGCAAATCTATAGTGTGAAGAAGGAGATGTTTAATGAGCATGGGAACAAGTGTAGGTATTTATTTCTATGTGGGGACTTAGATCACATGAAGAAATTCTTGACAGGATGTCACCAGAGGTGGGTTTGCTCACCAGTGCTCAGACAGGTGACACTTGCTAAGCCAGCAAATTAAGAGACCACTTCCATTTTGCTGTTTCCTGGCCCCCATTAGATGCCATGAGCCCCCAGCCAGTTTCCCCATATGTAGTGTAAATACCCAGTAATGGCAAAAGCATTCTCCAACAACACACTTCTCTTCCTTTGGAAGATTTTGGGTTTTTTCTTTAGTCAGAAAGATATAAAACCTTTTCGCTAATGATTTCTCTTAGATAATTACCTCAGTTCACATATTGTTGAAAACAGTTAAATAACCACAACCCTCTCTCCCTGCCTGTGATGTGAAGACAAAGAATTCTTAAGGTTAAAAGCAGTGAAAAGGTCATAGCAGAAACTAAGCCAGATACTGTTAGGGTTTTGGGTTTTTTTTTTCTGGTTAGATAGAGTCTACATCAAAGAGGACCTTAAATTAGAATTAGAGTTCATTTGCATAACTCCCTGGCGGGGAAATGAATGGATGAGAGGGAGAAGATCTTCAGTGACAGGGAGAGGGACAGAAAACAGAGGATGAGTATGAATTTAAAGATTGAAAAGGGGAGCAGAAGAGGAAAAGGAAAACAGTGTTTCTGCCACTGTACACCCTTAATTGTTAAGTAGGTTTTTCAAGGAAGAGGCATCCTCCTTGGACCAGTGTGAGATTTTATGACAAAGAGGTGGGCAGATGCTGGGGCCTCTGAATGTAGTGTGGTCCTTGACCAAGATGCTGGGAGTCTCTGAATGTATTGTGGTCCTTGACCAAGGAGAAAATAGTTTTTTCCACAGGTCTGTGTGCACGCTGAGAATTCTCTGGGTATCCACATAATGTAGAATTACCAGGGAGACTCTGGAGTATAGGAAAACATGTGGCTGACATAAGGCTGGATGGGATTTCCATGACATTGCAGAGACACTTTCAGTGTTGGAGTGAAGGAAATACACAACAGAAGCAAGAGATGATCTTCTGGGCTTCGTGTTGTTTGAAAAGGGAATCAAGTTTTCATTAAACACTTACTCAACATAGAAAGAATGGGGTTTGATTACTCCTGATCTCAGCAATTAGGATTTTGCACTCCGTGATCTTGTTTTAGGCAATCCTGATGACCTGGAGGTCTCACAACTGGGTTTATTGACAAGCTCTGGGAGAGCATGTAAGGAAACAAAATGAGCTGGAATAAGTCAGGACTGATCTGCAGGCTCTGGGCTCATACATCTGCATATGCACACACTGTCACTCGCACTCATGGTCACAAAAAAAGCTGTGAGACTCAGCTGAGGGCAGTGGAAGAACCTGCAGAGGCTCCCAGGGGGTGGGGGGGTGAAGTTCAGCTGAGCTGGGTCTACGGGGGTAGGGTGTGTGCTTCTAGCAAACGTGCTGCCATCATGAATATTTATTGAATCAGCCCCCTCATACCTAGGCGTGCTGGCAATCATCCTCTCCAGATCCACAATTTACGCCCTCCTGCCACTGGCTGCAAGTGAGCTGAGACCCCATTTGGCAAATTTCTTTTGAAATTTTGATTTATATGCTCCTAAAAAAATCTTTATTACACTTCTCCCTTCCACACAATTTACTTTGTTCAATATATTTGGTTGTTGTGTATTGTTGGTTTGTGGCTTTTTTTTTTAAGTTTAATTCCTACTTTCCATTTTTCAGTATTTATTATGCCACATTCCCATGGGGCTGTGACTGGCAGGTGGGTCACAATATACATAACTGATAGGCCCATCTGTCTTCCTTTCACTGCATGCTCCCCCCTTCTTTCTCTTTCTTTCTTTCTTTCTCTCTCTCTCCCTTTCTTTCTTTGCATGTGTCATAAACTGTCAACTGCAGGCACAGTCCTGCAGGAGGACTAACAGACAGGTAGAAGCAGCCTGGGAAAAAGCTATCAGTATAAAAAAGGGGATTTAGTCACTTCATAGAAGGTTATAAAAGCAAATGGTTTTATAATGGCTGGCATTATTTCTGCTCAATATTTACAATTTTTATCTTCTGTAACACATGGAATCAGGTAGCAACAGAGCTGTGCTTTTCAGGCCAATGTGAGAAACATCTTCATTTTCTGTTTCTTTTTTGTTCTTTATTTTGGTTCTTTATCCTCTAGTGTAAGAGCTCCCTCTTTTCTTAGGGTCCCCAACACCCAAGGATTCCGGTGCTGGGAAAAAAAAAAAAAAAAAAAAAAAGATGCTAATACACTCTGAAAAAGCAATCAGTCTCTGAAAAACAGTCTGCCTGGCTTCTGTTCTCAGTAATGCTTCCCACCTGAGATTTTTGGGAGCTCTCAGCTTGGTTATGTGCCTGGTTTTTAATTTTAGTATAGGAAAAGTGAAAGTTCAAAGTGCCGCAGCAGCTGTTGGCAACAGAAAGCAAGCGAAGGCTCGCAGTGACCAGGGGTCTGAGAGTCCTGATCCTGCAGCCTGCCAAGCATGTGGGGTGCACTGGCTGATGCTGTGGCCAAGCAGTGTGACAGAGCATCAAGTTCCCAGTAAGGAAAATGCAGCAAACTGCCCCGATTCTGCATTCTGCCAGGTCAGATGCTCACGGGATGTGTGGCAGCAGGGTGACACGGGAATCCTCTGCTCCCAGCATCAGCATGAGCGACCAAGGGATGGCAGCCAGCAGGGCCAGGTGGTCAGGACTCTGGTCTCTGAGCCTCTGTGCCTCCATCCAGCACTCCTTGAAGGCACTGGCTCAATGAGACAACACTCAAACCCTGCAAGTGATGTTAGGGCTAGGGGTAACATTTACCAACATCAGATGAATGGCAGTTGCCCGTTTCTCACACTCTTCTTTTTCTCTGTATATTATGCTTTGTGGCATTTTCTGCCTTTTGGTTTTTACATTGCTGTGTTTTTTGTTTTTTTTTTTTAACTTGCATCATTTATTACCGTTTTACCCAGCATCCCTCAAAATGTGAAAATGGAAAGAGTTGTCCCACATTTTTTCAGCTCATACTGAAAAAAAAAAAAAAAAAAAATAAAAAGGCAACGAAAAAATCCAGAGGCCTGTCTTTAACCTTTGGTAACCCTGACATTCTTTGCACTAAAGTGTCTGATATTAAAGCAGATTGCTTTCATGCCTACATAAGTAATATCATATGCTTCACATCAGCCTATGCTCAGGCTAGCTGAATTCCCACTGTATTATTGCCTGTGAATGTACACTCCATGCATACTAATAATGGCCTATCTGAACCAGCTTGCCTTTCAACTTTTTGAAAAGGAGTTTTATTGGTTTGTTGGATGGCTATGGCATAGGAATATAGTTTAATAGATGATGGTAATGCTTGTGTCTATTAGTGCTTGGCAGGTTGCACCAGAGATGTAGAGCTGAGAAGAGAAACAGCCTAAAAAGCCACCTAAAATTACTGAAGGAATGGTGTCCTCCCTCCCCCTCACATCTGCTAGCCAAGATCATGTCCTATCTTGGTTTAGTTGAAGAAGCACTTAAGAAAACTTCTATATTTTGTGTTGTAAACAATCCTTTTGGACATTTTTATTTTCTCCTGTCTTTCTCCCCATCTCCCATCTTTAGACAATTGGATGTTAAAGGGGAGAACTTTGATACCAGTGTGATTAATTTGGATTAATTTGGATTAATTTGGCCATCTCTATTTATGTGAGAGATTTTTTTTCAGTCCTACCAGTAATGTCTCTCAGCTCTTCATTCTGCCCCAAATCTTCTTGAGGTCTTTCTCTGCTCTGTCTTGCTCTGATACACTTCATTCCAGTGTTAGAGTCTGCTCTGTTTCACAGGGCTAATAACCCAAGTTTCTGCACTGTGGGGCAATAGTCTTACACTTAAACAGAAAACCTGACCCTGTGTTGTTATTGGGATTCTCTGTTTTTCCCCTTCTCCCTTCTAAAAGCTTACAGCCCATCTTTAGGGGAGATTCAGAATGGATTTATTGTTGTCCCAGTATCAAAACCCAAGTGTTTTCCCCACATTAGATGTGCACTGCCAAGTAAAATGAAGGCCTCTCTCCTACCCATCACATCAGAAATTCACCTGTGAGTAAAATGAAATGTGGAGATGCCTCACTTTTACCCTTCTTTCCAACCCCTAACACTCTATGACTCTGTGATTTTTTTCCACATACAGGGCTTACCTTAATTTCCATAGCTTAACTTCCATAGCTCATTACTAATTTACATCAGATACATGTATAGCCTGGCAAAAATCTTTCCTGCTGGAGATACAAGTTCCCTTGTTTAGAACTAAGAAGGCACAAGAGGTTGGACCAAACATCCATGCAAGTCCTTTCTTAGGCAACAGCGAGTAGCAGCTTTCTTGAGAAAAGAAAAAGAATTAGGACAGTCACTGAACAATCCTTTTCCTGACAATTTTTCCAGGTTCCAGCAATCTGTGGCTTGGAGACCTCTTTGTCTTCTTCAACAAGGGTTATCTTGTTCTGTAGCTACCTCTGGGTCTATCCTCCATAAGTTGTCAACTTCCTTATTTAACCCATTCAGTTAGGGAAAGTGTTAAGCCTACTTTCTTTTCCCAATCACTAAAAAGGGGGAAAAAAAATCAACGCTGAAGAACTGAACGTGACCATAATGTCCTAGAGCATAACCACTCTCAGAATACAGATGTTGTGAATGTGTTCAGTCTTGATCCTGACTGTAAACCACAGGTAAAATGCCTGTATTACCACCACAAGTAATAATCTTGATGTATTTTCTTGTCTTCTTTTCACTAGAGTGTCAAAGATGCAGAGGAAGAGATAGAACATTAGCTTTGTTTGACAAATTTCAAGTCCAATATTGTTTGTTATGGTGGCCTTTTAAGAACTGATAGACTTTGGCAAGGGAGGGAGAAGAGATGGTAGATGAATGGGCCATGAGATTGCTTTCTGATGTTGAAAAAGGAGTGAGTGCAATTTTTTTTTCCTCTGCAAGAGCCAAATGCTAACTGCTCTTCATTCTGTGCTGAAGTTTCTATTGTGTAAGTAATCATATGGGCATATTTAAGTACTGGGCTTTTTTGAGTTAAACCCCATTCAGACTGTTATGACTGTGTTTAATCTTTGAAAGATGGGTGGGGAGAGGGAAATCTGTTCTTCAGAAAAGAATCCTTTTTATATAGAAAACTATAGGGTTCTTATCTTTGATCTAAGTAAGCACAACTGTACCATGTCAGCATCATATTAGTGCCAATGCACGTGTGTTGTACTTTTAAAATGCTGTTTCAACATGTGTCATTGGATCTGTGTTCCTACAGGCTCACAACAACCTGCACCCTGGTAACTACATGTTGATTGAAGCACCCTTATGAAAAAAAGATATAAATGTTTGTGGTTAGGGTGATAACCCTTTTGTTTTCTCTGTAATCCATCACAGGGCTTGTCAGCCCTGACAGCTCGGGTGGATTTTTTGAACACCTCTTTATCTGACAGCTTCATGCATCATAAAGCAGCAAATAGAATTAGATCAAAGTCTAAGAGTCACTGTAGGCTTGGTAAGGTATGCAATCCTGTTTGTATCTTTATCCAGGCTCTGACAGTTCATTTTAACTGGCAACAAGGGGAAGGAGGGAGAAGGAGGAAAGTTTCTTTTTCTTTTAAGAAGGTATAGTAGTGCTGCATTTTTAAACATACAATGCTTTCACATATCATTTCCCCTTGACATCTGTGATTCTCTGTGTACTTGAGCACGCTATATATATATTTTCAGAATGCTCAACAACAGCAGTCACATTCTCAAAGCCAAGGCTTAAGTGGTGTGTGAGGCCGTGTACCCATATGCTTTAAAAATCCCGAGTTTTGTTTAATATCAATGGCAAAGATTGACAGAGCTCACTTTAAACAATGGAATATTGTCCATCTGGTACATGCCAGATTCTATGAATTACTGTGATGGATAACAGGTTTACCAACAGTCCACCCTAAACTCACAGGATATAGTCAGCATTTATTTATTACAGAAAGACCAAAAGGGTAAGATTGGGTAGGAGAGAAGAGGAGAAAAGAGGAGAGGAGAAGAGAGGAGAGGAGAAAATAGGAGAGGAGAAGAGAGGAGAGGCGAAGCCTAATTTAGTAAAAACTCAAGGGGAAAACCTGAAGTTCTGATTTGAAAAACTGTATCTGAAGTTATCTACTTTTGTCTGTGTTGGTGTATCTTATTTTTCAAAACTGATGAATAAATGGTGACACTTGATGAATAATATAGGCAAATCCATGGATTTATGCCAATTCTTTTAGAAATGCCATATTCCTTAGGAGTCTGTGGTGGAAGGGAGTGGGGGAGCCCTCAGGTTTTTTTACTCTCAAGCATATGGTGCATAAATATAAAATTAGGTAGCCTCCTTTGCTTCCATTTGAGACCTGCACCTGAATGCTTTTTTTTTTTTTTCTCTCTTTCATCATACCATTTGCTAAAGTGCCACATTGGCACGGAAGTGGTAAGCTGTATTTGTTTGATGGAACATGGAAACCACCTACAAACACAATGGTCCCATGAAGGGGAGAAGCAGGACCAGACGGATGCTGCCTTTGACACAGCTGAGGAAGAGATGCCAGCTCTGTAGTACAGGCTTCTATGCAGAAGCTGCTCTGAGGATGCTTTTTAAGGAGCAAAAGGTCAGAGGGGGAGAGGCTGTTCCTCCTGACTATTTTTTCCCCTTTGAAGGCAATAGCTTTCAGAGAGGGAGTTTATGCTGCAGCCATCCTCCTGCTCTTCCAGGCTGGCTGTGTTCAGGAGGTGCTGCAGTGGTGCAAGGAAAATACTCCTGGGAGCTCCTGCCTACTGCCTTCTGCAGTACCTGTGTAGCCAGACCAGACCAGAGCTGGGGGAACAGTGTGGAGAAGTGAAGAGAGGAACTGCAGCAGTTGGGAGTCATGCTTCCTTCTCTCCCGTGGTGCAGAAACATATCTGAAGCTGGATATAAGGGAAATCCAGCCATCTGCTAGCACCTCCCTCCTCCCAGCAAGCTCAAGTAAGTCTCAGCACATCCCAGCAAGATCTACCAGACTTCTCAGTGCTGCATCCCTTGTGCATCCAAGCCATTCCTTCTGGGAAGAGCTGAAAGAAAACTTGGGGTCACCACCTTGCCTTATTGTGCCAAACATCACTTGGTTGCCCCAAGGAAGAGTGAATTTTTGTTAATGTGATTTTGCATTATCTGGTCTTTCCTAAAACTGTTTTATCAAATCTTTTAGAAGCTTACACTCCAGAAAAGTGAGGAAACCTCTTCCAAAGAGATGGGGAATGCTTCTAACACAAAAGAGTCTGTATAAGGAGCAAAATAACCTCTGAGCTCCTGCACTTCCACAGTGCTGGAGCAGTAGTTTCTGGCAGTGGTTAGAGACCAACCAATGGCAGTGGTTAGAGGCATGACCAGTCTCAGGTAAGTGTCAACACAAAAACTTTTCTTGTGAGAATCCACAACTATTTCATTGAGATTGTGTGTTACCATGGGACTAGGGGATATCCAAGAAAGTCTGTGAACTGAGATTCACCTCCCAGATTTTCTGTACAAAATGCTCAAGACTTTGCATCAGGTGGGACAGACCATTCATTTCAGCAACCCTGAAGAAGATGCCTGTGTCCCTAGGGTGTTACACTGTGGTATGAGGGAAACAGCAGTGCAGAAATAAGCAAAACTCCCAGAATTTCTGAAGTGGTCCCCAACCAAATGGCATGGCTGCTGACTGGGTAGCATGTACCCTGCACAACCTATATGCAATGCCTAATTGAATGGCAAGGAGCTCAAAACATAGGCCAAAATTCCTCCTGCTGGCTGCATCCATCTAGTCTGATTACAAGAGACCCAACTACATTTTAAATTACATGAACATGAAGTCTACCTCAAACATCTGAGAATCGCATACATTGCAGCTACTGCCATAGTTATTTGTGAAAGGCTGCAAACAACTCCTGCCAGGATTTTTCACTGCAGGCAGCACTGGGGTACAGCCATTTGAGGTGAGTTGACTAAGATGATATGGCTAGCAGGAATGGGCCCCTTCAGACCCACTGGACCTGGCATCAGTCTCTGGTGTCTCTCTGGTTTCAACATCTATGATCAAGTTGGCTGAAAACTCTTCTCAGAGTTATGTTGTGCCCTCCCTGTCTTGACCCAACTAAGCCTTGTGAGCTGCACCCACAGATTGAGAGGCAAGGTGGCTGATGGAGCTGTCTTTGGTGTCACTATGACCATAGTGAACAGTCATGGTTAAATGGCTTCTAGCATTAATCATAAGCAACAATTGCTAATGAACTTTGTTGGTTTTTCCAAGTGTGCATTAGTCCCTGAGTTTACATTGAAAAAAATTAAGTGTGTATATAAGCTGGGAGCTGGCTTGAAGCTTTTTTCACAGGAACTTTCCCTGCAGGAACATGAGACATATTAAGGGGGGGTTTCTTAACTGTTTCTGACTTTTTTTTTTTTTTTTTTTTTTTTTATATATATATAGTAATATTAACAAATTCATTAACAGATTTGCCTTTCCCTTAGAAAAATGAGATTGACTCATAGTGTGGGCACTGTGGAAACAGGAAGGATGCCCTCAGTGCTTAAAAGACATGACCAATAACATCTCCAGCCAGTACACAAGAAAAAACCTTCAAAAATCATTACTTCCAATCTTCTGAAGTACTTAGACTTTCATGTTAGTAAGTAGGTCCCGGTGGAAATATTTGGGAATAGTGGGAAAAAATGGAAAGACATTATCTTTCTATACAGTTTCAAGCATTCGTTTTCTTCCACTTGGAGTGTGTTAAAATACAAACTTTTCCATGGCTCCTCTACCTTCTGCAAAACCTCTTTTAACTTTTATTTGTTATTTAAAAAGCCACAGGGTATATTCTCTTCTTAATACACAGGGATTTACGTGTGAAACTCCCTGTGCATCGAGGTGATAATATACCCCTTAATTGGAAGCTGTTTAATGCTCTTGATTTAACATTTTAATAGAAAAGTTACAAGCAGTCTGGCTGTGTGTGCAGAACTATTAAAATTCCCAGCCAGGACAGTAGTGTTTTTTTCTTTAAGTGGCTTTTTATTTGCTAAAATTCGTTGCAGCTTTCATTACAAGTTGGGGCCACTTTTAAGTTTCATACTACATTATGAAAAAAAAAAAAATAGAGAAATCTAAATCAATCCTAAGTCTCAAATAAAAGGAGAACTTAAAAGCATCTTTGCCATGTGTGTCCCTCTATAGGTTGTGCTTGCTCAGGTCATTCAGAACTGAGGCAACTTTATTGAGTGTCTTAGTGTGCAAACACAGGAGGAGGAACATTGGTCTCTAAGCTCTCCAGGACTGCTTATGTGGCTGGACTTTATTTGCTTGCATGTTTTCAGACCTTTATAATCATATGAGAATAGAGACAATGTGGGACCTTTACAGCTTGGATCTTACAGGCACTACCCTGTACAAAGCAAGCACTGCAGAAATGGGGTCCAAAGCTTGACCCTGTGACTAGCATGTGCTCCACAGTCTTCCAGGTTTTATTTTTTAAAACACCGCTGGGAGGCAGGAAATTGCCTTTACTGCCACGAGGCACAGAAAGTTATAGGGCCATATTCATAAAAGGATTAAAAGCCTCAGTTAGGACTTGTAGCCCCTCAATTCTCCCCCAAAACCACAGAACATAATTGAGAACTCGCCACCCTCCTCCAAGCTCTAGAAATACCCCATGACTTCAGATATCAACATTTTTACAGCAAGCTTCTCGAGGAGCTAAAGCTTTCTTCTGCCAATGCCTCCAGTCTTCTGTAGGCTGAGTAGCTCTGCACAAAGCTCTCATCTAAGTCCAATTTGCTTTTTTACAAGGATGTGTCTGTAGCTGTGAATCCTATGATGTGTTTTCTGGAAACCCTATGGGTATTTTGGCATCAAAACATCCATCTACCCAAGCAGGTTAGAGATACAGACAAGCAGGAGTAAATTTTCAGTGGCTAAATAAAGGCTGAGTGTATTCCCTATGGGTAAATGATGTCGGAGTTTGTTGCTTTATCTGTATTAATTTGATGTATGTGAAACTTTCAGCAAACAAGTCTGTGTGTATGCATGAAAACAGTTTGTATTCCCGTATTCCTGAATCAGAATTCTGCTCTGTGCCTTTTGCCTCCTCACTCATTTTGCACAATAGAGAGATGTGCGGGTAAAATAGAGTTTACTCAGCTGAACACATACTACTTTAAGGAAAAAAAATCTGCCTGTTTTTCTGTCAGCATGTAAAGCTTTAGCTGTGGGAGGGAAGCATGTGTTGATGTGGGGGAGGAGGGTTTCTGTACAGGTGTGGGGTAACTTTATTGCAGGACGGTGGACAAAGAGGGGAGTGGGATGGGAGGAATGAGTGGCCTCAGTAGCTCCCTAGGGCAAAATTTTTCCATTCACAAGACCAGCCCAGGTTTCTGCAGAGCAGCTCTCAGTCTGCTGGCATGTAGCTGTGCACACATTTCTGGGATGTGTCACTGTGTCACACCTACACCTGGTGTCTGCTTGGGCAGAATGAATCATGTGCTTGCTACAAGTCTAACCATTCATGGTGTTGGGAATGAGTTTAGAGCCTGGCTTTCTAAAGTTCTATTTTAATGGATTCACACTCGCTCACCCATCAGGAGAGGGCTTACAAGAGGGAATAACAAGAGGGAATAACTACTTCTATCGATACATATGCACATAATTCAACCTACCAGCACACTATGCTGGGCCATGATAGAGTCTCTGGGCAGTCTTCATCTTGCCATATGGACTTCAAGGAGTGTTAATAACCTGCTTGAATGATTGGCTGCTCCCCCCAGCCATTCATTGCTTGTCTTCTTGTAGAGAAGCAAGCAAGAAAGAAGCTGAAGACAGACTCAATTGCTAGTGTGCTTTTGTGATGTGGCCACTGGGAATGGTACATAGGCAGCTACTCACTTTACAAAGGCCTTAATAGCCCTTAGATGGTATCAACTTTTAGTTGTTCCTCATCTGGGCTGGAACTGAACCAGCATCCTGTTGGCTGAAAGGCTTCATATTCCCATTAAAAATATTTTACTGGCCTTCTCTACTTAAAATACATCAAACGGTTTCCGCTTCTGTTTGTTTTTCTGATAAAATATGGAGGCTAAAAGTGGCCCTGGTAGAGTGTAGCTTAAAGTGCAAAATACGGTGAGACAAAGCCATGGGTTGTTGAGCACCTTTCAGAGGCGGGATGGAGAGACCAAGGCACAGCAAGAGCTCAAAGTCTGAAAAACAGAAACACCTCAAGAGGCTTAAGTTCCTCTACAGCTTAGTTAAAAGTCCCATTGATATTTGTTGAGAAAGAAAAACTTTCTCTTTTCTTCCCTCCCTTCACTCCACATTTATAGCAAAAGGCACACAGCTATTATATAAATGAGGGGATCACAAAAATGTGCATATTTTGGTGAGAATTTAACTCTGAGTACAGCATTCCTGAAAAGGTCACTTCAGGGCATTTAGTTAGGTGATTTTAACAATCAAAAGCTATGCAAAAATTTGTTTTCATATAAATTAACTCCATCCTATTTCTCTTGATTTTTTTAAGGGAAAGCTACAGTCTTAGAGCAAATAGATTTTTCTCCAACATACAGTATATATTGTCTTTCAGTACAGCTTCCGACTAAAATTTATCTCTTGCTAAATGCAGACTAAATGAATAGTGTAGAACTAATACATTTTGTGCCAAGAAAATAAATGGGCACAGTGCTAGACGCTTAAGAGTGTCACTAATTATTCACGTGATTTGTGGCATCCCTTCTCAACAGAGGTATGGGGGCTATATCTGGGAAACTCTTTCACATTTCTCTCTTGGAAAACACATCACAAGAAACTCATCAGGCTCACAAACATGCCCAACCCTCTTAATTTCAGTATACCCACTATGCTATTCCAGCTCCCAGAAATGCTCTAGCACTTCCAGTGTTTGTGTGCTGAGGACAAACCAGAAGGCTTGGGCGTTCCCGTACGGGAACCAAGGTTTTTTCTTTCTTTTTTGTTTCCTTTTTTTTTTTTTTTTTGGTGGTGTACTTTGCAAGCTGGAGTTGTGGAAGTCCAGTCCCACTTTTAGCTTCCATATCTTGAATGCAAGGGCGTACCCAGAAGCCCTTTTTTAGCTGCTAGTGAATAGTTTCCAACTGCACAACTCTCAATTCGGCACAAAATGTCTGCAGCTTCTGAGCTGGAGACATCCATGTTTTTTGCAAGAAAATTAGGCCTTTTTCTTTCTTTTTTCCTCCGTTTCCTTTCTTTTTTTTTTTTTTTTTTTTTTTTGGGGGGGGGGGTGGGTGGATTGGGGAAAGGAGGAGGTGTGTGCTATCACAGGCCAGTAATTTAAATGAACAAAGGAGGACAAAGAAATAAGAAGAGGTAGAAATGCTGAGGAAAAGTGTCATGTTGGTGAGAGGGATTTTTTTTTTAACCTTCAGATGTTATTTTGAGGAGTTTAAGATTCCTGCATGAGGTACACTGAGATAAAAGTGGAAAGCATTCTGACTACATGGTTTCTTTTAAAGGCAAAAGAGATTTCATATACAGAGAAAAACATTGGCACAGTGGA
This sequence comes from Heliangelus exortis, assembly GCF_036169615.1. Taxonomy (NCBI): domain Eukaryota; kingdom Metazoa; phylum Chordata; class Aves; order Apodiformes; family Trochilidae; genus Heliangelus; species Heliangelus exortis. The sequence goes on from NC_092422.1 coordinate 67,013,853, forward strand.
GGACAGAGTCACTGTTGATGACTGCAGAAACAAAAATCAATGTAAAACGTTGTACGTAAGAAGTCACCTTGTCTAGACTTCTGATGGTACTTTCATTTCCTGGACAAGTTACAATTTTAATTTGGTTTTCTGACAATCCTTGATGAACATATCAAGTTTTGCCATTGTTAGTATCTGTATTTTTTTGAAAAGAAAAGAATTGTCTTGGACAGTCTATACTTTTGAATTGTTTTTTCTTGAGGGAGCTGTTTCATTTTTGTAATAGTTTGTAGATTTCTTCCACATACTGTTACCAGCATGGTCTCCAAAATTAAAGTCTGGGTGGCCAAAACTGTCTGAATGATAGCAGCTTAGGATATTTTTGCCCGTTCTCATAAGTGCGTTTGGGCAGTGTAAATTCATATTTTTAAGAGGGGGCAGTATTGTTTTCTCTTTCTGTATTCCTTCTGCAAGGACAGGAAGTCAGCAGCTACTGTCAAAGGAAACCAGAATTACTAGGAATACAGTTATTATGCTTTTGTCTTTTATTAGACAAAAAAAATATGTTTGGCACCAACATAATCAGACGGAGCGTGTTCATTTCTGTAAAGCATTTAAAACATATTACCAAAAAAATAACTGATGTGCATGGAAATTCAACACATATTTTGATATTTGAGTGAAAACATACTGAAAAACAGAGATGAAACTCTACCTTTAGGAGTCAGTCTAACCAGCAAAGACCTTAAGGAGGTTTCTGCGCTGGAGCCAGAGGGAATCACCTCAGGCAGTGATGGGGGTCAGGATTGGGCCTTGAAGGTGCACAGGCACAGAAGGAGTAAGCAGGATGAACACCATTATATCAAGGGCCCTGGAAGTGATTCATGCTTTGCAAGCTCCTGTTGGGGAAAAATCCAAGTTAGATTGGGAATGCTTAAATAAGCAGCATTAAGATTAATTTGGACTCAGAGTCACCAATTAGAAAACCTCTCTCTTGTAAACAGCAACCTCTTAATTAGACAGTCTTGCCTTTTTGTTTTCTAACATCAACAAAATGGATACATTAGTGCCATATGAAGCTGCCTTAGGAGGATTAGCTAAAGGAAACCGTATATTGAGCTTCACCTTTTAATTAACTTTTAATGAATTGCTCTTACAGCAGAAAGCAGTCACAGAAGGACTCCAAGATTCAGGAGTTACCTAAGGTCTATAATGTTTTTTGGGAGGAGGGGTAGCTGGAAACTGATTTCATTGCTCTGCATCTATTTCAGAGTCACTCATGGCCTGGGCCGCAAATCGTTGTGGAATATTTGAAAGGAAGAAAAGCTGAAAAAAGTTAGATGTGTAACTAATTATATAAACATGTCATCTTTGTTTTTGTCAGTTTGGGTTACTGGGAAGCATATTTTCCTTATTTAGTGTTGCCTTTGTGCAGTTATATTAAGCCAAAAGAAAAAAAAAAAAAAAAAAAAGGGAAAAGAAGCAGGGAGGGAGGGAGGAAGAAGAGCACAGGGGCCAGAGGGGTGGATGCTCTGGCTGCTGGCAGCCTGGACCATCCAGCCCTGCAGTGATGGCTTTCCCTGTGCACAGCCATTAGATGGAGGTGAGGATCTCTAGCCCAGTGAGTAATCTCACTTGGCATTCGCTGTCAGGAAGACAACTTTGGTACCGAGTCTAGAGATCATTAGGAATGAAACATCAAATGCTGGAAAACAAATGGAAGCTTAATCTTCAATGAAAGAGAACATCAGCAAAATGCGGCTTTTGTGGGTTTGGGTACCTGACGTGCTGGGAACTGGCAGATTTTTAGCTGTGCTGCATTCCCTGTCCCTCAGACCTGTGGCTCTCTGGAAATGCTTTAAAAGGCAGCAAATCTCTCCTACTGCAGAAGGAGCAAGCAAGGGAACTGGGCCAAATTTGGTGCAAATCTCTGTGCATCCAGCTTTGCTCGAAACCAGAAGCAGATCTAGACACACATCAGAGGCAGGGTTTGACCCACTGCTTTTAATTTAAAGGGCCTTGCCAGTGGGACACAGGATGGGAATATGTCCCCTCCACCCCACAGACTGCACACCCAACACGGTGCCCGCAGGCTCGAAGGGGCTGGGGCCACCCTCTCACCACCTGCGCCCCATCAGCTTTTGGGGCTGGGCAGCTTTGGGGCCGCACTGCAGCCAGGAGAACTGGTTCAGTGCAGTAAAATCAGAAGCCAGCCAAGTCTCAGGAAATAGGGGTGTTCCCAAAAGCCCTCCTGCTTCCAGAGGACCCTTCCCTTTCATGTCTGCCTGCCCTCCTCTCGTTGCTTTGTGCAAACGTTTGCTTGCACACATTTTTGTCAGCACAATGGCCTTTCTTACTGCGAACTTCCACGTCAGCAGCCAAGACAAAGGCATCTGCGAGCAAACTGAAATATTCATTGTTGTCTTTTGCTTGGCTGAGTGTTCGCCTTCCAACATTTGTCTTTGTGACACTCTGGGGCTGCCCAAAGCTGTGGGATGTCCTTCTGCAGCCCGCCCCAGGCTGGGCAATGCCCACCAGAGGGGTCTCCTTCCCAGCCATTTGGCAGCAGATCCCCAAGCTGCCCGGTTTTGGGGTACCCTGGCAAGCCTGCATGCACAGCTTTGGGCTGGATGCTGGGGCTGGCAGCTGCATCCTGACTCCCTTCACCCACCACAGTGAGACCACCTGAGAGCTTGGCAAGAGGGATCCCAGGAATGGGTTGCCCACCAGCCCGCATGGGCTGCTCTGGGATCAGATTCATGCCAGGGCCCAGCAGAGGTGTTCCCCTGAGCTTCACCAGTGCCAGTGGCAGGGACAGCTGTGAACACAGGCATGCTGGGTCCTCAAAAGCCTTGTGGGTCTGAGGTCTGGACCCTCACATCCTCCTCCTTATCCTCTATCCTTATCTATGGAGTTAAGGTTTTGGCTATAGGGGTCACTTCATCTAGAGCCTTGGTTATTTATACCCAAGATAAATAAGATAAATATATAGATAAACATATAGGTAAATACTCAGCAAGTCTGTGACTTGTCTGGACACCCACATCAGCTCTACAAGCGACTCAGCACCCAGTGTGTGCTGGGCTATTTTCCTCTTGCTCTGAATCCTTTTGCTCGGAAGGGTCCCCATTCCCTCTTAATTTTTCATTTCATCCCCAAGAGGGGTTCCTCATTCAGTCCTTGAAGATTTTATGACCGATTAATTAATTATACATTGACTCTGCTAAGCTTGTGATCCCTGTCACATGATCAGCTTTCTAGGGAAACTATACATGGCTCAAGGTGAACACTGATGGGTGAGAAGAGGTGGAGGTGTAGCTCCAAGAGAGGTGCTTCCATGCCTTGGCAATGCCAGGCCCCCTCCTCAAATTCTTGGAAATCTTTTCCAGCCTTTCAGCTGCTTAAGCAGAACCGGACTTATGTGACTGGCATGTTCATGTCTCACAAATACTCACATGTAATCAAATCAGGAGCAATTTAAGTGAGCAGTTCACAGTCCTTCACTGAATATCCTTCATTATTCAAAAAAGCATGCAAGAAGAAATATTTTCAGAGAAGACAAGATTGCTCATAAACAAGTCACAAGCAGAGGAAAAGCCTGTATTTGTCAGATAATTTATCCTCAATGAATAATTCAACCGAGTCTAATAATAATTATTTATTATTTATAATATACACACTGACATAGGTGTGCACGATGATTCAATAAAAGTAATTAAAATAATTTTGCATGAACTTATGGGACTAGTGGGACAAGCACAAAGTGTACTATTTCTGCTCAGTGTGTTACAGAAATGATTGTTGCAGCACACAGTGGGCTAAGAAGTGTTTATCCAAAAATTTAGATGGGTTCTCTACAGCTCTCAGTGTTGTAATATGTCTTTAAATAATTAAAAAAATGTGTCCTTTGATATGTCTTAGATATCAATTCTGATATTTGTCTCCCCTAAGTGAGTTCAGACTGAATTGTTCAAAGTGATAGTCCATCTTCCCATAGTTTACATATTTTAATCACAATGATATGGCAGCTGATGATAAAGACACATATTAGACCAGATTTTACAAATTCTTTGTGCAGGATTCAATATTTGTTTTGCTTAAAGCAGAGAACAAATAACATGCTTTCAAAATGGAGGCTTAATAGGAACTTAAATATGAAGATTTTGATTTAGAAAATCAAATCTAAAAAAGAAACTTGGAACTTTAATGCACAATTGTTTAAAAATTATATGAAGAGTGGCTAGAATGAGGTTGAATCCCTTTATGAAAAGAAAAAAAAAAAGCACTTGGATTTTTTTTTTTCTCTGAAACAGCCTGAATATTATGCAGGATTTTGCAGAGAAGCAAAATGGGATGTGAACTGAAACGCTCCTCAGAATTTGCTTTCATGGCATAGCCCAAGCCATGCTATGAATGATGCTGCAGATATTTCAGAGAAAGCAAGCCTATTATCTGCTTTCAGGGCTCAACGCATTTCCCCTAAAAATGTGCTGGCAAAATGCTCTCAAGCAGCCTAGTTGCATATCTTTTCTCCTGCTTCACCAAGCGTTCGTACAGTCCAAGAATTTCCCAAGTAAGAACAGTTCTCATAAAAAAGCATGGCTTATTCCTAAATACTGTGGAATGACCTCTGCAAAATGTGCAACCGTAGCAATATGCCTGGCAGGAGGAGCCCTAACTTACCCTCTCACGCTGCAGAGCTCCGAAGCTTGGGCTCGCCTTCAGAATGCAAACAGGCACGTTGAAGTCAGCTAGATAACTCATGTGCTTAACATTTAATGCATGCTTACATACTGTAGTGAATCAGCCTCACCAATAAAATATGCCCACAGCAACTGTCAAAGAATTCCTTAACCAAACTTTAAAAAAAAAATATTATTTTTTTTTTCATTGCACGGTTGCACAGCATTGAGGTTTTTTTAACTCCTTTAGTAAGAAACATTTACTTTTGATTTGAAAATGCTCATTTTTATTTTTATTTTTAATTGGCTTCAGTACTTTAAAGAAGTGACAACGAACCCACAAATATTTAGCTCTTATTTATTTAATTTCCTGACTGCATTTCCCGTGTACACATGAGCCCTGAGAGTCTGTGGCAATCTCAGAAGCTGCTCGGGGAAAGCTGTGAGCTGAGCACACAGCACCAGCACAGATCTGCAGCTTTTCTAGATAAAATCTTACAGGCACAAATTGTATAGATTTATTTAATTGATTCCTTAGAAATTAAGAATGGATAAATTTCCAGGAATCAAGGAGACAGCAGGCTGTGAAACTTGCAGTCTCCTGTTGTTGAAGCCCTCAGCCATGTTTCAAAGGCCCCCAGCTCCTCTGCTGAGCTTCTTGAGGCTTGTGAGAAATGTGACCACTGGTGTTTGCCAGAATGGGCAGGAGGTGACAACTGGTTTGGTGTGAGTTTTCTTCCTTCTTTTGTTCTAGAGGTAATTTCGGTACTTATCATAGACTGGTCTCTAGTAGTAAAAGAATAAAAAAAAAATAAAAATAATTGGTTATATGTATTCCTGTTTTCTCTCTTTTGTTTTAACAATATGTAGCCTACAGGGTGAAGACTATTTCTGATATTAATCATTAACCTGCATTTAACTTGTTCACATTGCTTTTTGACAAACACATCAATCTAAATTAGAAAAGTTGCTGTGCTGTCAACTAAGATGATTTTAAATCCATCTGGTGGTACTGGTGCAAATCCCTCAATTAGGTGAATGTAGACTAGTTTAAACCTTACTTAAATGAGTTTACCTGGGTTTGGTAATCTACCAGTTCCAGACAAATCTATATAAATCCCACCCTGAGGCTTTAAATGCTGTGCAGGTGGGGGAGACAGAGGGATGGAGGGAGGGATTGAAGGGATGGTTGGAGGGAGGGAAGATGGGAAGAAAGGAGAGAAGAAGGTCCATCTGCCTCTTATTGGAATACCAGGGCATTAAGGAGCCCCTCCAAGAGAATATCTGCAGAATCTGTTGTTCTTTGGTTGTTTATTGGAAGTGCCACTCAGAATGACAGTTACTTTTCAACTGGGAACATCTCCTAAATTTGATACTTTTCTTGCATTACTATACCTAATCTTAGTTACACATTTTTAATTTCTTTTTGCAGTTTGCAAAACATCATCTTTCAATGCTTCTTCACTTAAAAAGCTGTTCATATCAGCAAAATGAAAAATATCTCCATATTTTGTACTGGAAATGGGTATGTCACTGTCATGGGAATAGTATTCACACAATTTGTGTGTACAACTGCAGCACGAGGGAAATTAATGGGCTAATTTAAAAGGAAAAAATATTCCTTGACCACTGCAGTGTCCCTACCATCCTAAGATCTGGAGGGAAAATATTTTAAAAATTATTCCAAGAAGTGAGGGTAAGTAAAGTTAAGAACATGCATAACTTATCTTGAAGAAAAAAACTAGTCTGCAGAAATGAAGAACTGGCTTGCTTCTGATGCAGCCTGAGCCTTCCATAGCTGCTAAATTTAATGTAAACTAGAATGATCCAGTGAATAAAGGTTAGCTTTATCTCTTTTTAAATTTTGCATGCAGAACATTCTGCAGACAAAACGCAGATCCCCTTAGGACTCAGACTGGTTTACAATGTGTCTATGGAGATCCCTCAGACCCATGGTCCCCCATCAGTAGGCAGTACAAGCTGGGGGTTTACTATCCTACTGATACCATCAACTCACTTTTGCAATTTGCTGACAATATTCTCCCTGGTCTGTGATTTGCACTGCCCCACACCTGCTGGTGGGAATTTTATCAAGGAGTTTTCAAGTGAGTGGGTGAGGAAAGTCATAGTGAGATAATGGGTGCCATGTTCCCCTTTTCTGAGCTGCTGAATATGCTTTTCCTCCACCTGCAGGCTTAGAAGGGACCTAAGATACCCTGAGATCATCACAGGAGATGATTTAGTGGTTAAGGTGGTGTAAGACTGACAAATGGACTCGATCTTGAAGGTCCTTTCCACCTATGATGATTCTATCAGTCTATGATCATTAAGAAGCTGACACTGAAAATGTACTCTCTGCTCTCAGCAGTATTTGTTTTGGACTCTGCTGGCACCCAAGAGCCTTCCAACCCCACGAGGCACCATGAGATCTGCACAACTGTTTCTAAACTTCTCTGCTTACCTTGCACCATGTATTACTTTCCTCCAGAAAGAGTGGGCTGTCTGCTTGACATGTCCCATGTGGGCAGGACATACTGTAGTGACAGGAATCTGTGATCCCTGGATTACAAGGAATATACTTGCAAGAAATCAAAGAGCAAAAAAACTTCTGCCATTAAATAGATGCCAACCTGTCCTGGAAGGAGTTGCTTTTTTATCCTCTCCAAGAATGGAGGCATTAGGAAGCAGTCTGTGGATGAGTGTGCATTTCCACAGACACCAGCTGAACGTGGCACCAAATCTGGTAGTGGGGGGCAAGGCACCCCAAATTTGCTGTGGGAGTGGGATACTAAGAATGACTCCTCCATCTCCCTGCTGGTTTCCTGGGCACAGACAAAATTTTGGAGATGCTCCAAAGTGGGTCCAAGGTTTTGGCAATGTGGAGGACATAGTCCAGGATGGAGCAAGGCTAGGCTTGCCTGGAGAAGGTGGGAGTAGGAATCCTTAGAATAATTTTGGGGGGGTGGGGGGGTTGTGGTGTTGCTGTTGGGTCATCAGCAGCCACAAGTGCCAGGGAGAGCCTCCTCATGGGCACCACTCTGTGCCTCAGATGAGCATCTCTCTGCAGCCACTGAGGGGATGGGTGGACATGGGAGGGGAAGGGACCCAAAAAAAGCCACTGGCAATGTGAAGAGATAACCTTTGCATATCCACGTAGCAGTGTGGCTGCTGCCTTCGGCAAGGATTTGCACCAGGCAGTCTCAGGTTTGGCTTTTTTTTCCCATGGAGTTGCTCAAGTCCCTTTGGAATATTAAAAGCCACATCATGGTGCTATACATATTAATGTGTGAGGATTTTTTTCTATTGTCTGTACTTTTCAGTCTAAGTCTGACTGACAGCCTTATCTATGATATCTAAGTCTTAGGATGGACTGATTTTTAGATAGGCCACTCTTCCTTTTCACCATCACCCTTTTTTTTTTTTTTCCTTTTTTCTTTTTTTTTTTTTTTTTTTTTTTTTTTCTTCTTTCTTGCATTACTGAATTTCCAGTTTTATTGACTTTCATGTTATACTATGCAGAACTGATGAACTGTAGCTGTTCTCTGGACTATGTAATGTTTATATTTCCTAGATGCAAGAGTTAGAATACCTTTGATTGATGCCAAAGATAAAAATGTTTATATTTCCAATAGGTTGATTTGTCACAATGGAAAAGACATATGGCTTTTAATTTGAGTTCTTAATGTCTCTATCATTTTAACCTAAGGTCAGCAGACTACTTAACACCTTATTTAGTAAAATATTATGCCCCTGAAATCTACAAAAATGGGAAATTTTTTGTATGTTTTCATTTTGGTTTTATACTACTACACTGTGAAAATCTTCTCCATTCATCTACAGGGGGACTACTGTTGGAATAGTTTTATTATTTGCTAAATCAAGAAAATAAGACCAAAACTCTATGTAAGAGAAAAGAAAAATCCTGACATTTTTTTTCTCTCCCTTAGTAGCCACATTTGTAGCCATATTTATTTTAAGTAGCCTTGGGCAAAAAGTTATGTGCCTCATTAATCTAAATCAACCTTGCAGGATTTTATGGCAAGTGTTGTTGCTGTTGCCACATTATGTATGCTTTTTCCTTTTGTTCTTCAATATAGTGCTTATGAAGCTAAGGAACAATTGTCACTTCCTATTATGTGAACTAAATGTACAAGAATTGATGGGGCTTTCTACCTAATGTTGTTAGCCTGAACCTGGTTTGTTTATTTAATGAACAAAATGTCACAGTGTATCTGCATCCTCCTGACATCTGAAACAGTGGCAGCTGCTGGTGGCAGATTTCCTGAAACTGGGGTGCAGAATTAACCAATCCAATTTGCATGTTATCCAAAAAAGAAGGGGGGGGGGGGCCTAGGGGGATGTAGGGGGAAGAGAGACAAGACTGCCTTTTGAAAACATTCTTTTAAAAAGCACGTATTTTGTGCACAGATGTCCTGAGAACTATTGTATTGTGGGGGGTGGGGAGGAGCCAGTCTAATCCTGACACATAACCTACTCCTGCACGAGTAGATTTAGAGAACTTCATTGAGATTCAGGGTTTAAATATGATGCCATTACTAGATAGATGCCAGGTTGGTAAATAAAAACTCTTAGCTACAGGACTGTTTTAAAAACTGGGACTCAGTCTTGCCTCCATTCTCTTACAACTGGCTCTGTTCAAGAAGAGATGCTGATTTTGCAGCCACGTCACCTAAAAAGAGGTATATTTCATGCCTTCTCCAAGTTGGAATTTATAGACATAAAGAAATAGCGATAATGAACTCTTTTAAAAAGTGACAAAATCTGCAGGAATTACCACAGACATTCACACTCCTCAATTGTTAATCCTAATAATAACTGCTAAATTGCAGTGTTTTGGCACAAGAACCCAGAAGCTACAGCCACCTCTCTGACTTTGAGTGATGGGTGGCAAATACTGTTTACTGGGCACCAGAAGTTTTCAGATACAGGTAAAACGTCCTCGAAATTTGTCTGGGTTTAACTCTTCAGTGGGAAGGTGATGCTGAGGTACCCCAAACTCCAATCAAAGGAAGAGCAAAAGCAACTGCTCAGGTTCCTTGTTTAGGGTGTTCCACAAACCCCTCATTGCAGCCAATGCTGCCGCCACGCTTCATATGCAAAGAAAAGAAAAACACAATCTTTGGGTATATTACATGACAGTGCAGGGATCTGAACTACTTGGTAAAAGGCCCAGTTATGAGTATGTCTGGCAATTAAAAATAATTGGGAAGCAGGTTTGCCACTAACTCTTCCAAGAATGCCAGTTATGATATAATGATGTTTCATTAGACATGCTGAAAGCTGTGAGCTCCGTATGGCAATGGCAATTAGGAAGGATCATAAAGAAGAAAAAAAAAGAAGAAGCAGAAGAAACATTAAAAATATCCCTGCTAAGATTAGCATAGCATTTAATGGCCACTTCATTAGCTAATTGATTTCTTATTAGTTACAGGGAAAAGCCCAGTTAGGGGCTCTGCACAGCTAATTAACAGCATTTACACAATTAGTCAGTTGCTCATTTTGTAACCAAACATTCTTGGAATCAACTGTGGCTGTGGTGCTCTGGGCCATTTGATTACTTTTATTTTATTTTTTGCTAATATTGGCTTAACCTTCAAATAAAAATTCACTCCCCAGGGCCCCACCAGATTTAATCACAACATTATACAAACAGAAAAAGTCTACGTCACACAATCTTAGGACATGAATAGGTTCCTCTTTCTTTTATTTGCAAGTTGTTTATTGGCCCCATGAAGTCAATAGCATTCAATAAGCAGAATTGTCTGTCTTCTCTCCTGGCAGCTGAGTTTTTGCCCATCAAACATGATTATTATTTTGCAATTGGCAAATGGAACAATGTAGGTTTGACCACAACATATTTTTTTGCTTATGCACTGGGAGAAGAATGCAGGAGGTCTGGCTGAGATATTTATTTCTAATGCAGTTTCTTCCTATTGCAAAAGAAATGTATTGAGTAGAGAACTTGCCATTTAATAAAATGCATGTTTTCACATTAGTTTGTACCCCAAATTAAGAGTGAATGAGGAAAATTGCATGATTCTATAGGGTTCAAAAAGGGACAGGCTGGATTTATATGGGACTTTGTTAGCAACTCCGAGAAAATTGATGACCAGGAGCATAATAAATAACAATAACATCATTTCATAAAACAAACAAAAAGAAACTTGTCTATTCATTTTCATCTTATGGCGACACTCCATAATCTCATAGCACCCAATTATTATGCTGGCAAAACCCAATGTCTCCCCAGGCTCCTATGCACCACGAAGAACCAAACTCTGATCTAGCTGCAGGCGGTAATGATATCCCCCCGATACAGGGGCTCTCCTGTGAGATGGAAGCCTTTTAGCATTGATGCATATAGGCTGTTAGCACTGTAAGAAGATGTTGCATATGTGAGCAGAAGGTCAATGTTTTCACTTGCCAGTTTTCATTGGCACACTGGGATTCTGGATGAAATTACCATACGCTAATTAAATAAAACCAAAACCTCATGATGACCGATCAGGGCAGAGATGGTACCGAATCATCAATATACTAATAATTATGGTTTGGTTTTCTTTCATTTAACTTTTCTTTTCCCTTTTTTTTTTTTTTATCTTCAATGATTCTTTGCAGTGAGAGAAAAATGGGAAATTGTTTTCATTTACCATTGCTATTAATTGCAGCTAATGGAAAAACACTCTCAGACACATAATGGCAATTATTCCACTTCTCTCTCCTTTTTTTTTTTTTTTTTTTTTTTATTTTTTTATAATGAGAATTTATTCTGGAAGTGTATTTTCAAACATTGAACTATAATGGACAGTCATTTCAGTGTTGTATTCTTTTATTTTTTATTGTGCACACAGATAATATGTTTTCTTCCCTCCCACATTGTTTCTTGTTCTGTTGATAATGCACATCTTGCTTGCATGTCTCAAAGGACTGCGAGAATCAAGAAAACATCCAAATTACCTCGTTTTATAGTGGCATTCTGTCGATTTGGGACTTTTTTGTTGTTGTTGTTTCTTACTGCTGAGGAAATCTACCATATCTGGAAGCCCGTTTAGATTCTGAGCAACATCTATGACACTCATTCTGGGCTTCTTTGTTCTTCTATTAAAATGAGAAGAAAAAAAGCCCAAACATGGATCAATGGGGCTTTACCAGACTCCAGATTACTGAATCTGACAGTGAAGGTGAACACTCAGGTGTCTGTCAGATTCTGGCATTCACCTCTACAGGGTCAGATAGTGCATCAAAAGGAGAGGAGGGATTAGGGACCAGAAGTCTTAGCTCCAACTTTTATTCTCCAGCTTCTGCTGAAGGTGGATTTCTTCTCTGTTCATTTGGTTCCTGCATAGTTCTCTTCTCTGGGTTGTCTGGATGTCTATATGTGTAGCAGCTATATCTGTATTTCAAAAAATGACAGAAGTTAGCCTGCAGTTTCCACAGAGGACTACTATATTTCTCTTGCTTTTCCTTTGCAAGCATAAGTACTGCCTGCTTTCCTCCTCCTTCCCACCTCACGCTATCAGCATTTCAAGGTATATTCTCACGGTCTATCAGTTAGATGGCAAAACAAAATCAAATCAAGTTCTGAAATCCTTCTCAGCCACCAGAATATCCTTCCCCAGGATATGCTTGCAGAGGATTCAGCCAGCAGAAGATGCACAGCAGCACCTGACTGATGTGACTGTTTAGTCCGAAAAGCAAAGGAAAATCATTGCTCCTCTTCTTCTAACCCTTTCCTGAAAGGGTCAAACCTATTTTCTCAGCCTGTGATGGTTTACAAACCAGCCTGCTTATATGATGCCTGGTGAGATTTATTCCCCAAAGAAACAGCTGTCCACTGGGTCAGTGTAAGACCCATAGAAGGAACTTTTCTTAATTTCAGTCTCAAATAGTAATTTTTGTGAGCTGCATCACCCAACAGTTTCTTGTTGTATTTGGTTTCCTGGGATTCCTCTTGGGAACAAACACATATTCTTTCAGTCAATTTTAAAAATAATTAAAAAATCCTATAGGTGTCTGGTCATCCTAAGTTCCTCCCACCATTTTTTTCCTTGTCTGCCTTGTTTTCCAGGAACTGAAATGTGTTTCTTTTACCCAGGCTGGGTTTGGTGCTCATACTGAAGGGCCATGACCATTGGCAAACACAGAAACAGATATTTACAGGGGTGCCTGGGCTGCTCTGCTGCTCATAGAGTAACCTGTTTAGCTCTGTCCCATTGCCAGTGTGTGGAGCTTACAGCACTTTTTGATATTGGAAAAGTACCAATATTAAGGAGTACATTATATAGTGCCATTTTATAGGGAACTTGGGAAACTTAAGTTGTGATTTTGGCTCTGTTGTGTGAAGTATGGCAATTCCCATAGCTTTCCCTTGCCTGAGTAGGATGATTATGTTAAAATGTTGAATAGGCCACTCTGAAAAAAAAAGACAGGTGAAAATGTATGTAAGGCAGAGGTCTTACAGCATTGCTGCTCATCTCTGTGTGTGGGTGTCTGAGCCCCACTGGCCACGGGCAGGTGCACACTGACTTTGAAGGACACTATGCCAGTGCTTTGGAGGGCTGGCTTCATCTGCTAGTGATGGACAAGTGTCACACAGAGAGTATTTGCCATTGCTAGCAGCAGTCAGCAAGTCATGTTAGCAGGATAAGATTTTTCCCATCAACAGAGACAGTTACTCTTCAAGAGAGAAAGGTCTCCCCCCTGTCCCTGTCTCCAAATTTATTTTTTTTTTTCAGAGGATTTAACATTATTTGGGGAAGAACTACTTTCATGGTTTCACTTCCTGAAGCCTCCTCCTGTCCTAGTCCTCATTCCCTTTCAAAGAGACAGAGTAGAAGTTTTTAATGACTAAAGGGATCTGTCTCTGTGTGTGACAAGCAGGGTTTGTCAGTCTTTAGGCTGAAAATTCACTCCTTCTCTCCTCTTGAGCTGGCTATGCTGTGCAGTTTCTGGAAAAAAATTATCAAACACAGTTGGAAAGGTGAAACAACATTATTATGATCATCTCATCAAATAATGTAGAAAAAGTCCTGTTGGGAGAAAAAATAATCCACTCTAGAGGCTTACTGCAATTTTCAGGCCTGGGAAACTAGTATCCATACCAAGAATCAAAGAAAGGAGTCTAAACGCAATCATGAACAAGAAACACATCCCAATTGCAAGATAAAAGAGAAGATGGACAAGATATGGAGAAACTATTTCTGGACCACCTAAAATATACAGATTCAACAAATGATGCACTAAAACTGACAGCACAAATATATGCTGACTTCCTTTCCAGTGCCTCTCTTCCTACACTGTCTCTCCCCATAATATTTTCCTTCACTCTACAGATATAATCAATGTATGAAAAAAAAAAAATCAAAACAACATAACAGAGAGGGCATAAAGAATCTGGAATTCAACTCTGCTTAACAGGAAAGTCAGTGAATACCAGCAAAACCCAGCCATTCTCAGTGGCACATAGAATGGATAAATACCAGAAATGGATAAATACCAGAAAGGAAACAAATAAAAGTGGAAGAATGATCTTAGGTTACAAGCTGACTGTTGTGTAGGTGAACAAAAAGGGGAGAAAACTTCCTGCATGCTAAGGAAGATTACACTTGGACCTGCTGTTTTTCATATAAACCTCCCAAAGAATGCCCATTGCTCCAGAGTTATCTGTCTGTCTCTAGAAGCAGCAGGTTTTCAACCTTTTATCTTAAACAAGGCAGGCCATAAAACTGCCTACACACACACAAACCTTCCTGTCCTTCTGCTGAATCCATCTGTTCTACAACCCTTTGAGGAAAGTGAGTGAATCAAACCTATTTTCTAGCTGTGTTTTTCTGAACTTGCACCCAAGTTTTCAGGAAGGATTTGGGCTGCTTAAATCCTTGGAAGCAACCCAGCATACCTGCACCAGAGATCCACCCCACTTAAGAGCTGGGGATCCCATGTCTAGGCCTTGTGACCCAGGACATCATGATGTCCTACTGGCTGGCAGAAGCTTCAGAGATCATGGCCAGCCTGAGGGTTCACCCAGCTGGTGTCCAGAAACAAGCTCCTGCTGAAGGAAATGGCACCAGGCAGAGTCTTTTGCTTCAATTGAATTTTTTTCTCTCTTTTGAAGGGGGAAGGAAAGGAAGGTTAATTAGTCTCAGAAGAAGGAGTCATAGTAGATGGAAGCTAGTTTTCAGAGATAGAGGCTGCTTAGATGGTCTGAAAGGTATTCAACAAACCAACAATAAAAGGATATGTTCATGAAATAGAGGGAAAACAGGAAAATCAAGATACCCAGAATAAAATCAATCAAGGTTCCAGAAATCTGAAGAAAAGTATCTAATTGCCTTCAAGCCTTGCAAGAAGCCCAGTAAAAAGAAAAAGGAAAGGGACTTGCTCACTGATCAATGCACAAACACTCCACTTGGTATTGTGGAGCCATTGGAAGGAAAATTGGCATGGCTGGAATGTTAAAATCAGTGGTACAAAACTTTTTTTCAAAGAATGACCCAATTAGCATAAAAGGCAAGAGAATGACACTTATGTTGAATATGGCATCAGCTATCTCTGAATCATTACCAATTGTTCTTAAATGCTTATGGGCTGCTGTTTCAAAATATAAAACAGAAGGTGGGAGGCTGCTGTTGCCTATTGCTGCTTGTCAATTCACACCATAGAGCAGGATGACCGAGTGCTTAAACACCCATCTATCAGGTGTAGAAAAAGAAAAACTGTGCTATCATTGAAGATTCCAGTCTGAATGATGTGCTGGAAGTTTCATGCTGCCAAGCATTATAATACCCTTGGAACTTTGCAAAAAAGATAATTCTAGACTGGACCTCATCTTGATAGATGGATAGAAGCTGAGCTGAGAAGTAGAATCCAGGGGCTGTTTAGGCTCAGACTATGTCTGTTTATACAGACTGCATAATGGTCACATCAATAAAATATTTACTTTGAGTTTCTAAGAGTCCAGTTTTACAAACTGAAACAATTAGGACATGAGTCAGCTTGGAAGAACTTTAATGGTAAAATATGAAAGGTTGAACTATTTTATAATGTTTTATGATTGCTGAAGAACTAAAAACCTAATGTCAAGAAAGAAGGCCTAAAACCAGCCAAGCACATAAGGAAAAGAAAGCTTACATATCAATTAAAAAACACTACATTGAAAAAACTAAAGCATATAGCAGTAAGAATCTATTACGAAATTAAGAATATTGATGTGGAAAGAAAAAGAATACAAAGGGAAAGCTGTAGATAGCAGAATGTAAGGCAGTGGAAGGAAGTCTTGAACATCTAAGGAGCAAAAGGAATCCCAATAAAACTGTTATTTCACGAAGTAGTTAGACATGGCAGAACTGTCAATAAGAGGCTGAAATATTCAATAGATCGTTCTATACCCTGGCTGGCAGAAGAAAGAAGGAGAAAACAGATAGTGTATTTAAGTCACTCAATAGTGATAAAATGTATCCCCTTCCATAATGAATAAAGATGGTGTTAAATTACAGATGCCAGAACAGGACCTTTTCGTGTCAGGTCCAAGAGTTTCCGGCTGTGAGCTGAGCAGCTTGGTAGATTGTTAATGTTGGGTTTTACTAAGTTCTGTGGAACAGGAAGACTTCAGAAAAAAGTCAGATACACCCATGTTTAAAAACAGAGAATATACCTCAAATCCAGAATCAGAACCAAAATCAAAAGAGAGCATTCCCTGACAAAGTAGCAAAATAGCAGACATGGGACCAGATTAACAATGATTTAAAGGAAGGAAATATCATTAATAATTATTTATAGAGGAATCTTGTCAGACTAGCTCAGTATAAATTTTAAAGTGATTACAGATTTGGTTGACAGAAGTAATAGTATTTGCAGTGTAACAAAACACTAACATTATTGCGTATGGGACCACACACATTGAATAAAAAAGTAGAATGTTATAAAATCAATGTCACGTATTAAATAGCTAAAACTGAATCCAATGGTGTATCCAAATCTGTTTGTAGGCAGGGAGCCTCCAGGACTAAGGTGCATTCCTTATTTGTTTTTAGTTTTGTGGGGGTTTTCTTGTGTTTTTCTATTTTTGGCAATAACTTAAAGCTCAAAGATGGAGCTTCTCAAGGCTGAGGCAACAGTTTGGGAGTAGTCACTGACAAAGAGAGAAAATGCTGGGCCTGGTCAAAAAGGAAGTGTTTTCAGGTGGCTGAATTTGAAATCACCGGTCTGGGAACAACACATACAAGTTGCACTTCCAGAGGAACTCTGCTTTGGGACGTAGAAAATTCTGGAAACACTATTTGTGATCAGGATGAAAATTACCTGAGCACAAGCTCAGCATAGCACTATGGCCAGAAAGGCAAAATCAGTTTCTGTTGGTATTTAAAAAGAAAGAACAGGGCATGGGACTGTTTCCAATGTTCTTGGTATTGATGCTGTTCTTGCTGGGGTCCTACGTCCATATCTAATGCCCAAAATTCAAGAAGGGTGTAAAAAAATTGGTATGAGTTCAGAGAGGAGCTCTGAGAATAATTAAAGGATAACTAATAGGAAAAGATTTAAGTAGCTTCCAAGAGAGAAGGTTAACAGTGACTTGATCATAGCCTGTAAATACCTCCACAAGGAAAAGATTTATGTAATAGAGAGCTTTTCAGTCTGGCAGACAAAGGTACAGTGATTAATAAGACCAATGGCTGGAAACTGAAGTGAGGCAACTTCAGACTGAAAAAGAAGGTATTCTTAACAGCAAGGATAATTAATCATTTGGAATGATTTACATAGGATTGTGCTGGATTCTCCATTAATGAAGATTTTAAATCAAAACGAAACACTTTTTTTGAAAATGGCATTCTGCTGCAAGCATTGCTTTTAATCTTGAAGCATGAATTAATATCTGGAAGATCTAGGGGCTCGACTGTATGGAAAGTAGTGAAGCAATCACAACAATCCCTCTTGGTTCTAAAACTGGTAAGTTTAGGAATCTACATCAATCATGGGTTTATATGTTTCTTTGTGTAACACTTGGAGGATTAAATTTTGGTTTTACAATGAAATCTGGTTCCTTACATATTCAAAGGATTCCAGAGGACATGGCTTTAAAAAACAGTGCAACAAAGACAAATGTGAGTATTTTCAAAACCAGGAGTCAAGATTAGTCACAGAATGAGATTCAGTTTTTAAAACAGAGCTCTCAAGAGATGAAGCACTTGTTACAGCTTTTCATTTTACAATTTTATTAGTTGAAACCCCTTAGGACTTAATATTCCTCAATGGCCTGATAAAAATTCATAGCAACAAAGTTAATAAAATGTTTCATCACCTGACAAATCTAGTAGGAAGTACTTTTAAAAATCTGTTTTACAAAGTAATTCCCCAAGCCCCTGTGTCAAAGAGTTACCTCTAAGTAGTCAGAGGTACCAAATTGTCATCTTCTGTGCCCAAAGATGACCCAATAGCCCTCACAAAAAAACTCAGGAAAAAGCTGAGAAGGTAGTTGTTGAGACGTGAAATTACAGGAGAAACTCCGTGTCTCTGACTCTGAATCTTGGAATTATTTTTTCATAGAAATCTCTTGGCTTTCACCAGTGCTTATTAGACAAAGTACCTCCTAATTTTAATGCTATCACCAAGGGCCAGATTCTGCTGTCAGATCACAGAATTGTTCTGGTTCGAAAAGTCCTCTGAGATAATTGAATGCAACCACTAACCTAAGTCTACCTAGTTCAGTGCTAAATCATATTCCTAATTACTACATCTATATGTCTTTTAAACACCTCCAAGGATGGTGATTCAACCACCTCCCTGGGCAGCCTGTTCCAGTGCTGTAAATCCTTTCAGTGAAGAATTTTCTTCTAATATCTAGCCTAAACCTTCTGTAGCACAACTTGAAGCCATTTCCTCTTGTCCTATCACTTGATACTTGGGAAAAGAGACCAACCCCCACCTTACTACAACTTCCTTTCAGATAGTAGTAAAGAGCAATAAGGTCTCCCCTTAGCCTCCTCTTCTTCAGACTAAACAGCCTAAAAGAAAGTTCCCTCAGAAGCTCCTCATAAGACTTGTTCTCCAAACCCTTCACCAGATTTGTTACCCTTCTCTGGACTCACTCTAGCATCTCAGGATCCTTGTTGTAGTGGGGGATCCAAAACTCAATACAGAATTTGAGGTGCAGCCTCACCAGTGCCAAGTGCTGGGGGACAATCACTGCCCTCATCCTGCTGGCCACACTACTTCTAATACAGGCCAGGATGCTGTTGGCCTTCTTGGCCACCTGGGCACACTGCTGGTTCATATTCAGCCAACTGTTGATCAACACCCCCAGGTCCTTTTCCTCTGGGCAGTTTTCCAGCCACACTTCCCCAAGACTGGAATGTTGCAAGGGGTTGTTGTGACCCAAGTCCAGGACCCGACATTTGACCTTGTTGAACCTCAGACAATTGGCCACAGGCCACCAATCCAGCCTGTCCAGGCCCTCTAGAGCCCTCCTACCCTCAGACAGATCAAGGCTCTCACCCAACTTTGTGTCCCCTGCAAATTTACTGAGGGTGTACTCAATCCCCTCACCCAGATCATTGATAAAGGTATGAAGAAGAACTGACCCCAACACTGAGCCCTGGGGAACACCGCTTGTGACCATGGATTTAAATCCGCTCACCACAACTCTTTGAGCCTGTCCAGACAGCCAGTTTTTAACCCAGGAAAGGGTACACCATTCTAGGCCATATGTAGCCAGTTTCTCCAGAAGAATGCTGTAGGAAACAGTGTTGAAGGCTTTTACTAAAGTCCAGGTAAACAACATCCATGGCATTTTCCTTATCCACCTAGCAGGTCACTTGGGCATAGAAGGAGATGAGATTTGTCAAGGAGGACCTGCCTTTCATGAAGTCATGCTGACAGGGCTTCATCACCTTCTTGTCCTGCACATGCTACATAATGGCAATAAAGATGATCTGCTCCATAAGCATCACGTGTGCCAAGGTCAGACTAGCAGGCTTCTGCATCCCTGGGTCCTCCTTCTGGCCTTTCTTGTAGATGGTGAGATCTTGTAGATGAAGATTTACCAATCATCAGTATACTGGGACCTCCCTAGTTAGCCAGCACTGCTGGTAAATGATGGAAAGTGGCTTGGTGAGCACTTCTGCCAGCTCCCTCAATACCCTTGGGTTTATCCCATTTTGCCCCATAGACATGTCTAAGTCTTAATGGTGCAGCAGGTCACTTACCATCTCCTTTTGGACTATGTGGTCTTCAAACTGGTCTCCATCCTTGTCTTCCAGCTCAGGGCACTGGGTATCCAATAAATGACTGGTCCTACTGCTAAAGACTGAGGCAAAGAAGGCTTTAAGTATCTCAGCCTTTTCCTCAACCTTGATCACTGTTTCCCCCTGCATCCAGTAAAGAATAAAGATCTCTTTAGTCCTTTGTTGCCAACGTATTTGTAGAAAAATTTCTTGTTATTTTTGACAGCTGCAGCCAGATTAATTTCAAGTTGACCTTCGGCCTTTCTAATTTTCTCCCTTCATAGCCTCATAACATCTTTGTTGTCTTCTGGAGTGCCCTGTCCCTTTTTCCAAAGGCCATTTACTCTCCTTTTTCCCTTTTGTTGCAACCAGATCTCTCTATTCAGCCAGATCCATGTTATCTGTCTCCAGGAATCACCTTAATTTAAGTCTGTTCTCTCTTTTGGTGTTTCCTAGTGCTTTTACCACCAATGGCATATGAGACCATCTCCCAGCACAGGAATTGTTCCCTCTCCTCTGTGTATTTAGTGACATGCACAGCTGAGATTTATGCTACAGTCAAAATATCTGTGTAACCCAAATCAAGATGGCTGACTGCTTTTCAATGGACAGCATTTTCTTTAAAGGTGGTGTCTGACCTCTTTGCTATCTGCCCACAGGTATACTCTTTCCATGTGGACCAGAATATTTTTTGGTGTTTTCAGAAGAACTGGCTAGTGAGCTCAATTAATATTTTGAAATCAACTCTAAGTACCCTGAAATAACTTTTAATGAATCACACTTTTTAGAAGGAGAGCAACTTCTACACTTCCCAAATGTTACTGTGAACCTGCACACCCATATTTACTTGTGCAAATCCTGCAGATCTGCAATGACACTGAGTCTCTCAGTGTATCACCAACACCAGGCTGGTGGCACAGCGATGCACTGCAGAGATGAGTTACATGGTACTCAAGTGCATGTGTTTCCCAAAAGAAGTGGGTCTTAAATAAGATATCTCCTTACATCTTACTTTGCACATGTGACAACAAAACACAATGAGCAGAGGGGTTATGACATACTACTCTGAAAAATCCTTTCCTCTAGATGTGTTTTTATTTATGCTACATTTCACTGACAAGCATTGCTTTCTGGCTGGGGTTGTGCTGCTCCTGCAGATCGTGCACAGAGGAGACTACTAGCAATTTTCAGCCGGAGCTGAAAATTTCTCCCTTGAAAAAAAAAGCAGCTGGCTGAAGAATATCCAGGAATTTGAGCTCTGATCCTATGTATAAATTGCTTCTTTCTGAACATCATTTTCCTCCATTCTGTGCTGCACTGTAGTGACTCATGTGTAGCCAGTATTCTTTATTAATTTATTTGCAATACACAAATGATTGTGTAATTAACTTCACAACATCTGTGAGTTAAAAAAATAAAACTGTAACAAGAAAAAAGTTGCAAACAGGAAATAACCATGAGCATGAGATCATCTCTATATCACTACAGACTTTCATTAATGTTTGACTCAAAGGGATAATTTTCTCTAGATTCCTTGGAATCCGCTTCATTTTCTTTGACATTCTGGCACTATATTAAACATTTCAATGCATTTAATTTTAAAGTTTATTGGGTTTTTTTTTTCCCCTTGATTTGTGACTTACTTAAAGAGCAGATTCTTTTGTCTTTCACCTCACCACAGTGTCTCTGTGTGACCCCTGGGTGCATTAACTGGAGTTTGGCATAACTCTCAGCTGGTGCAGAGCTGGGCTGCCAGCTCCCTCCCACATCTGCTCCTCCTTGTGTGGAAAGGAGAATAGGAAAAGGCATTTTGGGAGAGGGTGGGACACACCTGTGCTTGGCTAGAGCCCAGTTGGCATGGGGTTTCTTATAGCCTGAGGCCATCTGGTATAAATTAAAGCTGTCCCTCCTCTGGTGCAGGAGGGGATCCATGTCAAGAGGTCTAGATTTTGTGTTTTATTAAATTATATGATCTGGTGGATGATGGAGATTCATCACAAGAAGAAAAGGGAGGCAGAACATCTAGAGTAGCATAAAGTTTTGATTTGTGTTAATTTGGGATGGTCACTTCAAGTCTCGAGTGGTGAAATCATGGTAAAGCTATGAAGCTCATCTCACCAAGTGTTTATACCATATGAGGACATGTTTTGCCTATGCCACAATCACAGAAAAGATGCTGATTTATTTTTCTAATGAGGTGTTGAAATTTCTCCTTGTATATTCTGTGTCTCTGTAGATAAAGCCCCGGTCTGCTGATTAACGAGGCTTTGTCAACATATGAAAATCTGCTTTTCCGCATAATCAAACACATTTTTTAGCCATTTGAAAGGAAGAGGAGTTCGGAGCTTTTCAAAAGAAAGTTATACTGTGTGCTTTGGAGTGTGGAGGAGACAGTGGTTTGACAGCAGGGCCTGTGCTGCAAGGTCTCTGGTGACTCCAGGAGCCTGCTCAGCTTTGAATTACTCATCCTTAGACTCTCATTGAACAGTGAATGGCTTCTCTAGCTGCTTCTAGAAATTCCTTAACCTGTATGGCTTTGCACACCTTGCTGCCATCCTTGTCCCACGTGACAGGAATAAGGCCACAAGGGTGCCGTGTGGGAGCTACAAGGGAACAGGGTGCATCTTGGCATATCCACGGGCAGACCCTGGCAAAGTCCTCCTGTCCCAGGAGTTAACCCTACTGCTGCCTTTGCCCAGCAGTGTCTCCGCTTTCTGCAAGGCAGAGGGCAGCTGTCTGACAAAATCTGTGTGGCTGGTACTGGCTCCTCCTGTCACACCCAAAAGACAGGTTTTCCTGCTTCCCGAGCTCCTTCCTGCAGGGACAGACATAAACACCAAACATACTCCGAAATGCTGTAACAAGGCTGAAAACCAGGAGTTTTTTCTACTTAATTACAATGTCAGGAAACCTGAGAAGTGATGGGCCAGCTCACAAACTCGGGGTGTCTGTGATGTACGGGTACCTGCCCTCAAGGAGAGATCAGTGGGGAAAATAGGGGGGCAAGGGGCTTTCTATCTTGTGAAGGAACAGCCTGGGTATAAGGAGGTCTTCAGTGGGATGGATGATGGGCTGGTGGAGAACCTGTGGGTCAGGGGAGAGGCATATAAGGGGGATATTGTGATAAAATGGTAATATAGACTTCCCATCAGGGTGAGCAAGTGGATGAAGCCGCCTTTGAAGCCCTAGAGAAAGCCTCTGAAACACAGACCCTGGTTCTCATGGAGGAATTTTAACCTCCCTGACATCTGCTGGAAGGACAGAATCATGGGACAACAGCAGGAGAAAGGGAGGAGTGTAGCAGAGGGCAGGCTGTGGACTTCAGCAACAGCACATTTAGAAAACTGGTAGGTGGGATCTCAAGGGAGGCAGTCCTAAATTGCAAAGGAGCTGAGGTAAACTGATGGGCCTTCAAGGTCAGCATGCTCCAAGCACAAGAGCAGTCCAGCACTCATGAAGATGAGCAGTCATACCAGGAGGCTGCCTTGGGTAAGAAGAGAGCTCATGGTAGAGCCCCGATGCAAAAAGGCATCATACAGGAGGTGGAAGCAGGGACATGCTGTGAAAGAGGAACTTAGAGATATTGCATTTAGCCATGGTGTTAGGGGAACAAACCTTGCTTGGAGTTGATGCTTCCAAGTGACATCAAGGCTAATAGGAAGGGTTTCTATGGCTACAATGGAAGTAAAAGGTTGAAAAAGAAAAACATGGGTCCATTGCTGAACAAGAGGGATGGCTTAGTGACAGTGGACGCAGACAAGGATGAGGTAGGTACATTCTTTGCCTCTTTGCTGAATCTGACCCTTGTGTTACCATCTGTATGCTAAAAAAATAGGTTGCTATAAAATAAGGTGTCATATGCATTAATTGTTTTATCTTAAAATTGTTCATGTTTAGAACTGCTAAAAGGCCTTATGACTGCAACAGCTGGAAGCATGATAAGAAGAGGAAAAAGTAAAGATTTGTTAGTTTTGTTTCTACTACAGTTCTCATGCTCTCAATATAGTTACTAATGAGAGTGGACCTAAGTTCAAGTTGCACACCTATACCAGCAGAAAAAAACAAATTACAAACACACACAGTGGTTTCACAGAAATTGCTGTGAACCTTTTCTGTGTGTGGAGATCTGTTTTCCTCTGGAATATTTTATCAGAGGCAGGACTTTTTTACACAACAGCACAACACCCCCCCACAGTAACAGCTTCAAACTGGAAGAAAGTAGATTTGCAGTAGAGATTAGGAAAAAAATCTTCACTACGAGGGTGGTAAGATACTGGAACAGGTGACTCAGGGAACTCATGGATGGCCTGTCCCTGGAAGTGTTCAAGGCCAGGTTGGATGGGGCTGGGAGCAACCTGCTCTAGTGGGAGTTGGGTTGGAACTAGATGATCTTTAAGGTCCCTTCCAGCCCAAACCATTCTATGATTTTATGATCCTAATTTTTTCTATGCTGTGGTCCAGCCACAGATGTCACCTCCAGATGTAGGTGACTGAAAACCTACTGAATTCCTTCCAGAGCTCAGTGGGCCTGAAGCAGGACATGGCACTCTCAGGAACTGAAGCTGGCTTTCCTGAAAAGTTACATGTTCCTCTTCCACTCTGTCACGAGGACTGGAGGGTCCCTGTTCAAGTACTGTGGGATGGTCCTGAAGAAAAGAGGGGCATGCTACGGGATAATATGGTACTCCTATCCTGACAGAAGCGAGTTGCTGCGAAGCCACCATGCATCTGTGCATGTCTCCTGGGCTTTGCAGTGTGGCTGAGGAGTGTGCCTGGCTTTTTTCCCCCATTGCTTGAGCTTCAGTGTGGGAGAACGAGAGCCCCAAGTCCAAGAAGTCAGAAGGAAATGAGTTAGTGAGTTAAGGAGGAATCTGACATGGAGAAAGGAAAAAATTTGGCAGATAAGAAGGGGTCGAAATGTTCCAGGTGTAAGGGCAGTATGAGAATTGATGCAGAAATGAGCAGAATTGGGAAAAGTCTGAGATGCAGGGAGCTTTGTAAGCTGCTCACTCTCTGAAATCCAAGGGATATGCCTTGCTTTTAAATCTCCAATCTCTTTTTGAGAAGTGATGTCACTTCCTTAGAATTTTTTTCCTGTTAAAAATATATAGGCCTGCTTCACGAAGATGGTAATTTTAACAGTCTAGTTGTTTTAACAGGACCCATTGCAGAGTGCAGACCTATTTTTGGGAATGTTTTGGGTTAGTGTACTGGAAATGGGTTGGTTTTATAGGTCAATTTTCTACTGTAAATTGCTTCTCACTTCTAACTGTTTTTTATCACCTAGCAGGTTTAGTCCTTTAATGGGAATTCGTTTGAAGGACACACAAGTCGTTCAGTCTCAAAGTGAAGGCTACTTCATGATGCTAACAGTAAAATTGGACCTTGCTCTAGTGGCTGGATCCTCAGCATCAGTGGAGGGGTTATTCATGCTATGTTGCCACACCACTGCCAGTCCCAAGCCAAGCCATTGGCCTGTAAAACATTAGGCTTTTCTAAATTACAATTATCTGGAAAAGCCCTCAAAGGGGGCACTCTACATTAGAAGATAACAGGAATATCCTTGCTCATGCCAGTTTCTTCCCAATACAGCTGTAATGAGACCTCATACACCTCCAGGAGCTTTCCTTGTTCTGTGGGGCTCCCCACCTTGCTGCTGGAACTGGATTAAGCAAATCTGAGGGAGCTACATCCTAAATATTTAACTCTGGGCTAAGGAAGTCCTTGCTAATATTTCCCAGGATGCAGGTGGACAGGATTCACCTCTCCTAACTCAAAACACACACATATGAGATGAGTAGTCTACATGTCTAGAGGAAACCAGGCCTAGAGGAAAGGGTCCAAAGTTGTACCAGGAGAGGTTTAGGCTAGATATATACAAAGAATTTCTTTACTGAAAGAGAACTCAGGTGCAGGAACAGGCTGCCTAGGGAGGTGGTGTAATTACCTTACTTGGAGGTATTAAAAAGCCATGTACATGTGATATTTCAGTACAAGCTCTAATAGGCATGGTGGGGGGGGGGGGTTCTGAGTTGACATTTGGACTCAGTGATCTTGGGGGTCTTTTCCAACCATGACAACTCTGTGATTCTAGCCAGGCACATTGCCTGGTTCCCCACTGGTGAATCGCCACCCCTACCTGCCTCACACTCTTGACCTGTGGTGTGTGGTGGCTCAGTCTCAAGTGGAGCTTTATCTTTCTCCCTTGGCTACAATACACAGTTTGATCTGGACAAGCAGCTCTAAGAAGCTTAATGCTACTTAAAGTAAATCTCATCCTCTGCTGATGGCTTCTTGCCCCCTTTTTTTTTGCTAGGGACAAGGGGTGAGGCTTTGTGGCCATGACAGAAATGCAGCTGGGAATCAGTTGAGGGACAATAGTGCATTGACATGATTCCTAGACTTATCCTTTACCTCTGAAAAACTCTTGCATTACATGTGTTTTGATATGGATATATTTTATGCAGACATATTTAGCTCTTTACATTCTTTTTAGTATGTGTCACTAATATTTTCTTGCAAATATGGGTACCCGGTGCAAGTGGAATGTTTTCATGGGCTAATAAAATTGTTTTCTGAGTCCAGAGGGGGGAGACTGAAACTATTTATTAAATTAAGACAAAGAAAACAACCTCCCCACCTCACAAGGATAAAGTGCTAGTTTCTATTCCTTTGGAAGTGAAACATTTCAGATTTTCATTAGGAAACGATACTTTGAATGTTGGCTAATATATTTTAAGAATGAAAGGGGTAAAAACAACTTAAGAAACCAGAAAAAAAGTTTTAATTAAAGTTAAATGGAGCATTCTGCACTGCCGCAAAATAAAAATAAGCTTTCTGTTCTGGTAAATTTTTTTCTTTTTTTTTTTTTTGGTTTCAGTTTTTTTGTTTGGTTGGTTTTGTTTTGGTTTTTGTTGGTTTTTCTTTATTTGTTTTTTCTTCTTTGTTTGTCAGCTGAACCAAAGAAAATTCAGCTGTGCCCTGAGCTCAAGTTTATATGTTTTGAATGCTAATGGCTACAGGAAGAATAGCTTACATTTGCAAGTTACATTTGCAAAATTAATGAGTTCTGCTAATTGAGTTTATCCAGGTAATAAAATCCATGTAATAAAATGTATCCATCAAATATAATTCTTCCAGTTCTATAAAAAATATATGTTTCTTTGCCTGTATATCATCTGCGTGGAGATAATGAATACCTTGTGACATTGGGGTCATAGGTCAAATCCCAGACCTTATTACAAATCTAGGGAAAATTACTTTTTCACTGACCTATAGTGCGACCTAATAGTCTAGGAGGAGTTAAAGGCCAATTGTTCATTCAGCATTGCCAAATAATATATATATAAGTGTGTATATATATTTAATAACACTGATGCAATGAAAACTTACTGCTGTAGATATGGATTTACAGCACATCCACAGGGATTTCTCATGCAGATCTTGAGATGTCAAAAACCAACATAACAGCAACACTCTGAAGTTCATGTTTGAAATGAATGATGACAGACCTTGGTGTGGGGGGTAGGTTTTTATTGTTCCTCCAGTGGTTTGCCATAGACTCGGATAGTGCATCTTTTACAGCTCAGGTTAACAAACCCTCCTCATGCCTTTAAAGATATAGGTTAATTGCAGCTACTTTTGCCAGCTGCAAGGAGACAAATTGTTTGAGGGTGATGCAGCAACATCAGTGATGCCAAAGCCTTTCCAGGAAGTGCTACCTTTTCCCTGTGGAGATTTCAGCTGGTGCTACAGTGCATGGGGCTGGAGTGCAAAAAAATGAATCAGAGAAATGATCAAGGACCATAGAAAATTCCCTGGAAAGGGGAGCCTGGGGTTGTGGGGAGGTTTCATTGCTCAGGCCTATGGCACAGTTCCTCACAGGACTGCACCAGGAGGGAAGGGTGAGTGAACCACATGATATGCAGGACCTGGGCAAGAGAGCAGGTCTGGGGGAGTGGAGTGGCAACTGAGGACCCTGCAATGTCTCAAAATTACACCCTAAAATATTATACCATCTGCTGGGAGAGCAGTTTTGATGTGGAGAGGAGACTGCTGCCTCTTCGGTGGCTGAAGATATTGTCCAGCACCAGTTATTATCAGGCCCTTCATAAGAGCCTCATGCGGGCAGAATGGGGGAGTCTTAAATAATCACATATGTTTTCCACATTCATTTGCTCCCTTCTTTCAAGGCTCAGTCACACTCTTAACACACAGGTCATTCATATGTGTCTTTCTCAGCAAACTTTTCTCCCGATTCCCTTGCAGCCTTCTGCACAATAACATCCCCCATGTTTCCTTCAATGGCCACTTTGAACAGGATCCTGTGTATTTGAGCCGGCCTTGATTTGCAGGTCTGCTGCCCTATAATGACTGACAAACAGGCCACAGATTACTTCCATTTTATGACTCGAGTTTAGGGAAATTGAGCATCCTAATTAAGCACAGATGTAAGGTTAAAGTGTAGAACAATCTGGACTGGTTTTCATTTAAGTCGCTTTCTGATTCATTTGGTTCCACGAGAGAGTCACAATTAGAAAAAAATATTTTGTCATTGTTGAAAGACATGTGATGTAGAACTGATTGGATTAAATCTGAGTTCATGTGAATTTTGGCAAATTCAATTAGGAGAGGCCCTTGCAAGTGCTCTGTGGAAAGCCTCCAATGGCTTTGCAAACTGTATTTGGATTTTCTAGTCCATAATGCTGCATGTGTTGACAGCATGCCATCCCGGTGTAATGTGTGAGCATTACAAACAAGTTTCTTCTCTTTGCAGGAACTGTAAGGTCAGAAATAGTGTGAAAGTGCAAACCCAAGCTCATTTGAAGATTTCCAGACTGTACAAAAGACCAGGTGAGCATGGGTTAAGGGGCAACATAAGGAAAGACCTCAGTGAACTGCTTTGAACTGGCTGTGATGGTACAGAAGTCACAGGCTAGGCGGGAGAGCTTTCTGAGGCCAGGGTGGGCTTTTGTGCAATTATTTGTCTCATGGCTGCAACAAAAGGATCGTAATTTCTGGTGGCAATGCCTATGTGCCACTCCCATGAAAAAGTTTCAATATTTGAAATTAAAATGTGTTACGAAATGTATTTCTTGGCCCAAAGATGGTGGGTACAATCCTGGTACTTTCTGAAAGTTCTGTATTTGTTTGTTAATTCATTTCATACTATTTTGTGAGGAAAATATTTGCAGATGTACCTGTGCCAAGCTGGATCTACTTTTTGGGGAGGAAGATTGACTGAATTTTATCTAAACCAAACCTTGCTCCCCGCAACCTCTCTTCCCAAGCAGACAGAGAGAAATACCTCCCTGTTAGCGGTAATAAGACTGAAACCATTTGCTTTTATTTTCTGACTTTATTGAAGACCAAATCCAGCTCCTGTCTTTCCTTACTCTTCAAAGGAGTGTGCATCAATTTTAATACTGATAACCTATATTTTCAGTTGATATTATTTTTAATAATCCTTTGTTCTGCGTGTACTGACGAAACATGATCACCAGGACTCCTTTGGCTTGATAACTGTTCTGTATGAACCAACAGACAAACAAGCACGGCCCTGTTTTCAAAAAGCAGTTGTTTTCCTTCCCTTAGAAATGCGATGTTTTTGTTACTGATGCAAAATGTATTCCCCTTTCTCAAGTCCCCCTCTCTTCTCCAGTCAGGCACTGGATAGCACTGCAAATAAAAAACAAAACAAAACAATAAATGCAGCACATTAAAATGGACCCCTGCAACACAGTCAAAATAGAAAATGAGGAGAAGGCTTGGTGAAAGAACCACAAAATTCGTTGGCCCATCTCTCCCCGTGGTGGGGGACTGTCACATGTGCCTGATGGGGGTAAAGTCCCCTTTTGCTGTGGCTTTCTAAGAAGCCTCTAGCTGTGTTAGTTTTGCCTAAGCACTTGAACTGATTTCAGAAGCTTTAGAAATACTCTTTGCTTTTGATTCTCTTTGCAGAGCCCCTTCTTCTTTTCTTTTTTCTTTCACAAAATACAGGGGGAAAGTCACTTAATGATTTTCCTGAAAACAAAGGAGGCAAAGTCTCCCTCCATACAAACCCCTTAAACAAACACCTGAAGATGTCTTCCTCGTGATGGAGCAGCT
This sequence comes from Heliangelus exortis, assembly GCF_036169615.1. Lineage (NCBI taxonomy): Eukaryota > Metazoa > Chordata > Aves > Apodiformes > Trochilidae > Heliangelus > Heliangelus exortis. The sequence goes on from NC_092422.1 coordinate 67,043,860, forward strand.
GCCTGGCTGGAGCAGCTTTAGCTGCAGATCTGGTTCCTCAGCACTGAAGACAAATTCCAGCCATGCCCAGATCAGTGGCTGAGGCTCCCAAGAAGGCTGAGTCCCTTTGCAATGTTAACTCCCTCCTTCAGTCTTGTCAGCTTAAAGTGAGGACAAGCTTATGCCTTGTTTACACCCAGAGCCCCCCAAATTAAAGCTGTTTCTGTTTTCACCCTTTATTAAGATTTTGTATTTGGTGATTCTGTCAGCAGCAGAAGTTATTTACATTGACCCTTTCCACTGCAGCTCCCTTCTTCTGCGCATTGACCTGTAGTAGCTCATGGTATATCCATGTTGATATCAAAATGTGGCAATTCAGCTTGCTGATGTATCTCAGATTCCAGTTTTTTATTGGCAGTTCTCCCTCACAGCACAATTTTTCCTTGTGGAATAAACCCCAGGCTTGACTGAGTCAGTGGGAAATTTGCCTTGTCCTTTCATCAAGCCAAGATCTCCTCTGTCATCTTCAGACCCCATCATGAATTGCTCCCCCGTTTATCCTTTTTGCTTGCTCTGGAACTTCCTCCCTATGCTCCTCAAGTATTCTGCTTCTGTTTCTTCCCTTCCCTAAAATACTTTTCTGTGGTTGAAAGTCCTTGTAGAGAAGCCCAGGGAAATTTTCTCTGGAGAACCTTGAAGTAATACATACGATCTCCTTCAATCCGGTATACCACAAAGAAGAAGAGGAAAAATACACTCAGATATCTTGTACCATTACAATTGACATCTAGATTCCGTCTGACTTCAGTGGAATCTGAGCTAGCTCTTCCACCTTTCTAAGTTTTGAACATGTGATTATGTCTCTGTGGAGAGAACAGGTATAAATTTTATATGACACAATTATTCTTCTCCTTGTTTGGCCATCACGAACAATGAGGCCAAGTTTCTTGATACTCCTTTGGAAGGGTGCATGCAAATCCCATTAACAAATTAAATGCTATGAGGAAAATCTTCTTGAAGCCTTGCTGTAGTTGTTGGGAAGCCAAAATGGGTCATATTGCAAACTTGAAAAGAAAATGACTAAGATAGTGAGCTTTACTTTGGAAAGAAAATTTTCCTTATAGGTGCTTTAGAGTAATGTGAGAGTGTTTATTTGTCTGGTATACACAAATTATTTGGTTATGTCTTACCTAACTGTGGATTATGAAATTTTTTTAAAAAGCACTTCTTCAAGTACTCTGGAGCCAAATTCCTCCTGGTATGGTTTTAGTATGTTATTATTCAAACAGTGCACAAAATGTTACCAGGTATTTTTTTTTCTTTTTCTCTTGTGATGCTGTGGGATTTTGTAGAACTAGGAAATGTGAAGCCACTGCTTGCATCTTCTTAGAATTCAAGGAGAGAGGTTTTGAAGTTACTTGCCAAAAATGACAGCAATATTACAGGTCTAGCAAAACCAGTTTCTGTATTAGTTGCTTGGCTTTCATGAACCTAATGCCAAGTTGGTGGGTTGTAGGATATCACTTCTGAAGCAAGGCTGAGTCATCCAGGGGTTCTGACAAAATCGAATTTTCAGCACCAACTTCAGCATGTACCTTTGAAACTTAGCATCACATGAGCACCACTGGCAGGCAGGATCAGCCCCTGAAGCACAGCTCTGTTAAGCAGTAATGTGGAATCATACCTGACTTAAGAACCTTTCCTCTGTCCCTGTGAGCTATTGCATCCTATTGCCTCATTATCTTTTACCTGGCCTCTGTCTTCCTTCACTGTACAGTGTAGTGTCTGGGAAGTGCACCTTTCAGAGACATTTGAGACAGATCTCCATCCATCTTACACTGGTTTTGCATAAGTATGAAGTCCACAGGCAAAATTTGTCCAGCAGGATGTGATTTTAGTGCTCTTTGGAAATGACAGAGGGAAAAAAAATAGCCACCCTTATTGTGTGTTATTGTTAACACACAAAACCTGCACCTCAGCTGCAGGTTCCTGACATGTAAACAAATTTCAGCACATTCAGTGTTGAATACTTGTTTATTGGGCTTGTTCATTTACTCATGCCCCAAATCCAGCTCCTACTCATGTATCTCCCAGCCCACAGTGTGACTTGGTGAAATCCAGCTATGTTCATTTCAAACTCATTAGGAAAAAAAACAAGAGTCATATTACTCTGTGCATTGCATATATACCTGAAAGCAGCTAATGAAGTCCATGCTCATGCCAGGCAGGAAGGGGAAGTTTGCAGCCTTGTTAGCACATTTGAAATGAGAGGGAGAAAAATCTTAACTGGATGGGCAGCTCTGTCTTTTCACCACTGCAAGATGGATTCTGCCTTGTGCCTTTGCATCCCTGCAAAGAAGGACCAACAACTCTCCTAAAAATGTCCTGGATTAACTCGTTTGGAGGCACACCAAACTAGCTATTTCCAGGGAAATTATTAGAGTTTTTTCATTGCAATTGGAAAAGACCTGAAGGGAAAAAGATGTGGCCAAACTGTGAGCAAATTATTCGTGCCCATCCTCTGTTTTCCTATAGTTATCCTTCAGCCTGACTCATCTCCTCCTGGAATCACTGGACATCCCTCCTCTGGATTCGCTGGAAGATTATCTGGTCTTCTGCTTTTTATCTAGAATTTATGTGAAATTTATGTACAGTTTTGTGAGTTAATGTAAAAATAAGCACTTATTGTACAGATAATAATACTGAAAAGCAATGCAGTTTTATGTAAAAACCATTCTTCTGTGGACACAGTGCATGATCTAATAAAACTCTTAGGAACACATAAGGGAAACATGGGTCCTTCACTTTGGGGTAAATTTTGCATATAAGACCTTAGCTACACTGAGATCACGCCATGACATGGTCTATTGTATGTATCTTGCATTGAAAACAAAAGGTAGAACTTCATTGAAATAATCCTAAAACTATTTTTCCTATACTAACTACAGCTGTGGGGCATGTTTCTATGGAAACAGCTTTCCTTATGTGCTTCTCTATAGCTAAAGGTCTCAAATGGACCTTCAGTCCACTCCTTGCCTGTATAAACTGCAGATTCTGTACAATAATCTCTAACACAGATCAGCTGAATCTCCTGATATGTGTCAGAAAACATTATGAGGAGGCAAACACCAGTTATTGCAAGTTCCCATAAATTTATAGATAATCAGGTCCTTCGTGGCAAGTTGGCATCTTAAGTGCAAGGACTGTATAGAGGAGTTTTGATTAGAGGTCATTGTGCTATCCAAAGCTGTAACACACAACAATGAATTCTGTGGCTTCACCTTTCCTGTACAAAGATTTATGAAGCTTTGATTTGAATAATTTATACTGCATGCTGCCTTCTAGATACAAGACACAAAAACAATTTGTTCTTTGTTGACAAAAGTAAAACACTTGCAAAATTGCTGATTAAATGAGCCATGTGCCTGTTATATTTTCCTTACTGTAAACCATCACTGTGAAAAAGAAGGTGTAAGTAAAGCTGATATTCCTTCAGTGATACCTGACAGGCCAAGCTAGTTGGTAGATAAAGCCACATAGAGAAACAGCTGCTACTTAAAAACACAAGATAAATGACCCATCTTTTAGTCATCTTTTAGTCTTACATTTTAAGATGCTAGTCTTACATACTGTGTAGTCTGTCCTTGTATTATACACATTCAGAGACACTTAAATGTAAAAATAGAAAAATGCAAACATTTTTATATGTACAAGTATTATGCTCAAGTATATTCATCTGTGTATGAATAACACAGAAGCACTTGGGGGTATAGTGACTGATATGTACAGGAATGAATCTTACTCTATACAGTAGAAAGCAATAGGTGTATTGACATTTATTATAACTACAGAAAGTGTTTGTTTTCAAGCTATAGGATGCTGTCATCAGTAGAGCATGGCCACAGCCATGCACATGTTTACCAGAATAGAAGTGCTATAGATACTCCTAATAAATTATGGAGATGGCAGGCAATAAATTTTGTGTCCACGGTATTGCATAGAAGACATTGTGTCCTACTTTAGAGTTAAATGGGACTCTGAGAGAGATGTCTGGGATTCTTCTGAAGGCATCAAAGGAGGACCTTCAGAATGTGAAAGTGTGCTGTGCCTCTGAAGCACACACCATGGGTTGAGATGGGTGAGATAAATGAAACAGGACAAATTCCTCCATAGGGTTGATAAACTCTCTTTGCAGTATAGGAGAGGAAACCCATATCACCAGCTTTGACTGGACACTTAATTTTTAGATTAGGAAATTGACATAACATGAATGCAGTTCTATATCTCATTACCCAATACCTTAAATGCTACATTTAAAAATATGATTAATTTATTCATTTCATTTAAAATCAACTCGGATTTTCACCAGCTACATACTCAATTTACTCTCTTTGCTTCATTCAGTTCAGGCAAAATAGATGGGCAAGTTTGATATTTCACAAAATCACAGAATGTCTTTGGTTGGACGAGTCCTTCAAGATCATCCAGTCCAACTTGGCCAGCACTGTAAGCTCAGTGGCAGACTATTCCAATGTTTGACAACACTTTCTGTGAAAAAACATTTCCCCCTCAACCATCCCTGGAGTAGCTTGCATTCATTTCCTTTTGTCCTGTCATATACCACTAAGGAGAAGAGGCTGTCTCCCTCCCTCCTCGCTCCAACCTCCCTTGAGGTAGCTGAAAAGAGCAATAAGGTCTCCTCTCAGCCTCCTCTTCTCCAGACTAAACAACCCCAGCTCCCCCCCATAGAACTTGTGCTCCAGGCCCTTCATGAGCTTTGTTGCCCTTCTCTGGACACGCTCCAGCACTTCTGTGTCCTTCTTATAGTGAAGTGCCCAGAAATGAACACAATATTCAAGGTGCAGCCTCACCAGAGCTGAGTACAGAGGGACAATCACCTCCTTATTCCTGATGGCCACAGTGATCCTAATACACAAGCCAGGATGCCATTGGCCCTTTTGGCCACCTGCACACACTGCTGACTCATGTTCAGTCGACTGCCAACCAATACCCCCAGGTCCTTTTCCAACTTGCAGCTTTCTAACAACATATTCCCAAGTCTTATTTTATGCAATAATTTACTTTTTTCTTTTTTTCTTCTTTTTTTTTTTTTTTCCCTATTCTGTGGCACAGTGTTACTTGTACTTCTTTCCAAGAGAATTTTTTTACAGTTTATACTTTACAAATAGTGCATAACTGGTAAGTGAACACCTTATGTGAGTGTGCTTGGATCACCATACCTGGGGTGGCACATTGAATTCAGGGTGGGAATTCAGCAAGCAAGGAGGAGAGCACTGTGTGCTCAAACATGGCTCTGATGTGTTTGGGGAATATCTGGGGAAGGAGGACAGTGTCCCATTTAATATCACAGGAAAAGTGTCTGTGCAGTCCATGCACCCAGTCCCTTCTGCCACCACTGTGTGTTCTCAGTCAGCTCTGTGTTGGGAGGGAAATTCCATGCTATAAAAATTGTTATGGATTTCCTGAACTCACCGTTATTATGACTCTTAATATGAGGACAGCATGTGCCCAGAATAACCAGAGGTTACTTTAACCATTTTGGGATCAGGTTGTGACATCTTAAAGGAATCTGTATGTGGAGTAATTAAATTTATTGCTGCGGAATTTCATTACATCTTTTCCTGGGTACTCAAAAGAGGAGCTTTGCTTGTTTATTTGTCACACCTCTCTTGCATAAATGTAACTCTATGGCTTTTGCTGTTGTACAAATAGCTAGGGTTTTTATTTCCCCCAGGTGAGCAGTTGGAAATGCATGGAACCTTGAAAGCTTTGCAAAAACACATTCAGCATGGAGAAATGCTGCAAGAGTGAAGAAGGGGCAGTGGACAACATTGGGCCGAATAAGAAGAATCCTGTGTAAAAAGGGAACCCTGCCAAAGATGAGTTTTGTCAAAAGGACAGAAGATACTTAAATGAAGAGGCAATTTAAAACCCCTCACTCTTGTCTTGTTCATGCTTTTGAATCAGTACCAGACACTTTTCAATTGGTTTATTTATATCAGCCATCTGATAGTACTTCAGACCAATGAAACATATCAGAACAATATCACAGGAAAGTTTTACTGAAGTTTGACATAAGCTGGTTATAAAAAAAATTAGGAACTACTTTATTATGAGATATAAGTCCAGACGGATTACAGGCAACCATTTAAAAAAGTAAGTACTTATCCTGTTGTTGGGTCTCACTTGTCTCACTGTCAGACTCAGTAGTCCAATACACTGACCTGCAGACTGTTTTCAGTAACTTGTGCAAAAGATAATTATTAAGGATATATGGCCTAACACTTAAAAATATTCTATCCAGTAACTCCTTTCCATTTCTTTTTTCCAATCTATATATAACCAAGTGTACTGAAGCTGGAGTTAAGTCACATGCACCTGCTTGAGCTTACTCCCCTTCTCCCAGTACTAAAAAAAAATCTGCTAAGGTTAAACATGAAGAAAATGAAAAAGCAAGGGAAATGGCATTAAAAAGAAGGCTCTCTGGAGCTGAGCAGTGCATTGGGAGCCAGAAACACCTCTGGACTATAGTCTTATTTGTCCCCAACAGAGGTCAACTGTGCAGAAAAAAACTTTAAAATCTGAATGCTGGCATCAGTGGTTCCCTGAGCACAGAGTGCTCACTCCTGGCCCTGGACGCTCTGGTTGCCTGAACCCATGCTGATGACCTAAAACCACCTCAGTTATTGAGCTAAGTCTTTTCTGGTTCCCATCACATTTAACACCAGTGTTTATCTAGTTACAGTTGTGCATTTTCCACTCTGCTGAAGAGCCTCTCTGTTGAAATGTTTTGTTTTCATAATTCATAAATGTTCCTTTCCACTATCACTTTAGCAGGCTCCATGTCATTGTTCATTTAAGTTCTCAACACCTGTATCTCAACTTATCCTTTGAATTATGTAGGAGTTGTAAGGGTTGCCTATTGTAATGTCATCTTCATTAATCAGCCTTTTAATTTTGTGGTACATTGCTGCTAAGAGTGAAGAAATGCTTAATTTATGTTTGACTTTCACAGTAGCTGCTTGCTTCCACACTTTAGTCAGACTTTCTGTGGGATGCAAGAACCTGAACGAACTTCCCTTTAACATCTCTGTGCCAAATTTTTGTCTGTTTTTCTCTTCTGGATTAATTGCAGTAATATACTGATGCAGCCTTTCAGCAACAGTGTAGCAGAGCTTAGGGTGAGTTTCCTTTGCAGCAGATCTGGTTTGTCTCACTGATGCTCTCACACCCACAAACTCCCAAGTCCGGTGCCCTGGATCTGCACATCCCACCCAGTGTTCCTGAATTTCCAATGCCTTGACAAGCAGAGCAAGAGGCACAACCTGATGGCTCCTCTTTACACCTCTTGATTTTAGACTGGTTTTAGGCTGGTGGTTATGTTGTGGTTTTGGATGTTTTTAGGGGCTGTCAGCAATTACCCTTTTTCCTTCCTATCCCATATCTGGTATCGTACTTTCTCCTTCACCTCTTTCTCTGGGTGCTTTGAGACTCCAGTCCCATACTACTGTCCCTTTTTTCCTATTCTCCTTTATTTTCCAGAACTGAAAACTCTATGTAGATCTGTCATGACTTTGATGATCTGCCAAAAGATGATGCCAAAAGTATATATCCCTTTTACCTTTTCTTTCATCTGGTGCTCCCACACTCAATCATCTCCTTTCATTCTCCAGTCAGACTGATTTTAATATTTATATTACAGATTTCTATACATTCATGATGACAGATAATAGTAGAAGACTTTGGTGGTCCCCATGAGTGATTTCTGTAGTTCTCTGGAGATCAGTTCCTTCCTTGATCGTTTTAGCTGAGCTCTGAGCACATCACTCACAGAAATGCCTGCTCTATTGCTCTGGGAGCAGTTATCTGACACTCAAGTGAATCTACACCAGTTCATCCACTTGTCCTTTTGCCTTTTGCACCATCTCTGACTGCTGATAGCTTTTGGATAGAAGTTTGCAGCTCCATAAATAACACTACTGGCAAATGTTTTGGCTTATTTTTACTTCTTTCTGCTCAGGCTGCATGTCCTTGATGGTTCCTTCTTCTCTTAGCACAAAAGATGTCAAAGAACAAGTATCTGGCATCAGTGGATGAGCTGTATGTTTGACCTAGAAGGTCTGCTTGAAATACATTTTATTTAGTCTTCTTCACAGTCCTACCACCTTGATCCTCTCAAAGAAATACCCATTATTAGTGCAACTATCACTCTAGTGCAAGTGTTACATTGGTAAGGGCAATTAGTTGTTAGTTGTCTAGTGCAGGTGTTACAATGGCAAATTAATTTGTTGTTATTAAAATAATTATCAGTCATCAGTTCCCATATCTGATACCTCTCCACAGGCTTTAGCTGCTCACTCTTAAGGAGTGCAAAGTTACACTGAACCTTACTTAGAGGTAAGGAAATGTTGCTCCTGATTTTCATTTATACAGTGTGTACTTTATACAGTGGAGAATTAGTCTGTTCTTATGCAACATGCCACTTCTGGGTGCCTTCAGTTGCCCTTAGCATAGGGCATCATTGCTCTTTGGATTCACTGGAAGACATAGCAAGTACAGTTGCAGCACAATGCTGAATAAACTAAGCCTGAATAAACTAAGATATTCCAGAAGTTTTTTGAGGAATAGAAAATCCAGTTTCAGTCCTTTATGCAGAAACTCTGAGGAGACATCACACCTCTGTCTGATGGAAGGACCAAGGTGGAGATAGCTGTATTAGCACAACAGAGGGATGTATATTGGCTGTGTCTATATATCAGCAAGTAGCCCTCCCCATCAGAAGCTGCTCTTTAGAGCAAATTGGTGCTGGGGACACAGCACCCCTTTCATCTGCCCTTCAGGGGATTTACTTTGATCTCTGTAGAGTCAGAGCCTGGGAACTGAACTCCTACTGCTGATCAGTGTGCACCAAAGCAGCTTCTGGTGCACTGCTTTCAGTGGTGCCTGATGGTCATCATATCTACGGGATGAGCACACTCCTGGACTGAGCCAAAAGGCTGGAGTGGACACGTGGCTGTGCCTGGCATGGTCTGTCTGCAGCATCTTCCTCTTTGGCAATGGAGAGGAGAAGGGGAGAGAGGTTATGACTGGAAGGGGTGAAAACAAGCTGTTTACATAATCTATAGCAGATGTTTCATTTAAGTACTGACATTTGGGCACTGACAGATTCAGAAAAAGACCCTATATTGGATGCTTTGTACAGACCCCTTGAGTGACTTGCCCCTACCCCACCACACAATGGTGGTACACTCAGCAGTGTGGATGTCTATCCAGGCAGGCTCTGAGCTTGAATTTCTAAATGGGGAGACTCACCTGAAAATTAATTCCCAAGGTCAGGCCTTTGAAAATATCTAGTGAAGCAGGAAGGCAATTATGAAGTATTTCAAGTGTGGCAATGCATCTAAATTCATTTCCTGTGGGCAACAGGGGCCAGTTTCATCACAAGCGTCTCACTCAGGGATTGACTGTACTCTGCTGCTCTGGTTTAGGGGTGGTGATGATACCAGAAGCTTTCAAATTTTACATCAGAGGACTTATGGCCTGCATGTACATCAGAAGCATGGTTAATAAAGAGCTGTGATTTTTATAATCATAGGATAATTTAGGTGGAAAAGGACTGCAGTAGATCACCTAGTTCATTTATGAATGTGGTCAGCTCTGCAACAAATCAGTATGCATTTACAGCTGTATATGTCATGTTAAGTTTTTTTGTTTGTTTTGAACAATGTGATTCAGAGAAACAGAGAATGATTTGGGTTGGGAGAGACCTTAAAGATCATCTAGTTCCAACACCCCTGCCATGGGCAAGGACACCTCCCTCTAGACCAGGTTGTTCACAGCACCATCTAACCTGGCCTTGAATACTTCCAAAGCCACACCTTCCCCAGGCAGCTGATTCCAATATCTCACCATCCTCACAGTGAAAAGTTTCTTCCTAATGTCTAATCTAAATCTACCCTCTTCCAGTTTAAAATTGTTGCCCCTTCTATCACTACATGCCATTGTAAACCATGCCTCCCCAGCTATCCTGTTGACCCCCTTCAAGTACTGGAAGTCTACTATAAAGTCTTTCTGGAGTCTTCTCTTCTTCAGGCTGAGCAACTTGAACTCTCTCATCCTGCCTTCATAAAGAGAGGTGCTCCCAACCTCTGATCATCTTTGTGGCTCTCCTCTGGGCTCACTCCAACAGCTCCATGTCCATCTTGTGTTGGGAATTCCAGAACTGGACACAGTACTCCAGGTGGGGTCTCACAAGATTGGAATAGAGGGAGAGATTCGCCTCCCTTGACCTGCTGGCCACACTTCTTTTGATGCAGCCCAGGATACTGTTGGCTTTTTGTGCTGCAAGTGCACATTACCACCTCATGTTGACCTTCTCATCAACCAACACCCCCAAATGCTTCTCCTCAGGGCTGTTCTCAATTCATTCTCCATCCAGCCTGTATTTGTGCTTGAGAGTGTTCCAACCCACGTGCATGCAGATTTTGGAGACTATATACGTATCTTCTTAGTGAATGCTGAACTTTTCCCCTCCCTGTAGACTTCACTTGGCTAAATAATAAATATAGATGCAGATTAAGGAGTCTATATTTCTTATTATTTGTAAGAGTGTAATTTTAATGTACTGGGAAAACATTGCTGATATTCTATAAATTGGTTTGCTTGGCAAGCAAATTTCAGAATTTTTTGTATGCATTCCAGAAAGTAATTACTTTGTCATTCTTCATGTTGAAAGTGACTTCTAGTAGCAGACCTGACTCTGACATCTTCTGTTCCATTTGGCAAGCAGGGGAACTACCTGAAGTCACCTGGTTTGCATGGCACACCTAACCTGGCGACAGAAAATATGGTTACTTGAGCCTGGTTACTGATTGTCCAATTTAAAAAATGAAAATAAAGCAACACTAAGAAATGTCTGTTCAACCACCTCTGCCAAATATCTTTCTTAAACTAAAATTTAGGATTAGCAACTATATTCATACAATGTTTCTCCCAGTGGGCCTCTTGTATTTTAAAATAACTTCAGAAATAATAGAAATTTGAAGCATGCATGATTTGCATTTGACTTTTCGACCAACCTATCTATAATTTAAGGATGATATATCTGAATAGGAAGGATCTTGAGACATAGGAAGGTTGCCTGATAATGCAGAAATAGCCCACAAAGGGAGTTTTCTTTTCTCTCATTCATATTATGATTCTCTGAAGGACAGTATCATTTTTATATCTCCTCCCTCAAGCAGCATGAAGTCTGCATCCACAGAGCCTCAATATTTGCCATGGGAAAATAAGGCAACAAAGAGAAAAAAATGGTTTGAAAAATCTTAGAAAGTAGAGGGACAAAAACACAACCATGCTCAGCTGTTGTTACTGGTAAGCTATTTTTTAAATTAATTGCATCTGTGTGCTTCTGGAAAAACAATCACATGAGCTATTATATCAAAATTTAAATAAGGACAATTATTCAGAACACTCCAATGGGTTTTACTCATGCATTCATAAAAAGTAGGAATTAGTCAGCCCCAAGCTCTTAAGTATGCATTTAGCTGTCCAAACTATGAACTCAGTAGCCCTTGATACTCCATTCATGCCAAGCTATGTAGGCACACAAAGTGAAAGCAAGTCTGAGCTAAGGTGCTGGTCCCTGCGTTGCAAGGGCTGAAGTCCACTTCCACCCCACTCTTTCCGTGGGTGGCAGAAGGAGGTAACCTCTGGCAGAGGAACAGCAATGAACAGCTGGTGATGGTAACTTCTTAAACTGTTCCAGCTAGGTCTGCCAGATTTAATCTGATCGTACCTCTCTTTTGCTGTAATGGAAGAAAGCCCCAATGATCTGTAATTACTTAAAGCTACCTTCTCAAATGCACTCCCTAATTTGAGGTCCCTCACCTTTTGGTGATTTAGGAGATATGAGGGACATGACTTTCCGAAGAGTGCGGTACTTAACAGCTTGTGAAGTTTGAAGACAAGAGGAACTGACAACACACACCACAGTTTTAAATCTGGATATTTCAAAGGTCCAGAATTGGGACACATAAATGACTGGCCATTGCTAAAACCTGGACTCCACTCTGCCCAGACACCCTTGTAAAGGGTTTGTGCATCTTCCTTGCACAAACATGAGGTCTATAACCTTTGCAGGTTCTTTTCCATGGATCATCCCTTTAGAAACTTCAGGAATCTTTCTGCTCTTTGGTGTTTCAGTCTTAAGAAGAACCTTCAATTTTGGATCACTGGTGGTCCAGACTAATCTGACAAGCAAAACAGGTGAGATAGGTCAGTCTGGTGGACAGTAGAGATTATAAATTATTATTTCCTTGTAATCTGATAAGATTTTTCTTGATGAGGGGCAGAGGCCCCAGAGAGATGCTGGGAAGATATGTTCCTGCATTTAGCTCATGAGAACAAGATGTGATGAGCTCTGTGGCCAAAGGCAGAAAAAAAAGAGAGAACCTGTTACACTTACTATCTGTGTTATGGAAAATGCCTAAGGGTCCCAAGGAACATGGAACTCCCAAGCAATAGACAAAACAAAAATAGAAGAAATGTCCTAAAATTTCTAGTCTGTTTAGACAAGGCAGACAAATGAAAATAAGACAAAACACTTAGCTGATTCTCTTTTTGTATGTGGGAAACTGAGGCAGAGAAAGATTAAAAACTGACTCAATAGCACATGGGAAATCTATAACAAAGCCAGAGATCTCTGCCATGTCACAAACCCCAGATATTCCCTGGACTTCAGCAGCCTAATCACCAACCTCCCTTTTGCACTCAAGCCCTTCTCCTTCTGGCTTTTGCTCGTGGTTTTTCATCTGCTCCAAGACTTTCATGTTACTACAGAACTGGTCTCCTGATTTCTTTTTTTCTGTACCAAAGCTCATATATATATATAAAGCTACATACTGAACTTGATGCCACACCTTAGATCAAAGTGTGCCTCCTTTCAAAGGCAAATGGTCAAATTTCAGGCAGGTTGAGCTGACCTTTCTCCTTCTCTGGCATGACCCTCCTGATACTCATATCCAGTCAGGGAAAGGACAGTGATGGCTCGGAGAAAGGCCATGGTGACCTCTGCTAATACTAACAAGTTTCCCTCCCCGTGAACTCAGCAAGGATTCATTAGTGCAGGGAGGATCCAAAAATATATAAGATGAAGAAAATTAGGCAAATTAAAGATGCACTCAATTTTGCCTCCTCTAAAACGGATTCCCAGAGGAGCGCAGTCAGTTTAAGTAGTTAAAAAAGCTGCAGTGTCTAGAGGCAATCTGCTTAACTGTTCCTTTCCTCCTTGTACTTTTAGCACCCAGCTTCTTGTCTTTTTCCTGGTTGCCAGAAGGGTTTATGCAGTGATTCTCTTTTTTTTTTTTCCCTTGCAGTCCAGCATGACTCTTTGCACCTTTTCCTGAGACCTTTAGCCCCTGTTCCCTGGCTTGCCTCCATGAGCAGCTGGCCAGCCCTCGCCAACCAGCAGCAGCACAGCTGTAGCAAGCTGCTTTCTGGGTTACCCGAGCCTGGAAAAGCAGTCAGGGTCTCCAAAGCCTTTCATATCCCTCCAGTTGTTCTTTAATGCAGAAATCAGGAGTGTTCCACCATACTGATCAATTGGTGCTCTCCTTGAGCACTGTTCTTACGGGGTTTTCCTTGGAACCTCCCTGCAGCAGGCAGGCGAACCACCGAGAGCTGATAATCTTCTAATTAATAACACAGAGTTAGTGAATAACTCATGCTTTACAAATAAGTCAGCACATGGAGGTCTCAGGACCCCAGTGTATCCAAAGGAAGCCCGAGAGAAACTAATTGACATCTGTGGGGGCTACAAGGGCTGTTGGCTAGCCTTGCAGCTCTCCACAGCTGCTCATGCATACCCAGAGGAACCAAGGGGAGGCTGCAGGCAGCCAATTTTTAAACAAAACCAGAAACCTCCACAGCCTCGTCAATGGGTGAATATTTGCTCATGTGGACAAGCAGTGAGGGGTGTAAACGGGAGCACATGGTGTGATTTGGGTGTGCAGCCACCTAAGTATTACTTATTTTGCAACACTGAGGACAGCATTCCCCTCTTCAAGGCAAAATAAATGAATAAACACTCTTCTATCCGACAGTGAGTCCCGCCTCCTGCCCCAGAAGGATCAGCATTACTATGCCCTTAAACCTTTTCCTTCCCACAGCTTTTCCTCACTCAGCATTAAATGAGGACCCAGTGCAGCAGGGGGACCTGCAGATGTCAGCCCTGGGCCTCCATTTCCTTGGGGCTCATATCAGGACACCAAACTATTTCTGGAGGCCACATCCTTACTGAAAAGCAGCTGAGACCCTATGAGTGAACTCTGGGCAAACCCCTGGTAGAGTACTTCTTATTGCAGAAGCAGAGGGATAGTGCAACTGATTTAAAAAAAAAAGAAGATTGGCAGAGAAAAATAAGCCCCAAAGCCTCTACAGTTTGAGGAGAGGAAGGAAAATACTCCACTTTGCTGCTTTTGGTGCCAGCAGTCCCACCAGCATCATTATTCCCACTAGTGCAGTGACACCTCTGGTTCTGGAGGATGGCCTCACAACTTCACAGGTGTCCCAGGGCCATCTCTTCTAGGGGATCCTTGGAAGCCAACACCATCCCAGGCCCCTCTGCTCTGATGATGGTTGTTCCTCTAGGCCAGGCAAAGGCTATGCATAACCTACAGCCCTGAGCCCCTGCTTTGTCACAGCACAAGCAGCAGCATGGCAGCTTAAATCAGTCATTTCAAAAGTTGGCGATTTCACATAGCGAACATGAGAAACCTTTGAAATGGCAGTAAAACACATGGCAGAGTTTCAATTTTTTCCTTGTGTTTCTAACTCCAGTTAAGTCTAGTCTCCAAGCATTTCTAAATCCAATTCATCTACAGAAAGCCTGCACGCTTGCGGGTAATTAGCTTGGAAGATCTCTTTGTTGCCTCAGCCTGGCTCTGTGTAATACGCTCTGGTGAGTCGCAGAATTTAGTTCACTTAGAACAGGGTCACGTTGAGAAACAAGCTTGCAATCCTCAAATTGCTTCTGTCATTGGAAAAAATAAACCTCACTCTTTCAAATCCTATTTACAGAGGCACAACACATGCCCCTGTCAGCATAAGTGTCGTGACCCATCATGCATGGTAGATGCTCCCCAGGGCTGTGTCCTGTCCCATCCACAAGCAGTTCCTGGCATTAAGTGAAGCCAAGGATGAAGCACAAGAAGAATATAAGGGAAAACCACAAGGACAGGGTATACCAAGAGTAATGAAACTCTAGGGAAATTAGGAGTGGGATGTGTGTATCAGAGAGAAGTTTTGATGCCTAATTCTAGGGATGATTCTATTATATGAAGTTTGTTGGATCACTTATCACACTGGTTTTCCTCTGCAGAGCCTGGCTTTCTAACTACTTCCATTCTTTTTTTTTTTTTTTTTTTTTTCCTGTGCTGGATACACTGCTGCTTTGCAGTGAAGGGCTGCCAGCTCAGGCAAAGCTGAGGCCATGTCATCTGGATAAACATCCCTCCTGATGGCCAGTTTGCTGCTGTTGTTTCACTCAATAGAAAGTTGAGGATGTTTGTGAGGGGATGGCAGCCTAGCTGTGAGACCCCAGCCGAGAATCCAGGCTGCAACTCCACTCACACACAAACACACACATCCCAGATTCTTCCCAAGGGGCTTCCCTAGAGTGAGCGTACAGTGCAGAATTAGGACCCTTTTCATGCTGATGCTCACAGGGCAGAAAGCCTATAACCCCTTCTTTTCTAAAGAGAGGCAAGAAGAGAGAACAGGACTTCAAAGGAAAAGAGGGCAATTTGCTTCATGAACTACCTCACAGACTGACCCCCTTCCCCACTCTGAGTTATTTCCACCACACACCACTTAGAGCCTTGTTTGGCAAGGGGCTTAAAAAGCACATCCGACTGCTATCGTATAACTCTGTTGCACCACTCACTCACTTCTACCTAGAGCTACTGTTCCCGGGCTTCCCACCTCTCTGAGTCTCACCTACAATAATCCCTATCATAAGCACCTCTGCATAACCCCCCTCTGTACAACACGGGGGGAAGCTCTGCCTGCTGCCTGTGGTAGAATGTCTCCATTGTGGCCCCGTCCAGGCGCTGTATATAATCTTTCTCTGCCAATATATGTCTTCATGAGCTGCCCCCCTCCCCCTCCTGAAAATAAAACGACTATTCTTTTCTGTTTTAAGTAGATTTCGTGCAATAAAAAACATTTTATTGCTTCCAGTAATTGGTATTTAATTTGCAGGCCTTTACAACTTGCAAAGAACAGACTGCTTTAGCTGGAGAGCTGGTATGTGTGTACACTTTCCACTGGCACTCGCTTAGTTGACTGGTGTAAAATGATACAATTACAGTTTTGCAATCAGAAAAGCTGCAGATAAAAACCTGGAGAGATGTTTTAAGGTCCTGGGTCCAATTTGAAGCAGAAGGAAGGACAATATAATTTTAGGGGGCGCTGCCAGCCTCAGACATCAAAACTTGACTCCTGTTAAGTGTTTTCCATTTTACTGTCAAAATACCAAAGGCTGTTATTTAAACCGGGAGACTCTTAAAGCTGATTTTCTTTCTCTCCCCTTCTCCCCCACCTCTTTTTTCCCTTTTAACTACCCCGATAAACGCGAGGTGAGGTAACCTGTGAAATATTAGCCCCCTTCGCTCACCACCCCACTGTGCAGGGGCATTGAAGCTTACCTCAGCCCTAAATGCCTCTTTTGGGTGAAATCTCGTTCTGACTGATCCCATTCCTTCCCATGGCTGCTGGGTAGGGGCGGTAAGGGAGTGGGGGTGGTCTGCCCGTCTAGGGACACGGCTGCGGGAGGTCGAGACGGGGCAGGGGACCCGTCTCGACCCTTCCTCAGGGGACATGCCGCGGTGGCACCCGCAGATTTCCCCTCCGGGGTCGTCAGGGCAGAGATTAGCAGCAGGAACGGGACTCGCCCACCCGCGGCCTGCACGAGTGGGAACAGAGGACAAGGAGGGGGGCCTCCCCGCTTCCCTCTGGGGCAGAGCTGCCAATCTGCCATCAACACGCTTCAGCCCCCTGCCCCGCGACAGGCCGGGCCGTCCGCGGATGCAGCCCTGGATAGGGTAGCATCCCTCTCCGTCTGCCGGGAGGCAGCGGGGGGCCGGCGGAGCCCCTGGCCGGGCCGGGGGCGGGACGCGGGCATCCCGCCGCTGCCTCCGAACCCCGCCAGATCGCGGAGGAAGGAGGATGTCAGGGCTTGTGTGCGTGCGTGCCTGTCCACACATGTCTGTGTGCGCAGATTCTCCTGTGTGTGCGTGTGTCCACGAGTGTGTACGCTCCCCGGGTCTGCGGGGACTTGAGGACCCACCACCGGACGAGAGAGAGGAGAAACACCTCAGGAAGCCCTTTGGAAAACACGCGTGTCTTTTTTCAAGTTGCTTTAACCGAGAAGCCGCGGCGGAGAGTGGGTCAGCGGGGTCCCCCCGGTACAGCCACGACACCCACGGGGGGCTCCGGGAGCCACCGAGAGCCGCGGCTCTTCCTCTTGTACCTTATTACTATGTAAAAATATAGGTAAAGCCACAGGCTTCTGCTTGTAATAAACTGGCAAATGAATTATTCCTTCCCTTGAGTATGAAACCATTATCTGATTTACGTTTACTCTAATGTTTCAACAGTTTCATTCTGGCACGGGAAAGGGAGAGGGGGAAGAGGTAGTTGTGCCCCTGACAAAACAAACAAACAAACAACCCCTCTACTGTCTTCTGTAGGAAAGAAGTTAATATAGTCAATTATTTTCCGAAGAAAAGATCATAACATCTGGAAATTGATATCAAATGGTGTACAATCCCTGAGAGACGATAAACTTCCACTGTATAATATTTCCACTAGAAATCTTAATAATCCCATAAATCTTCCCTGTGAATTGGGAAAATGTAACAGTTCATTGAA
The DNA here is from genome assembly GCF_036169615.1 of Heliangelus exortis. NCBI lineage: Eukaryota > Metazoa > Chordata > Aves > Apodiformes > Trochilidae > Heliangelus > Heliangelus exortis. Next base: position 67,061,791 of record NC_092422.1, read on the forward strand.
ATACTCATTGGGAAATAATTGAAAAAATGTAATAGTTCACTGAAATATTCGTGGGTTTTTTTCTTTCTTTGGTGCTGTTGCTAACTCTGTGCATGTGTGTAAATATTCCTACTTCGTTTTAAAGACGTACACGGAATATTCCCTGGAGCGCTGCATACCATAAAAGAAAAATATGCCCTTTTGACTTATTAATCATTATTACAGAGTTCAAAATTGCATCGTCCCTTGCACATTACTGAAGGAAGCAAACAATCCTCTCTGTATATTTTGTCTTTCTAAGATCAGTACAAACTTCACAGCTCGGAACTTTTCTCCTCTCTTTTCCTGCGGTTTTTCTGATAGACTCTTCCAATTCTGCTCGAGTTATCCAGAGCGACTGAAATTAAGGGGGCTACTCGCCCATTATGCTTGCCCACTAAATTGTAATTAGTTACACACAAAAGCAATGCCTTATTGTAATTCACCACTTGTATGTTCTACAGAAGTAAAAGTAGGTGATGTTTTGAACGTATCTAGGCTCCCTGCAATGAATATATGAGAGATTAATATTACTGGCAAAATGTAGCTTTTTATAAAAAACAGTCATGAAAAAGACATCGTGAGTGTGTGTGAGCGTGTATTTTCGCATGTGCCTCCGTGTAAGAGAGAGAAGAGCATTTGTGTACTTTTGTATTGAATTAATGTGTCCCTTTGGTTACGTCGCTGGAAGTCGAAATAAAGACAATTAAGCTCTTAGCATTTCTGTCACACTCCATTAATTACTGTAGCCACTCCTGTCCCGACCGCTTCGTAACTTATTTATCAGGTACTATACCCGTCCAGCAGCCTCAGCCGGAGAAGTAGGCTATTTTTAGTTTAAACTATAGCCCCTTTCCAACGTTCTTTGTTTTACTTTTCATCCGAGATTGGTTTTCTCTCCTTTAAAAATGTTTTTCTAAAAATAAAACTCAATATAAACGTTTTAAGATTAGATTTGCTGGGAAACAGTTTAATTTTCACCATATGTTGCCACAGCGGCTTGTAGATTACAAATAATAATAATAAAAAAAAAATCTTTCCACTGAAGCTACCAAGAAAAAACAAAACAAAACAAACCCAAAACAAAACATCTAATATAAAAAATGTATTCTTCCAATGCGTCTTCCTCCTGTGGGACCTTTTATGGTCCCCAAATAAATCTTTAAGGTTGCAGTGAGGAAAAAAATAAAGAAAGTGCTCTGATGACGGAAAAGCAAGTCCTGCCATGATAATGTCCTTTATTAATATTATAGATGTGTAGTGTGCTGGATGGATCAATCATATCCATTCACAATCAGGATTAGGAGAGCCTATTTTAATGAAAATCTATTAGTCTCTCATTTGAGACACGGATGTTGCTTAAATCAATAAACAGCATAAAAGAGAATACGACACAGGTTTCTAAATTAAAAAAAAATCCCATCTATGAAATGTGTTAAGACGTCTGTAAAATCCTGAAACCCTCAATCGATACTTATAAATATTTAATGTTGGGGTTTTTTGTTGTTGTTGTTTCCTTTTTTTTTTTTTTTTTTTTTTTTTTTTTTTTTTTAACACAAATTGAAAACCATTAACACTGCATCCACTCTTATTATTAAAACAAATTGTCCTTGGAATTATGTGCTGAGGAAATGGAGCCAGATTGAAAGGGCATCCTCTGAAATATGTTTACTCGCTTTCATGTAAACCAATAAAAATCCGCAGGAGTCTGTAGCATGAGCAAAAAGGTTTGATGTACAATGTCCATGATTACCGTCTCTGAATTAATCACGAGAGAGAAGGAGGGAGAGAGGGGTGGATGGAAATCGAGAGAGAGGACTCAGTTACCTACTCAACCAAATCTCGTTCTTCTGGTCAGAGCTTATTAAAGCATGGGTTAAAACGATTATTTTTTTCTGTTTGCTTACTTGCCCCATTTCGACCAAAATAATCTGAAGCAGGGGGAGGGAGGAGGAAATCAGTTTCACCCTACGTCATACCATGAGTCAATGTACAAATGTAAATTCCTTTTACAAATATGAAACCAAATACTTTGCCTTGGACATGCTTAAAGCTAATGAAACGCTCAGACCGTTCATAATTATTCCTGTCGCTCCACTGGTAGAATAAACCCCGCGGTAGTCAAGAGGTCCCTTTGAAAGTGGAATAAAAACCAGCATATAAATTGTCACACGCTCCTCTGCAGTACCTGGTCCGGGGGTGTTGCCTGGCAGGGAGAGATTCCCTGCTACCACATCTCCCCTCGCACTCCCTGCTCCGCTCATTCCCGGCCTCCGCCTCCGGCTTTGGAGCACCCGGAGCCGGACACAGACTCCCGGCTGCCTGCCCCCCGGTCCCATGCAGCCTGTGGCCCGGGGATCCGGGAGCTGCGGGGAGCGGCAGCCGGGGCCGGGAGTGGGGCGAGGGAGGGGGGAGTGGGCTGCTCGGGGGTGGGCTCGGCTCTGCGGAGGGGATTTATCCCCCAGGACGGGCGATGGGGCAAGTGAGGAGAGGGGGGTGAAATGAGCGGGACCTCCCTTTTGCCCATCTGGGACAACAAGTAAGTCGGAGGGCTGCTGCCCAGTGCCTCGGGGCGGTAAGGAGGGACAAGAAGGAGGATTTGGGGGCACAGCGCCCCGCAGGCGACGCTGGCGGCCGTGCTGTCAGGGGAGACCCCAAAATGCCACTCATGCCAGGTCCTGCAAGGGGCTGGAGGAAGGGGGATTAAGATAAAGTGAAGTGTCTTGCACCGCGGCAAAGAGGAACCCGGGGTGCGAAGCTGAGCAGGGGGGTCAGGAAGCAGATCTGAGGGGCAGTGGTGACTTCTTCGTTTTGCGACAGGGTCCCAGGAGCTCCGTGCCTGCAAGGGAATGGGGTTTGGACCACAGCTCCTTCCCTCCCTCTCCTATTTTCCCTCCCTCCTTCCCTCCTCCCCAGCCTATTATCAGGAGCAGCAAGAAGCGCGATTCCTCTCTGAACCCGCCGTCAAAGTTTGTAGCGGAGTCAAAAGTGCCCCCCCACCTTTGCCCACACCCGCACCACCTTGCTCAAGGTACCCGCATGGCCTCGGGGGGAGCCGGGGGCCCTCCCCACCTCCCCCCGCTCTCCGCCGCCCCGTTGGGACGGGAAGAGCTCGTCATCCCCCGGCAGGCTCGTCTCCGCCCGGAACGCGCAGTCAGGCCCTGCGCGCCCGCGGAGCTTCCCGCGCCCTCTCTCCGGGACTCCGAGCAGTGGAGCAGCAGCCTCATCCCCGGGGAGGATTGCGAATTTCACGGCTTCTTTCTTTCTTTTTTCTTTTTTTTTTTTCTTCCTTTTTGTTTTTTTCTATTATTTTCCCCTTCCCCCACACTTTTTTTTTTTTTTTTTTTTTTTTTCCTTTCTTTCCGGTGTTTTGTTTCTCTTTTCGATTTCGGAGCGAGTCTGAGGCAAGTTCCTCTCGTCTGCAGGGCTCCTCCCCGCTGCCGTCGAAGGCGGCCAGTGGTGGTGAGCCGCGGATTGCCGCGGGATTTGCGCACCCGGTGGCTGCCCCCGGCCGAGCCGCGAGTGCAGGAGGCGGAGGAGAAACTGGCTTTTCTACCGGGCGCCCCCGCGCTGCCAGGAAGAGGAGAGGGAGGGGGAGATTAGGATGAAGGCGGGGGAGAAAGGGGCTCTTTACCCTCTGTTTTAGGGGGATTGGATTTGGCCCTGTCCTCGGGAGCAGAAGTCCCGGTGGTGGCAGAAGGGCCCAGGGAGGATTCTCTGGGAGAAGCGCGGGCCCGCAGCATCGTGGGCTGAAGTCGTGCGGTGGTCGCAGGGGGGAGCCGCGGGGAGGGGAGAGGACTGGGCCCCGGGTAGTTGGGTGGGTGAGAGAAATCCGGAGGAGAGGATGCAATCTCCATCATGCTGAGGCAGCCGAGGAGCTCCGTGCCACAGCAAGGCTGGGGAAGCGGAGGCGAAGAAAGGAGTTCGTAAATATTTATCCTTGTTTGCTGCGAGGGAGGCCGGGCATGGCGGGGGATCGATGATGGGAGGACCGAGGGCTGGGGAAAGTTTCCCCGGTGGCAGCTCAATCCTACGGAGCCTTTCCCCGGCAGCAACGAGTGCCCGTGTCTCCGCGTGTGCGGGGTTCCGTGACATCCTCGCACCGCGTCACCAGCAGCCCTTACACAGGCGGAGTGCGTGAGAGAGGCACAAGCAGCCCGTCGCGCCGGGATCTTTTCTTAGCCATACGTTACTTCCACGTCTATCGTTTGCCTCTATTATTTATGTGGTGCCGTGTGATATACATTAGAGCCTCGGATTTGATTGGCGTTTGCGATGACAAGACCTGTTTGTTAAGTTGTAAGGCGTCCTCGGCTCCCTCGCTTGTTAAATGAACTCTGGAGGAAGGATGCCACCGAGACACCACAATATAATAAATGTCAGGGATATGCGCAGTGCCGAGATCAAATGATCAATCCTTGTCCCCTAGATAATAATTTTAAATTCGCACAGGGGGAGATTGATTTTTTTTTTTTTAAGCCCTTTATTAATTGCTTCCTCGATTATTATTTTCCCCCTCCTCCTGTGGAGGTGTTAACTCTGGTGCTGGGGGCACCATTGGATTAATTAAAAGTATTTTTAGTGTTTTAATGTTCTGCTAATTTTTAGAGCAGTCCCACGCTCCCCCGGAAAAGAAACAATGGCCCCTTGCTCCAGCAAGGAGCTTCCTTTGGTTGCGATTCAGAGCAGAGGGTGGCGTGATGATAGGCTCTGATAATCTCAAACTAGAGGCGAGGGAATGAGAAGGACGTAAAAAGCCAAACCAGCAGAAGACAAAATTCCACCAAATGCCAAATAACCCTTCGCGTTAAAACCCGAGGAGAGGGGATAGAAATAAATAGCCTGGAAGTCACCTCCGCTTGCGGATCAAACGATGCGGAGAGGCGCTAGAAATGCCGGCGCTGTTATCTGGAGATAAATTTCAGGCAGCTATGCAAGAGCACAAAGTAATAATCATTCCGGGAATACAATAAAAATAACAGCAGCCTAACGAGAGCAAGGTGGGAAAATTATTGCCGGTCCTATCTTAAACCCAGCATGATACGTTTCGTTTTGGTTTTTTTTAGGAGAAGAAAAAAAAAAAAAAAGAAAAAAAAAAAAAAAAAAAAAAAAGAGAACAGACTACTTCATGCTCTGTTTGTCGTTTACAAACTCTGGTGTTAACAAATTACCCCTCTGCTGCACGCAGCAGGGTAGCTCTACATCCAAAGACACATTTTAGATTTTAATTTTCCCAATAGTATCTTCAGACGACATAATAACAGTAAACAAGAAAACAGCCCCTGCAATATTTACACGCACCTGGAGATCCCCCCTACCTATGAATAAACCTCCTCAGCCAAGCAGCTCCCTCCAAATCCTCCAAACACACCGACACGGATCTCCAAGACACCTCACAACTTGTTTAACTGCAGCACACGTCCCCCCTCCGCGCACCCACCCGCCCGCCAGAACAGGCAACACTTTCAAAACAGCATTTTTAGTTCGCTGATTATTTTCACCATTTAATTAAGCGAAATTAACTAAATAGCAAAGCAGGCAGAATTTCCTATGATTACAACAAATGCACAGCTACGGGTTTTTATTCTTTACCTTTCTTTTTATTGAACACTCATTTTCTTTTCCTCTTGACAGCGATACATATAATTGCAGGAGCACAATTATTTGATTAGCTGTGGGTCCGGTTTTAGTCACAGTGTTGCCACGCACAGGATGTCCTTACAATCAATTAATTCTTCCTCGACTTTCATTTCTGCAACCCATTTGCAAAATGCAGATACCTATTTTCATGTTTTCCTCTCCCCCCGCCCCCCTCCCTTTTATTCCTCTCTCTCCCTCTCACGCTCTCCCCTTCTTTTTCGCTTTTGCCTCTTTGCCTCCCTAAATCAAGGTGCAAAGATGCCAAAGAGTGATGAAATGAAAAGAAAGCCAATTGCTGGACTGAGGTGGGGGAGATAGCTGCTAGGAGTCCGCCTGCGACTATGGAGCAGTCAGTAATTGCTGGAGACAGGGAGAGCTGGGGGTTGGGCTGAGGTAGCCATGTATAAATAGTGTGATCTCAAATTGAAAGGCATAAATAACAGCAGGAGTGATCTAACCCTATACAGCCCATCTTCTACGTGCAAAAACAGGGTGCGGAGGACGGCCACATCTCCGACTGAAAACAAGTGGATCTCTGTGGATAAGATCACCGGGGCAGCCATGGAAGAACTTACGGCTTTTGTATCCAAATCTTTTGACCAGAAAAGCAAAGAGAGCAGCAGCGGCAGTGGCAGCAGCAACAAGAAGGAGACGATCACGTACAGGGAAGTTTTGGAGAGTGGGTTGGCTCGCTCGAGGGAGCTTGGAAACTCTGACTCTAACCTGCAGGACATGACAGAGAGCAGCAACCATTGCCCGGTGCATCTTTTCAAAGACCACGTAGAAAGCGACAAGGACAAACTGAAGGAGTTCAGCACGGGCAGGACGGCGGAAGGTAAGAGTAGGGCTGGGCGCCCTCCCCCCGGAGCCCCTCGCCAGCAGCCCCGGCCCCCTCCTCGGCCGCCCCCGGCTCTTCGCAGCGGGGTCGAGCCGGACACCGCTGCCGCAGCCCCGGCGGTGCGAGCGGGCTCGCCTCCCGCATCCTGCCTCCCTCCTCCGGTCGCCTCCCTCCCTCCCGCAGCGGCGGGAACCCACGTTTAGAAAGACATACGCCTGCATGCATAACCTGAATGTAGCCTTGAAAAATAAGTCTCAACTTCGGTCCTCCCACACCCCCCCACACAACCGCCAGCCTCCGTTTACATCCGAAATCGATCCGGTGCGTTAGGCGTTCACTCGCCCGGGGGAAGGGGGCAGCGCAGGACGTCAGACATTTTTGTCTATCTGTGTGTTTTTGTACGAGGAAACCTTGTCCGGGGAGTTTTAATGCCTGGGAAGACCTGTTCTTCCTGCTTCCGGGCCGTCAGGATGCTGCTGCTTCTTCTGGGAGAAATCTGGATGTGGAGAGGGCTCTCCCTGCACATTTTGCCTCGTATCGGTCAGACTGTCCTAGTCACAGGCTCCGGCCGGCGCGGAGAAGGTGGAGTAGAGGAGCCTGGCTATAGGGAGAGCTGCCCGGGCCCGGGTGAGACGGAGCAATCTGCAGAGGGAGGCAGTGACCGGCCCTTCCTCTCGATCCCTCGGTCCCCTGCATGTCCTTCTCACCTGGGCCAGGGCAGCATCGCATCCCCTCGGGGTGTGGGGATCTCTGGCAGAGGGGTAAAAACCTAAAATTTAAAATATTTTTTTTAAACAGAGCAAACTAAAAATGTCGCACAGGCTCGCAGGGGAAAGAGAGAATAAAAAGGGCGGGGGGATTAGAAAGTTGAGAAAGTGTCTCTAGGCAAGTTAGACAGGTGGACCTGCCTGGGGAGCTACTGACTAGCTTGGGGTAATAAAAAACGGTTAATAGGTTGGGGAACAACAACCAGCCTTTCAGCTGTTTCCTAACATTTGATCTTGTTTAATATAACATTGGGCGAAAGGCAATTTAATTTACAGCCCAAACGCTTATTTAATATCCTCCTCTCTTCCACCCTCTCCGCAAACAGAAGGACGGGGTATAATCACATATTCGGGTACCCGTATTTCTGCACAAGCCAGTCCCTCTCAGCATTGCTGATTTTCCTTCTCTGGTAGAGAGATGGCAAACCGAAAGGATACAGTTTAGAGGAATCATAGATGATTTTAAAAAATGAAAGCAAGGCGTGCTTCAGGAAAAAAAATCTTGAAAAACATAGTGCGAACGAACCCAACAAACAAACAAACAAGGAAAAAAAAAAAGAAACAAAGAAAGAAAAATCCACAACAAAACACAACTTAATAACAAATATCTCTACTACTCCCCCTTCTCCCAGTGTATCGAAATTCTGGTTTGTATGTTTAGCTAATCTAATCTATGGAGACGGGCTGGGGGTGGGGATGGAAGGGAGGAGTTGGAAAGAGCTGAGATGCTTCTGACAGTTTAAACTCATGCCAGGTTTCAGTCTAATTTCAACTGATTCCGGTGTGTGATTTCAGTCCCACCGATGTGCTAGTTAATATTTTATACCTATCACAGACACGCTGTCGTCTCGGATCTCCTAAAGAGCTTTTGAACGCCCCTCATTTTCCCTAGGCATTTACTGCGTTAGCACCCTAGTAATTTTCTAAGGGTTTCCCTTATAGCAGAAATGAGAAAAAAACGCCATTAAAATCAACCAGTAAACACCCCCTTCGGAGGCCAGACCCTTTCCAAAGTTTTATGCATCGGATACCTAGCCCGGAATTGATGACTGGGAGCCCGGATAAGCTATTAAGGCCAGGGACATTTCATTTTGGAAATGAAAACGATCATTTCGTCTCGGTTCTTCGTCTTGCTTAAGCACAGATACAGTTCCGGACGTTTCATTACGTTCAATTAACTCACAATTTCCAGTTAGTAATTTGCATTTTGGGATGCCCTTAAGTACGTAGGATAATGTATATATATATAATGTGCGAAAAAATTTTGTGTCTATGCATATGTATGTATGTATGTATACAGTACGTGTGCATTTGTTGAGGAAAACCGGATATATATAATTCGGAACCATCTGCAGATGTAGCTCGCCCCCAGCCCCGCACGACCCAGGATGTGAAGCAGGACAAAGGAGGCAGCCAGGGTCGGCTCGCTCCAGGACTCCACCGGTGCCGGGGAACTCCGGGCAACCGGTTCAGTCTCTAGAGGTGTCCCAGCCTCCAGCATCTCTCTTTTCGTTAGCTAGATTGAAAAGAGGGTCGATGCTTTAAGCCGCCTGACATTATGGAGGAGAAGAAAAAAAAAAAAAAAAAAAAGGAAAATAAAAGGCAACAGTTTTTCTCCACTGCTTCTCTCTGCTCGGGACAAACGTGAACAGCGGTAGCCTTCGGTCGCAAGCTTGTTCTGAGCGCTCCTGGGCTCTATGAGTGCTGGGGGGGGGGGGGAGTCTGCTGTTTGGAGGGTCTGGGGGACACTTACAGTCCTTAAGTCCGTTCACGCATATTGGGTAGTGCAGGCCCGCCGGCCCAGGAGTTTTCACCCTCTGGCTGGTCTTTTGGGCGAATGAAGGGTGAGAAGAGGGAAAAGAACGGATAGTGTCAGTCTCAGGCCCATGGCAAGTTTGTTTTTTACGAAGCAAATATTTTCACTGTGGTTTCACCACGATAGCGGTGAGGAGCTTCTCCCTTAACCTTCTTTACTTTGGGAGAAAAAGGCTACGGAGAAGCCCCCTTCCCCCTCCTCTTCCCACGATCTGGAGTTATCAGGGAGCTGGTGGTTTTCCTACAAACCCCTTCCCCGAACTGCCTGTGCCAATGGGCTTCACGGCTTCCCCCTCACCCTGTAAAGAAAGAAAATAAAACTAGATGTATGCGTATCATTTTCCTGATGATCACCCAGGCAAGGCAGTGAGACTCCTTCCCTCCCTCCCGCCGGCAGACGAGGTGCCTACTGACCGGTCCCGAGCTGGCAGCGGGCTCGGCCAGACCCGGTGGCCCCCGGCCCCACTCGCACCTCTGGCCCGCCGGGGCCGTTCCGGGAACATTCCTCCCACCCTTTGATTGCCCGCACAAGTTGCTCTGAGTTTGGGGACGAAGAGAGGGGAGGGGGGAGGCCCCCCTTGTGATGCGGAGAGAAACTTCGGAGAGGTGCTAGAGGCTCACTGTCATTTTCCCCTTCCCCCTTCCGGCAGGGATCTACGAGTGCAAAGAGAAGAGGGAAGATGTGAAGTCAGAAGATGAAGATGGACAGACCAAGCTCAAACAAAGAAGAAGCAGAACCAATTTCACACTAGAGCAGCTGAATGAGCTGGAAAGACTTTTTGATGAGACTCACTATCCGGATGCCTTCATGAGGGAGGAACTAAGCCAGAGGCTGGGACTGTCTGAAGCTAGGGTTCAGGTAAGAGAAAGGCTCTGTTCCTGGAAACGTCCTCACCTCACTTTCTAACTGCCAGAGGATCCTAGCACAGTGCCCCGTTTCATCCAAAGCGGGGAGGTGACGGCAGAGACGACACGTGTGATGGGGAAGCTGTTTGCAACTCCGCTGTACCTGTCCTGCCAGAAAATTCTGCTTTGGGAGTATCTGCCTATGCCTTGCATTTCCTAGGAAGGCTGTTTCATATTTTTAAAATTAGTATTATTTCTATTTTTTGACAGCGGGAGGGTGGGGGAGGAAGGGGTAGTGGGGTGTCGATAGTGTTGACAGGTCTCTAATAACTTATCATCTTTTTATTTGTGGTGGGGTTTTTTTTTTGGTTTTTTTTGGTTTTTTTAATTATTGCATTTTTCCTTGCAAACGTGCCATTAGCTCTCCTTTAATCCTCATTTTCTTCTCCTTCGTTCTTTTATGGGGCCGTTACGGATTAAAAAAAAAAAAAAAAAAAAAAAAAAAAAAGCAGCCCAGAAAACAATTGGCATGAATAAGAGTAGACGGTTCGGGTGCTGAGGGACAGGATTAGCCAGTGCCGGGGGAAAGGTGCCCGCTCTGATTCGCGCAGCAAGCATATGAATGCATGGCACCCCATCTGGTGGAGTCTCCTCCAGTCCCTCCCATCCCGCTTCAGATACAGCTAAAGACCAATTAGCCTTCAAAACCTTGAAAATGGGTCCGGGTTGCTGCAGTTCTGGGGCCATCAGAGCCGTCTGTTTGGGTGGTTTCAAATCGATTATTTTAAAATTTGATTTTCGGTTTGATGCAGGGAAAAAACATCACAACCCCCTCCCTTGAGCCAACTAGGGAATGCCTCTCCAAAAGAGATGTCGTGCATAAAAAAAAAAAAAAAATATCACCCCTTCCCACTCCCCCACCCCCTACTCCTCCCCGATATAATTAAGATCAACCTGTGGCTTTCTGAGCACGCCTAGAGCAGGAGAAACCTGAAGGAACTCCCTTCTTGGGTTATAATTCTGTGCTTGGCCTAACAGACCCAAATCAAACAAAAACTCAAGAATAAAAAGTCACCAAGCCACCGCCTTCACTGAATAGAACTTCTTTACACCCTGGAGATAAGAGATGCGCATGCATAATGTATATCCGTCTATACATGCGTGCAGCTGTATACACACATATGCGGGTGTGGCTATGTGGGCATAGGTGGACATCTCCGTGCCTATCCCCATCCCAGAGCACAGCGGGAAGGCAAGAAATATAACCCCGAGAATGGAGCCAGGGGTGGGCTTGTCCCCCTCCTGAGCTTGTCCGTCCCCCCACTTCCTCCATGCCCCAGGCGGGGGGCAGACGGGCTGGGACTCCGCTCCTCCCGCACACTCTCAGCCAACCTTTGCCTGGGTGAGCCACTACCTCTTTTTAAAAAACCTGCCTCCTGGAGGCATTTGCCGAAATAAATAGAGTAACACAGAGTAGCTAGGTTGTTTTTATTCCCCCTTCCCACCTTTTTATTTTATTTTGTTTTTTTTCTGTTAAGGCTCTCCCCCCAGCTTGTAACTCTCTCAGTATAAGTCAAGCTGGGCGAGGGATGGTGTCGGGCTCATGCCTTAGGAAGGGAGGTTTGCAGGGGATATATTGCAGGGGTTCAGAGTGCTGCTGGCCTACTTTCTCCTGGAAGATTGATCTAACCACACCATATAAATTAATGAAAAGATTAAACTTTTGCTGAAGGGGACATCAACTCTTATGTCATCTTCCCAGATCTTCTTACTTGGGCTCTGTAATATCTTTCCACAGCCTTGATGTACTGTTTCTATAAAAATAAATTACTTGTAATTGAATTCTGCACTCTTTCTTTCAAGTACTTTATTACTGAGCAGCACCTTAACAGGATGTTCATAGTCACAGGAAAATTGGTGCTTCAAGTGCTTACAGATCTTAAAAAAGAAAAAAAAAAAAAAAAAAGAAAGAAAAAAAAAAAGAGAAAAGTGATACTGATCCAAGCAGAGATTATGAGACAGATTTAAAAAAATAAAAAATTTAATCATTTTACAGAGGGGGTTTGCATGGATGAAAAGAAAACTAGAAATGAAAGAAATATCAAGGATATATCATGGATAATTAATTAGGAAATAATCAGAGACCTTGATACACACCAAGAAATAGAAGCAGAAAAAAAGAACAGGGAAAACGGAAAGTTGGGTTTTTTTCCCAGTATTTTCAGAATTGTTCCTCTCTGAACCGCTTGTCCCTTGCTGTTAAAGGATATAGTTTCAATTTAGTGTGGAAATTTGCTGTAAATAAATTGAAGCTCCTATGGTAGCTAGTCCTTATTAACCTTTTATTTTTAGTGTTGTACTGGAAACTCATATCACCCAGCTGTCAGGGTTATAATTGAAAGTTATGAGACCATAGTGAGGAGCAGGCAGTAATTCAATTACAACAAATATCTTTGGGTTTATGGTGCAGGGCTAAATTAAATGTCATTATTCACTGTCTCTAATGGAAATCAAAAGGAAATCAGATTAGAGCATTTGTGAAAGAAATCACTGAGTGATCCTTAATGAAGAAATAACTGTCTAAAACAGTGTACTGTGCTTTACTTAGCATATTCATGACTAATTGGAATTGATCGTGAATCACACCAAGCCTGATTTATTATCGCTTAACGTAGTGGCTAATTCATCACTTTTATTCCTCATAACCTTATTTTTTCATAGCTAAAGGGAAAGGGCACTTCGTTTTCCAGATTTAAATATAATTTCCGTTTGAAAGATGTTCTGATTTGCAAGAGAAGTTGTTTAAACGCTGCTTAAATTCCTCTTGACAATTTATACTCCTTTGGGGGGGGGGGAAGGCAGAAGAAGGAGGAGGGCGTGGAGAGCACATATAGGGAGATTTCCTGCTAGGATTTACAGCCAAAAAAAAAAAAAAAAAAAAAAAAAAAAAAGAAAAAAGTATTATTGTCGCTCCAGCACGATAATATTTTGCACGCATATATATATATATAATATAGATCTCTAACGGCTCGGTTAAAAGGAAAAGCGTTGCATGTTAATATTTGCCTATTGCTCGTAGGGAACACCAGGCTTGTGCCATGTTGGGCATTTCGGGGCAGGGAGGGAGCAGCGGTGCCCGGCCAGCGGGGGAAGGGCTGCGCTAGCAACCAGCCGGCCGGGAGCAGGGAGTGAGTGGGAGCGATCGGTCGGTCGGTTGGTCTGTCTGTCTGTCTGTCAGTCCGTCTATCGGTCGGTCAGTCCGCAGCCGCAGTGCCCCACAGCCGCCCGCCTGCTGCGCGCTCCTTCCCGGTCAGCCCGGGAAGGAAAAATTGTGCTCCAAAGCAGAGGAGGCCAATTCCTACTTAAGAAAATCACTGAGGTACCCAAGGTAATTAATGCCTTTGGAAGCCTTTCTTTGCACTAATTACTCCGTTTTAAATGACCATCATTAAGGCAATTGAAGAAAGCTTGAAGGGAAAATTTGATGTAGGAAGTGCAGTTAGTATTAATTAACCGTATGATCTCTTGGCAAGTGCAAGAGCATCAAAGGTTGTAGGTGTTTACTTAGCTACAAGATTTTTATCAGAGGTGAAAATCAATGCTTGTCCAAGTTCGGTAGGTTTTGGTGTCTGCAAAACATTTTGGTCCGTGCCTCTTGATGATGCTTGAGCTAAGCCAAGCACCTGGGAAGGGGAGAAGAAGTAATGAAGGTCTGAAATGCTCCTGTAGAAGAGGGAGGGCAGGCGCAGTGCCAAGTCCAAGTTCGCGAGTTGGAATTAGGGCAGGATTATTGGATTGCAGGCATTTCTTGGGTAGGGGCAAGAGCACTTCTTTACATCCTAGCCTGAAATATGTTGCTCTTGTCTGTTCAGAAGTCTACAGAACCGGGTGTTGTTTCTTTTAACCATGGGCGATAAGGGAAATAATTCAGACGCTTTTGCAAGTTCGGTATCTCGTATCTTCTCTGAGGTTTTCATGGTTTCCAAGCCCAGCTCAGGAGAGGCCAGACGGCCGGTGGTTTAGGGGCCTGGGGTCTGACCTGGCCCACGCTGACTTTTCTCGGGATGTTGAGTTGTGACTTGGAAAAGTAGAGAGGGTCTCACCCGACCTGCCTGCGGGCTTATTTTAAGTGCTTGTGGTAGCGGCCTCTAGCTCCAGACGGCTGGCACAAGGACCGTGCCTGCCTGCCCGCCCGGGGGTACACGGCGGCCTTGGAGACTCGGGACCAAGTGGTCGGCTCCCGGTGTCCCCAGTTGCGAGGACGTCTTATGATCTCCTAGAGCAGCTCTTGTTAGGAAACCACAGGACATCACCCACGCTCACCCCCGCACAGTCAGCGGGGGTGGCCATAGAGGGGCTCATTCCACCTGGGGCTGAGCTCTCTCCTCCTCGCTGTTCCCGAGGAGAGACCTCAGCAAAGTTGTTAGACTCGTAGGGTCGTTTTGGCTCCACAAGACTTCTAAGAGAATCAAGTCTAATTTGTGATAACCCCCTCGTCTCTCTTATCCATCCCTAGACCCTGGGACAACCTTCTCTTAGTAACTGCCTAGTCTACCTCCATTTTTGTAGTGGCTTTTTTTGTTGTTGTTGTTTTGTTTGCCTTTTCTTTTCACAGGTGTGGTTCCAGAACAGGAGAGCGAAGTGCCGAAAGCAGGAAAACCAGATGCACAAAGGTGGGTAAGAGGTACAGGCCAGGCGGGGATGAGGTGGGGGCAAGGAGGGTGACGGCCTCAGAGATCCCGAGCCACCTTCGCCTCTCACCCGGCCCTGTTTCTCCCCGCAGGTGTGATCCTGGGAACCGCCAGCCATTTAGACGCCTGCAGAGTGGCCCCCTATGTGAATATGGGAGCCTTGAGGATGCCTTTCCAACAGGTAGTTAGCTTCGGTTTTATTTCCCTTTCCCTCGGCCAGCTCCGAGACCCGTTCGTTCGCACGGGAGGAAGCCGGACACGTTTACAAGTGCCATTTATATAGAAGTTGGCACATATTAAAAACAGGCAGTAAAACTTCGGGAAGGAACCCCCGCCCGGCTGGCGAGAGCTCAGAGTCCCTCGCACCCAGGGAGGGGGCCGAGCGAGGGGGTCCCACGGCGCCGGGAGGTGCAGCCGGTGTTATGCCCCCCCCGCCGCCGTGGGATTGGCCCGCACACGTCTCGGCGGCCGCCGGCAGACGTGGCGACGGCTTCCTGGGGACTCAGCGCCTTCCGGGGACTTGGAGGGCCGGGGGCGCCTTGATAAGTCCCCCCCGCCGCCAGTGGGGACCGAGGCAGGAACGGAACGTAGGGCCTGGGTCCTTCTCTCAGAGTAGCGCAGTCCTCCGAGGGAAAACGGGACGAGGGGAATGAAATGCCGTCCCGCTTCCAGCCATCCCTCGCCACTGCTTGTAACCTCCCCCTTCCCCAACTATTTTTTTTTTTTTTTTTTTTTTTTTGTCAATTAATCGGGGAATCGATTTTTCCCAGCCCAAAGGGACCCTCCACCACCTTCTCCGTCTCAGAGACACGTGGAGCTGACAGATTAATTGTATCGATTTTTAAAAGACATATTTGGACCAAAATAATTAAATACATAAATAAACTCTCTCCTGCCCCCTCCCTTCCCCCAACCCCGAACCTACTCGGAGCTGAAATCTCTCAGTCAGCCCACCGTGTGTTTGTGTAGATCGAGAAAGCTCCAAAGCAAACATCAGCCCGGTATAGAAAGGACCGGTGGCCAAAGAGTTTTTCGCAACGTATAAACAAACATCCCTGGAAAAAAGAATAACAAATAAATAAATTTAATTAGCTATTTAGCACTTGTTGGCGCCCGTGCGTTGGGCCGCATTTTTTTAATTATTATTTTTTAGTATTTTTTTAAAATATGAGGAGGGGTTAGTGCACCTCAGGCGAAGTGCGGCGCGGAGATTTGCTGTTCCGCGCTCCCTCTTCCCGCGCACGGGGTGGGCTCTGCTAACAAGTTACTCTTTCAGCCCTTCGGGAAGGGTCGAGGCAGTTTTGGGGTGGGCTGTTAGGTGAGGGGATGTGCACGGGGGTGTGCAACGCCGTGAGTGACGCTGTGGCTGTCTGTCTGTCTGTCTGTCCGTCCGTCCGTCTGTCTGTCCGTCCGCCCAGGTCCAGGCGCAGCTGCAGCTGGAGGGCGTGGCCCACGCACACCCGCACCTGCACCCGCACCTGGCGGCCCACGCTCCCTACCTGATGTTCCCGCCACCGCCCTTCGGGCTGCCCATCGCCTCCCTGGCTGAGTCCGCCTCCGCCGCCGCCGTGGTGGCCGCCGCCGCCAAGAGCAACAGCAAGAACTCCAGCATCGCCGACCTGCGGCTCAAAGCCCGCAAGCACGCCGAGGCCCTGGGGCTCTGACAGGCTTCGCCTCGCTCCATCCCCCCGCTTCCTCCCCCTGCACCCCTTTTCCCCCCCGCCCTGGGTGTCCGCGGCGGGCATGCGTGTGACCCTCACGGGCCATCGCCCTGCCACCCCCCGGCTCCTTCTCCTTATCCCCGGCCGCAAGGAGAACAAGCGGGCGCTCCTGGGCCGCCCTGCCGCCTTCTCTCATTTTTGTTATTTCTTTTGTTCGTTTGTTTGGTTTTTTGTTTTTTGTTTTTTTTTTTTTTTTTTGTTTGCTTCGTTTCAATTTTTATTTTATTATTATATATATATTGTTTTTTAAATTACTGTCCCCTCTCCCAAGGTCTGCGAGCCCTCGGCGGCAGCCTCACCCCCCCCCCCCCCCCCCCCCTGCCCCTTTCCTCGCCCTCTCGCCCCCAAGGGACTCGGCGGCCAGGGAAGCCGGGCGAAGAGGGTGGGGCCCGGCGGCCGTTGGTGGCCGTTGGTGGCCGTTGGCGGCCGTTGGTGGCCGTTGGTGCGGTGTGGCACGGTGGGGACCCTCCGCGGGGCGAGGGCGCCCGGCTGCCGCCTGGCGAACGGGCACCCACACACGGGCGGGCAACACACACACGGGCACCCCCAACCCGAGTCAGAGACTCTGTGCGGAGGATAAAGCAGGTGGGAGGAAGAGAGAAAGGAAAGTTTAAAAAAAAAAATCCACAAAAAAAAGAAAGAAAGAAAGAAAGAAAAAAAAAAAAAAAAGGAAACGATCTCTAAATTATGTTAATCTGTGAACATCGGGGACACTTTGGATTTTTTGACCCTGGCAAAAGTGATCGCTCCAGCATAACGTCATCTGCTGCTGTCAGTTTTGCTACCTTGTGCATGTGTCTAACTAAACACGTTTTGAAGATCAGAAATATATTAGAACGAAACTAAACAAAACAAATAGTAATAATAATAAATAATAAATCCTTGGGGCTGGTCTCCATTAAAGATGACATTTCTTTGTTGCCAACAGTATTATTTCACTGCCATGAATCTCTTCCATCACTGAGGAGCTGCTGCTGCAGAACTGGTTTGAATTTAAATGTGGAATTTCAGATCTGAGGCAAGGCAGTTGTTTTTTTTTTCCTTTTATTTCCTAAAAGAAAAAAGAAAAAAAAAAAAGAAAAAAGCAGCAATAACAAAAAATGTCTGTCTCAAATGGCTATGTCCTTTGAAAGGAGAAAAAGAGAGACTAGAATTTACTAATCATTAGTGACAACTTGAAAGATGGAAACAATAAGAAATGTACCTGTTTTGCCAGAATCACCTGAACTCAGTGAGATGCATTGTGCCATAGAAACAAGTCAATTTTTCTATTTTTTTTTTCCAAATGTCTGGATCTTTGAATCAAAATCTCGCTGTTTTAAGGGTGTAGAAAGATTGACTTATACAACAAAGATGGACATATGGTTTTAAGGCATAATACTGATGCAGCATTAATTTAGTGAAATGCAATTAAGTGCAGTAAAGTGCAATACTGTAAATATTATAGATTAAAAAAAGATAACCGTTCTTATTCTGTTACTTACCAATACTGCAAGAACCATAACTTAAGTCCTTCATTCTCAGACTGATGCATTGCAGCTCCTTGCCAAAACACAGTCTGAGTCTTCTATGAACGGATAAAGTTATACATATCAATATGAGAAAAGGCAGATGCCATGATTTCTAGCTGAGTTAATGTGCCATATTTCTGGGATGTAAGCTGAAAAGTTTGTATGACAGTCATTTTACGTAAAGAAAAAACCCAAGAAAACAACCCAGAGAAGTGTTTTGTAGAGGTGGACGAGTTCAATATTTGGCCATTTTAGTGTTTGCCTGTCATATAGACACCAAGTCTTAAGCTAATGCCTGAGAAAAATAACTAATATAAACCCAGACAGCATGGGGAGAAGGGAAATCCTTTAAGTTATACTACCAGAGTATCTGGGTTTACTGGCACCCCTTCCCCCCAGTTTTTACTTTTATGATATTCACTTCTAATTAGCTTCTTGGGTTTTTTTATTATTTTATTTTTGGTGGGCGGAAGAGTGAAAGGTACAGATATTGGTCTTGTTTACATCTAACAAGATAGCAACCTGTTGCTTTTGTTGTCAAGGCCTGTGCTGATGGAAGGTTATCCTCTCAATAGTACTGCTATTAAGCCTGCTTTTTAGGTCTTGTTTAGCAAGTCATTACTAGTTTTGGCTTTTGCTGATATTTATCAAATCCAAATATTACTTTAGGACAAAAGAATCATGCTGTAGATAAATTTTTAGACATCTTTTTTGTTTCTCCTTCAAGTTTTGGCGTTTTCTAGGAAGCAAAATTTATGGAATGTCAAGGTTTTGCTATTTCCCTTCTATTAATTACATGAGAAGTAACAATATTTTGGATTACCTAGAGCTGATAAATGTTACCTGCCTTTTCTACCTCTCTGTGAAAGGCCCAGTACCTTTTTAAAGCAAGGCCAAAATACTGAAGCAGTGTTTCTTGTTGTTGAGAAGTATGGACAGAAATCTTGGGCAATTACACAATTTTTTTATTGAAACAAAACATTATCTAGAAAGTAAAATGTTATTCATGATGTTCTATGAATTTCTGGATAAAATAAGGAATATCTGAAGTGTTTCTGGCACTTCTAACATGCAGATCCAAAAAATAACAAGCATTACTACAGTGATGCTCTAGGCTATTACAAGTAACCTGTTGTCCTGGAGACCCAACAGCTGTAGAAGGAGAATTTGGCACAGTGTTGAAGACCAAAGGCATAGAGTTTTTGACTGAACGGGGATTGCTTGCTATCTGTACCTGTCATCTAATTACAACCCTTTCAAGTCCCATTTGAGAGTTTAAGAGAGGCTTACCTGGGTTTTTTTTTCAGTCCTATACTGGGCTTTTGCAAAGGAGTGATTTTCAGCCTGAAACTGTTCCACAGAATGAGGTCAGCCGAAGCTGTAGGTGTGGGATCTGAATTCTCTCAGACCTCTTCCAAATGAGGCTGTGAGGTGCTACTGACCAAACAGTGTTACAGGATGCGTGTACAGTATATATCCACCCCATATTGGAAGCAAGAACTTTTTCACTTTTGCTGTTTTACCAGGTAGTAACACAGAAAAAATGACTGTAGATTTCTCTCAGAAATTTTGCTACATGTGGCTTTTTTTCTTGTATTTAAAAAATAGCAGTAACATGAATACAGTTCCCTGCTAACACAAACAAGGCCGGTAGTGTAACATATGCATCTTTCTAGAATGAAAAATTCTTACAGTTTCTTCTGTCTGCTTTCAACAGACGTCTCAAGGACAGTCTTGCTTTCAACTGCAGAAGGGAAGAAGGTGGCAAGATTTATCAGCTTAGCTTGTTTTGAAGCAGATACTATAGATCAGCCTGGGAAAAGGGGCAGGGTGTTGCTGTGAATCTACCAAGGTGCTTCATGCTGCTCTTGCATTTCATTTAAGCATGAAAGGAAATGAAAAGGTGCACTGCAAAAGGGCTGTAGCTGAAACCGGTTCTACTTTGCTAATTTCTAGAATGAACCTGTTGCATCAGTGGTGGTACAAAAGCTTTGCCTTGTTTTGGATGATGCATGCAGGTGGCCTCCTCTTCTTGTCATCCTTACATCGTTGGGAAGAAATGAGGAGTCCTACCTGGGCTACCGTGTACTGGACTGTACTTTTCACTAAATGTAAGTCACCTTGGCTACAGTCACCATGTGGAGCTCCAGTGATTCATAGACGTTGAGAATCTGGACCAAAGCCTCTATTCCTTTTCTGTTAACATGTGGTCTTTTTAAAAATTTTATTTATTTTTTTTCTTTCTTGTGTGTTATTTTTTTAATTTTTCCTGAGGAGATTAGATGTTGAAGTTAAGCTAGTCAATGTCCTGAGGTGCTTATTAAAGTTTAAAAGTATTGTGATTCTTTTAGATTCTCAGGCATGCAAAGCCTCGTTTATTGTCCACCATCATCCAGCCTGATCTTTGTGTAACCATTCATTTTAGAAGTGTGAGATTTCCAGGATCATCAGAACAGCATCCACTGGGCAGAATTCCCTCGGAGGAGGCCTTCCTTTAGTGTATGCAGATTGCTAAAGAATCTTCCTCAAAAGTTTGGTTTATTATTTGAAAAATAACTTGAATGAATTCCAAATGAATAGTGCTGTTTATAAACAAGTCTATATAAAAGGCTTTATTCATTACATGGTCTACATTATAATGGAAAAAAAAACAGTCTCTGATTTTTTTGGAACTGTCAAATAAGCTTAAGTACTTCACCCATTTGCATCAAAATAACAAGCTGACTCCATGGTTCATTTTTATTGACTTGGAAATGTGTCAGAAAAATTATACTGGAACTTTTTTGTTTAGTAGGGTCATATAGATGTAGTGACATTTTGGTTTATATCATAATACTTAACACTTATATAATGTTTATTTGCAAAGCACTGTATAAATGTTTATTATTTAATCCTCACCCATTATGAAGTAGGTAAGAATTATTATCCCCATTTTTTGTAGAAATTAAGGTATATAATTTAAGGGCCAGGTTTCATCTCCCATTGCCAGCACTGTGTAATATTACTTCTGTATTTGTAATGTAGCAGCATCCCCCAGGTTACAATCTGACATGAACTTTGTGGTGCTAGACACCTTTCAACACTGTAAGTAGCAGAGGCCCTGCTCCAAGAAATGTAAACTCTCTACCTAACTTCAGCAAATGTCTTAAAGGGAACACTGGATGTGATTCAGAGTGGCAGAATGTCTCTGTGAGCATATCCACAGAAGACAAATTACTGCCCATTCCTTTGACCCCAGACATCACTGGAAGTTTGGTTTATGACAGAGTGGGGCCAAGTTGCAGCAGAGCTAAGATGAGAAAGAAAACTGAGTTCCCAACAGAATGCACAAATTGTTAGAAAACCTTGATTTCCAACTTCTTCTACTATAAATTTTTCACACAGACCAAGTATGCTCATGTCAGTTCTTTGTATGCCTTATCTGCTATATCTTTTAGTCCTATGTTTGCCAACAAAATAATGAGACAAAATTTTGAATTGACATAACATTGACACATTGGGACTCTTGACTGACATACAATAGACATGTATTCCTAACGAAATACAGATCCCTAAGGCAAAAAGTTATGATTTTTTTTTTTTTTTTTTTTTTTTTTTGTGATGAAAAATACGTATGTTTTCTGCTTTTTTAAATGCTAGGAAAAATAAATTGTTTCTTTTTTTTAAAACCAAATAATTTTAGTTTTTGGAAAGATTATTACTTTGGAAGTGGCAGGCTTTTTCCCCTTTCAGTTTGAGGAAATTTTTCAAAGTACAGGAAAAACAGATTACACATTTTTCTTAGAAATGAGTTTATTTTTATAACAACTAATGATCCAGGTGATGTCCTTGTAATTGTTAGTTGTACTCAACTCTATAAAGTGAACACAGCCAGTGTGGCTGGAATTTTTTTGTGTTCCTAGTTAAAAAGGATGGTAGAAGCACCCCACTTCTCATCTGTAATCAGCCTACTGACCCCATGATGTTTTCTTTCCCTTATGTAACAGAATTCCCATGGCTACCAAGCTTCCAAACAGCTGTGGCTAACATGGCAAGAGCTTCTCATTTTGGTCACTTGAAAATCTCTCCTGATTTCAGTAAGATGTGGTAGGGCAAGAGAAGGCCTCACATTGCTTGGAAACAAACAAAAAAGGAATGCAGTGTGCTACAGAACATGCTTCTCTCCATAAGAGAAGAATAGAGTCTTCTGCTTTACGACTCAGGCGTTCTGTAAAATTGCATCTCTTAAGTCACATCTTTAGAAGGCATGACATGGGTGCCATCCATGTAACCCAGTGGCTATAATTATATTGGTTATTTTTGTTAGTTGGCTTTTCTAGGCAAGTCAGTTGAAAGCCATAGGCTTTGGTGTTTGAGGCACTCTTCAGTCGGGGTTTGATACCAGATATCCCTCCAATTTGATGTGTCTGTTTGACAGATTTGATGCTAAAAGTTGGTGCCTAGTTTTATTGAGTCAGCCAAGAAACTTGCTGATTTCCAACCAAAATCAAAACTTGATGCAGTTCATACACCTTATATTGAAAATTGATATTTAACTAAAATCAGTTGAAGAATGTAGAAAATATCAGATTTTGAAGCTGAAGATATTTATTGAAAGGCAACACTTTCATGAATCTAGGCTTATGGTATGTATTAATGACATCGAAGACAGGCAAATATCTCTGTTTCTTTGTATTAATGTATGTGGATGTTTTATTTATTTTTTTGTTTGAAAATTTCTAAATGTGTATTATTTTAATTATGTCGAGTATAAATTTGACAATGCTTTGCATTTATTTTTATATTTTTTAAACCTGTAGCTTTTGCAAAACTATGAGCAGCCAGTATGACCTGCAGTACCATATGCATTATTTTGGTTACATACACATAGTGTGTCTGAGTTTACAGACATTTCAGGGATTGCTAAAATGTAAAAAAAAAAAAAAAAAAAATCTCCTAAACCAACTCATCTTAAAAATTTGTACCCCTTTGTTATTGTGGAAGAGAAAAGCAAACAAACAAAGAAGTTTTTTTTAGGTTTTGGTTATACCAGCATGCTCCTACATGAATTCACCAGACATGTTGAGTTCCATTTTCAGAGTGTATTATGTTGAATCACATGATATGAATGTACATCTTGTAAAAGTGAGATATGAATAAACTTATAAATATTTGTAATCATGTGTTAACAGATACCCAGAATAACAACTACCAAAGTGACTACTATAATAACAAGGCATTTCCCCCTGTTAAAACAGAGTTTTCCTTCTGTATTTAATGCTTTTTTCTTTTTTTTTTTTTTTTTAATCACCTTATCACTTTCTCCTTGCAAGGAAGGAAGCCAGTGCATCTTACTCTGTAGCTATTCCACTTGAAGTTCTCGCTGGCTTCTGTGTAAGTTTTAAGCAAGCAAGTTACAGCTTGGTGGTGAGTAATCAGAAGCTACTTCTACATCCCATAAAGGAGTCTTCTCAGTGGACCATTCTAGGGATCGTATTTAATTGCTCCAATCTGTTGTCTGTTCAAATCAATGGAAGAGGCACTAGATCAGGGTTTTATTTTTCAGGTGATTAAGGAGGTTTTTTTCATGTCCTCGCTTGTCAGTATGTTAGATGTAATTTTCCCCTGTAGTTTTATTCTTTCTAACTGTAACCTGACATTCTGGTGTTGATAAAGATAAGTATAACCAGGGAATACCCTTGTTCCCTTGCACTGTGTTATTTCATCAAGATCACCAAAGCAAACTGGGTTAGAGAAAAACTTTGTTAGGTTACAGTCCATGGCTCAAGTTCTAAACTTCCAAACTAGTCACAAGAGTTAGGTTATACTTGTCTTGTTTAAAAGCTGGTTTGTCTGGCATATACGTCGCATTTAAACTTCATCAGGAGTAGTTGTCTATTCCACACCTTCCTCCAAATCCTCCCAGCAGGTCTTTATTCTTTTTTGTCTACAGCTGGCTGTATAGGCTGTATAAGCTGAAGTCAGAACCTGTACGTAGCTTTTCTAACCTTGCACTTTCTGCAAGTATTTGAGTCTATTGGAGAGCTCTGACCTGGAACGTAGCTGGACAGCAGTTGGTACAATATTCCCACACCATGATTACTATTTCTCTCTAAGCCAACACCACAAACTGACATCCTGTTTTTCCTGTCATTAACTATGTGAGAGATAGGCTATTCTAAGAAAATTAGTCCTTCCTTTCTGTCTCGTCAGGGTACGTGGGCACTGAATGGTTGTTGGCACCATGTAATGTTAAGAGCAATCAGAAAAAATATTAAGTGATAACTGTCTGTGCTGAAAGATCAGCTTCACCAGAAGACCATCTAATACCAATCTACAAATAAATATGTTTTAACATTCCTATTTTTTACCTATTCATATTCAGCTCAGATGTTGAAAAGAAAGATAAGGTTTTTTGGCAATTTGGTTGTTAGGAAGAGTCTTTTTTCCCCTCTTAATTTTTATTAATTATCATGTTTTTCCAGTGGCTACTTATTCTATTGCTTTCTGAAATAACTGACAGTTCTAAAGAGAGGTTTCCTCTCCGTTGCCTTTGGGTACATTTTTCTTCTTCTTTGCATGAGAATTTATTTTTAATTAAAAAAAACAGAAAAAGAAAAAGAAAGAAGATATTTTGACCCCACTGCCATCAGCATTTTGGGTTACTGTCTCTAGCTCTCCTTGCTGGATCTGAATTGAATTGGGCAGGAATAAACAAAGTAACAAAATCAATTCCTTTTGAATTGTCAGTAAAATTTTCTTTTCTTTCTTGAGTAGCTTCTCAGACTATTATTTTTTCAGCAGCAAACATCTAAAAAAAATTATGGGGAGCTACACAGGAAACAGGACTGAGTATCTGCTGGCATGAGTACCCGTGAACTGTGGAAATTTTACCAGTATGTGTGGTTAAGTCCTATATTGCTTGCATATCCAAAACTCCAGTCAGTCGAGAGAGAAATCTGTATACTCAAGTCTGCAGGAGCAACCACATAAAGACAGATCTACATCCAAGGACCACATGTAAATGACTAGAGGTTGGACAGCAGAACAAAAGGAAATGTATATAATTTAATTTTCCTGAATCAAATACTCAGACTTCATTACCAGTATGATTAAGGGTAATGATCCTGCTCTTACATTTAATTGCTGGTTTATAATGGCTACCAAGAGGCTATAAAAATACAGGGTCAGAAAGCTGGATCCAAAAAAATATCTTAATGCCTCACTCTAAAGTTAGACTTCTGAGGAATTTAAGCACTTAGTTCCAAAACCTTTACACACGACTCTTGGCCGCTTCTCAAATTCTTCTGAAGCTGGAGGGCTGCAGGTCCTCTCGTTCCACACACTGAATTTCTCCATGAGCTTTATGTTCCACTTTTGTGTCTGCCTGGCACCTGACTGATCTTTGTGGCCGGGAGGCTTGCTCCCTTTTTTAGCCTGAGTTACAGAAACTGGGCATCTTTTCATCTTGCTTAACTTCAGATATTTGAAATTCAGACATCTACCTAAAACTTGTCAGTGGAAGCAAGCAGACAATTTTAGCAAATAGACTTCCTGTGAGTGTATTAAGGATGTGTTTTAGGAACAGACAATCTCAGATGTAGAGATATCTGTAGATATCAGTCTTTGGATAGACATGTACAATTCCATGGTCAAGTACATTTTCTTTTTATGCTCTCCACTGCACAAATGCCAGCAGTTCCACCACTTAATTTTCTTTGTCAGAGATTTCCTTTTACAGAATGACTCAGTGTATAACAGAATAATACAGCACTCTACAGTATGGGTTTTCCTGGCTTCCTTCATCTGAATAGATGGGGATAACTGAAAAAGTAGAGCTCTTGGTCCTGGAGAAATACCTTACAGAACATGCTAGATGTAGTTCTCTTGGGGATGAACTGACTGTAGTTGATGCTGCTCTGACGGATTAGCAGGCAAATGAACTTTCTACTATGATTTCCATACTAACTGGTTTCCCTACTGTGTTTTCTGACATTACAGTCAGATAAAGTGCAAATTGCTTTTCTACAGATTCTTGGGAAAAAGAATCATCTTATTGTTTTCCCTAGGGGGGAGGTTTAAAACAGTAAGTCTTGAATATTTCTTAAATATATCAGCTTTGCACAGTAAAGTTCCTAGATTTCATGAAGTTTCAAATTTTTCCCTCCTCCTCATTGCAAAAAGACCTCCTGAGTGGAATGATATAGATGTACCTGTACACATAAACATTAATAAACAAATCCCTAAAAACTTGACAGAACTTAAATTGCCATATACATAGACTTAGGGTCTTTAATATGGTTCCAACTTATGTTACCATATACATTCCTATAGCAAGACCTCTGTCTCAGTTGCTGCAAGAGGTAAACAGTGTTCAAGGAGTGAATTGTGACTTTGAAGAAAACTGAATAGTTTTCTGGGCATGTTCCTGAGCTGTATAAGATACTGATAGGTAGGTGAGAGAGAACACTACAAAAAGTGTAAGTTTGTCTATGTCAATAGCACTGTTAAAGCAGAAGAGGTAGATCTGGCCTTGTACGGACTTTCAAGTTGATACATTGAAGATAGTGAGACACTTCCAGGATATCACTGAATGTGTGCTTTCTGTTTTCTTGGGGTTAAAGTCTCCAGACTGGGAGTCTGATGTAGAGTAATGTCCACTATTTAGTGTCACAACTTTAATTAACACAGGCTATGTAGGTTTGGGACTGTGAGGAAGCAGGCAGCATTTTGTAGTGGTGCAGATTCGTGCAATATACCATTGACTTATTGTCTTACATTAGGCAGGTCATGGTGTGTTTCTACTTCAGTCTCTAAAATGGGCTTAATGACACTCTCCTAATGTGTACATAGGAATGACACTCTTCTGGTATGTACATAGGGGGATTGTGACCATAAATTCATTAGTCTTTATAGTACACTGATATACTAGATTTTCAAACGTTGGCATAAAACCCATGAGGCGATACGTAACTGTATTCAACGCAATGTTCAGAGGATATGCAGTAAATAAAGCATGAAGATAAAGAGAAATATTGAGCAGCTACTGTATTCACTGGACACTTTGCACGGAATAAATTTGGGGTCCTGTGTAAAACAAAAACCAAAAACCATTGTATAACTAAGGAATATATCGTAATGTATTTTCACATGGGAGTAGAATTTAACTACACAGTAAATGCCAGTAATGGCACTTCTGACTTTTCGGTGTTTAATGAATTAATAACCGTTTATATTTTTCAGCTTTAAGAATGTTTTCCTCCAGCATTTACATATGCAGTTGTCTATAGTTATTCTTTTTCAAATAAGAAGTAAAAAACCAGATTGCTTGCACTGTAGAACCATTAGAACCGTGACCCTGTACTCTCTGCTGAAGTCTAGAGATCACTTAAATCACAAAAGAATCTATCCTCACAGGAAGAGAAAAATTGTTATGGTGTTTTAAGGTTATATGGGACTCAGACAAATGAGCCATCTGAAGCAGTGTTGAATTCATTGACACCAAATGCACAGGAGATTCTATTGTATGTTTGTTACAGCCCTCTGGTATGAGGGATGGTTGAGGGAAAAAGATTTAGGACCTCTTCTTACAAGAGATCAGTAAGAGGTAAGCTCTCTGCTCACAGAAATTTTCAGAGCGGTGTGAGTCTTTGCTTAATATTAAAGGATCTGAAAGGCTCACAGCTATTAACTGTGCCAACAGACTGTGCATCCAGTTTAGGCCTAATGATATTTTGACTTGAGAAGAACAGTCCCAGTCCCCCCTTTTTTTTTCATTCCATGCAGATGCATCCCAGTGCACCCCATACATTGTGGAATGTTCTCCATCATCACTTGTGGTGCAGTGCTAGAGCTGCTGTATTTGTAATTGTTCAGAGTGTGAAAGCTCTAGGCTGCAAACTGAAGTTGAGCTATCTCAGAGCAAGGGGAACAGCTGGGAAATGAAGAAAGCTGGCCAAATCTGAAGTGATTTCATTAGGAGATGCACAAGCTCTAACCTGGCATTAGGGGGTGAGATAAATGAATGTTTTATCACTGGCTGACAAATGAGGTCTTTCTTCAAGGGCTAATTTAATTTAGTTTATACCATGTTTGCCAAGGACTATGAACAGGTATACAGATATTTGTGGATAAACTGACTTTTCTATGTATCTGAGCTCTAGGACTATTGATCATAACTAAAAATTTGCAGAAGGTGCCAGCCATTATTAATACAGAGTGATAGCTACTGCTTCTCCTGTAGTTACTATCTTGCTTCAAAGGGAAAGCTATAGTGTTGATAAAGTATTGAGCCACTTCTTAATATGGTAGAATTAGAATAGAGCCTGATTTTTCTGTGAATGTTTATTTCTGAGTCTCATGTATTTGTTCTTTGGGGTTTGACACTTGCACCGTTACAGAGACACAAAACTTTTGCTGACCACTGATGGACAGAGATATTGTCTGCTCATATAAATAGATTTTCATGGCTATGGAAAGTTGCCATAAACTGGGAACTAGAGCCTGAGCTAGGGTGTTGTGCTCATGGGAATATTTCTGCTTATTAGACAGGCACATGGTTCATATATCAGGGCTTTGGAATTATTTATCCTTTCATCCTTGTTGCTGAAGTACTGGGTAATTCAGTTAGGAAATTAAGCATGTCTAGGCTTTGAACGGTATCTAATACCTTTTTTTGTGAGCAAGGTTCAAAGTCTTATTCATGGAGGAGCAGAAAAAAAGATTATCTTTTACCATGAATATTCTTCCCAAATAAAGGATACACTAGATGATATTATGAGGATTGAAGTAATTGTGATGAACAAGCATGGGGAAGAAAAAGGGAGAAGAAGGAGCTCGTGAGTTCAGATCACTTGTCTTCTTTAAATGTTTGAATTCTGGTTCTTTATCAAAACTACATGAATCTCAAGAACTGAGAAAATCAGATCTCAGACCTAAAATGGCTTTTCCTGGGTCTCATTTACTTTGCCTTGGATCCTGTGACTTCTGCTGCTGTAGAAAAGCATAGCTTTTCTAGGGAAGTGATAGTTTCTGATTGTTTTAATTTCTCTAATTCATCTGCTTTCTTAGTTACTCAGTGTTCCTTTATTCATTTTGTCTGAATGTTTGCTCTATCCAATCTTGCTTGGCAACTGTAATCCAGAGTGTCTTTAAATAGTGTAAGACCAAACTTTTCACAAAGTTTTCTGAAAAAGGGTCATAGAAGTTCTTCACTACCAGACTAATGCTGAATTCTGAAAGAGTATCAGCTGTAGTGTTATCATGCACTTCAGCACAGATAGGTCACAAGCTAGTCTAGTCTCAGGCTTTCACTTGGATTTTAATTTGTAAAGTTTCAGGTATCTAGTAAGTTATATGTTCTTGATCTGAGTGTCTTTATCCTTACAGGAAGGAAGAAGAATGCTAACTACTCTATGTAAACTGTTGTAGAATATCTTAATATATAGCAAATAGGGCTACATTTTATGTTGACTCAGATGTTGGAGAATCCTCATGTTAACCACCATTCTGAGCTTAACAGTGACTGTTTTCTGGTGATAATGAATTGATTCATTTCAATATTTAAAGCCTTGAGTGTCTCAAGACTTATCTACTGAGAAAAACATGGCTCTCTTGATGTTTCTATTGGTCAGTAAAGAACCAGCGTTCTGGATAGCTTCCAATATATAAAGAAGGCTGCTGTCAAGGTATTCCCTTTGGGATCTACTTCCTGAAGTGGTTCATAATAGTTCCAACTATCTGTCCTTTAATGTATGATGGCAAAGAACATCTGTCTGCTTAGGCTCCTGGGGACTGATACAGTGTACTTTTGCTCTCTATTGATTATGCTTTGTGGAAGGGTTCTTAAAAAAACCCCCAAACAACAAAAAGTAAACATTTAGAATACCCACACATCTTTTGCAACATTATGAGGGCTGACGGCTACTTGCGTACTTCAGTGTGGTTCTGCTGGAGGTGTAGGATGATTTATATTCTCTGTACTCTTGGCCCTTCTTTTGGGTCAGAGCTATGAGAATCTGTTGATATCTTTGTCTATCTCCTTGACCATAATTAGAAGGAGACCTGGATGAAACTTGTATGATGCTTGTCTGCTCACTTATATATGCATTTGCGGCTTATTTTCTGTGGTGTAATTTTATTTTGGCCTTTATTCACCTGTTTGTATGTGTACTAGTTCACAGAGGAGCAACCTCTAGAAATTTAGTTTCCTCCCTACAAGAAGAATCATATGTTTTCTTTGTAACAGTGTGCTTCCTTCAGGATGGCTGGATGAGGATACTTTAGCATGGAGGTGACAAGATTGACTTCTAAGGACAGTCTCCTAAATTCCTTGAAGAGTGTTATGAGACATCTGAAAATTACACAAACTGTCTATGCTGCAGAAGAACAGGGTTAAAAAGGACCACCCAGTTCAACAAATAAAATTGCCCCAAATCCCACTAAACCATGGCACAGAAGGTCCTTTCCCTAGCTTCCAGAAATTAAAGGTCTAGAATCCAAGAGGTATAGTAAATACACTCGTGAGAACTTGCTTTATATTTAAACCTTTTCCCATCTCAAATATCTTCCTCCTGGAGTTTCATACAGTAACAGGAGTCTCAGAAAGGTCACTCCTTTAGAGGTTGCATATGTACATGCCATGTTTTGTTTATAAACGTTGATAATTACTATGTTTCATGTCACTTAAATTTCTGCATTTTGAGGTAAGATAAGTTTTTATCTTTAATAAGATCTTTATTTAAAAAAGCTGTGGTGGTTACAATGAAAAAGATTGGAAGAGATGGCACAGTCTAGCTTTTTGTATGTGGACATAGGAATGAAAAAGAAGTAATGTTTATTTCAGAAACTAACTGTAGCTATGGCAACAGATGCATGCTGTATTTCGTCTGGGAAACATAAGCAACCATGTTAGAAAAGAAGATGTTATTTCAACAATGGCTTTTCAATAATTCATTGCACAAATTTACAAGTCAAGAAGTGCTGCCACAGTCGAGCTAATGAGTATTAAGTTAATTTTGACACTCAAAAGTGATTACTTTTGTAATTAAATACTCTTCTCAGGTTATGGTTAAAGAACTGGTGGAGAAATATTTCCCAGAGATCCATTAGTGAAAACTAAGTTTGACATTTCTCAAGTAGAAATAGGATGCAAACTTTTTGTAGCTGTCCAGGCAACCGCTTTATATCCATGGTGTCTATAACAGGATAACAAAGATTTCTAACTACATTTCCACAGGCGGAATGGGTTATAGCTGAGTATTTATTTAACTAGTACTTAAATGCTTACCTAATTCGTAAACATTTGTGTTAGGGGCATGTGGTTCCTACAGGCACATAAGTGGAGTTTCTAATTTAGATCGTTTCTTGTTAATAATTCAAAATAACGTCATCTTTCCAAAGCCTTAGGTGTTGTCCCTGGCTGCTGCTTTCCTTGTACCATATCTGTCTGAAGCCGTGTGTCTCTTTACCCTCTTGAAATATCAGCTGCTTCTGAAACTGTAGTAAGAAACATGAGAAAGCACTTAATTTTTTTTAATTTTTAATTTTTTTTTAATAGTAGTGATAGAGAGTCCAGGCTGTGTGTTAATGATCTACTAATGATCATTAATGATCAGTTGTGCCTAATGAGTATAGAAGTTTTCAAACAAGAAGAAAAAAACTAAAAAGAACTAAACAGCAGAAGTGAGAGAGAAATTTTTTCAACACTAAATCAGACCACCAGCATTAAAACCACCACCACCAGCAGCCTGAAATTTTCAGGTGAAATTCACACCCATACAGAGGATCAGTATAAAATATACCTACCAATTTACTCCTTTGAACATCATTTTAATAGCTAATTTAATAGCTAATTTTTGAATTCGCAATTATAGACAACTGGGAATCAAAAGGAGGTACAGGTTCTTTAACTTTTCACAGTGAAGTGGTTAATTTTATCACTAAAGAAGTGTGCAAAAGAAAGCATGTAAAGTGAGCACAGATCTGACTTAAATACACACATTGGCAGCAATTCCAGAGCAAAATTCTTGATTGACTACTTTCTTTGTACATGTACATTATATTTACCCAAAAATATACAGACAAAATTGGTCTGTGCAGATCTGGAAAGGTAGCACTAGAGCTTCTGAGTGGCTGCTTCAGGGTAGTGATCCTTTCTCTTCATCATCCCCTCTGGAAAGTGGAATTCCATTTTATTTGCTGGATGTACTTCATGCTGAGTGTGGCAGAATGAGAGGCTTTTCTGTACATGTGTGTCCAGACAGTCTGTACAGGCCTGAAGGTACTAGGAAAGTAATTTCTCACCTTGTGAAGGCTTGCACAAAACT
Source organism: Heliangelus exortis (assembly GCF_036169615.1). Taxonomy (NCBI): domain Eukaryota; kingdom Metazoa; phylum Chordata; class Aves; order Apodiformes; family Trochilidae; genus Heliangelus; species Heliangelus exortis. The sequence goes on from NC_092422.1 coordinate 67,093,944, forward strand.
GATCCTTCAAGCACCTTGTTCCCAGTGGGTCTGTTATAGTAAAGAGCATTTTCATTCTGAAGAGATTCACCACTGTAGAGGAATAATGTAATATATTCAGCTTTTCTAAAGACATAATTTTACCTCCTCTTTCACTCTAAAGCCCTGAGCAAAATATTTGTTTATGTTTGTGAAGATGGTGTCTTTTTCTGTGATGTTGGTAGACCAGGGTTTGTTTTTTTTTTTTTTTTAAATATTTTGCTATGACAGAAAATTACATATTTATATTTTAAATTTGCTATTTCAAAAAATAAATACGACAGACAAAATTTTCCATCCTGACCTACACAGCAGCTCTCAGCTCCGATAGTCTGTTCTTCCTGCATGAGGGGAACTCCCATTGATGTGTGGATCTGAGAGAATTTTGCCCTAAGGGCTCAATTTTGCTCTGAGATTGACATATGCATTTCATCAAAAATAGAATAATCTATGCATTTGAGGAGCTATCAGCAGCTCCTGTGCAATGCTGTTGCTCTTGGAGACTTCTGGCATCATACTAAAATGTGTGATAGGCTGAGATGTAGCCTATGTCTTGTGTTTGTGCTAACAAGCCCTCCTCCCAAATATATGAGGTTGAAACAGAAGGGTAATCTTTCTTTGCTAATGTAATAATTGATATTATCACATATCAGGCAAATCTAACAAATGCTTTTTATCTTATATCACTTCTTTGAGTAAAGCTCATTTTAAGGCATCCTCACACATACACTCCATCAGAAGCTGCCTTCCTGCCTGTGATTTTTCATATCCCTTGACATCCTCTGAGAGACATTTGCAAATTATGGCATTTGTGAATCTTAGAGGAGACAGTGGGTTATGTTGGTTATAGGAATTATAATTTCAACTGGGAGTGGAATGGTACTTGAGTGCGTTCTTGCTCCCTGGTGTTTGTAAATCCATAAAAAATAATCTGAAAGAGCAGAAATCATCACCTCTTCTCCTTTTTGCACAGCAGGCCTTTGGTCTTTCTTTCCACTTGTTTTTTTCCAGGTTTTCCTGCTGGCCTGGATAATATGGCCACTTACCTCCAGTGAGCACAAGTTTCAATGGAAATCATCAGTATTTCCCATCCACTGCCCTCAGGCACTTCTGATGTCACCCTTGCTTTCTCATTCATGCCGATGTACATCATTTCTGTTCATCTCAGCTGCAGTTTGTTTCAGGTAACATTAGTCAACTAACAAGCAAATTCTCAGTCCAAAGTAAGGTCTCTTGATGCAGTATGGCAGGAGACAGGAGCCACGATCCCCTGCAGGTTGGGACTGGACTGGATGAATAGCTGGAAATCAAGGTTCAGTCTTTTGGTGCTGTCTTTCCACTATTTCTTCCAGCTGTCCCTGTGCCAGTTCCACTTGAACTACTTTTCAGGTGCATGATGCTCAAAACTCTAAAGCAGTCTGCCTATTATCTAAAGCAGATCTTTATTACAAGAGAAGTTCTTAGACACTGTCCAAAAGGGAACTAAATCAACTCTCTCTGCACTGTACTAACAGATATCTATGTAAGAAGTTAGGAGGCAGTGTCATATCACAGTAACTTTTCATTCTGTTTTTTTTTTTTTTTAATGCTGCCTATAATATGATCTGCCCCTCTGCTGGAAACTGCAGAAGAAAGGGGCTCCTCTTCTTTATATACAGCAGTAAGAATGGTGCGAAGCCTTTTTTTCCTTTTGTTGTGGCACAGAAAGAACCCTTTATCATAGAAATTTGTGGGAATAGCAGAACCTCCTTTTCCTTTGGAAGAGATCCATTTCTTCTTGAGGAAGACACTGGAGAGAAGTTCCCAGCACTGCCTACTGCCCTCCCCTCCTCTCCCTACCTCATGGAATTCCCAGAAGGAGGTCAAAAGGCTTCTTCAGAGCAACTGGTTAAAACACCTTTAAAATAAATGTGATGGTTTGTAGTTCCCAGGAATTGTGCTCATATTAATATTCCATTAGTTCTTTAACAGAGGTCAAATGATCACGGTGTGGGAAAGCTGGTTTATGTAAACAATAACATATTTCCATCCCAGGGATTGGTTACAGCTTGGAGTGGGATACGGCTGTGCCTCTATATAGGTGTTGATGGTTTTTGTTTCTATGTTATCTCAGTACCCCAAACTCCCACTAAAGGGGATGGATGTCTAGTTAATTCAGGCAATGGAGTCTAGAGCAGATACTTAGGGACTGACTCGTTTACAAACAGGAGTTGTGCTAGGGTACCTGAGACCTCCAAATCTGGCTGTCAGTTTTGATGTAATATTTATGAGGGACCTTCTAGAGAGGCAGCTGACATCTCACAGGATACACTGCAGCATTTGAAATGGCAGCTGATTGAGTCATGGATCTCCCTGATGAGTAGATTGACACCTTGTTCTTTTAGTAGCCATCTACATTGTTAATACCTAAGTTTAGGTATCTGAGCCTTGCACAAACCCCCCACTCCAGAGTCACTGCACCATGAATAATTCCTGGAATTTGGTCATGTTGACTATGACAAATGATACAGGATTAGACAAAAAAAAACCCAGCGGTGTTCCTTCTGATTTCATACCTGATTATCACAGGCATGGAGACTTTAATAAATACTTATCAACACTTATAAAAAGCTTACCTTGTCAATATGGATATTAATTTGTACATGTTTGGATGCTTGCGTAAGTCTGTGGTTTTGGAAAAAATACTTTAAAAATATGGATGTTTGCATTCAATGCATTAAAGTTATTCCAAATGTCATGAAAACATATTTGCAGCTGTTATTTGAATCTGTGTTCACGGACCTGTTTTCTCACTGTATCCCCTGCCTCTCCACAATTCTTATGATTCTTAGTTGATGCTTGGCTCTATAAGAGATCTTCTCCACACTCTCAGTTTTGCTTAAGGTAAATTTGAATCAGAAGTTTACTATTCTAAGCCTTTCAAATATGAAATGCTCTACAAACATTTAAAACTAATGACAATGATATCCCTCAGCAGAAAATATAACACATTTTACAGGCACGGAAATGAAGAGAGAGAAAAATAACATCCCGGGAGAACTCATGAAATTCTCGAGCTGCTTCAGGCCACTAAGCATGCTGTCAGGCAATATGGAAATGTATAAGAGCTATAAAACAATTTGCAGGGTTCTCAAAATCTGTGCCTACCAGAGGAAACCCTTTCAATACTCCCACTATAGGTATGATTGGTGCTCCAGCTACAGAAGCTTTCCATGTTGTACCTCTTTACAGGTGGAATGGGAAGGTGCTGATAAAAGGCTGGCTGATTGTCACACTCTTTACATCAGCCTCCTACAATGAAAAGCGTGTGTCTGAAGGTCAGCAACAAAACATTGATTTTTGGAAATAGTACCTCCAGATCAACAGATCAGAATATGTGTGGCTGAAATACGATTTGATTCTTGTAAATAGCATAAATGCCAGGCTGCACCTGTTTCTGTAGCAGAGGTGCCTGAAATCTTTCACGCTAGCAGATGTAACCCTCTGATGGTAGAAATCCCTCCACTTCAATCTGATGAAGCCAGTAGTGAAGCATGTTGTTCTGACAGGCACAACAAAATACTGGTACTAGAAAGAAAAGCCCATTACAAAGCTTTTTTTTTTTTTTTGTCATCTGTAGGAATTCACTTAAGAAACAAAACAAACAAATAAAAAAAACCCAGCAAACATTAAAGCACAAGTTAGAGTCTCTGAAGCATCAGAAACTTTCTCTGAGAAATCCATCAGGCTGAGGACAAAACTCTGAAGCTGAATACAACACAAAAACCTGCAGTCTTTACTTACAACTTAAGCAACGTAGTTGAGTGCATCTGTAGTGGGCACTCTGGAAAACACTTTTCATTATATCATACTTTTCCTGATTTTTTCATATGTCAGATAAGAATATTTCTTTGCCCTCCAGATCAGACAAGCCAAGTAACCTCTCCTGTTAGCAGATCAGACTGCAGGATGCATTCTGTCTCCTACCATAATGGGATTCACTGTACAGGAGGTGGCACCACTTGGTGATACTGGCTTTACTACACAGGCACAATAGGCTGATGCTTACTAGAACTCTTGGGCTGTCTAAGGCTCTGCTAAACCCCATATATGCACCAAGGAAACCTTTATATGCTTCAGAGGGATCCAGAAAAGAAGGTAAGGGCAGGCTACCATGATCATAAAAATGCCTATTGCTTATAATCATTTTGCTTGAAGACCATTCTATGTTTGCTTATAAAGGTTTGGAAATGAACAAGATTGAATTAATTGTATCTCTTTCTTAAGCCCAGGGCTCATCTGGAGCTTTTTGAAGCACTTGTGTGCTACTTGGAGTAGATTCTTAGACTCTCAGCTACTGAAATCTCTTTTTCCAGGTCAGATTGCCAGATGCACACAATGAACATGTTTGCTAACAAAACCTGCTGCCATTCCTTCTGCTTTATGAATAGATTTTGGGTCTCTACTGACTGGAGTATGAATGTGATGTGACTCAAGAACAGACAATTGAGTCAATGGAAGCAAAAATTCACCTGTGGTCCTCGGGTGTGCCGTACTGATGAGAAGCTCAACATGAGCAAGCAGTGTGCACATGCAGCTCAGAAGGCAAACCATATCCTAAGGATGCATCAAGAGAAGTGTGGCCAGCAGATCAAAAGAGGTGATTCTCCCCCTGCAGTTGAGACCCCACCCTGGATACTGTGTCCAGTTCTTGTGTCCCGGCCATAAGAAGAACATAGATCTGTTGGAATGAGTCCAGAGGAAGGCCACAGAAATGGTCGAGGGGCTAGAGGAGATGGGATTGTTTAGTCTGTAGAAGAAAAGACTCTGGGGGGACCTTATAGATGCCTTTCAGTACCTGAAGTGAACTTACAGGAAGACTGGAGAGATGCTTTCATAAAAGTCTCCAGTGATAGGACAAGGGGAAATGGATTTAAACTGAAATATAATAGGTTTAGACTGGATATTAGTAATAAGTTCTTCAGTACAAGTGTTGTGAGACTCTGGAACAGATTGCCCAGAGAAGTGGTGGATATGCCCCTCCCTGGAAGTGTTCAAAGCCAGGTTGGATGAGGCTTTGAGCAACCTGGTCTAGATGAGGGTCATCCCTGCCATGGTAGGGAGGTTGGAGTAGATGATCTCTAAGGTCCCTTCCAATCTAAACCACTCTATGATTCTGTGATTATGCTTCTGCCACATTCTGACACATGGTGTGACCTATGGCCTCAGCTTCATTAGGACTAATTTTATTTCCCTACATGGATCTAACATTTCTAATCATGATGTTTGGGAAAAATACTTTGGGGGCAGAACAGAGACCTATGACTAATTTTTCAGGTATCGTTTCAGTTTTGGAACCAACCATATTTCCTTCTTATGTCATATATTTTAAATTTTAATATGCCCTGATTTGAAAGAAATGGAGACATCTTTTTCTTCCTGGTAGAACTTATGCTTTCGAAACAACGATAATAAAACTTTCAATGCTGATGTCCGTTTATTTTATTTATCAACATTAGAAAGGATAGTTCTATTTCTTCTTTTGGATCTCTTTTCAGTGGCTTTTTTTCCCACCATCCCTTCTCTTTCTCTGTTTCTTTTACTCCCTTTCCTGAGGCCTAACTTTGTCAGTGTTCTAGTTCATTCACATTTCACATTGCTGATCAAAGTAATTTGCTAAGGGTTATGGAATGTTGAAGGATGGCCAAGTGAATTTGTAATTTCATAGACCTCCTAATCTATTGTATTAAATTAGAAATGTCTTAGGAACCCTCGATACTTTAAATCCTTTCTTGAGTGAAAGCTGTAGGGACACACAGTCTCCTATTTTCTGTAAGAGCACCAGCAAGGATAGGGAAAGTGCTTGGTGTTGATCATAACCAGCCCCATGAATTCAGGCTTATTTGGAGAAGGGTTGTTCAATCATCTAAGGTCTGTGCTGCACTGGGAGTTATCTCTGTGAGGAAGTTTGATCACAGGACACTTGTCTAGGGAGTGTCGCCTTTTTATTACCATTACCAACTTTGACTTCAGGAATAATTTGTAACTTTAAAGTATTTTTGGATTAATGTATCCCAAAACTGTTATTGGGGATGTTGCATTATGGAAAGAGAAGGATCAGATGATAATGTCATTATTTCTAAAATTGCTGAGCTGTCATTCTCCTTTAAAGCTAGTGATAGGAACTGTAGTAGTATGATTGGTAGGATCCGCCTTCCCTTCCCCCATTGGAGTATATAAAGGGTTTTTCATACCATATACCTCAATGTTTATTCTGTCAAAATTATTTGAAACCGATAGAATTCTTTCAGAGTGAAAGCAATTGACAAAACTCTAAACTTCCTTTTTGGTATCTCTAGCCTTTAGCCCTAAAGTTTTCAGCATCTTTCCTGATAATCAAGAAAGGAACAAAAATTATCCTTGTATTTGAACTGCTTATAGTAGACCAGAAAAAACTCTGTAGTAATCCTGTTTTCACTCAGTGACATTTCTTTAGAATAGCCTGTTGTCAGTAAAAATGATCACGTGTCATCTCGATTTAGTGGCAAAGGTTTGGAAAAGAAAACTGACATTTGGCAAATCAGTTCAGTCATTTTGCAGTGTGACCAGCCAGTAAACTTTTCAAGTTAAAAAAGTTAAAAAATTGTGACTAAGTATTTATGACTTGAGATGGTGCTAAATATATGGCTTTATTTTCAGCCAGTATAACCAACAATGTACCTTGAATGATGTCAGTAAAAGCATCCTGTTTCAGTTTTGTTGAGGACATAGCAAACTGTTCAGGTCCAACTTGAAACAATCAGCTTTCTTACTGACTCAGGAGAATCTTGCCAAATTCAAAAGGGGAAAAACATGAGTATATTTAAGCTGTGATGGTTTATAGTGATTCATTTGTTCAGGCTCAGGAGGAAAAAAATTAATTTGTCTTCTTGTTCTGGATTCACAAAAGTGCTTCCAGAGCCCTGAATCTGAGTGAATATTGGCCTCGCATTGGTCTGTAATAGCAGCACTTCTCTTGGAATCTGTAGCTCTGCAGGGATTATGAGAATATGGAATTTGAGAAGGAAAGTTTGGCTATGTCAGATAGTTTATTTCCCAGCAAGAGTTGAATATTCAATAAACAGATGATAGACCAGCCCTGATGTGCAAATCCTACTGAATTTACACACTGTACAGACAAAAACTGTAGTAGCAGTTATTTAAAAAGCATATGTAGTTTGAAGCTGAAAATTTTCTATAAATTTTTGCACTGTCCTATAGAACCTTGTTTCTGGATTGCAAGTATTTTAGTCAAAACCAGGTATTGTGAGAACCTGGAAAAAAAAGTTTATAGTGTTATTAGTTTATTTGGTCTTTCCATAAAGGTGTTATTGTCCTGGTCTAACTTTGGAATAAACTTTAGCTTGTTAAGTGCCTTAAAAAAATCTGAGAGTACCTCCTACCTCTTGGCAGGAGCTCATGGACTGATGAATCATCTTTCTCCATTATATAGAGGCAGCTTTGTTAATGTGGTCAGGAGACAAAGAGACAACAATATGCAGCATTACTCACTGGGTCAGCTCTTACAGCAGCCTCAGACTTTTCAAGTCTTTATAGATAAGTGTATGCATGATGTTCATTTGGAAGATCTTCCATTGTCACCTGGCATATCACCGAGGTTTAGAACATATTCAAACTCTGCCTTTCAGCAAAAAAAAAAATAAAGGAAGACAAGAGGTAACTTTGGATAATTATTTTTTTCTCTTTCTTTTTTTCTTTCTTTCTCCTGGCTCTGCTTAAAGCTCTGTTATGTTAAGTTTTCCAGATGATAGCCTTCCGTCTGTTGTCAATTCTAGCCACATGGAGTTAGAAGACTGCTTTTATAATCAATTTTAGATGTCTGACAACCTGCTTGGGCCAAGAGTGTAGCTGAAGCCTTGCTCATCATGTTCAGAAATCTGTCATACTGAACATGGGTAATATAGTCTTGGAGGCATGAAGCATGGGGTTTGGACACAGCAAATGATACAGACATAGTCTAGGACAATCAGAGGGAAATTGTATTACCCCATTTCATTGTATCTCTTGTGGGTTTTGTCTACTTTTTTTATACCAAAGGTGTGAGTTTATTTTCCTTTTTTATTTATTACTCTACCACTGATCTCGGACCAGATGTGCTAAGTCCTGTGCATCTTGGGAACAACAGATCCTCTGGATATGTGCAGACCATCTGCACCCTGCATGTGTAAGGGGTCCAGTCCTTCCAAGAACTGTTAGATTTCCTGAATTTGTCCTACATGTCTTGCATGCCTAGGAAATGATGAGAGGAACAATGAGAGGAACTACCCTAGTTCTTCTGGGGGATTAGGAAGAGATACATCTTCCACTGTAGGAAAAATGACCACCAAGGGGAGAACTTCCCCATTTGGGAAATGTATTCTGTGAGCTTTGGGCAGAAGACAAATTCAGTGACTATGAGAAACCTTAGTGTCTGAGAGATAAATCTGCTCAATGGTTAATATGGCTTAAGGCTCTGTAATTCCCTGAGGCAGCAAAGCAACCTCTGTACCTTAGAAAGTCCTGCAGGGTGTCAACTTTACCACTGTGGCACTTGTGAACCACTGTGCAAGCAAGGCACGGAGCATACGGTTGGGTCTCCAGCATGTAAAGTCCACGGGTACAAGATGATCAGTCTAGTCAGGAACCATGGAGCTGATGTAGCTCACCTGTAGGAAACAGGTGAGATACCAAGTAAATTTCTGGCATACAAATTAAGCACCAGGTGGTAATTTATGATGCTGGGAATAAAAAAAAAGGAAGGAAGTATCTTGAGTGTAAGAACGAAACAATGAAAAATTTCATTGCAGAGAAAAAAACCTCTGGGTGTGTGGAAGATAGCAGTAGAAGATGTGAATGACCCTATAACCATTATCTGCTTACAAAAGGGAAGAGAATTAGAAGATAATAGCTGTGTCTGACCATAGGTGGTACAGAAGTTCTGACAGGTTTCTTTGCCATTTACTTTGGCAGCCAGAATTAGCTGTGAAAGAGTTCAGGAGTATTTTAGTGTGAAATAATTAAGTATAAGCATTTTTTTTAACAGGAGAATGTATTAAAAAGAAGATGAAATCCTTAAGAATTGAAGTCTCTCTGGCTGAAGGGAAAATTTTGCAATTTAGAGGAGCAAGATCCTGATTGCAGAGAAAGGTGTGACTGGGATCTGGAACAAATCAGTGCAACACCAAGAATTAAATCTTGATGAGTCAGAGTTTGTCCAACCAAGCAGTTCCCCAAGGGAGGACACAATGGAGATTCCAAAATAGTGCAAAGAAAAATGCTTGAGGAAGTCATAATTGGAGTCCTACAAGAGCAGCATCTGGGCCTGCAGATGGTGTGGAAAATAGCACAAGCCATAAACTAGAAAAAGATATGCACTAGATTACATCACTGTGAAATAGTTTGTAAGAAGCAGCATACAGGAGATCAATGACAGCACCATGTGCTCTGGGGGATTCTTCATAAGAGCAATTCATCAGAAGATGAATGGACTATCACCCTGAAAGCAAGTAAGACATTTATTCATTTTAAATTGGATACTGGTGCACATGATGGTGTGTTGATTGAAATAATGTTATCTTCCTGACAAGAAGCAGATAATGGAGAATCAGGGGAGTCTTAAAGGGGTAAGCTAATAGCAACTAAAGTTAACATGAGGGTAAAAAAGTGGACAGATACGGTCTGTATTAGCTTTATGGAAAAAAGCATCCATTGTGGAATAAAAAATGTTGAGCCTTTCTTATTGTTGGGTTGATGACTTGACAGGAGAGGACGGGAGGACAACATACCTGAAGAAACATTAGAGTACACCATCTAGGAAACAAACTGTTTCTGAGCACAACACTAGTTCAACCTCTTTACAGTCCTTCTTTCTATTCAAATTCCATTCCTCTTAAGGAAGAGGGTAAAAACAGAGCCTTGCTTATTAGCCCAAGAATCACAAAATGCATAGGAGAATGAGCTGTGGGTACATTGTTCACCTCTAGAGAAGAAAAGAGGGACAGAATGTTTTGCATCAGGGTAAGCCAGAGGAACTGAACAAATATGAAAACAGAAAAAAGTTACAGTAGTTGTTAGGGGATAATTTTCAGGGAAGTTGTCTAATACTAGATATTTTTATACACTTGGATGTATCACCAGGGTTCTGAAGAATGTCTCTGGAAAAACACAGCACATGTTTTGTGCATTTTCCATGTCTTCTTGAGAAAAGCCTGTTTTTTTAAGGTCTCCATTTAAGTTGTACACAGCACTCCCTTTGAATCATCAGGAAACATGAAGAAGTCTTGATAGTACAGAAAGAACTGGGACACCATAGATGATATTTTAATCTGGGAAAAGTGGTAAAAGAAACCGAAATGTCACAAGAGGATGACTAGAATCTCTAAGCATTCTGGAACAGAACTAGAGCTGCTGGCTTAGTGTGACGCCAGCAAAATGCAAATTTTCTGAGAGAGGATTATTCAGCAAGACATATAAGTAACAGTGAAGCCACCACAGTTGACAAAGAAACAGTAGATTCCTTGGAATGATGGATTACATTAAGACAATTGTACCTTATACTGCTGCCTGAATAAATAAATAGAGAGAGCTTCTTTACAATGACATTGCCTGACCTTAATAAAAAGTCTAAGAAGTAAAAAGAGTTAATTTGAGAGGATAGGATGCAGAAAACTCTATTGTCCAAGGAGGATTTTGGTGCAATCTTCTTACAGGAGAGTGGTCATGGCTAGAGACCGGTGGTTTATTCATAGTAGATGCTAACAGGAAATGAGAGTTAATAAGCTCAGATATAGAACGGGGCTTTGACATGGCTATAAAGGAATTCATGTCTTAGTTGTGGGAGGCCTTAGCTATTACTATTTTATTAGCTGAAATCGACTGCAAGCCACTTATTGCTGTTCCTGAAAATGGCCTCTTCAACTCTCCAGAGAATTCACAGCTTACTTTTTTTTTTTTTTTTTTTTTTTTTTTTCCAACTAGAAATGGATGATTGGTTAATTGGTTTTAAACCTGGAGGAGATTTGGAGATGCAAACACACTCTTAAGAGCATTTGGTAGAGGTGGCAAAGTCTACCAGTAGCATGTCACACTAACAAAAGCAAAATTTGTGTTCTCAAGTGAGCTAAGGACTGTGAGTTTCAGACTGACGACCTGGGATGAGACTCTGTACAAAGTAATTAAGAGTAAAAAGGTAGTGGCAAGAACAGTATATTCCTCATCACTGTTATCAGTTTAAGAGCAACTACTACCACTGCAAGAAATCTTGTGTCAAGAATCATGACTCCTTTGTTGTAACTACAAGGTATGTGAAATGTAGCCAAGGAGGTCGATAGGGATTCTTTGAGGAGAAAAGCTCTAAAGGAAAGAGGAGAGTTATTTTGACCTTAAGCAAACAGTACTATCAAAGAGGCTCTAAAGTTTTGCTGCATATGCCAGAAATAAAGATCAAGGTGCAGGAAAGACTTGTATAAAGGTACAAAGGAAAAACAGGCTGGAGCAAAGTAGACATAGATTATTTACATTGATTAGGGAGAAAAAAGTCCAAAACAGAACTCTATGAACTATGTACTTACTATTATTCTGATTCTTCTGAGATAATTTTATTGGGAGATACAGGTAAAAAAATGATGATAGACATCAAAAATCTTTTCTTGCCTAGTAGGCCTTACTTACAGCAAAGGGCCAGAATTAGGTGTGCATGAATCTAAGCAGTCTGCAGTGCAATATTAGCTTAATCAAGTTTGTACTGGTTCCTGTGAGCTTCTGTCCAGTGAACAGGCAAAATAAACCCTGTATGTTTAGACAATAGGCCACCGAGTTATGAACTAGCCAGGAGAAAGCTGCCCTCCTGTCTTCTGACAGTAGCAGAGCTGGTCTTCCAGAGGAAGTGAAACACCACTTCAGACACTGTTGGACAATTTATGTAGTATTGTGACTTCATGTGTTTGCATTAAGAACAGTTTTAATTATAGCTGTCATTACATTTTGCCTTGGAATGGAACGTGTGGAATTTGGGGATGTGCCTTGAAAGGCTGAAGAGCTTGGCAAGGTACTGTGAGGCTCTTGTTGGAGTTCACAGACAGCTGGATGCAGACAGAAGATTATCCCCAGCACCTCTACTTCTGAGCAGCACTGAAGACCACAGAGGGAAGAGCTACTGAGAGCCAGAAGACAGCCTAGAGGCAACTTGCCACCCACCTATGATTGATCGCTTAAGATCCTGTGGGAGATGAGCCATTTGCTCCCACAGGCAGAGGAGATGCCAACCCACCCAGAGAGAAGGATTCTGAGAAGTTTCTGAAGGAGAACCTCAAGGAATGTCCCTCCTCACTCCGATAATCATTCCTGCAGGAAACACTGCCTGCCTCCTAAGGAAGTGGTGAGTCCCAGTGACTGTGACACAGGGCAGAAAAGCTCCTTCTGCCTACTTTCAGGGCTGTGAAAGGCTTTCAGGATTTGGTCTGTGGATAGTAGAAATTGTAAGGTTTACATTATTATGAAATAACCTGACAGGTACTGCAGGTGAGACATTTTTCTGGGACGTCCAACTTAGCTCTGGCAGGTTGAGATGGTGTTACTTGGTTCCAAGCCTAATAAACCAACAGAACTTGTGTTTCCCATGAATGGGCTCATTCATTTATATGGCAGTGTGAGTACACATGTTTGTGTGTGTGTGTGTAGAGAGAAGAGAGTCACTCTTCTTCCTTCTTTTTCTCATGGCTTGTATCATACAACATGCTGATGTAGACAGCCTATCAACTCCTTCACAAGGAATCTGAAATAAAGGGTCCCAGGAAAGTTTAACAGCTTCATAGCTTGTAATTCTCTTGTGCCCACATTTTGTTTGTCAGGGAGAGCACAAGAATGAGGCCACACATAATTTAACACCTTTCCCTATTTAGAGTTTGTTAGCTTAACTTTTTTTGAGATTTTTTTTTAAATGTTTGTCTGAATTTAGTGGTTGTGAAGCAAAACGACAGCCCTCAAGACTGCAGTTTTCCTTGCAGAATGGGGATGGGATGAGCTCCAGCAGAGCAAGCTTCCCCATATGACCACCCTGATTTGACCTTGAATGACCTTTTGCAGCACTCAGTAGAGTCGGTCTTCATATCTTTCCAGTTCTTGGCCTTTTTGCTAAGACTGACAGCTGGGCTGTGCCAAATGTGGCGGCGCTTCTGAGAAGGTGATGTATGTCCAAATCAGAGCCTGACTTCTTTCACATAAGCACAGTGTTGTAATAACCTTTCCAATAATAAGGAGGCTGGTGAGCAGAGCTAATGAGGCGGAGATCTCAGGGTGAGTATTTCAACACCTGCAGCCATGGAAGTGCCACCTTTCCCAAGGGCTCTATTATTACAGCCATGCTTAGGGTCTAATACTTGCTGAGCCTTGTAGAAACCCAGAGCAAGACAGAAAAAATGTGGGAGGAGAAATGCTTAAAGGCACAACCCCTCCTACCAGATCACTTTAATATAGGGGCAGAGGGATATAAAAATATCTTTCCCTACTGCAGTTAAGCGGACAAAAGGACTCGGCTGTTTCAGTGTCCTGGCTAGCACAGCACATTGATCATGCTGTGCTTTGAAGGTGGATGAAGAGAGTCCAAGCTTACCTCCAGCAAGTAGGTAATGGCTCAGGCAGCAAATGTTTACTTTGCTGCAACACCATTTTTTTTTTTGGTATGTTTTGGGTTTTTTTTGAAAGCAATGTTCCACTCCTGAATTTGCTTTACCAAAAGATTACTAGAGCTCAGACACTGACCTTTCTTAACAAGGATTCTCCAGTTTAGTCACAATGTTTTCAAACTTCATGCTGGCATCACCACAGGGGCTGGTGTTCCAGCCACTGCAAACAGTTTTGCACTCACTTCACTGGCACCTCGAGGTGGAAGTGCTCCAATGCAGAAGCCAGGTTCTCCCAGGGGGTTGGTAGTGTCCTCCAACTTGTACTGTAAGCCCTGCTAAATGTGTAGTGCCACGATGAGAAGGCTGCTGTGACTCCCTCTGAAATCAGCTCCTGGTGTGTTTGGGTGCTGATAGACTTGCTTGGAACAGCACAAGGTATTTCTTCCTGCTCAAGGAAGGAAAAGGAGAGCCCTAAGGGAAGATTGGGCAGGTCACCAGGTGGTCCACAGTAGGGCCTCATCCTTGATACATGGGGGTAAAATCCTGCAGGAAAGCATGGCTTTCATTTCTTCACAAATCGGGATTGCGAGTGTTAAGTGTTTACAGGAACCCTTGGTTTAATGCAAGATTCAGCTTTTCCCAGTAAGGTGTCACCAAAGCCTGCATTTAGATTTTGATTTCAGTGCCTGAGAGCATGACTCTGGGCATGTTTTCTGCTGGGTTTTTTGGGGGGGCTGTTATAATGATGGAGACATTTAGACTCCATTCATTAACTTCCTGTAAAATTCTGTCTGTTTAGATCAGGCAGGTTTGTTTGGTTTGTCTTCATAGAAAACTTCTCTCTGGCATTTAATCTTTCTCACGTGGTATCAAAGTTAGCAATGGCTAGTGAAGATATTACTATTATTATTCATTAACTCTGGTCTCTCAGAGGAACCATATGGGCAGAGCAGAGGGAAAAGAATACTGTTGGTTTTTAATACTGAGTCACTGCTACCGATTAAGTTTCTTTTTTTTTTTTCTTCCCTTTTTAAGACCAAAAAAAAAAAAAAATAGAACATTTTTTTTTCCTGAAGCCTAAATACCAGGAGGGTTGATTTCCTTTAGGTGCCACAGTGTCTTCAGGAAGTTTTAGTCCAGCAGGCCATTGTGACATCAGCCAGCACTTGTTTTAAAGGGTATCTGTAAAAAATTCCTGGTTAGATTCCTGCATCTCAGGTCACAGGAGAGTGTGACTATTAACAAGTTCCAGCTGCTTTATGGAGTTTCACCAGCCATTTGTGGATCTTTAATTTTTTTTAAGGAAATATTTTTACTATTTTTTTTTCCTGGAGGTGTATTAAACCTTTGCATCTTTTAATTTTTTTAAAGTTCACATTAAATACTCTTTTTTTGTCCATGCAGAGGAAGTCTTCAATGAATCAGTTAAAAAAAAAAAAAGAAAAATAATAAAAAGAACGCATAAGTCTGATTTTGCTCTCAATTGCTCTGATCGTGCTGTCTACTCTAGTCATGGTTTTTGCATTTATTTTTTCAGCAAGGTGCCTGTTTGAATACTGCAGCTGATGATCTAAAAATGCATCAGATATGCTTTATTATACACATGCCTCATAATATGGGTGCCTGGCTCTCCTGGGCTGGCTGAGTTGCGCTGTGCTCGAGGCAGAGGAGAGCATCTCCGGTCAGAGCTCTTGCTCTTCCATCCCAGATCCCTGCTGGAGTTTGCATTTATGGTGTCAGGGCAGCACCATTCAGAACCCAAGTTCAAGGAGGTCCAACTGTGGCTCCTTGCAGTCTCAGCTCGCTCCTCTTGCTGGACCCAGTCCCAGCAGCTTGATGCTACCTGAGAACTGCCTTATTCCCTCCTGTGAGCTGCCTTGCTCAGTGCCATGCAGCTGCCAGAGCCAGGGCTCAGCACTGGCCAGTCCGTTCTGCTTCCATTACTGTTATTTCAGAACAGGAAAATTCTGAAAAAGAAAAACAAGTATAATGACGCTGTTTTTCTCTCCAAATTTAGGGGTCTGCAGTTCTGGAGTGAAAATATTTGTTTGGAAATTTGGGCCCAGATCATGAAGAGAGCAAATATAGTGACTTACTGTAATATCTGTGTTGGAATTTAAATGAGAGTAGGCAAAGGGATTTCTTCATTTAAAGTTGCAGTATTCAGAAAATGAGAGTCTGCTCAAAGATGCATACCATAAAAAACCCGCAAGAACAACCTCTCGCCAAGTGATTATTAACAGCAACAAAAATATGCAAATACTTTCTTGCAGACTTGGTGTTAGCCACACTTTTGTTTATCCCACATGAATGTATAGCCTCCCTGAATGTATGCATGTATATCTGTATCACACACACTTGGATGTGGACTTCTACTATCTATCTATATCTATATCCACATATATACCCTTTTAGATGGGGTGATCATTCTAGGTAAGGAAGGCAAACACAGAATAAAATAATATTGAGTTAATTTCAGTTTCTATTCAGGATTTTATAGGAAATCTGGGGCATTGCCATGACAATTCAAAAAATGGTTAGTTAATACCTTTTGTATCCCTGTAAACACCTACTCACTGCAGCAGCACCGAAAACTTATGCTTGTTCAGGCCAAATACACAGAGAAAATTTAGCCCAATCCTCCTTTCTGTATAATTATGTTTTTTCTTAACATAAATGTAAATAGATACAAATAAATTCCAGCTACCATGAAACTGTGCATGTCTACAAAGTTTGGCATGAATTAAGAAATGTACCTGGAACTTTGTAGCTCTTACATAAAATTAATAATAAATGTTTTCTTGCCAACATCAATATGTTTATATTATGGTCATGGGACTCACTCTGATGCCTAAATTATTTAACACATTAATTTTTTATCTCCACTCAAGCCTGCTACATAAAGTTGCTGAGTTTGGTATCAAAGGTGGTGGTTCAAATCAAATTGATATTGCATTTTAATTAAAGTAGTGTTAGGGCACATCTTGCAGTCTTTACCCAGACAAAATATACTCGAGTTGCTAAAACTTGCTTTTCCTCTGCTTTTTGCTTTGTCAGGTGCTGGCAAGGCTGGGAGGTAGGCAGGCAGCACATGAAAATATTGCCTTACTCCCTGCTCCATGTATTGATTTGCCACTTTTAAGTTGCATCACTTATGGTTGTGCCACAGAAGAAAAGGTCAGGGCTGAGTCACAGATAAGATCCTCATAACTGCTTTTGTCATACTGTGGAATACAAGAAAATGCAATTGTGAAGGTTTTCAGCCTGAGGACAGGTGTATCACTCTGTCCTCTGAAGGATGCTCCTGCACCTCAAGCAGTATGTGAGTGGAAGGGCAGCTGTGCTTGGGCAAGTCCCTGGTTGGTGAGATGTTGTGGTAGACCAAAGGTACAAAAGAAAATTGGCCTGGATGTGCTGAAAAAGTCCTCTTGCTCCTAACTGAAGCAAAGGTCTTGAGCACACAGGATCTGCTTCAGGTTTTGATTTCTCAAGTTTTCCTTTGCCAGGGTCACTTTCATCCCTGGCCTTCTACAGCTACGTGCTTCTCCTGGATCCTTTCATGCTGGATGAATTTTGTGTCTGGAGGAAATTGATAGGCAAACAGACTGTAAGTTACTGATTGGCCTGCTGCTTCTCCTTGCTGTAGCAAACAGGAAGACCTTCACCACATTCTTCTCCCCCCTACATCCCTCCCCTTTCACTCCTTATGGGGGGGATTAATTTAAAAAATGAAGACAATGATGTATCACCACTGGAAGAAAATATTCAAAAGCCCAACCTTTGTCACAGAGACATGAGCAGACGCCTGGCAATTTCCCAATGAACAGTCATTCTGGAAAGCACTGGGACCAGAACACTACCTTTTTCCCAGAATAGCCTCAGTCATGACAAATGAGTGGCCTCAAAGTTCTAAAAAAAAATGTTCTTATGCATTCAAGTTGCATTGACTTCAGGCACTTACTTGAGATACCTGATTTTGGTGATGCTGACTTTCATACAGCACCATGAATGTGCTTTCCTCACTCCACTGTGACACAAGAAGAGAACTGAGCAGCTGCAGAAGGGCCAGCTCCCTATCAACATCTCCCTATCATGGCTCTGAGGTAAGAAGGGGTCTTGGTGATTTGGTTTCCTGAGCTGCTGCTGTTTAAGAACTGCAGGTCACCACCAGCAATTGAATGCTGATAAATTAATAGCTCAGGGGTCTTCAGTATCATCTCCCATGTCCTTTCTGTTACCATCTCATGCCTGCATTCTTCTAGACTGCATCATTATTCTAGGTTCATAGATACTTAATTTAAAAAAGAATAACTACTTTACTATATCTAAATAAAAAATATGGCTACCTGAAACAGCTGTGAAAATCTTAACAGAAATTTGCAAACAAGCTGCTCAGCTGCTCTCTTCTTCAGGGATATAGACTATCCAGCCATGGAGCATTCCTTTGTGAGTTTCTGTACTAAGCAGGATACTTCCAAATTAAATCACTTCTCAGCCTCCTGTAAATATCTACAAGGCACAGCTATGGCCTGAGCTTATATTTGCAATGAAATATCTCTGCTCTTGATACATTTCTCTGCACTCTGTTCTGTCTGCCAGGTAAGTTCTTCTTGAGGCATGAGTTTTCAGATACTGCCTTTTATTCAGCATGAGATGAGATGAGATGAGATGAGATGGGCACCTTCTTCTAAAGCCAAAGGCCTCTCTTTAGATGTCATCAACACATTTCCCCTATTCTTCCAAAATGCTGAGGCCAGACCTTGTTATCCTGTTTTATATTCTCTCTGCACCAGCTTCCTAAGATCTGGGGCTCCATGAGACTATTCTTTGCATTGGAGAAGGACACGACTTTCATGATTAATAATCTAGAAAAATCTAATAAATATAGAAAAAAAAAATGTCACATGTGTTACTTCCAACTGACCTTTCAAAAAAATGTCATTTGTTTATTCCTCCATACCACTAGAGTGTTTCTGACTTGTTCCCCTGATCTGGTGTCACTAGTTTTCTCCTTCTTCACAGGAGATAATCCACTCAAATGACCTTTGTTGCTCCTGTTGTATCATCATGTTTGCTCCCTTCTTTGCTACCTTGTGCTTTTCCCTGCAAGTTATCTTGCTAGGAGATATGTGTCTCTAGTCTGACATTCTCTGATTTCACCAGTAGCCTGCTTTCCTGCACCTGCAAGATCTTTGTCTCAGGAACTTTTTTGTAGCTATGTTTCCAGACAGATGCAGCATCTCACCAGAGAGTCTTGGTTTGAATTGGAACTCTTGTAAGTCCTCTGGATTTAATACTCATTAGGCTCTGCCTGCCATACACCTGAGAGTGAGCAGCCAAAGTGTTTGTCAGTACTTGATCATGTTACTCCATGAAAAACAGAAGGAACCTCAGATAGAGTCCAGGCTCTGTCTTCCTAAGCTGTTCCTCACAGATGTGTATCTAACACATTTTACAGACCTCCATTTATGAAGACATAACAATATTTCTGCATCTGTGGCATTAAAACAGATTTTATTGTCTAGCTGGAGCTTCTCTTGCTGTAGTTAAAGGCTTCTGGGTTCAGCCAATTTGTCATGGATGTGGAGAACAGGACATCCCCTTCCTCCTTGCTGAGCTTGTTTCCAAGGAAGTCCATTCCAGCATGGCTATCCTTATAGACAGCACATGGAGAAACATAGGGACTGAACTGACAACTTCTTTAATAACTGGGGAAGCTGCTAGTCCTGGGAGCACCCTGCCCATCACATGTAGGTTAGGAGTCTCTGTGATCTGTATGTCCAAGTGCAGGTGTCCACCCTGATGGCGAGAGCCAAAGTGCACTGAATTCAGTAGCAGTCTTAAGCCTTTACTGAGTTAAGGGGCCTAAAAAATTAGAGGACCCGTACCAGTGTTGACCTCTAACAGATGGTAGCAAAATGACTACTGCAAAAAACCCCATGACATTAGAATCACATCTGGCTTGGCAGTGCTGGAAGGGTCTATACAAGATTCTGTATAAAACCCCAAACATTCGAACGTCTGTGAATGTTTCTGACTTAAAAGTTAGTGCAGACTCTGAGACTACTCACTGAAAGACAGCTGTCTGCCTACAGGGGAGGAAAAGTGGTTCCCTCCCAAACTCATCTTCTTTCTGGTTACCAGCTCAGACACCTCCCTTCCTCAGATCTTTTAATCCTGATTTCTGCATGCAAAGCATGTTAGAAAGGGCTTTCTTTAGTTACAGTTTCCCTCCATCCCCCTTTTCCTATAGCCAAAGCAACGCTCACCATTTTTTTTTTTTTTATAAAATACCTGACCCGTGGTTTCTGACTCGTGTCAGGTTTTCTCATATGAATAACATTAGCCTTCTTTTTCTTAAAATAGCATAGATGTAAAATATTTTTCAGTCCTCTTCAATTAGGGCATAGAGCAGGGCTTGAGTTGCTTCTCAGTGAAAACATAATCACAAATATTTCTTGCATTACATTGTTCAGTGTGAGGGCTCTTGCTAATTCCTTGTCTCTGTGGAATGGGCATGTGTTCTGGCTCTATAATTTAAAAGTTCAAGACTAGCATTTTTCTGATTCTTGTTGTCCTGCATCTTGTAAGATCAGTATTTAAGTTTTAGGAGTAGCAAGTTTATTTATATATGTTGCTGCTAATCCAAACTGTCTGCTAAACTAATCTCTTGTTAAAATGAAATCAAGTCAGCTATTTTAGATTATGAAGTTAAAACAATAGCTCAGTCAGACACTTCACACATCTGTTTTACTTTTCCTGAATAGGTATGCAGTTTTTCTTACATTCTTTCTCTGCAAAAAGGGCCACCAATTAGCTATACTTTTCTTTCCTTTCATTTTTCTCTGGTGACCTAAGCCTTTTGTTTTCTTGATTCTATTACTGATTACTTTTGAAATGCTGCCTTTTTTAATGTGTTTGTTTTCTTTTTCAGTAATACATTTTAAAATGGATAAAAATTTCATGCCTATTACTTGTTAATATGTTATCATACTCTATTACCCAAATTTGGACCAGAGGTAATTCCAATGTGGGAAATGCCAAAATAATACATTCTTGGAGATGAGATCTTAGACAGATATGGAAACCCAAAGTAGGCTTTGATTTACTTACAGTCTACAGGAAATGAAGCATTACCGTCAATGTGGTACATAGAGATTTTAACTGAAGATAACTTTATTTCCAGCTTTACCTGCTGCTTTGATTTAAAGTGTTTTTCACATCATCTAATTTTTCATAAGCTTTCTCAAGTTTAAGGTTTGGCTTTTTTAAAAGGGATTGTATAAGTTTTCATTTTGCACAGGAACCCCCCTCTTATTTAGTGTATTTGCAGAGAATTTTAAAATAACATCAGTGAAGCTGTTAAAATAACAAAACAGTGAAGGCTCCTCCAGCCCTTTGGAGCCAAATACATGGAACATTTCTCCTTGCTCTTGCATATGGAGTTTATCTCGCAGCGTTTATAAACTGTTTTTTTTACTAGTGTTCTGTGAGGATGGTCCCATTTCAGTTAAGGTAACTTTCAGATGCAGTCTGATCTGATTTAATTTCCTTGATTCACTTTTTTCCTCGTCACTCTTTGAAAGGTGGAGAAGCAGCCTTCTGAGGTAGGTTGATCCCATCTCAGTCCTATATTTAACTTTACATCAACCACTAGGAAGATTATCAGCTGAGGAACTTTCAGGAACTTTCAGGTCCAGCTCTCATTTGGTGTTTGGGAGCCAAAGGTCTTCAGCTCTTGTGGAAGCACTCAGAAGCTACCCAGTAACTGCTTCCAACCTGAAGTCGCATTTGTTGGTTCTGATCCAGCTAATACACTGGTGGTGGTACTAGACAGGAGACCCAAAGAACTTGGACCTACTCCCTGGAGGTGTTGAAGGCCATGTTGGATCGGGCTGTGAGCAACTTGGTTCAGTGGGAGGTATCCTGGCCCATGGGAAGGGGATTGGAACCAGATGATCTTTAAGGTCCCTTCCAACTCAAAATCATTCTTCCAAACCATTCTATGATTCTGTGATAATTCTTTACTGTGATGAAGCCCAAACCCTGCTGAAATCATTAGGGAGTGAGATTTTTTAGTTCAGGAGTCTGTGTTTAAATCAGTGTGTCAAGACTGCATAATTTGCTACATAACTTCTGTCACCTGGTTGAAGGAGGAGAGTCTGAGTGTAGTTGTTGAGAGGGGCAAACACCACCTCAAGGAAGCTCAGTTATTTGCTAGTGATGATTTTGATGTCTTCATGTCTTGTGCAAGAATCTGGCAATCCTCTTCTCACTGTCATGTCTCAGGGTCTGGCAGGAGTGGTTGTTCATCATGACAGACAAAACTGCCAGACGCATGGTTAGATTTTTCTGTCTCCTGGATTTCAGATATCAAGGCTGTGAAGGAGTGACTTCAGCAAGTCAGTGGTGGCACAGTGACGTTCAAATAATATCCCTTCCCTCCAGGCCTCCCCACTGGTTGCAGTTTCTGCAGCCAGAAGGATTAATCAACACCACCAGGGATGGCCACCAGGATCCAGAACAGTAGCCATGCCACCCTACAGCCAGATGGAATCAGACCACTTAGCATGTTAAAGCTGAGCTTGACACCCAGGGCTCATGTGGGAGTCAGCAGGAGATAGCCTGTGCAATTTTAATAAATTTTCAGGTGCACATGGGGCCTTTACAGCTTGGATCAAACTCTGCTGTCACAGCTTCACCAGCACTCCCTGACTTCTTCAGGCCATGTGTCCCTAGCACCTTGTTTCCTTCCCACATTGGTCCTTGGAAGCCTGCTTAGATCTGTTCCCCAGGGATGGGGATCACTGACTCGGCCTTCTCTCCTGTGAATAGCTACATCTGAACTAATTACTAAATGCCCTCTCTGTAGGTGCCAGAAACAAATAAGCGCTTTTAGGATTGGATTCATATGGCTTCTGCTTTTGGAGGAAATGAGTTATGTCTTATAAACACTGCACCCATTTTCTTTAACAGGGATTCAGGATAGTTAACTTTGTCATTGATATCTTACTTCGGAAGCTGCTCAGTGTTATTTCAACATCCTGACTATGAAAACCACCACATAGCTACTGTGTGAAGGTGTATATTATGAAGGACTGTAAAAGCACACTACAGGTTAAAATGTGTAGCATTTTGTATACCTAGCACCCTTTCTGAATGGGGTCTTATCTGCTTTTCTGTTATCCCTCTAGTGTACAGGCATGATCAGTCCTTAATGAGAAGAATGCAACTGGATCACGATATTAATAATATGTCAAGCCTATCACAAAGGATAGAGGAATATTTGAGCAAGTCTGACATGCCCTGTTCTACTGACCTTCTCTTGTCATCAGCAAAAACAGCAAATAGGAAATAGCAGGGAGTTGTCTCCTCAGCTCATGTTCACACTCTTGCTAGAGAGAAACATACTTACCTAGTTGAATAAACAATTCCATAATGTCAGTGCTATGAAGGAAATGGTTTTGAAAAAGACCATGACATCTGGAGGAAGTTGCCCTTCATCTTCTGATCACGTTAGTTTCCTCTGTTCTTATTACACCTAGGAGTCTGGGTACCTCTGGGGATTCCAGAGGAGTAGCTGCCGGCATCCTGTGACCCACAGACACATTGTGCTCATAATTTTTTTTCCTCCATGTGATCTTCATACATGGAGTAGCTGAACAGGTGATGTCACAGCCATGCTTTTGCTTCAACACCCAAGAAAACTTACAAATGACTTAGTCCAAGAGAGTACACTTAAGGAATCATAGAATCATAGAACTTTCAGGGTTGGAAAAGACATTTAAGATGTCTGCCACGTGCAGGGGCACCTCCCACTAAATCAGGTCACTCAGAGCCCTGTCCAGCCTGGCCTTAAAAACTTCCAGGGATGGGGCTTCCACCACCTCTCTGGGCAACCTGTTCCAGTGTCTCACCACCCTCATGATGAAGAAATTCTTCCTAATATCTAATCTAAATCTACCCTCCTCTAGTTTGAAACCATTCCTCCTAGTTCTATCACTATTTGACATCTTAGAAAGTCCCTCCCCAGCATTCTTGCAGGCCCCCTTCAGATACTGGGAGTCTATAATAAGGTCTCTTCAGAGCCTTCTCCTCTCCAGGCTGAATAACCCCAACCCTCTCAGTCTGTCTTCACAGGAAAGGTGCTCCAGCCCTCTGATCATCCTCATGGCCCTTCTCTGGACTCACTCCAGCATGTCAATGTCCCTTCTGTAACAGGGGCTCTAGAACTGGATGCAGTACTCCAGGTGGGGTCTCATGAGAGCAGAGTAGAGGGGGAGAATCACTTCCTTCTACCTGCTGGCCATGCCTCTCTTGATGAACCCGGGATCCTGTTGGCTTTCTGGGCTGCAAGTGTACACTGATGGCTTATGTTGAACTTCCCATCCACCAGCAATCCCAAGTCTTATCCAAATGTCACAAAAAGTCAGTGACAAAGTAGGCAATTGAGTAGGTACCATAGGTAAACATTCACATTCTAAATTAGAGATTCCTACTCGCCATTTGTTTTTCCAGGAAATACTGAAGTTAAAACTAAGAGAAAAGGAAAAGAGACAGAATTACCCCAGAAGTCTCACAGTTATGCAAAATGAACTGAGCTTCATGAGGGATGCCAGTAGAAAATGACCTGTGGGACAAAATCTGTGACTGTGATCTGGCAGTGCTTTGCATCACCAGCATGCCATTTGAGAGATGGAGGTGATTCTGTTTGGTAATGTTTTCTTTGTGTTTCTAACATGAGGGAGTGTGAGTGCGAGTAGGTCTCTGAGGTATTTATTACTTCCTCCAGTGTCTTCACTGAACCAAGCAGTACTGTGCATGCTTGCTGGTTCTCAGAGGCTTTATGGGAAGCCTATTGCAGTGGAAACCCTGGTGGAAAGCAATATCTTTTACCTTGTTCAGAGTTGTGGAGTTGAGTCTTTCATGCCTTAGGTTGACTGATTTTTTACTTTTTACAGCAGGTTGTGCTTTGCTAATTGAGAAGTTGAAATTAAACTGGTGTTTGAGCTTGATTCCATCCTCTAAACAAAAAAATGAGCAAAAGTCACTATGAGGAGAGGAGGTTACTGCATGGGGTGGGGGTAGGGAGGAGAAGGAGGGAGAAGGAGGAGAAGGGAGAGTTGTGCAGATTTCCTGCCCACACTTCAAAAGGGGCTCTCCTCTCCTGTATTATTTCCTTTCCCATTAGCTTCACTTTGTTGGCTTATGGTTCCAAAATGCACCAGGAGTCAACTCCAGTGCAAACCTGATATTAAAAACTAACAGGCTAATGCCAGGGAAAACACACTCTCCTCCTGGTTTCAAAGACCGATTTTTTTTCTTTCATAAGTGCAGCCATGCTTTTCTAATAAAAATTCATTAAACAATGGTTATGAAGGATGAAGAGTGGGGGAGGGGGAAGGGGTACAATCAAGTGAGTTCCTTTGAACTCACTTGAAAAAATACAAAAGCAAACAACCAAGCTGTTAGTGTCACACGTTTCCCTTATGAAGGGAGAGGCCTGTCCAGGTTTGCTGACAGTCAAGGGAGTAAAGATGAGTTAGGCACCTTCTCTAAAATTTCTCCCTCCAAAAACTGTAGGATTTCTGTTCTGTAAACATGGATGTGGAGGCTCTTTTATGTTGCTTCAGTTTACATTATTGCGGGTCTAAACGAGTCTAGTAGAGACTGCTTAATTCGTTTATGTAAAGTAAAAACAAATGTAGAAGCCCTTGCAATTTTTTATTGTTAACATCCCATTGGGAGGCAGGAGAGTAAATATTTTAGAAGTTTAAAGCAATCTACTTAAGCTTAATAATAATGCTGGGTTTCAAGTAACAGAGAAGAGTACAAGTCACTGGAAGATCAAAGATTACACTGAGTTTTATAGCAAATCTGGGCAAAGATCTCCTGGGAGGGGTAAATCTTCAGAACTCTCCTTTCCCAGTCTTTCATGGTGATCGTTTGACATCTATGGAACAAGAAATTGAGGAAGTGAAAATTCAGGCAGTTCTCCTGCACCCAGAGAAACAGTAGGCCAGAAATATGAAGAAATGCTAATTTTGGGGGTTTTTATAACATAAAAATGAGAAAAAGAATAAAATGTGCCAGAGATATCCTTTCTTTTACTGGATCAGCTTGTAATCTTGTGTTAATTGAATTTTGAGTGAGTCATCTCTAAATAGGACTGCTGACAGTTTCCCTGGGTTTATGTTAAGTGGTTGTATTTGTCAGCAAATTTTCTGAATCGTTTACCTGTTGAGAGACACTAGACACTTCTTACATTCTTCCCAGAAACATTGTTCCTTTCATCTAAAACAAGAAGAAGAAAGTGCTGCATTTTTGGGCCATGGGCATGATTGCGTATTTAAGAAAAAAAAAGGATGGAGGGAAAAAAGGAACATCAAGCAGAAGAGCTAATAATGAATGATAGCACATAACAATACTGTAATATCAGGTATGTGTGTCTGTGGATGTGTTCAGGGGATTGATATTTAGAGAGCATAATCAAGAATCTCTAACATAGGAAGAGAAACTGGGCCACATTGTTTTCCCATGGCTGAGAAAGTTTCCACTGGCCTGGCTTCCAATTATAAAAACACTGGAGTCCTCTGCCGTTACACCACAGCTTGTAAATTTCCTAATGAATATTTAAAGTAACCCTATGGAGTTTTTTAATGTTAATGTATTTCAGCCTTTGACTAACACGAATATCCTACAGGGCTACCATCGCATTTAGCTACATGGTTAATTCCTTTCTTTTCTTTTAATGCTAAAAAATAATGCAGAGGAAAAAAAAAATATCTTTGCCTCAGCTACTTCTGGTGTGCATTTTATATGTGGTTTTGTTATTTTTTTTGTTTTGTTTTGTTTTTTGCCACAGTGATGTTCCAGACACAGAGCAGACCCACATAGCCACTTTCTTCCAAGGCTCTACTCTCTTACAACACAAAAACGACACATACACTCCCCCCACCCCCAAAAAAAGCTATTATTGAAAATCAATACCATAATAATAGTGCACAGAGCTGTGTGTTTTCCTTGATAGCCAATTATGAGCAATTTACTAAAGTTGTCAACTCATGGCAAAACAAATAGCGTTAATAGTGTAGACTTCATAAAGACCGATCTGTCTTGTTATTGCTGCAGTCTGAGCAGAGTTCCAGGTTCAGGCTTGTAATGGAGCAATAACTCACCCGGTGCTGGAGAGAGGACCATCACCAGCACAGGTTGCCTTTGGAGAAAGGGGACTGAGCACTGCCACCATGCATTATGCTCAGATGTGATTCCTTCCCCATAAATAACCACTTGGTTTTTACAAGAGAAGGGGGCAATGATAATACCTGGCACTGTTCTTGTTTTGTTTTTTGGGGTGGTTTTGGACAGTGCAGTAACACGTGGTGGTATTTTGGGAAGAATTTTTGGGGTAGGAAGCTATTGCTCCATTTTTGATTGCTGGCTTGGGGCCTTAAGGCAGGCAATACAAGTTTGCTGTGTTTGCATTGCATTGAGCACAACAGGAACTTTGCAGCTTCTCTGTGCCACATAAAAGACAAAGGAGCATAAAAGTGATGTTAATACAGTAGGTGAAAAGTCTGGTATCAAACCAAACAGATTTCTCTGTGTTGATGACAATGTTATTAGGCCAAGTTCTGCCAAACTCTTTCAACTGTGGGAAGCTGTGTCTCACAGACTGCAGCAAAGTCTCTGCCTTTGTGAGAGGAGCATGGCGCTGGTCTTGGCATTTTGCACTTGTAAACGAGTCCTCACGAAGCAGGGCTACGTCCTGCTTTCCTGAGACAGAAAACAGCAGTGTTGAGGAGGTAAGTAAAAAGCTCCATGCATCTGAGGTGTTCTTGCCAGGGGAAAGCAGCAGTTTTCTTTCTCTGGTCCTTGGAAAATTCTCAGATGCAGAGGCCGCTCATGTGGGATCAGGCACATTGTGTATGTCTGTGCAGCTGAACTGGACCATGAGGGATTTTCCTCTTTAAATCCTTAAAAGTGTGCAAACAGGTATTCTGGTTTCAGCCCAAGGTATGCTGAGAAGGAAAACCCCTCATTGTTGGCCCATCCAAGTGGTCTGTCCCAGCTGAAAGCCCTGGGAGGATGTGCAAAGATGTGACAAGCATGTGGCCACCCAGGCCAGGATTAGCTCTTTCCTCAAGTCCAGGCTTTAAGTTTGAATCTGAACTACAGCTGGGCTCCACCTTGGATTATGGTTGGAAAAGCCTTTTGGGGCCTGGGACTTTACCCTGTGCTCAGGTTTCTTTATGCTCCCCAGCTCAGCTGCCCACCTCTCTAGGAAGCCACTGTTCCTAGTCCCAGCCTTCACCTCTGTGAAAGGTGAAAAAGCAAAATGTAGGAGCACAGACTAGAGTCATCAAGTAGTCACCCCTGGATTTACAAAGGAGTTTCCAAGCCATGTTCACCCTCTGGCCTTTGAGAGCCATATAAACCCAGAGCAGCAAGCTATTACTCCAGTGGACAGAGGGAGAGGAGACACAAGGCCCCTTGTAAGCTCTCAGGTTTCCTGCCCTCTGAAAGATGTAT
Organism: Heliangelus exortis; assembly: GCF_036169615.1. NCBI lineage: Eukaryota > Metazoa > Chordata > Aves > Apodiformes > Trochilidae > Heliangelus > Heliangelus exortis. Next base: position 67,122,134 of record NC_092422.1, read on the forward strand.
GCATGTGTATTTTGAGTTTAAATGGAGTTTCCTCCCATTTTATCCCTTCCAACTAAGCACTGGAGGAGTGACACTGGTCTTGCAAGGAGCTGCCAACAGCTGTGTCTGGTGAGATGTCTGCCACGCACATGTGGTGCTCCCTAATGATGATCTGGCAAGGGTCTGAAGACAGCAGCAGCACTTGCTGGCAACTTTGAGACACTGCTCTGTTTTCCTTGTGTGCTGCCTGGCCTTTGGAGCAAGTGCAGCCTCTGCTCTCCCTCCTGAGGTGCAGCTGTCAATGAAGACGGGGTGTCTACACTGGGAACTCACCCACATCCCTGAAGATGACTTCTCTCTTTTAATCTGCAAGCCCCTTTCCCACATACTGGAACAGCTGCCTTTGCTACAAACCCCAGCTGGTGCTCAGAGGGTGCCTTATATGCCTTAAAGTGTTTCTCTGCTGGAGGCTGTGAACATCTCCTTTGCCATAATCCCAGCTTTGTGTGTCAGGGGTGAGAGCTGGTGTCCCACCTTTGCCGGACAGCTTTAGGAAGAAAATATTTCTTGAAAACAAAGAGTTGATTTTTTTCTTTGTGCCTAATCTGTTTCTAGCTAAGTTGAGCCTGGTGAGCAAATTTTAGGTGCCTCCTTAAGCGTTTGCAGATCCCACTAGCAAAGAAAAGGAAACTGGGTTGAGGAAAATAAAAAACAGCCTGCACATGAAGGAGAAATTGGAATAAATTTCCATATCAGGTTTAAGGTCTGTTTTAAAGTTGAGGTTTGAAGCTGAGATGCAGAATCAAATCTGGTAGCTCTGGAACAGGGCAATCTGTTCTGTGAAATTTCTTTGCTAGCAAACATAAATTCAAGAAGCCAGCCAGACTTAAGGGATTTCTATCATCTTGGGCTGTGTGGGACAGAGAGCTGGAGTTGTTGGAGACTTGTCATGCTGGATTTGTCCTGACACTGAAACAGAAGAGAAAGTATCTCACTGCCTAACAGTGAATGAGTGGATGTGGAGATTTATTTACATGTCCAGAACGTTCTCCAATTCCATTTTAAGGCATGAAGAGAGCAACAACAGCTTCAAGTGATTCTGCAGACAGAGATTAGTGAGACGTCTTTAAAGAAATTTGGCAAAGATGCTGCTGTTTCTTGAATGACATAATCTTTACTTTACCATAAGTTGCCAAAGGCAAAAAATTATTCTTCCAACAGTATTAAACTGAAGGAGTATCATCAGTAAACTCTACACAGTTGCCAAGACCATGTTTCCAGTCATGAGCAGAGCAGCAAAGCAAATCTGAGTGGTGAGGAACACAGCACTACAGGTGTATAGTTTACTAGATATTTCTTTCAACACTTTTTTTGGGAGTGTAGAGGAATCATCTGATGGAAAATGGAAGGTCATAAGATATGTCCTAGGAAGAAAAAAACCTTAATTTCAATCACACAAACATCCAGCAGTTTGGAGGTTGGTGTTGCTACATTTCTACGTTACATTTCTACCTATGAGTAGACAACAGATTTTGCTACTGTTTTAATGTATCTCAGTGTGCTGCTACTTTGTTAAAGCAAAATCACTGGTTCTGGAAAGTGATCCTACCGAGAGAAGGACTGAGAGTCTTTCTGTTGAGATTACTTGCCTGAAATTCAGGTGACATATTGCTGGTCCTTGCAGACTGGTTCTCTCTGCTCCTCCTATATGGGAGTTGTCCCTCTTGGTCATTAGCCAGCGTTTGCTGTTCACATCATCTTCCTTTGCTGCTTTAATGTGTTTAAATTAGGAGCTTAGACTTGTGTTTCTCCTTGTAGCCTCCTTCAGAGGTCGAAACAGAATATGAGCCCAAACTAGATGCTGTGAATGGTCCTTGGGAGCATCTTTTCTCTCCCTCTCTACTATCTAGAAAGAGGTGCTATGAAAAGTCACATCCTAATTTGGGCATGTAGTGATGGCACAAGGGGCAACAATTTTAAACTGGAAGAGGGTAGATTTAGATTAAACATTAGGAAGAAACTCTTCACTATGAGCATGGTGAGACACTGGCACAGGTTGCCTAGAGGAGTTGTGGCTGTCCCCTCCCTGGAAGTGTTCCAGGCCAGGTTGGATGGGGCTTGGAGCAACCTGGTCCATAGGGAGGTGTCCCTGCCCATGTCAGGGGGTTTGGAACTATGTGATCTTTGTGATCTTTCCCAGCTCAACTCATTCAGTGATTCTATGAATTTAGGTGCTGAATTTTGATGCTTAACATATAAGACCACTGTGGATGAATGTCCTCTGTATGTAGTTTGCTACTGGAAGTGTCAATTCAGTGACCTGGTCTGTGGAAAAGGTGCTGCTGGTAAACTAATATTTGGAGAAAAACTGGGCACTATAACTTTTTGTTTTAAACAATTTATTTCTTTCATACACTGTCTCTCTTTTGGCGTGTAAATTGTGTGTTAATAGCTTACAGTTTTCTCACATTTGTTGGTTATTTGAAACTATTGTCTGAATAATTTCTATGAATAATTCTTGATCTGTAGGTCTTTCACAGTCATTTCACTGGGATTATTTGAAAACTGAAATTCATCTTTCAAGCTGAGTTAGTTTTTATTGGTGTCATAGACCATAAAATGTATTTCTTTTCATGGAACTGACTGTTGAAAAATAGCATTTATTGTCCTATGAAGAAATACATTTGGGCTCCTGATGGGGAAATCTCATCTGTAGGTTCTGTTTAGTTTTTTTGAATTATCAATCATAGAGACAAGCATAGTATTAAACAATCTCACAGGTTCACCAAGCTCAATCCCCAGTAATCATATAATATTCAAACTTTTGAGTATTGATTCAAAGACTTACAGATTTTAGCCTATATATTAGCCGAGGAGTAACTTTCCTTATGCGTTTGCTCAAGTTGCAAGTCCTGAAAACATTAACCCCCTTCTTGTGGACATTTTATTTCTCCTACATCTGGTTAATGTTGCATGTAGAAAAGTCACAGAGGAAGAGAAACATGGAATATAAGAAAGGTAAGATGTAAGACTGGGAGGAATCTCAGGTCCCTGCCATCACCAAGGCTAGGCAATATTTTAAAGAGGGAAAGTTAAATATTTATAAACCTTAGAGAACAATTTATTTTGGATTAGTTCTGCATATGAAAGTTTGGGTTGGTTGCTTTTCATCTCAGGAGGCTCTGCTATTCCTGTTAGTCACTTCTCGGCAGGAGTACCTCAAGGAACTTCCTATTGGATTTGTGAGTAAACTGCAAATATTCATATCAGCTGGCTGCTTCTTGTCCAGAAGTAAGACCACGTGTGGAAGTCCATTTTAATATTAAAGTGATTTTTTTTCCTTACAGCATTGTGCTCTGTAGCACATTCTCCTAATTTGTATTAGAGTGCTGCTTTGTTTTTATGCACATCCCACAGTGTAAAAGCAGGCAAAAGCAGAGAAACTAGGGAAATAGTTGTGTAGACACCCTGTTGTTAAATTATCTTCTCAGTATCAGCCAAAAATAACTGTAGTAGTAGCAGTGAGCAGAACAAATGATAATGCTAGTGAATATAAGCATGACAGAAAACCTTTTATTCCCAAGCCCTGAAATGCTTGCTTTCAAGTAACAAGCAATAGACAGTTCAATATAATTCACACCTCAGTCAGTTTAGATACCATAATTTTTTTCTGTTAATCACTAATTAATTAAACATTTCAGAGTCTTGTTTCTGTATCAAAAGTAGTCAAGTCTTTAGAGTTCAGTGCCTGTCTTTCACCTTTTGAACACTAATATGAATTCTTCCACTGTGTACCATGGACACGACACTTCTGTGCTCACTATTGATCTTGACTGGGCCCTTTGAGGAATATTTCCCTAAATGTAATATTGCAGTACAACAGAGTGACTTTGAGATGTCAATTTTGATTGCCTCAGCATTCACAGACCTCCAGCAGGGAGCTGGCTAACCAGCATGGTCAGACACAGGAGGCTCTGGCACTGCCATTTCAGAAGTGCATTTGGGCAATAGCATGACATGTGACAACTCACAGGCTTGCTGGGTTAGGTAATACTGGGGGAATACATTTCATGCTATGAGACGCCAGGGGATCACAGAGTTGGAAAGGATCTTTGGAATCTGTCTGGTCCATCCTCATGCCCTCCTGGGTGGGTCCTTGGTATCTCCCTTCTGGCAGATGTTTGTCACATGGCACAGTGATGGAAGCACAGTGGCCTTGCCAGACACTCTGAGTTGGTGTTCTGCAGTCCAAACTGATAGAAAGCTTAAATCTAGCTTAAATCATCCCATCTATTATTTTATACCATAATTTCACGACTGCCACAAACGTGGGCAGAAGGAAGAGATTGCCCTCTTTTTGCAGGAGAGTTTTTACACACTAAAAGACTATTACTGAGTTTCTTCCCAAGTTCATTTCTTAAATACTTCCAGTTCCTTCAGTCTTTTTTTCAGGTTGTGTCCTCTATTCATACCTTTACTCATTGTTTTCTCCTCTAAATGATACATTCCTGCAGTGCCTGACCTGAATACAAGGAACCTGTGGCAATCTGCTTTCTGATGTGAAGGGAGTTGGATAACTTCATACATCTTGTGAACAGTGTTTCTTTTTATATGCAGCCCAGTATGTTGCTTGCTTCCTTCAGAACAGAGTGACATTTTTACCAAGATGTTAATTCAAAGCTGATAATTCCTAATATTATTACTAATATACTCCTGAATTAAACTGCCAGTTTTTAGCTGAGTGTATGTACTTGAGTATCTTAGGTAATCCCTGGCCATTTCACTCCATCATTCTGCATTTATATTCTACAATATGCTGTCAAAAACTTTGCAATTTCTTTAACTGTGTGTCAGCACAGAATCTGTCAGTACAGAATATCTGGTATAATACTACTGCCATAAGCTCAACTTGAGCAAGTGCAACACATTTATTTCTTGAAAAGACTTTAAACTAAATAGCTTTTCTCTATCCCAGAGTAAGGAAAAAGATGGTTTTCAATTCTTAAGTTGTCAATTTGCTTTCAGTGTAAACCTCTAGGAAGCTCTGTCCTGGTCGTGGTTACAGATGAGGAAATGCCCCCTCCACATAACACTGCCACAATGTATCAGGGTGAGTGATGCCAAGTTCATCCAAAGACTGTGTTTACTCAGTGCTATTAGGCCTTTGAAAATCTGCCCAGTTTCTGCCTATCTGGGACTGGAACTATCCAGGAAATCTGGCTGCAGCAGGAAATTCTGGACTAATTTGGGTTCCCTGTTCAGGGCTCCAGAAAATGAGGAGTTTTGGGAGTCTGGATCTTTGGTACCAGGACGTTTTCAGTAGGCTGAATTGTTAGATCCTTTTTCATACTTCATTCTTAACCTGTTCTACATACACTCCTTTCACTTCTCCTCCACTCTCTGCCTCAAAACAGGATCACTAGATAGCTGTGTGTTGGGTGTTGGGGTATATCAGCAAGCATCTGCTACTAGAAGACCCCCATTTTCCTCAGGAAATTTGACCAAACTTTTGCCACTCATTTCTAGGGACGAATGGTTAGCTGCTTGAACTCATCTCTACAGTTTTAAACAATACAGCAGACATCTTCACTGTACTCATCAGTCAGATGTGATACCCCCCCCTTCCCCCAATAGCTACTTCAAACAGTTGTTGCAACACCTTCGTGATAAATTGAGTAAAAGACAATAAAAAAAATACACAACTGTCAGACTGAATTAGAGAGGAAAGGGTTTTGCTGAAGTTTGCTAACGTGCCAATTACCAACTATCAGGCATATCATTGTTTCCAGAGATGTTTTTGCTTCCTAAGAAAGCAAGTATGTGCTCATGAGCTCAAGTGTGAATGCTGGCACACAGGTTTTCATGTTTTACAGGGTAGATAACTACAAAAGAAGACTCATGCCTATGGTAGGAATCTGTGTTTAACTGCAGGTTACTACAGAAATTAGATAGGTCAAAACTTTTCACGCTCAGGTACAAAACATCTCAGAGGACCTCTCAGCTCTGAATTTTCAATGTTTGCTCTTGCTTGAGAAATGTGCAAGGCAATGATTGAGCCCTACCCCTTCGAAGTCTACCTGGAGTTAAATACAGCTGTCTCCAGCAAGGTGATCATCTCATTGTACCTTTCAGGCATGGGGAGACAGAGTCATTGCCCACACACAGCATTTTCAGGGGAAGGTTGTGAGTTGGAGGATTATGGAGTGTTGCTTTAGGCTTTGTTGGCCAAAGTGGTGGGGTGTGCAATTCAGCTGTCTACATTGCTTCAAGTATTGAAAAGAGAAAGGGAGTTTCCCCTTCTGACATCTTTCTATTCAGATCCCAGCTACAGCTTTTCTAGGCATTGCACTAACCACAGACTAATAAAATCGAAGCAGGTGTTGGCAAGAGGAAGATTCAGTGGCATGGATGAGATTCAGGAGTGAGGGCACTGACTAGGTATCAGGAGCTTGTGGGACTTTCTTTGCCTCTGCCACTGTTCCTCAATACTTCTCTAATATTGCATATGAAGAGTAAAGGCTGGGACTTTATCTTGTTCCATGTTTGTATAGTGCTTCATAATAGCCTGTAAATACTACTGTAATACAAAGTACACTGATAAACCCATTGGAAGCCACTGCAACAAACAAACAGGAAACCAGGTGATGTAAAGTGTAATATGCAATAATCCCAAACAATTATGCAGTGAAGTTGTAGTGACCATGAACAGGTGACCAAACAATACTGTGTATCACCTACACAAGAAAATTATACTGGTTTCAGAAACTGGAGAAAACTGTGGCCAGAAAACCTCCTTGAAAATAAGCCACCCTGTAACTGTCTGCTCTAGGGCTCTCTGGAAGTGACTTTTCAGACAAATAGGTACTTCTGATTTTGGGACTTTCAACAAGAATAGGATCCAGCTGCTCATGCCAGTGGTTGCTGCTGTATCTGTTTTTGCTTTGTTAAGTGTCTTTTAGTTAATTCTGTGTAAATCTGGAGTCAGCTGGTCACCATAAACAGGGCACCATTTTAATTTCTGCTTTCAGAAGGAGAGGTGATTACCAGCTACTTCCAGACACCAGATTTGGTTAATAACAGTATCCACCTGCTTTGCCACAGTACATGTGTTTCAGCTTTTGGAGTTTTCAATAAGTCTGAAGTGTTTGATCATCTGTGCAGGTGTACTGGCAGCCATGGAAGAATGAAGAAATTGACATTTCCAAAGGCAATGGCAAGAAAAATATTTTTGTCTTTTTCCTTGCTCGGAGATCCAAGGTGTAGGCACAGGAAGGACATGTTTGTTGTTGCAAGAAACTCTGACTGTTTACTTGAAACAGGATCAGATACGAAGCTCTGACTTGTGCCCAAGTTCTCTTGATGTCTGAGGAGTGCAGGGCTTGGATGCCCTTTCAGTACCTCCATAGCCATAAAGCTCTGTCTCTGCCAATACAGGTACACTCCAGTCCAGTGAGCTGACTGCAGTTTCTATAGACAGATCCATAAAAGCTTTTACATACCCAGCTTGTGCCCCAGGAACTGCAGAGCCAGAGCAGCAGGTAGCTCAGAGGTGGCTATCACAACAAATAAAAGGGATTCAGGATGTACCCAGCTCTAAAATCTGTGTTTCCATGGCTAGATGGTTGTCTTGCCACCCAAGTTTTCTGACTTAAAGATTTGCCTGCACCTTTTGTGAATAATGTGTGCACTGTCATCCATTAGCAGGTAGAGTTGACCTTGCTCCTAACAGAGTTTGTATGTACTGTGACGGGAGGAGAAACCCAACAAATTGTATTCTTCATGTCCTCTTGGGCTGCTGCTGGTGCTGCTCAGTGCAAAGTGACTTGGGCTTGGGCTTTTGCTGCAGCATAGAGGGAGGTTTTGCTTCATACTTCATGCTGCTGAGGGCAAGCAGCCTAATTCTGGCTTTTTGTGATATTGGGGTTCTTGGTAGGTGAATATGTGTGTTGGACCTCCATTTCTTTCTCCCCTCTGCAGGCAAGACAGACCGGAAGCACTTTTTTTTTTTTTTCCCCTAGGTGGGAAGCAGGTGCTTAGTGAGGAGCATAAATTCTACAGAGCTAGGGAAAAAAAAAAAAAACCCAAAACACTCAATAAAATAGATGCCAGGGAAAAAAAATAAATACAAATCAGTAATTCTGCCACCAGGCACCTGCTGGCATTGTCAGCGAAATTTAGTAAGAGAGGTGTACTGAGCCGTAGGTTTTGCAAACGCTTTTTTTCGAAGCCTGTTACAGGTCTCTGTGCATGTTTATTTATTACTGTCTTCACAGCGCTTCATTCAGGCTTTATAAATGATTCTGAAAGGCATGAGGTTTAACATCCAGAGGTCTGATGTCATGCTTTAACCTCCAGAAGAGTACCAGCAAGGGCAGCAGCTGGGTGATATTTCTCACACGGTTCCGGCAGCGTGTCTCTGACTCCTGGAAACCTGACTGCTTAGGGTGAGAGGAAGAGGTCATCTGTGCACTCACACCATCAGTCCTGAACCTTTCTCTTGGCAATATCCACAGGGTGTCCCCTCTGACAGCTGCAGTGGCAGAGTGGCTTTGTGATAGGGACACGTGTCCAGACTCAAATCATCAACTCATTTCATCTGAGCCGCAGAGCAGCTATCAGAAAGTTAGCGCCTTTTGGCTGCGCTAGTTTTGAACCAGTGGCCTTTTGGTGACAGGCTCTGATATCCTATTACCAATTCCCAAGCCACCCAGCTCCTCTGAACACATGCACACTCAAAAAACAATTACATATAAATGTAAATGACTCTGAAGTGCCAAGTGACAGAGACATGACCTTCACCTGGGTCGGGTGGATTGTGTGAGGCAGCGGGAGCGGGAGGTAAGCTGACACCTACAGCCTTGTTGTCTTGGCATTTCAGAAACAGACTCTAGCCCCAGACCCCTGCTGCTCTTTGCTTCCCTTCACCTGCACCCTCCTCACGGACAATAAAACTGAGACGTAATACATCACTTTTGTGATGGCTCTATTTTCAATCGAAACGGGAGATCAGGATCTTGCAACAACTCGTGAGATTTACATTCATCTGCTGCACAGGGTTGTTAGGAAGCTGTAGTTCGGGTCACTTCAAAGTACTTTTATTTTGAAAAATTGGCCAGAACTTCAGCTGGTGTACATCAACACAGCTCTGTTGCTTCAGTAGAGCTGATTTACTCCAGCTGAGGATATGGCCTCATATCATATGGCTGGTTTTTAACTTAAAAGTGTATAATGCTGCCAAGTACAAGACAGGCAGACATAGAGTTCAGTATGAGAGTAGAGGAGACTTCTTTGTAGGAAGTTCTTGTTCCTGTATAAAGACATTTATAGCAAATGATTAAGAAATTATGTGTCCCTACATTTTCTAAGCATGCCATGTTTGGATATAATTGTGTTGCTTTGAATATTATTACTTCCATTTACAAAGTGAAATTCCAGCCCTGCTCTTTGAAAATTTGTTCCCTCATACTTAGTAAATCATAATTATACTGTCACAGCAGTTACCAGTGGACCCCGAGGGTCAGTGGACTACTTCTAAGGGAATCACAAAAGGTAACTGAGAAAATCAAGCCTATTGTTAATAATTTTGAATTCATTATGCAAGGATGTGCAGCTCTACTGAAAAATGTTTTGAGGATTGCAATATCTAAAAGGCTAGAAAGCACTTTCATTGAGGTTATATTTCTTTCCATCTTTCTTGTTGCTTTTGCTCATATTTTGTTTCTATTTAATTTTCATTCCCTCCCTGGTGGTGCATTTATGTTTTATTTTCCTTTTACAAGACAGGATCTTGAGTCTTTAAAATGTATCTGTCTAACCTGCACCAAAGCATCAGTGGATGTTAACATGTTATCCCCATCCTCAGAGCTTCGGAAGTGGCTGATGGTGGTGATGTCTGAAGAAGGGTTTTAGGTCCCAGCAGTTTGTCTAGATGTGATATTCTCATCCTGAAAAATCAAGTGCTTTGTGAGTCAGCTGTGATGTGCTTATGCTTCTTAGAGCTTTGGCTTTCTCAGTTCCTACCATAAAAGATCATAATACTGAGCCTTTCAGTTGAATATGTGCCTTATATGAGAGTGGTGATTCTGGTGACAAGCCACAGTAGAGTGCTGAACAGATATTTACAGTGAAAAGAGAACCTCCTCATCGAAGAACATACAGTCTAGACAAAGTGCCTTTAACAGCTCCCTGACACTCTGCTGACCCATGTAAATGGAAACTCTCTGTCCCTGTGCCCTTTCTTTGTGCTGTGTCCAAATCCTACCATCAGTGAAGCATGCAGCTCTCTGAAGGACCACGCTCGCTTGCTTTCTCAGCCTTTTCTTCTCCCTGGATGCTGATAGCTTAGCTGGAACAGAGGGAATGTATTTCCTTCAAACACCTCATCAAACAGGACTTCAAAACAAAGCTCACTTCTCTCTGGCCATTTTGAAACTGGAGCTGATTTAGAATTTCCAGGACAGATTTTCACATTGGTTGACATATACACTATTGATTCCACAATCCCTATAGTGAACAGCAGGTTGTGCAGCAATGAGGATTACATACACATATCATTAATAGAATTGCAGTTTATTCTTACATAGACTGTAAGGGAGAAACTTTGCTGCTAGGAACTCTTCAGTCTGGAGCGAGAATTTGTGTGAGGATTGGATAGAAGGCAAAGATAAGAAAATACCTCTGAGGTTTCATCCACATCTTCTCCAAGAGAAATGCATTTATTAGCAGGGTAGTCATCCTTTGAGGGATGTTTGTAAGGAATAGCTGACCAAATAGCAAGTGTTTTTTTTTTTTTAATTGCTTGTTTGCCACGATGTAAGAATAGCTAAAAATGTCAATTTTTCAGCATGAAAATGGAAACATATTCATTGGAACTAAAGCCTCATGCATCATTTTTTTCCCACAAAAAGGGGGATACTTTGTCTTTTCCATACTTTCTCCCCTGCTGACAAAAGACAAAAAAGACACATAAAGGAGGATGAGGGGAAGAATGGGGAAAAAAAATATGTGGAAAGGCAAAAATAGTTATATCCAAAAATAAATGTTATTGTTTTCACTGCAAGACAAAAGAATATTGAAGGAAATCAAAATATTATTCATTTAATATCCAGAAATTGTTTTGATAGAAAACTTTCTCCCTTACTAGGCCTATTTGTAGTCTGGTTTGTTTATCAACAAAGGGTTCAACAATACCACATAATTAGAAAAGCTTTTGAAAATGGTGGAGAATTACAACTTAGATGTGTAATAGCAATGGCAAAAACATCTCTGAACATATTTTACTATCCACCTTGAATTCCCTTTAAAGAGAATAAGGTGTTATAATATCATATAAAACTATCTGTAGCTTCTTTCCCAATAATGTGTTCTCGTGTCAGTCATTTGGGGCTGGTCAGAGCAGTCACATGGTTGCATAGCAAACTGGATTCTGGGAATATCATGGCTTTGTGTTTAGGCTTTGTCCCATTTTACAGTCAAGGTCTTTGGGATGCTGATTTGCCTTTCAGAAATTTTGGAAATGAGATTTTCTGTATTATATATGATATGACATGATGGGGGGCTGATACAGGAACTGTTCATATAAGACATGCAGTACAGTTTGTTAAACCAGAGCTCTGCTTCTACCTTGACTTTGAATGTGTTGACATCACTGGAGCTACTTCTCACTCACATCACAACAGTCAAGGAGATATTCTGTGTTGAGCTTCATAACATTTTAACAAGGGCAAACTGGAAAAAAATTACACCACTCTTCAAATTCTGTAACTTCTGAACATTTACCTAAAAATATCAAAATTCATCACACGATCATCTGAAACAGCATTACAACGCCTGCCTTCTGGGTGTGCATTGTTGGTTCTGTTTCTTCCATATAGACTGAGAAACTGAAGCACTTATACCCCAAACCTGGGTGGATATAAATATTAAATTCCTTTTAAACTGATATAGGAGAGTAAGATAGCCAGTAGGCAGGGAGCATCCCTTGATCTGCTTTTTAACCATCTCACACTGCTGCATGTTTTTTCCCTGAGCTGGGGTAAATGCCTCAGCTAAATTACTTGCCCCCAGTACATACAGAAGAGTTTTTTTGTGTACTCGAATTTTCTTTCAGATAATTTTTCATCACGTCCGTCTGGACCTTTTTTTTTAATGTATTCCTTCAGTACCATTAGTGAGGCAGTGCAATGCCATTTTTCTAAGGTCCCGAATGTTTACTTCTCCAGGTAGGGTGATTATGGGCATGATGGAATGATGTCTTTAGTCAAGTGTAGATCTTATCTTCCCATGTAACAAGGTAGCCTAATGAAATGAGTTTTATTCAAAGACCTTGTCTCATAACACTTCAGGAAAACATGATAAATTGAATGATTCTTTTAGCAAATGCATCACACAAAGCACTGGCATATTGCTTATGAAGTTTAATTTTGTAATAGTTCATGGGGTATAATATACCTGTAGCTATTTCAGTGGAATGAATCTTACAGGCTCATAACAAAAGCAGAACTGTTGTCCCAAAATATTGCTTTTCTTGTTGAACTGTTACTCAGATTCAGGGCAATTTGCATGTATAGCCTCCAAGGAATCACTGAATCTCACTTTTAAATTTTTTTTCTTTTATTGTGCTATTATTATCAACTACAGTAAAACCCTTTTATTTAAGTAGTGAGAGCCTAGCTGCTAGTAACACTGGTTTTACTGAACAAATGTGGCAGCACAAATCTCAGTTCAGAAGTAAAATATGCATTTTTTTAAACTAAGAAAAGTTTGCTTGTTTACCTTTGGAAAGACTGTAGAACTAAAAAGTGAAAATATTTTAATTCAGACATACTTTTGTTCTCTTGAATCTCAGACGTGATGTTTTTAACATGCTTAAGACACATATTAACTTGAATGGAAGGTAGCTTATCCAATTTACCTTACTGAAAATGAGAAGTTACTCTCTGTTACAGGTATATTTTTAAATACACTTAGTTGCCATACATAGAAGGACAGCTCCTGGAGACTGCTAAACTGCTCTGTGCTTATACCCAGGCTGTAACCCCTACTTTTTTAACCAGGAAACAGTGTGAGAGAAAGAGCAGATACAGATTTAGTTTTTTCCCCTGTATTGAGTTCAGACATGAAAGACACAGGTTTCTCGACCAGGGATCTCTATAACACTCCCAGATAGAACTCTTTGGGCACAAACTATGAAACCTCTAGGAATTCTCCAAAAGGCTGGGCTCATTACTTTTCCCTAGCTTTTCCTCAGTTCCATTAATTCCTCCTTTCCTTTTTCTTCCCTACAACATCTCTAGAATTAGAAAGACCAAAAAGTACCAAGGATGACTTTGAGGAAGCTGGATCAAAGGGCAGAGCTGAAGCCCATTGAAATGAATGTGACTTTTTCAAAGGTTTAGAATACTGCAGTTTTTTTAATGCTTTCACTGTACCTTGTTTGTGCTACAGTAATCTTTAGAGGAGCGTTGTGAAACTGGAGCCTCATTCTGTTGGCCATTGCCTGTGCAGCACTGGCTACATCTTCAGCTTCATTGGAGTCCCTGGAGTTGTGCCAAGGCTGAGAAATGTGGCTCTGAAACCATCCATGCTGCAGACATCTTCTCGGGTAGGAAACACCTGGCCTCAGGGAGCTCAGCTCTGGAGCCTTTTCATTATAGCACAGCAGAAATACTCAGTACTGCTAACATTTACACTACAGCAGGAGAGTTGAGGGATTTGCCCTAAATCGTGCAGCAGGCTGTGGCAGGACTGGGTTGCTTGAGACCCAGACTCAGACTCTCAGTCCTATTCTGTCTCTGATCTGAGCATCGTGCCACTCAGGCAGACAGCCCCAACAGCAGTTTCCACATTTTGGATGGGGTGGGGTGGGAGGAGGCCACAGCACATTAAGGAGGAAGACCTAATGGGGTACCTTTTTATTGGAATCTGAGTGCATGTTTGAAGTGTTCTGGGTTCTGAGGGGTGAAAGGCTGGAAAGCAGTGAGCTATAATATTATCTCACTTCACATTATTTGATCTAGTTTTAGTGACATGCACTTTTTTATTGATTATTACAAATGTCTCATTTTTGGCTCTTGAGTGAATAAAATGAAACTTCAGAAACTTGACTTTGAACACTGAAAGTGTCGCATATATATTTAAATTATTGCTTTTATATAAACCTACATATTGTATTCAATTTACAAACCTGAATGCTCAGGATTGTTCAGTCTCTTTATCCATTGTTTATCTCATTTCAAAGCCCTGAAAGATGCTGCAGGGGCTGCATCTTTTACAGTTCTGAGTCTATTTCTCCAGATAATTTCAAAGATTATTGGTTAGGATGTCCATGCTGTTTAGCTTGCAACTCTTTGTAAATGAAACTTGTAGTAGCCCTGAACATGATAGGATTTACCATGTGATATGGGAGGTAACAATTGCTTTGTAATTGATATTGAAATCTATATAATGCATGTACTGTATTGGATATATATACCACAGTCAGTATCTTTAATCCCATTTGGTGTTTCTGTCTGTCTGCATATACTTCACTTTTTTTTCTTCTGTAGCTTCAATTAGTGTTTAATGAACTTAACGAGAGTTAATTATTAAAAAGTGACTTCAGGGGTCAAGCCTGTTTTACTTAGATCCACAAAGACACAGCATGAATGTAGTTTTGCCACTGTGAAAATCGTAATGAAAAGCTCATTATTATATTTTCAATCAAGGCATAAAATGCTGACCAGTCCAAGTATCCTTTCCACAACACACTCTCTGGAAATATTGCTATACATATTTATAAAGGGGCAATCTGTCCTGTGTTCAGGTGTACCACTCTTACAAATCTAACAGCAAGCATCCATTTAAGCCTGACAGCATCATTCAGTTCTTTTTATGTTCCTCCTCCTTGGTGATTTAAAAAATGTTATGAAATTGAAGTAGACTGCAGTATGTACAGTGACAATATGTTATTTTCCCATTAAGTACTATGGGATGTACTCTTATCTTCCTTGCTTCAGTGCCTGTGATAATTAAACATTAGGGAAGGGCACTGAATGTAATTTTTTTAATAACATCAGAGTCACAATGTTAATGCAGAGTCAACATGCCTGCAACATTTTGGATTCAGAGCCATAATTTTTTACAACCAATGTTTGTGTTTTGATGAATGTCTTGTACTGTCCTTTTTTAGTATTTGAGCTGAGGCTCAGGCTAGCATGGAATATAATAGTATGGCTCTTCCCTCAGACCCAGGGAAGACCCATTTGGGCTGTCATGCTGTGGGCTGGCCTCTCCTCAGCAGAGCAGTGAGTTTTCCCTTACCTTGCCTGTGGTAAGGACAGAGAGACAACAGAAAACTCCTGTGCACCTCAGTCCCTCCCATGCCCAGGCAGGGTTAGGGCAGCCTTGTCAGGCTGACTTGTGCTGTAACTGTGCCTTTGTGTCACCCTTCTGATCAGCTCTTCCAGGCCACAGCTTCAGCTTCTCTGTGGCTCTTCTGTGCAGCAGTAATCCCCAAGTCATACCCCAGCTATCACTAATATTGTTTGGCTGATTAACGCTGCACGGCTGGTAATAACACTGAAGATACTCAGATTTAACCTACTGATCATTAACACTCTGCTCTAAATAATAAGGGAGGAGTATTGTTGGTCTGTAATGACAAGAGAGTTCTGAGGCAATGAACTCTGTGCCTGACATTCAGACAGGCCAAGCTTTTACTTATCTTCTAGTGTTTTCAAGGAGCATAGCTGGTCACTGCTTGGAAGATGCAAGAACTGTCACTGCAGTGGCTGAAGAAGACCAAAGGCAATCTCCTTTGCATTTAGACATTTGGTGCTGTTCAGAACCAAGACTCAAACACCTGACCTTTAGGTTTTCACTCTATTCTTCTGTTAGAGCCATGCAGGGTGCATTTCACCTGCAGTGCCAAGGCAGTTTTCACAGCCTTCACAGCCGGTCTGCAGAGGGCAATGTACATGCTTTGTAATGATGGAGCTTTGGTAATTTCAAATTAATTATTAAGTGCTGACAATAAATGAGCATCGGTATGCAAACAAATAAACAATGACAAGGAAAGGCGGGAAAGAGGGGTAAATAAAACCAGCAAGGTTTCCTGAGGATCGGACAAAGATGTTTCTCTGGGATTATTTTGACTGGTGTCAACTCTTTCTTTTATTTAGGAGCAATTTCTTTCCAAGCAATAAATATTTGAAAACTTCATATTTATTAAGTGTTAATTTTACCCCTAGGCCTTTTGAGCTAAAAGTTCAAAACACAGCACTGGAAATACACAAAGGCTCCATCTGTTCATCTCTTGCTGCATGCTTTGAAAAATGTCACCCAAAGCCTTCATTATTTTTAGTGATGCTATATTTTCAGGTTTCGGATCCTTGCTTTCACCTTCAGCATCTGTATCTAGCCCTTTCTCTCTAGGTGACCTCTTCAGTAGCCTGTACAATTATGCCCAGCTTCTCACTGCAGCTTAGGGAAGTCAGGCCATCACCTGGAGAAGGCCAATATCCGTTTCTAATTATGGCCTGTGGACAGGGATCTATATTTAGGACTTTGGCTCACTTCAGTCCACAGAGGATTCCCCACTAGTATCAGTGGAAAACTGTGTAAAATGACGAAGGATAGCACAGAGCTTTTTATGAGAACCAGATAAACAACTATCACCATTATTTGGGTGCCCTGTTCCAGGCTTTAATGTGTGCTCACAGTTTAGATTTATGTAGACCCATTTATTCCCTGTGTCTCTCTCCTTTCCCCATCCTCTTTCCTCTGTTTCCTTCCCTTTTGCCTGTTTTAGTCCACCTCCTAACAGTTTTCCTCAGTGTTTCCCTTTCTCCTGCAGCTTCCCAAACCTTCCCTATCTCATAGACTGAGATGATCAGAATTTGAATAATGAGTGTTGACACTTTTGAGAGCCATCATCAGGGGCGAGGCTTAATCCCTTGGGAGGAACAGAGCTCTGGGAGCTCACAGATTGTAGAGCATTGTCTTTAGTTGTCTGCATGTTCAGCACCATAGGGCTTGCAATTTGCTCAGGTTTTGAAGTTTTTTTTTGTGATTTTGTTGCTCATTTAAAGAGGACGACAGTTCAGGTTCTGCAGAACGTCTATCATGAAAACACCAAGCCAGTCAAATCCCATGAACAGGATGCAAGCAAGATCTGCTTTGAAAGATTTTTCATTTTTCTTTTTTTCCCCGTGGGAACTGGGTTCCCAATTGTAGTAAGTGGAAGCACTGTACATCTGGTGTTTCAATGCTTCTGTAAACCAGGCTATTTATTTATGGGAAATGGATTTATGGATTTAGATGCAACATTTAAAACTCCAGGTTTCACATATCTTTTTTTTTAATTTTTGCTAGGAGTAGGCAAAGATTCCTTTTCACATCAAATACTAAAATGTTCAGGTTCTTGTATTATGGGTGATTGAACTTTCCTAATTTTAAAGAAGGTACCACTGAGATTTAATTTCGCTGCTGTCTCTGAACTTACTAAACATTCTCAAAATGACTCGGGTAAACCTACTCCTCTGAGAGACCTGACCTGTTATCACTGCACTTTATGATAGGTAAAAAAGGATGCTTGTTTTATAGAAAGAAGAAACATATTAGTACTCACTGCAAAGCCAAGGTATGAATTTAACTATGTATAAAGGTAAAATCTCAGGGAGAATATAATCATCTTTCAGAGATGGAAATAAAAGGAAGCTGCTCTTGAGGAAAGGTTTGAACAGGCAAAGTGTCATCCTAGGAGGTAAAATTGGTCTAATTAGCTAACAAGTAAAAAAGGCTCTGTAAAGACTTTTCTTTTGGAAGAAAGATGATGATTTATATTTTTAGCTCCACACTAAACAATATTGCTAAGTTATGCTCAGGATGTTGATTACCATGATTTGATAAAACTGGTGTTTGCCTGAAAAGATCTTGTGAGCTCCAATCACAAGACTTCTGAGTATAAATCAGTGAGGTCAGACAACTCTGAGTTTGTTATTTCCTCAGGTGCAGATCTGTTCTTCTCTGCAGCTCCTTGTGGGACCTCCACTGGTTCAGGCAGATCACCCTCAGTGGGACAGAGGTAGGAGTGTGTTGGTTCAGGTAGGCTTCTCCTAGCTCAGGAGTGTCCTTTCCCTCCTTGTTCAGGTGGTGTTGACAACTTAAGGCTTCCAAAGCATATTTGTAAGCCTTAAACTTGTTTACCCAGCTGGATCCTGAGAAGCTTAGACTTTTGCTGCAGGATGGAGTGGAGCCAGAGATCCTTCCCTTGGAACATCTATAGGAAGACAGAAAATTATAAAACCTGGAGCAAGTGAGAGAAAGATGAATCTTACCAAAGCCTCTGTCATAAGACTACAGAAATCACAGGTCCCCAAAGACAAGGGTTTGTTTTTTCACCCAGGCACTAGCCACTCCTGAAGAGTGCAGTATCTGTCACAGAATCTGCCTTGTTTCTCTCCTAGGTCCTCATCTCCTCTAGAACTACGAGACCCTTAAAGTACCACCTTTGTAACCCTTTAAGACAGATAGACACCCCTCTCCCACTCTTAAAAGGAATTGGTATCTTATTACAGTTGTTACTGACGGGTTATAACAGATTTGTGCTCAGGAATCTAATTTCTTTAACAGCTTTTTAAAATTCCAGATGCAGGGGTTTGGGTGGAAAGGGTTGGTAAAAGAACAAGAAGTCTTTTAATTAAGTGTGTATGTTCCCCTTTATACCCTGAGTTGGTCATAAAGCTAAACAGGACCCAACTGTTCAGATTCTAACTCCAGTTATTCAACTGTACAGAATGTTCTTTTTACCATTAGAAATATTAATAGCAATAATTTATTGTAAGTTCACCTTCAAAGGGAACATTGAGAAAAGACAGTTGAAAACAGGTTAGTACAAGGGAGAATGGCTGAATCCAGATTTGACTTGAAGGTCAGCAGAAGCAACTAATTTTTCTTGTATAAGCAAATGTGCCATTTTAACAACATAATTTTAAGGACATATATTTTTTCTTTTTGCTGGCCTTTCCTTTTGTCTCATCTGCTGCTAAGACATGACAAACCTGTTCTCAGTACACAGCACCCAGTGCCAGGCAGCTTACACCCAAGAGCCTGTCTTGTTTTCCCACTTCCAATTTATACTGCTACAGGATGTGGTAACATATTAAGTTATCAGTCAAGCTATTAGGCTGGCTGTAACTGTTTTTAATAAAATACCACAAAATGATAGAAAAAATATTTGAAAGATGAGGATTTGACCGCTTTACATGTGTTATAGATTCTGAACATGATGTGCAAATGGTAAATTCTGAAAAGTTATCTTCATATAAAGTCATTTCTGCAGAACTCTCTTGCCTCAGGGTTGTGAATTATTGTGCTGTGAACATTATAGGAGAGATTATTTACAATAAATCGTGTAAAACCCCAAATGTTTTGCAATCAGAATATGTCAAATGCTGAGGAATGAGGAACCCACTTTGGTTTATAACTTCCTTCAAATGTGAGCCAAGAACTGTACAGTACTGTACCTAATGGAAAAGCATCCAGACCAATCTCTATAAATACTTACCACAGTCTCATAAACTAACCTATTAGAAGCATTTGAAATTTTCATTTATACCTGTAAAACTGGTGAAAAAAGTTACATAGGCTGAGCTCTTTAATTCTTTCTCAACATTTCTCATGCACAAAATAACTTATAATCAACTCTAAAGGATTGTTCATGTGATCTTTTGGCTGATCATCTGTTATCTAAAATATGGTTTATCTGAATAATATGAGTTATGCTTCCTCTAGCTCCCAATTTATGATGTTAGAGGCATCCTTCCTTATTTCTTCACTGCAGTTGGAATGCTGTAAAAATCTACTGGAATATTTCCAGGTAACAATGTAATAGGAGCCTTTGCAGGAGTTGTGAAATTAATATAGTATCTTACATTTTTAGAAAAACTTCAGGAAATTAATTCTGCTACTTTAACCATCTGCAATAGTTGATATAAATTTTAATATTGCTTTTTATGCTGTGTATGAACATAATAATTTTAAAAAAAAGTAAAAATCAGAAAACTGTTGAAAAGGCTGTGGGCAAGTTGGACAATTGACAGATTCTGTTGGATTCGCCTGATTCTTGTATTTTGATTGAAGATACAAAAATCTTAAAGAAGACTTTTGGGAGAGTTTTTGAAAAAGGGTCAGTATGCTCAGAACTGATAACAACACTCTCAAATCTACAGAAAACAGAAAATGCAAGACAGAATGCTAGCATTAGCAATAGGAAGTATGTGCCAATATTTTTGAACTGTGCAACTATAAGTGCAAATAAAGTATAAGATGTATGAGATATGGAACAGATGACAGGACAGATTAGTACACCCTTAAAACTATTCAGAGGAACACTGGACCTGAACCCCATGAGTAAGAAGTACAAATGACATCCAGAACCTCATTCTAAAACAAGGTGAGGGTTTCAAGCACTGCTGGTCCCACATCCCTCACTGTGCAAACTTGTGTCTCCTGCTTTACAAATAATTTACAAACTGTTTCTCTGAATGTGGGTGTGGAGATGCCTAAAGCACAACCATAAGGGCAAGGAGCAAGACAGCTTCTGCACCTGACTGCCAAAGACCCAAACACTCAACCCAGCTCTCTGATGCTGACTTCAAAGCAATCTTTTCGGAACTGAAAGAAAGAATGCAAGGTACTCTGGGAAGTCTGTTTTCATCAATCACCTGCACCTACCACTCAGGTGGATGCAGCATTTCAGTGGAAGGAGCAGTCTTGCAAACTAGCATTGATTATAATGCCACGTGGCTGCAGCAGCACTTCATTTCCAGGCAGCCTGCAGCCTGGTGGTGATGGCAGCCTAGCTGGGTGCAGTTGCTTTCTGGAAAGCCCAGGAAGGTGCATGCTTGATGAATGCTCTCCAGTGCTCTCACCTTCTGCTCTGACTTCACTCTGAAGATGGTGACATACACAGAGTACATGCCAGCATGTCTTGTACAGTCTGAGTGTGATGTTTTTCTCAACAAGAGTAGTGAATTTAAGGTTGGGCTTTAAGGATTAAGATGTCATACCTTTCCATATAGTCTCTTTTTGCAGCTTGGTCACAGTACAATCTTTTTCAGTAAAGGCTAGAAACTCAAACTTTCAGTAAGTCTGCTTATGTACTATTGAGATAACCAAGAAATTGTCTTGGAGGCACATGATATGCATTGCAGTATACTGAAGAGTGTGTGTTTTATGAGAAATTAGGTGGAAAAAAAATTTACAAATGTTATAATTCCAAGTGCCCAATATGACATGTAATGGTTAAGACTAGCTGCTAAATACCCCATCTTCCTAAATGATCAGGTAAAATACCTATATAGAAGTAAGACTTGTGGTATCCATGTAAGGAAATGAGCACTAAAGTTTCATATTTACTAGTTCTGCAGGAATTTTGAGGAAAAAACCTAACTTGTGAAATTTGTGGTAATATTTCAATTTGATCTGAGTAGAACAGAAGTGCATTGTTGATCAGCCCATATGTACTGATCCAATCAATGTTTATGTTTTTTGGGAACTCGAGCCAGTGATTTTGAAAAAACTGTTTAAAAGCATTGATCAGAGAGTAGGTATTTTTTTCCTTACATAAAAAATGGTAGTCAGCAACAAGAAAATCAAGCAGTTATGCACAATTATCTATGGTATTTCAAGAAGTAGAAATTCAACTAGAAAGAAAGCCTAAGTTGTCACAAAGAAAAATAATCCTCAGCACATTAAAAAAAAAACAGCACAAAGCATGGCAAGCTACAGGTTACCAGGAACATACAGTGCTCCATAAAATGCATAGCTCATCACAGGTAATTTAAATGTGTAGAAAACACACTCTGCTTTTTATATCTGTCCTCCAGATAAGATATTTCCCTCTTTCTGTTGATGGTCGTCCTTTGAGTTGTTCGAAAAATGTTGATTTTGGCTTCAGGGTGACCTGCAAGTAGCAACAACTAATTTCCCTTGTCAAAAGATTGCAGCAATTAATCTGACATTTTTCAGGAGGGAATCATGTGCCAGTGTCATTACCAAAGGTCCAGGGATGCACAGATGCCATTCATCAGCACCTACTTGAAACAAGCAGTGGTTTTCTGTGCTTTCTCAAGTCCAGTTTCATGATTTGGTTCTAGGTTTGGCTTTTATCCCCGCTTATAAACTACTTGCCTCTGATGGTTGCTGGGAGTGGCCTCAGCACAAGTATCCAGTGTAATGCATGGAGGGAATCCTAGGCCTTCAGAAGGACATAGAGCCCATCTGAGAGCTTGTCCCCTGGAGATGACTATTTTGTCAGAAGGAGCCTGAGTAGGGGAATCCATGCAAGTAAATACTTCAGTTACATTCTTGGAGTTAGGTGGGTAGATATGTATCCTTTCTCACAGCCCCAGAAATAATCTGTAAAATGTTTTCAGGCCTTAAATATTTCTTGCATAGTTGAGAAAAGGCAGAGCAGTGGCATCAGAGTAGTGTCCGTCCCCCTTTGCTCCCCCTCCTCCCCCATATTCTATATTTTCTTATTAAGAGAAACAAAATGGTTTGGAAATTTATTCCAGACACAAGTTTTTTTTTCCTTAATATATATTTCTGATGCAGCCACATGCTGGGTTCTTTACATTAAACACATTTGGTGATTCAAGTTTACTTTTAGAAACAGCCTGCTTTGTTTTCTGCCCTTGGTTGTTTTACTTTTTTTCTGTCTTTTAAAACCATGAGTTTACTTTTCGTACGTCTTGTCCTTTTAAGGAATGGAGGCCTCTTCTTCCATCTCCCATTGTTTATTTAGTGCTTTGTGGAAACACACGGATCTTCATAGCCAGCAGCCCATTGTCAGCCTCCTTGGGTTGCCTCTGGCCTTGTAACTTTAAAAATGATGATTTCCATCCATTAAGAAGTAACTTAATTTTGGTTTGGATTAATCTCGTTCAGCTTTTACTGCCTAAAGTTAAAGTATCTATGCCAAGCTAGTTATAGAGGTTCCTTTTGAACTTAATGAGGAAAAAGGGATCTCCTGGTTACTTACCTCAACACTATCACTTTGTATGGTTTTCTCCATTGGAAAGATGAGCCTGGGTGATGAGCTTCAGCTCTAAGTGTAATCCCTTGCATATGTATTTTGTATTTCCAGGCTGACCTTCACAAGGAAAGTGTGAGAAGTCTGTTTTGTCACAATGTCTTCAACATACACAGTGCACCATATGGATGGTTTGATGATTTTTATGGCTCTCTTCTAACTTGAGTTGTTCTATAACTTTCTGATTCTAGGGTGGTATTTTGGCATAAGATCTTTCTATTTGGGTGTAGCTTAAGTTTCTTCCTAGATGCCATGCACTGAATTTAGATTTTTAGTGGGTATAAAATCGTTCACACACACCTTTACACCTGGTTAATTAAAAGAAAGCTAAATAAAGGATTGAGCTAAGCTGATGCAACTACAAATACAAATAGCTCCTCTGATTCTCCTTTGTGCATCAAATTTTTCTGTAAAACACTGCTTTAGGCCATAGGTTTTGTATTGGCCAAAGGCTAAATACTTCTAATGCTGCTTTTCATTCTCCAGACCACAAGTACAGTATATTTCTAAGCACTTTCACTCTTCCAGGTTCCCTTTTTATTATTATAGTTCCCCTCTTGGGATCAGCAAAATAATATGTGAAGAATATTAGTGATCTGGAAGCTTGCTTCAGGGTTATCTTTAGATATTTGAGTTTAACTCTACAAGTGAGGTACTAAATCTGCCTTGAGATTATCAATACAAGAACAAGTGAAAATGTAGCCTTTAAAAATAGCTTGAACTCCTTTTCTTCTAGGACAGGAGGAGAAACTGAGCCATGCTCTGCAGTCATTGTTGCAACACAGCTGGCTTCTCTGAGATGGCACTGAGGTGACTGCCAGCAGAGTAAGGCTACATGTGTCTTATTTAAGAGAGTAAAATATCACAAGGTGTGCAGATAGCATGGCACTGGTAAGGCACAACAGGAGGTGCAAATGACTGCCCATTTTGCATATAATCATCCTGCATGATGATGACAGTAGTAATGCTGTTAAATTCTTTGATGGGGACATATATATTTATATATATTAATTAGAAAAGCTTAGAGAAATGACAATACAAAACCATCGTATTTACAAGACCTAAAGAAATCAAACCTCTGATATTTGTTATATATTCTATAATATCTTCTGCATGCCTGACATTTTATCTATGGGCTAATAAAACTTCAATTTTATAATTTTTTCTCACTACTGAGGTCCACAATAAGCCCAGTTATTTTCAGGGAGGAAAGCCAGCCTTCACTAATGCTTTTGCAAGGAGCCAGGTATTGCCCTACTAAGCCTGACTGAGTGAGCCTAAAAATTTTACAAGAGCTGGCTGAGATTTATACCAATAAAAATCTGTTTTCTTCTCTTTTTTTAACAGTAAAAATCCATAAGTATAACAACGTTTAACCTTTAAAGGTGTAAAGCTTAGGTTATTGGGCCATTCGTAATTTTTTTTGGCAAAGTTGAAGCATTGTATGTTTTTAAAGGAAACTTTATACTCTATTTTAGGAGGATTTGAATATATAGAAACCTCTCATAATTCTTTTGTCTTTTGTTCTACGTTCTGCTTTTAAAATAAAAATGCAAATAACACTTTGGTACAGCTTGTGCATAAAGGAATATTCTGGGGTTTTTTTTTCATATTTTTCCTGCAATTAGCTGGTCTTGCCCAATAAATTGTAGTATTTTTTTACTAATAACTAATGAAGAACAGGTAACAAAAGCCACAACAGCATCTTGTACTCATTAAGAATTGAATCAAACTAGCTTGCACATTGCATGGAGCATGCCTTCACATACAGAAAGCAAGAAGTGTCTGGGGTAGCATACATTATTAATTAGAGTTGAAGCTGGACTTCTGTTGTGGCAGTCATGACTTTCATGTTCTATTACTTTCATGTTCTAAAAATACTACGCCTGACTTGATGTTTTATGATTTCTGTATGTCAGGGGGTGGACACTAGATGCACTTCATGACGGGCTGCAAGCTTTAATACTCCTCTCTAGATGAGAGCAGAACTTCACCCAGGGCACAGAAGCAACATGAAATGTTTCTACTTGAGGGTGAGCATCCATGGAGAGAAGCAGTTGTTTCTTGGCACCCTGAACTCTGTAGGATGGAGATGGAACATCTTTCATGTCCAAGAACATCCAAAAATCTCTGCATATTTTGTAGCCTCTTTTTTTGTTTCATATTTCTCAAGACTGCTGCTGCCTCTGGTATAGGAGGGGCAACATCCCATGCCTGTCCTCATGTCTGCACTTTGGCTGCTATGGCAATTTTACCCTTTTAAGGTATCCTGCCAGCTGCTGGTGTTCTCTACAGAAATACTCTTCATTCTTGCACTCTTTGGATAATCTGAGTTCAAGAAAAAGCTTAACCTGGTTTGGAGAACCAATTAGCTTTGTCTTGTAGCTAGAATGAAGTTAAGTATGATCAAGCTGATCACGTATTTTTGGGGTAATGATAGTTAGGTAGGTAACAAAGTTGTCATTACAATGCTTTCCAATGACTGGATCCTCCTTTCTGAAAGTGATTAAGGAAAGGTAAATGTGAGATTTTGCTATTTCCATTGTAAGAATGCCTAGAGACATAAACTTGGCAGTGCACAGTTGCAAGAAATGGTTAGAAGGCCATCTTCTGACAGGAACTCCATCAGAGATCAATAGGTTAATTGGATGCAATCAAATGTCTTATTTGAGTCCCACTAGAACAGCTAAAACCCTCATGTGGTTCCTTCAAGCTGAATGTTTGTATTTTGTGCTGAAGCAGAATGGGAATGCAAGCGTAGCTAAATACTGCTGCATTGTACATGGGGGCTGGTAACTTCCTCAGCTGCCAAAGCATGATCCTTGTGATTTTGTATTCTGGCTTGAGGTAGCTTCAAGTCATGGTAATCACAAGAAAAATTCCTTGGGCACACTGCTTGCATCCCTTTTGGTGTCACAGAATGGACACTAAAATTAAGTTGTCATTTTGCTTTCAAGTCACACTACTGACCAAAGGAAGTTGGAGATTTTTGTTCTTGTAAATGTAACATTTTGTGGAATGGAGTCCTGTTCTTAATTGGATATTTCTCCATGTGGCTTGTTCTCATCTTAGGCAGAGGTGGGCACTTCTCTTCCCATGCAGTGAGGTCACCTACAAGTGAACTTGTGATACAAATCTGTCAGGAGAGACATGGTTTAGTGACATCATCCCCGTGTCATTTGTGGGAGCATAGATGGCTTAGTATCTTATAGAATGGTAAAGCTAGTGTTAGGGTTGAAATGTTTTACATTTACAAAATCAGCACTTGAGACATCACACCAGTTAATTATACCTTTTAAGACCTTTTCTCCTGAAAAATCTATAAGCATTGTGGGTGGATTTCAGCCACCACAAGGCAGGCTTTAATGGAAATAATTTTTATATATAAATATGAAAAAAGACTAAGCATGCTTTTTGAATTCTACATTTTTATCAACCTGTAAAGCATTTTTCATGTAATTTTGTTTTCCTCGTTGCTTCAAGGGCTCTATTTTCATCCTGAAAGGTGTTTGTTCACCCAGTTGCTGCAATTACCAACATTTTCCAGGGATATCTTCTACTTTGACTAAAGAAAGTCTGAAGATGGCTGATGTGAAGAACATGTGTTTTGAATTGAAGAACAATGATATGGTTTTGTTTGCACTCATAAATAATGAATCTTTTTCTGACCACAAGTAAAGATTGTCTAAATTAGTCTCCTGATTCAGTAATTGATCTGAAGTGTATGCTGTGTCAGATCTATCAATATACTGACGACTGCATGTGTCTAAAAGAGCTACAGTAGTGTTTATGAAGGACATTATAAAAAATATAAAGGGGGTTAGAAATGAGCTTTGTGGATTATCTTCAGTTAATGGCATGGTAAATGTCACTTTATGGACCTAATTTACTGAACATTAATAATGCTACAGTTGAGGTAAATCATTTTAATGGCAAGATTTATGGGAATAACACTAGCACTAATATACCAATGGAATTTACAAAATCCATTTAGCTCTTCTAAAGAGATGCTAAGTGGATGTTATGGCTTGGTTTTAGACTGACACTATCACAGGAGCAGGGTAGCTCTGTTCTTTCTTTCTCCCTTATGCATGTGCATAGTGAAAGCCAGAAGATGAGTTCAGCAATAGCACTTTGGTGAGTCAGAGAATAGTGTTGAGTGATCTGCCTTTTTTTTTTTTTTTTCTTTTGTCTGTGTGCCCATGTGCCCTAAGCTAAGAGAAGCTGGTTAAAGTTATACCAAAGCAATAGTGGGAAGAGATACTTGGGGGCTGCACCTCCTTCACAATGTCTTCACTGTATTAAATGCTTTAACCTTCAGACAGCTAAGCTGATGTGAAATCTTTGGATCCTTTAGGTGTGCAGAACGCTACTGTGTGAGCAGGACAGAGTGAAAAAAACATGGGCCCAACAATACTTTAGTCTGGGAAGTCCCCGGGCAGAATGTCCTCAAGAAATGGAGCAGAACTTCAGAACCTTCTATCCCCGTCAAGAGAAAGTGATGGCTCCTGCCTTTTTAGGAACAAATGCTGAAGTATTTTTAACTTTAGGTTTCAAATTCCACAGGCACATACTGTAAAAAAAGTTTATTCTCTAGGAGAAATTAGTAGAATATAAGTAATTCACCAACCAAGAGATAAAACAAGCTGGGGAAAGAACGTAAGAAAAAAATTAAGAAATATAATGCTAGTTCTGTTTTAAATCTATAGATATTACTTAGACACTTTCATAGCAGGGAACAACATAAGTAAAAGAGAGAGACTGAGAAAACCCATGGAAGACAAATCAGTAAACACTGTAGTGTTTGCTAATCAAATGTCTAGTATGAACATAGAAGGTGATCAAATAGTGCATAACTATCAGTTTAAAAATTA
Source organism: Heliangelus exortis (assembly GCF_036169615.1). NCBI lineage: Eukaryota > Metazoa > Chordata > Aves > Apodiformes > Trochilidae > Heliangelus > Heliangelus exortis. Next base: position 67,150,064 of record NC_092422.1, read on the forward strand.
TGGCATAGTGCATTTGATTATTTGAGGAAGGTTACAGGCTCATCTGAGTGTGAGATTTTATACATATCTGTTGGAACTGGTTGTTTATGATGTGTCATTTCTTAATGTTAAAATGAAAAACAGCACAGTTCTGTGTCAGGACATGAGAGGGTCGTAGGGGGAATGAATATTTATGACCAAAAAAAAAAAAAAAAAATTAAGATGGCACTTCCCCCTACTTTTCCCATCCCCTACCTCTTTTTTTTTCAAACTATTGGAAGTCCATGACATATAATTTACATTGGCTTATAAACACTGTGGGAGACAGCTCATGTCTTTGCCTTTAGCTCTGATTATGGTATGCTGTTGCAAGTAACCTGCTTGATAAGTGGGTGCTGTTGGAGGCATAATTTGTCCTTCATTGCTTTTAAAAGATTCCTATATTCCTGAAATGATGCAATAAGCCAGTTTTGCAGAGCTATAGTTCTATTTTATCCATCTATTTTAAGAAAATGTAGATACCTCTTCCCATTTAACTGTCTTGACGTCAGATTTCTCTGTAATGTGTTCACTCTCAGGGAGGAGAGGCTTTACTCCTCATTTTACAAGTGAAGACCCAAGAAAGAGGCAACTGAAGGTTTCAGAACCAGATTGTGTGGGGGAGTAAGAAACCAAAGAGAGATGGCTTACATCCGTAGCATGCACATAAAGTATCAAAGCAACTTTTGTCTTAATGTTAATATCCACTCTTTGGTGGTCCTTACCCACTTGCCTGCATAGGCAGGACTTGGAATCTTCCCTCAGTTTGTCAGGCTGTAGTTTGGGTAAAGACTATGCCTCAAGTTCCTCATCTGTGACTTTAGGCACATAACAGCAGTGCTGCAGCTAACTTCATTCCCTGACATCCCCTCCATAGAAAATGGAGAGAAACATGTACTTTTGGGCAATGATTCAGCCCTCATTTTTTTTTTTTTGTTTTGATTTTGATTTACCCAGGAAGATGACAACATCTCTTTCACAAGAGGTGGATCCAGAGTGAGGGGCTCCCAGTGTATGAGATGACTGCAATTGGATGGGATGAATGTAAGTTGACTGTCTTGATAGAGAGACAAAGCCTTCATGTCCTGCAGAGCTTGATGGGTTCATGATGTATTCTAGCAGTAATTATCAAAGAGAACTATTCTGAGGAGCTGAGAAGCTGCAAGCATTTATCTTTACTCATTCATTGAGCAGGTAGTGTGCAATGTTGCCAGAAACACCTCTTTCCCCCAAGATGTGTGTTTTTCAGTCCTGGGCATGGACGGTTGCCAACTTATCAAATAATGAGGTGTTTTTGGTAGTGTGCACAAATGAAGATGAGAAAAGTGCATTCCTCGTAAATACATTCTCAGAGGAAAAAGGAAAACAGAGCTCTGGATGAGACATGAAACATGAAAGCATTCAGCCTGACTCATATTACCACTAACTCATCATCACCTTTCCCAATAAAACCAAGCTGCTTAAAAATTGTGCTGAATATTTTTTTCTCAGAGAGGAACAATATTTTAGGTGACAGAGAGAACACAGTAGACAGCAAAGTATTCAATATGGATAAAACACTGTTTTTTGCCTTTTTTTTTTTTTTTTCCTCCTTCAATCTGGTTTCTTCCAAATTCTTTATGGGCTGTGTTCTACAAGGGAAAAATGTACAAAACAAAACAAAAAAAGGTCTACGAACCAAACCGAGTTTCAAAGACAACCTGAAATGAAGAGTGAACATTCAAACAACTGAGAGGAAGCATATCCCTCCTTTGAACTCAGAAGGCTGGTATGAACTGGCAATACTTTCTTTCAGACCGTTCCTCACAATTAAGTACAGAACCGATGAAAACTGGAGAGGAGATCAATGACGTGTCCTGGAAAGAGCTTGAACCCATAATGGAGCAATCAAGAGCAAATGCTTTCTAAATACCAGGCTCTCACAGGGATCAAAAGAATTGCCTCAACAGTCTGTTTATTTACTAGGGAAGGTACTTGTTTTTATTATGCTACTGAGAACAAAGAACCAGTGCTGGTACCTGGTTGTTTTTTTTTTCCACAACTCTGCTATCATCATCAGTAGCTGGGACAAATTCCTCAAGAGAAACAAAAGTATGGGCTTCCCAGCCTGCCCACAGTTAAATAAGTTGAAGTAAGAGTATTTCAGTGTACTATTTTCTTCTTGTCTCTGTCCTGTGGGACAGAGGAACCCGTCTGCCCACCGTGTTGCTTGGCTGTGCTGTCAGCTCACACAGTGCCTGAGCACCTATTCGGGAGCCTCTGCTTTACCTTCCTCAGAAAGAGCACCAGAAATCCTGCTTTGAGATGTCCCAGGGCAGAACCTCAGTTTGTGAGGTCACAGGTGAGAAAATTATAACTGAGAGTTTTCAAAAGGTAGGGTAACTGAGTTATGGCACAGAGGTGAGTTTTATTGTCAGGAGAGAGGAAGGTTTCCTTTTCATTTCATATATTCTGCATTTTTTTTCTTCTTGGGAGTGAGAAAGGATAATATATGTTTGGCTCCATTTCCTTGTGCGATGTACAGAAAATGGATCATCTTCTGAGCTGAAAGAGAGGACACAACTGCACATCTAATTCTGTGCTTGGATGCTTGTGAGGACACTGCTTGAGGTGTAGGGACAGAGGGACGCGAATCTTTAGTCCAAAAGACCACTTAAAGACTTTATTTTGTAATATGGCAAGAAATTCATTGGAAGTAAGAGGTTTGCTGGACTGGGGTCAGAGAGCTCATAATATCACTTGGAACTGGCATGGAGGGGCTTAGGGATACATCCACTCTTTACAGTAAGCCAGAACCTCTTAGTGAATATTGCTCATTGTATTATGTGTTATTTATATATTTAAAATTGTAATAAACTGAAAGATTGCTATACATCATAAAATCACTGTGAGCATTCATAGAATTTAGACAAAACAAACACAGCCTCCCTGTTAAAAGAATAAAAAAATTAAAGAAAATACACAATTTCTCTCCAATGAGAGATTTATTCCCATAATGTATGTTCTTAGTATAAATCATATAATGCAAAACAGATAAACACAAGAAAAAGCCACAATATGGACAAAAAGAAAAAAAAGAGGGAGAGGAACAACTCAATTTTTGTAAAGAATAATGTTAATTAAAATTAGCATCTGTAGGACCTGTCCACACAGTCTCTTCGACTGCTTGGATGCAATAAACAAGGATCGAAGATTTTAAAATTAAAAATATGTTGCTTTTTTTAATTATTCTTAGAGACCACCCAGGGCTTATTAGGGCTTTAATTAGTTAGTATAATTAATACTAGAAGTGAGTGTCAAGGTAAAAATTATGCTCCCCTTGTAGTTTGCATGTATTTTGCATACCTACTGTTTCCAGCTTTCCCAGTTTAATGACCTAGACACATACTGTATGCAACTTACTCAGCTCTGTAAGTCACCAGTGTCTGACATAAGTCTTAAGTCACCATCCAACACAGGAACCAGTCTTACATAGCAGCTGAATGGCCACAGAGATGTCATGGTATGTATTGATTATTTTGTCATTTTTCTGGCTGATCTAGGACATCCATACAGCAACTGAGAACCTTCTGGTAAAATCAGATAGAACTAATAAACATCCATTGTGGGTACTTGGCCATTCTTTGACTGAGAAGGGGGTTTTGTGCTTCATTCGTTTGTTCTCTTCTTTAGGTTTCTCCTGTCTCAGAGATTTCTGATGACTCTTGGAGACCTTGGTGTCATGAGTTGTTATCAGGGCAATTAGCCATGTTCTATCTGATGTGGCTGAACATCTATGTTAGCCAGTCCCTACTAGAAGAAGGAATTGGCCCAGGTCTTGAGTTTTCTTTACTCATTCTCACTGACCTTTTAGTGACTTTCTTCTTTTCTTTTGGTTTTTTTTTTTCTTTTTTTTTTTTTTTCTTTTTTTTAGGACAGAAGAGGTGTGACTTTGTGACTTTGTTCTTGCAATAGGTATATGCTAGGTCATGGTCAGGTGAGAGCAGATCCCATGAAAAGGTTTCTGGGGGTATCTCTGACAACTCCCTAGGCAATGTGCCTCAGAACATTTCTTTACTCTTTGACAAGGTACAGTGGGGCCAAACCTCCAGATCTCTAGTGATACCATTGTGAGCAATGTTGGAAAACCCTGTATAGCTCAGTGCTCACCCCATAACTAATCTTTTAGCAAAGTAGTCAAGTAATAGTGGACACATACAATAACATTTCTTCCTAGAATCAATGGGAACAACCTAATGAAGCAAAGAAATCATATTTAGGTGAAAGTGATGGGTAATTTTGACCTGTGACAACATAATTGTTTTTCATATCTTCAGCTACTATGATCTTTACTATTATGATCCCTTAATATTTAGAGTCCACTCGAGGAAAGGAATTACCTAGGAAGGACATTCCAGAGAAAATGGGAATGAACTCTTTCCTAAGTGCCTCAAATACCCAAGAAAATGTCAAATATATAATTAGGAAATTATTATTTTTGATATTTGCAGAGAGAGAACATTTGTAATGTATCATACACATATTTGGTCTCTGAGAAAACTAATAATGTAAAGGGCAAGAACACATAACATAATCACAGTTCCAGTCCTGTTCTATGTCCATATTTTTGTCTCCATGGGATGATTATGTTGCAGTCTTGAATGAATTAAGTGTTATACATGAAGTCACATGACTTGAAGTCTGGGGCAGACAGAGATTAATTTATTTTAAATAGAAAAATGCATGCCTGATGCTATTTTCATCACAACACATTCTTGCCTGTGTAGCAAGTGATCACTTGTCTATCTGAAAATTAAATCTAGAACATTTCTATGTGCATTAACACAAACTGTGCAAATACAATAATTCCTTTTCACCGTAATCATAGGGTAATGTTTCCAACCCTCTTGGTTTGATTTGTGGTGGATTCCTTCTGTGCACAACTTCTAATTTTGAAAATGAAATCTTGTGAAGAGCTGTCTCTTGTAGCCACGTTCTTGTGCTGCTGCTGAATCTTCTGTTAGGGTACCAGAGGCACATAAACTAGCAGTAAACAGAATAAATATCTTAGGTCTGTTGGGAAGAGACTGGTTAATGTTGAGAGTATGTCTGTTTTGGGAGCTGGTAGTGAGAGTTCCACATGTTCTACCATCAGCTTACTCCAGTGAGAGTTTGCATGTCCTTCTTTCCTCACAAGGCCATTTAGAAGTGGTCTGTGTAGACTTCTGGGCTTTTTCAAACTTTTCCCAGTACATTTAAGATTTCTAAGTGTGGAGTATTTTTACTCCTGCTCTTCAGTGTATGAGTGGGCAGACAACTGAGCTGCAGTGGGATTATATTTTGATCCATCATGACAGCCTTTCTTGGAAATACCTTCATCACAATGTGGATTTGACAGATAAGTGTTCTGACTTTGTCCTGCTGTACCACTTCTCACAACTGTAACAAATGCTATAAAAAAATAGCCATATTGTCACTTTGTTTTTCAGTTTCATTTTGGTCTTTTGCTGATTTTTTTGTCTGTTCAGATGATGAGCTCTTCAGGGCAGGAGCCTGCTGTTCTTACACATCTGTAGAGTACAGTTCCTGTCAGTGCTATATGCATCAAAATAACAAATTAGAAGTGCCTCACTTCTCATTGTAGTCACAGTGTGCTTTACTCCAGAAGTAGACATAGTGTATCTAAGTCACTTTAGCTGACATGCAAAATACTCCTTGAAGTTTAAGCCAAGTCCCTCTGATGTGTTTTGGGACTAAATATTTCTTCTTTGTCATTGGCAGAAAGAATGAATGGTTTTGGTGTCTACTGCTGTTGTCATGGTGCAAATCTGTCTGCAAATAACCACCTCATTTCCTTCTTTGGTGGTAAAGCCATTAATAGTCAGATCTCACTTCCCAAGAACAACTTATGATTCTAGGAAAATAAAACTGCACATTTTTCCAAGAAAATATTGAGTCCATTTCTTGAAAAGATGTGGTCATGGTATGCATCTGTAGAGTGAAAGATTTACTTCGAGGAAGCAATCTGCTTTCAAAAAATGTCTGCCATACAAGATGGAAAGGAAATATCTTTTTTTTTCCAGCCTGGTTCATTTTTGTCTGAATGTACATTTAAGGATGCAAAATCTAAAATGGTGTATGCTGCTTCTCCAGCTTTCCTTAAAATGAGTCAGTCCAGTCCTAGTCCTGAAAGTCTTCTTTTTCTCAGGAAAGATGATCCAACTTTTTTAATAGCTAGAGTTCAAAAGATGTCTCAGCCCCTCTGACTTATCTGTAATTGCCCTACCCCATCTACAAAGATGTCAAGAACAGTTCTGAGGTGGATTCTAAATAAGTGTTCTGTCATCATAATTTCTAGTAACTTCATAGATTTGATTTAAACTCTTTAGAAAACACATTTTGTTTCCCAATAAAGTATTCTTTTTGTGACCTCCTAATTAATAAGATTAAGGGAATTTAGCCTGGGAATCTGACAAAAGGCAACATTCTAGGACCCTCACTGAATATTAATATCCATCTTGTAGCAAAAGCAGAACACTTGTTTGTGTATATTGGAGCCCCACTGGTTTAGGTCTTTACTAGGAAAACAACAAAGAAGAGAAAAAAAATAACAAATTACAGCTGAAACAAATCATCAGCATTACTGTTTTCAAATTACTATATTTCTGGGGAATTTCAGTCAGTTACATGAAAAAGAAGACACCAGTTTCAATGGAGCTTTGATAGTCAGGTTATGTTAATAATGGGGACTCATGTAAAATGCATAAGGTATACCTTACAGATGAAGAAGATTGCTAATAATTATTCTGTATGCTAAGAGTGTAGTTCTTTCTGAACTGATACATAAAGACTCCTTTACATCCCAGTCTAATTACTTATAGACAGTTGAGCACAAAATTACTTTCATCTGTTTGAACATGTGGAAGGAAAGAGATTAGAGATGTACCTTTCAAAACAGCTAGTTGGCATGTTAAAGAAGAAAACCTACTGGTTCTTTGGTTCTGATTTAAAAGTGCATTTCTTTATAATTAGACCTATTAAAGTAAATGTCGTGCAGAAGGGATTCTCAGAGGGGGTGACTGGGGTGCACAGCATGAAAGTCAGTCACTCTCCTATGGTTGCTCTAGAAACTGGAAGAGTTTTCAAAGCTGAGGAAAGATAGGTCTAGGTGTTTTAACACCTTGTGTTTTCCCCAGCCATTCTGGGGTCTCTTTTGGTGCACTGGCTTCTGTCAAATATCAGCGGGAATTCCTGGGCATGGCAAATGGCTGTGGGCAGTCACTACTCTGACCCTTCCAGATGTCTTTCTCTTGCTGTCCTTCAGGAAGAAGTCGATGTGAGTTGTGTAGAAAGTAATGACTCGCACAGGAGAAAACATATGGAGTGTCACAAAAGGGCTGTAGGCAGATGAGTGATCAATATCTTGAATTTTTATTTGTTTGCTTCATCTGCTTTCAGAGAAAGTGCTCTAGAAAAGGAATGTGTATATGAGGGGCCTCATCTTGTACTGACTTTATACTACTGGAAGGGAATAACTGTGCATTTGTGACATGAATATATAAAAATCTCTCCTTCAGGTTCCTAATTCTGTCCAGAACATTTTAGTGTGTTATGAGATAACAGCCACAGTAGCAAGTTCTCAGAAGTGCTCTCATACAGACTTCTAGGATTTCATGAATCAGAAACATACTGCTGTTCTTTTTGTGCTGAGAGATGACTATACAGGGTGAAGGTGCGACCTCAGAGATACAAGACCTCCAGGCTGACTCTAGAGAGATTAGATGCCTCTCCCAACTTTTCAGATATACAGAAAAACAGAGTCTCTGAGGTTCCATGGGTAGGGAGCTGCACAATGAGCTTCAGATCACCAGAAAGAGAACTGTGTCCCTGATAGAACTTAACGTATGAGATACCTATATCTGTAACTATGAGATATCTTGCTGCCTCCTGTTTTATCTGTGCTCTCTGTGAGATCATGTAGAGCACCTAGAACTGGTATAGGTTGATGTGGAACCCAAGAATCTCTGCTGTAAAATACTCTGGAGATTGTTCCCCTTCATTCACCACTCATTAGACTACATGTAGGGGTTGCATCCAGTTTTGGTACAGGAGAGCTGTACTACAGCTACCAGTTTTGGTACTACAGGAGAGCCAGGGACAAACTGGGGTGTTAGAGTTCTTGAACTTTGAGGACAGTCTGGTACAAGTCATCATGGACAATGGATGGTCTCAGGGGCACCCAACACTGCCCCTCTCCCCCAACCCACACATGCCCAGTGCATGTAAGGAGTTACTGGGAAGATGGAGAAGAAGTGCATAGTGGGAGGACAAGAAAAAACGGGCACAAGTTGAAACAAGAGAAGTTCCAACTGGGTATAGGGAAAACATTTTCCCAAAGAGGACAGCCATGAAAGGGAGCGAATTGTCCTGAGAGGTTGTTCAGTCTCTTGTTCTCTGAAGGTTTTCAACACGTGACTGGACAAAGTCCTGGACAACTGGGTTTGACCTCAAATCTGTTCCTGATTTCAGCAGGAGGTTGGGCTAGAGACTTAGGATTCTTTCAAAGATAAATTATCCTGTCTTTGTATGTATGAATGGTATAGATCACTAAACTAGCACCAACTTTAGAATCACCTATAGATTGATCAGTTCAGAGTGGCCTTATCTGGTAGACAACACAGATAAGAAGCAGCAGATTCCATTAGGCAATGGAATGGACTGCCCGGTGAGGTGGTGGATTCTCCATCCCTAGAGACATTTAAAAAGAGACTGGATGTGGCACTCAGTGCCATGGTCTAGCAACCGCACTGGTGGGTCAAGGTTTGGACTTGATGATCTCTGAGGTCCCTTCCAACCCAGCCAATTCTATGATTCTATGATTCTATGATGATAAGAGGGTAGGACATAATATTATGTAAAACTGAATGCAATGATTCTGGGGTTGTGTTACTAGAGGGTTTTGCAGTTTGCCTGGTGGGCTGAAATCTGTCTTTGGGGATCCTAACAGAGTGTCCAATGGCCACATCTACTGCATTTTTCTTGCCTTTGGGAGAAGTTACACTTCTCATACTTGCTTCTGAACATGTCTGTAAAGCAAGATGATGTGGCTTATGATGTAACCCCATCCTGTGTAGCCCTGAGGCCTCTGAAGTTCTCCCCATTTTTCAGCTCCATCCCTTTTCTCCCTGTGCTTCCCTTGCTATAGCCACTCATCTACACAAGGTATTATTTGTACCACTGACTGAGCAACTGTTCTCTCTGTCTCCTCACTTCTCCTACCTTACTGAATCTGTTGCTTTCTATTGTGCTTCCTATGAATGCAGCTACTGTCTGCAGAGCAACTAATGAGTGGTCAGTGTGTGACTTTATTTTAACCTGATGAAGTTTAACCAGACATGACTACTTCAAGAACCATGGCTGAATGTGGATCTGCCTTTGGGAAAGCTGAAAAGTCATTAAATCATCATCCCTAAGCACAACACCTTCGCACAACACCTTCTTACAACACCTACCCTAATGATGCTTTGGAACAGAGCTGAACTGCTTGTTTTGCAAGCCCAAGTAATGGCTAAGTGGTTGCAATCTACAGTCTGTAAAACCTTTCTGAATCCATGTAGAATGTTAAAAAAGTCTACATGGAAGCCTGTTTTCCAGTCCTGACATGGCATTCTGTCATGTTTCATGACTGCAGTTCTTTATGCAAAAATGTTCCAAACATCAGAATCACAGAATAATTTTTGTTGGGGCCTCTGGAGCTCTTTTGGTCCAAATCTCCTGCCCCAAAAGGTTGTTCAGGGCCTTGTTCCATCAAGTTTCAAAAACATGAGAAAATCTTAAGGACAAGTCTCAAGAACACAGAAACAGTCAAAATAACCACTAGTTTAATCTTGTATCCTGTCCCGGATGGTCACAAATGGATAGTATTTAGGGAAAGATTAGTTAACCTACCATAGTGCCTCCTATTTCACACTTGAAATAGATGAGTTTTGGGTTTATTTCATGCATCTCCAGGATCTGTGGAATGTATTTTTCTGCCTCACAGGGATAAATTGTTTATGGTAGGCATGATTGAGGGGGGACATAGGCAAATATTGGATCCAGTCCAGGTTCTCTTGTATTTTTTCCACAAGATGAATTTTCCCATCCATACAGACAGAAAATTATAAATAGCACTTTACAAAAGATTACAGTGAATAAACAAGAGGCCCGTCACCTTAATGTGTACTATTGCCCTTTTTCATCAGACCAGCTCCTTTTTATGTCAAGAAAGAGCCTGCCCTTTGTGTCCATCTGGGTGTGCTGGTAATTGGATCCTGCATGGCTGTGTGAGGCAAGATCTCTGGGCTGGTGGGATTTGAACTAGTCTGTAGGAAGCTGCCTTGCATGATGAATCACAAATCCCAGGTTCCCCCGACTTCACCCTGCTCCCCACAAAGGTCTTCAGTGAGCTGTTTTGTTGCTGGTTAAAGAAGGTTCCTGGTTCCTTCTGAGTTCATATCAAGAGGCTTAACCTCTTCTTTGAGAAAGCAAAAGGCAGTGTGGCACATAACTCCGAAAGATGACTGACTCTTTCATGAGTGAAATTAGTGAAGAGGGCACTGTGGGGCACTGAGCTTGCTGGATACTTCCTGCTAAGTCTCTAGGGCAGCACAAAGGAATGACTGCCCCTCAGATCCCTGAGCCTAAGCCTAACCCAGGCTCCCATCACACACTGTGACTGCTAAGCACTTATCCAGCATGCATAGAAATAAAAATAATTGCAATGGCACCAGTCATGCTAACTCATGGGTGAGCTGACCTTTGTCTTTATTTCTAATTTGGTTTGGACTTACAAAAACTTTGAATTCTTTATGGAGAGAAGATACTTCTGATTAAAAGATACATCTTGATTTAAAGGACAGCTAGTGTGCTGAACACATAACACATGGCTACCAGGACCGCTGCTGATTGCTGATAATTTAATTCCTATAACAGACTAGAGAGAGCTTATTACCTGGCAGCCAGTATTCAATCACTATTTTCTGAAATAAATAGCCTATCAGACAGCTAACGATAAGAAAGCAAACGCGATGTCCTTAATTTTGTGTATTTTTAAATGTAATATACTGTGCTAACACAGATATCCTAAATGCTGTCTCCCTGTTAATACTTCTCAATGGCTTTTTGCTGTGTTTGTGACATGGCTTATTTAAGTAAATGGTACTGTATCATTTTAAAATCTGATGTATAGGGTAAACAAGATAGTGTAATAGAACATGGAATACACTAAAATACTGTCTTCTGTGTTATACTCATGAGGTTGAGGGTTGGTTTCTAGTGTGCTGTAGAAAAGGAAGAATTTTTAAATAAGTAACTACAACTGATTGCATATTTCTTTTCATTACCATTGTTCTTGGAGCCACAGAAACAGCTAAAGATGCAAAGATTACAGAAGCACTCAGGCATCTGGGCCACAGAGAACTAGATACCGTAAAATAAAATAATTGTTCCACCTCTCCAACAACCATTTGCCTCCACAGAAAAGCTTGACATTGTAGTATGACCAAATGTAATAAATGGGTAATGAGTGAAGTAGATAATGGAAGTAAGAGGGAGAAGGTCGTTCATTTTAATTAATTAATAAACCAAATTATAGCAAATCTACAGAAAAGACATCATACCATTCAGTTATCTGTGTTTTACTGATGTAGAATGAGGTCTGATGTGACTTTGACTATAGATCAAATATTGAGCTGTCTGAGAGTTTTCAGTATGATATTTCGAAGAAATTTTTGTTAAAAAATCAAAACATAATTAAAAAAATTGAATCACTGAGTATGCTGTAAGTAAAAATTGACATATTAAGATATTTAACTGGGGAATCAGAACAGCCTGAATATAAACACTTTATTTGTCTAAGAGATTTAAGATGTTGCATTTCAGATTAAGATGACCCCATGGAATGGGAGGAAATGCTCTTTGATGAGGCTCACACTCTGATACTCACCTAGTTGGGCTTTCTGGCTGGATGAGGTTTCCTCATTATATCAGTGTTCTTTTACTGGTTGAATAATCAATATATTCATTTGAAACATACCAGTTAGTCCGTAGGTCAGCCTAGGACTTCTTATTAAGGATTTAGAAGCAAAAAAGTTTCCAATGAAAAAAAGATCGAGTTTGTCCTAAATTCAGTTTGTCCTAAACATCAGAATGTCCTAAATTCAGTTTTAGGTGTTTAGACTTTGATAATGTATAGTATGAATTTCTTCCACTGCAACATATGTACAGTGGACCTAGGCAATTTTGCCTCTATTATTCTTGAAATTACTGAAGTTGAAAACTAGGACTGAAATCAACTTCTAGCATATTTATATTCTGTTTAAAAAGGCAATGGGAGAAAAGAGGATTGCTTCAGAGATCGGAATATATAGTGTTGAACAAAACTCACAGAGATAAGATGGGCAAAATAGGGGGGTGTTTCCTCCTAAATATACTAGGGTTGTAGGAGATTAAGGAATTTGTTCCCTTTTACCTTCACCTTTGCCTGCAAAAACTGTTTTGACTATAAATTAAATGTACTAATAAATACTAAAAGCAACTGAGAATAAATAACATCCTAATTTCTGCTTCCATTTGAGTGTCCATCTGAAATTATTAGTAGCAGAAGAAAAGACAAAATGTATGTATAACAGTTTTGGAAGAAATGGCACAGCTGCTGCCAGCTATGCCCTCTGGCACTCAGAGAGGCAGAAGCTCCTCTTGGGTTTTGCAGCATGCTCTGAAGTGGAGTTGTGTTTTAATTGCACCATCCATCCCTATTAAAGGACAGGCAGAAAAGGAAAAAAAAATCTAATGAGAAAACAGATATTGTATATATATTACACTAAATACCTGTGGTTAAAGAATATTAAGGTTGCTAAATGAAGCACTGAAAAAAACAGGATATATTGTATTTATGGCTTCTGCTGTAACCTTAATTTAGCTTCTGCAACCAAGAGCATTATGCTACAGTTCCACAGACTCCCACTTCACCTAATGAACACTGACTGGTCCTTCATGCCTGTTCCACTCTTCACAGGTGGTTTGGAGCTCCAAGCCTTATTTATCATATAAAATAGAAACCCTGTTCTAAGTACAGGGTTATTAATTCCCTCACAATTTTTCATTTAGCCCCCCTACTACAGTCTGTTAATGGTACTCATGGTACTCATCGTTATAATATTCAATGTCTTCAAGAACATTCAATAATGCATTTCTGTAAAATCATGGGATGTAGTGGATGATGGCTATAATTTGTTATGTGTGTTCTTATGCTTACAATATTGTTTAGGGGCAAAGAGGAAAGACACTTTATATATAAAGCCAAGAATGTACTGCTTGCAGACCTAAAATGTTTACAGTATAATAATTTGTCTAAATCTAATTCTGAAAATAATATTTTCATACAGAAAGTCTCATAAATATAAATAATATAGTTAAAATTGATGTATACACATTTAGTTTCTACCCCTTTTTCTGTTATTATGCTCAACTTTTCTGCATTCCATTGGATCCTAATGCTGATGACTGATGGTCCCATTCTGCTGTTGAGGGTGCTGGGGTTGCATTGCAGACTTGTCAGCATCCTAAGTTCTTCACTGGGTGAAATGTGATGTTCATCTTGATAGCTTCTTCTTTCTCACTGTAGAAGCTATGAAAGGTTGCTGTGGTGTTTTTTGGTTTTTGTTTTTTTTCTTTCTTTTTTTTATATGCTTGATAACATGCGTTTACATATTTGCTCATGGGTCTGCAACTTTAAGTTATATACATATTTACTAGTTACGGAGCCCTTTTTGGTATGCTAGATTCTATGTCTTTATTTGCTATAACAATTAAACTCAGTTTTGTGCAGATCTACATTTCTTTAACTGACTGTTGGTGAGTTGCTTACACCTGTGGGCCTTGAGTGCCAAACCCGTGCCACATTTCTTATCATCCCATGCAGGTATTTCTCTATGCTGCATCCTGTCTCTCCACTTCTCTGCAGTTACAGAAGGCATGTATTTCTCTAAACTACATCATTAGCTGCTACATCTTTATGTTGCAAAACCATGCAGGTACCTTGTAAAGATAGAAAAAAAAAAAAAAAAAAAGTAAAGTTAATTATCCAGATATACCCAGTAAGTAAGAAAAATTGGTTTTAAAGATTAATCAACTAAGATGAAGTTACCAGAAAGTCAAGAAAATTTCAGACAAAGCAAGCCTGGAAAGGTTCAGCCCTGAGGCCTTGCAAATTCAGTGCAAAGCATATATCTGGCTACTAGCAACAACAATACCGTACTACAGGACTTCCAGTCACACGACTAGGAAATAAATTAATTAGAAAGCAAATGTTACATTTTGTTATAGAACACTTACCATAACTCTTTGAAAGTTTGTTCTTTAAACCTTACATTTCAAGACTGAAAGTTCTTTTAGTTCCTAATTAGATCACTACAATAGCACTGTAAATAAGGATGATGAACAGACACATGCTGAGTTAGGATGTTATGTCTTGTAGGAATGGACATACTTGAGAATTTTAGAGTTAGGTTGCAGTTCAGCTCAAACCACAGAAATTTAGAGAGAGTTCCACTGTCACTGCCTTCATTGAGGTGCTCTGGGGATTCAAAGCATTCATAAACTTAACTGTCCAGTAAACTGGATTTTAATGCTGCTTTGTATCACTGGTTTGTTCTGAAGCAGCTGGAATATCACAGACTATGTTGTCTGCTGCTGGATTCCAGCAGGAGATCTCAGGTGGGATGGGTTTCAGAGGAGCTTAAGCATCTGCAGCTGAGTTAGTATACTTTCAGTCTCTTTATAGGTAATAATAGAATAATCTAGGTTGGATCATCAAATACAACCATTAAGCTAGTAATGATAAACCATGTCCCTAAGCACCACATTTACTCATCTTTTAAATACCCCCCAGGGATGGTGAGTCCACCAGTTCTCTGACCAGCATATTCCAGTGCCTTACAACTCTGCTTTACAACTTTTCCTAATATTCAATCTAAACCTTTCCTGGCTCAACTTCAGGACATTTCATCTTATTCTATTGCTTGTTACTTGGGAAAAGAGGCCAATAACCACCTCACTACAACAAGCTCCTTTTAGGTGTTTGTAGAGAGTGATAAGGTCTCCACTTAGCCTCTTTTTTTTTCAGTCTAAACTAACCCGTTCCCTCAGACACTCTTCATATGACTTCTTCTCCAGATCCTTCACCTGCTTTGCTGCCCTTCTTTGGACACACTTCAGCACCTCAATGTCCCTTTATGAAGGGCCCAAAACTGAACACAGGATTCTAGGTGCAGCCTCGTCAGTGCTGAGTATGGGGAGAAAATCACTACCCTAGTCCTAGTGGCCACACTGCTTCTGATGCAAGCCAGAATTCTGCTGGCCTTCTCAGCCACATGGGCACACTGCTGGCTCCCGTTCAGCTGGCTGTCAATGAACACCCTCAAGGCTTTTTCCACTGGGCAGCTTTCCAGACATTCTTACCCAAGCCTGGAGTGCTGCATGGGGTTGTTGTGGCCCATGTGCAGGACCAGACACTTGGTCTTGTTAAATCTCAGATGGTGCAAAAGATGCTGCTACATCTTCTCATGTGTACAGTCACCTAATTTATGAGTTCCAATGTTAGAATAATTTTATAACATCTTCGATATGAAAATTATTTAGAAGTGCTTTCACTTCTGGTGAAAGTTTACAGTGCCTTCACTCGTACTAAATGCACTAATAATTATAAGTTGTCCCACCCAACATGCCTGTCTCAGTCTGGCCCATTCTGGTGCTGGCTCCAGTCTACTCTTATACTGAAATTGAAGAGCAAGAAGATCTAGCTGATCTATATTCTGCATAAGGGCATGGAATGATCAAGAAAGTCTTTATCATGACACCTATGTCATTTGTGGGACATTTCTGCATACCAGAAGTAAATCCAACTTTTAAAAAATATAAATAATGCAAAATTATATAAAAATATTTCTGGCTTGAGTCACTTGAAGCACAGCCAAGCAAGACACTGGGGACTACATTGGAAGGAACATCTTTTATTTTTGGCAGCACAGATGAGCTAGCTGACCTAATAGAAAATAGCTAACTCTAATATCTTTGATTTAAATTCCTTAAGTTCTGGCAAACATTTATAAAAACATTGAACTTTAAGTTTACACTTTACAACATCATTGAAAAGTCCTGCAAACATGACTTTTTTCTAAATTAGAGATGTGTCAATAGATACAGAAAGGACTGCCTTTTTTTTTGGCTAAGATGAAGGCTAAAGTAAGTATTGATTGGAGAGAAGGTTTTAGACACCAATACTCAAAAGGAGTTAAACAGGCATTTTCCTCAATGGGAATATTCAATCTAATCTTCTTTTTATACTGTGATTAGTTTCTACCTTTAATTGACTGTGTTTTACCATAACAAGGTTATTTTATAGGTCACATAGCATACATGAAGAGCATGACCTTAAAAAGGAGGCAGGAGGGACAGAATAGTTGAATTGTTAACAGATGAATAATTGGTTTTGAGAAATGTCAACAGAGCCTGCTTGTCTACACTAAAGCCATTCCAAGACAGGTAAACAGAAGTAGTCTCTTTGCTGCAATTACATGTGCAATATTCAGAGGCATTCTTCTAATTACTCACATGCCTGAGATTACTTGGTCTACAATTGGTTGGGGCCAAATCTGAATCCAGTAGCACACTTCATGGTGACCAGGTTATTAGTGAAGGAACATGTTTAGTTAAAAGAAAGGTATCCCCAAATTAGGTGGCAGATGTTGGACCAGTAAGTAACTAAGCCCACCTAACATAGAGAAAAGCTGCAGCATGTTTGCATACAGTCTTATGAATATTTATCATCCAGTTGGTAATAAAAAGCTTAAGGGCTTTCATAATGTGAAAAATTGAATTTGGAGGACTTTGGTAACTGGAGGTTTTACAAACTCATCATCCCTGTGGTAAAGACTTCACTGTAGGTAGACAGGGTGGACAGAGGGTGGAAGAGGAAGTGGAGTGGTCTGCACATGTTCACACAGAAGAAGGAGCATTAGAAGTCATTGCTGGATCCTGTAGCCCACCCTACTCTGTCTCAGACTGAATAGCTCAGCCTTTTTGCCCTGAAAACTCATTCCATGTAATAAACATAAATATATCCCTTAAAAAATAACCCACGGGGTCAGGCATCACTCTGTGAGTATTGTATTGATTACTGTTTTATTGAGAAGCTGAACATAACTATTAGGACTTCCAGCTTCCCTTATTACTTTAAATATAACCTGTGACCTAAAGTGAATCACTCAGTCATGCTACAAATGGCAGAGATCATCTTATCTAGCTCAAGTATCTGTCATATGCTTTTTAGATGAGAGGTTCTGTTTTAAAACAAGCATCAGGAAAAATTGTTTGACATGTGGTTTAAAAGGTTTCCAGACCTACCTGCTAATTTCCCTAAAGTTTCAGTAATATTTGAGCTCAGAGAAAAGAGTCTGGGATTACAGTCCCATTGTGTCTTTGTCTACCAAATGTCCTCACAGTCAGCAGCCCCCTGCCCTCTGTACTTGTTCACTCACTTTCCTGTCATCACCCAGTTTAACTCCCTACCAGCATCCTCCCCCCCTTACTGGTCTGCTTATCCCTCCCCCAGATCTGCATTAAGTATAGCAGAGATACTTTGAAAATGTCTTTAGACTATCAAATTAGGCTTTGAATCTCATGAGAACTCAAATTCCAAAGCTCAATATAAGGTCCAAATTGCAGGAATAACCTTTCTAGAAAGCAGAAGTCCAACAGCACTGCGTGGGAGATTTTCCTCACACAGGACATGTGGACAATGTGTCAGGACCATCACTCATGTGTACATTTATTTACATCCTTCCACCCATACAAGTGGGCAGATGTGAGCAAACACAACAGTGTCTGTAGACAGCAGTTGCTGTCTGTATAGCAAGAGGAACATCCTACCAGTGTTCCATAGTCCTCAGTACAGGATCTTTTCATCACTCCCATACTTCTTCACCTCTATTAGGAGCTATTACTTTGTATGTACAAGCAAGATCTCGACAGCTTTCATGGGCAGTGTTCATTGTGATCACTGAGATATTACAAGCTGTACAAGAAATGCAAACTGCAGATCTGCTGAAGTTCTTGGAAATTATTTGGCTACCCACAAAAGTGTAGACTTTATTCTATTTCTTTTTGTCTTGTTAACAAAATGTTTCTGTCTGAGGGCACTATAGGATGAGTATTTTACCTGATAAGTACAGTGAGTTTTGCCTTTTAATTTCTTACTAATCACAGTCTTACTATGGTAGGTAGTTTATATCAGGTTACATGAGCTACTATAGTATAGGTGTACAGTTGGAGAAAACAGGATTTGTTCCTTCAGAACCAATAGTTCACTTCTCTGGTTCTTATAGAAATGTTTCCAACATTTCCAAACTAAAACAGTTTCATGGCATTTCCAGTTTTCTGTTTCCTAAAAAAAAAAAAAAAAAAAAAACCTGAAAATCCGGAATATTTGAAACAGCTTGTATTCTACTTCTCCTCTTTCACAAGTATTTATTATTTATCATTGTCTTCACAAAATTAGGCCAAAATAGTAACATGCCGTCATATTTAGACACAGCTTTAAAGTATCACTGAATGTTAAAATGAGAGACATTATAAAACAAGCCACATCTGAAACTATATCTTTGTGGTTTCTTGATTAGAAAAAAACAACAAGAAAAGGAAAATAAAGGTGGTCTTTATAGCTTTGGAAATAGGTTGAAGATTATGAATTATTAGGTACTCCGAATTAAAACAGATGTCTTTATATTCATTTTATGCTTCTTCTCCAAATGATCAAGCCACATCTTGTATTTAAATTGAACAAGATCTGTGTTTTTTAAAAGGAAACAAAAGCAGCTGCATATAAATAGAGGGATATGTCCAGAAGACATATTCAGGTATTTTCAAAACTTTATTCATGTAGGTAAATAGACTAATTGGGATGTAGGCCAAATTACACAAACCTCTACCGATATTTCTTACTAGGTTGGGAGTGTCTCTGAATTATCCTGACCCCACATCAACATCAAACTCAGGTGCACACCATCTCTTTCCCACACATCACCCTCAGCACACTTTAATGGAAAAAGAAATGGGGTGTTCAACCAAAGGAACGTGCACTGAAGAAAACAGAAGCTTATGTAATATGAGTGTGGTATATCACTTGCATAACAGGGGTGAGCACTTACAGACACTCATTTGATATTAGGCAATTTGTTTACCATGAAGTGATACAAGAGTGGTATCACAGAGTCAGTAGAGCATAGATGTGTTATGGTCCTGAGCTAAACTATTGAGCAACAAACAGAACCCAAGGGCTTTTGCATTTTCCTTGATTATTTTCACTGCTATTCGTTCAGAGGATTATGAAACTCCTGAGCAGCACTTTCGGTACCCCCATAGAGCAGCAACTGTACTTCATACAGTTCTTTAAAGGATTCTGTTTGAATTACAGTGAATCTCAACAGTCCTCACAGATAATGGACTGACCAGCTCCTGAGCAATCTGCAGATATCATTGGGGAATAAAAACATCTTCTTTGAAGGGTGTTTCAGTATTGTTTCTCTAAGGGGGGACAAACAGGAAAGAGTTATGAACTGGCACCAGGTGTGCTGAGGAGGAGAGTAACTTCTTGCCGTGGGTTGTGTGTTCCCCTCTCTGCCTGATCCTTCCAAGAATATCTATTCTTTAGGTCAATCTGTATGTGTACATTCGGCTCCCAAAGATGAATTAGATGATAGTGGATATATGAGGAGCAAAAAGCAGGGTATAAGCTTAGCACTGAGATCAAGTATTCAAACCCCAACAGTCCGTGATTTCTTATGGTTTTCCTTGTCAGAGATTTCTCTCTTTGCTTTCAAATTCCTTTCATAAGTTGCTAGTAAATGGTCTTATTTTGTTTGACTGGGGCCTACCTGTGTATCTACCAAAACATGAGAAGTTTGAAGAGAGACTGCAATATTGCTCAGTCTTACATGAAGAGTTCTTTGTGTGCCATTGGACATTTTGCTAATGTAGTGGAAATTGTCTTTTTATTTGAGTCTTCCTTTGAAATAACTTTCATTCATCCATCCATCCTTTTGTAATCTTACTTCTGCCACTTTTTCACCTTGACTGCTCCTTTACTTAATCATGTACCAAATGTTTCTGCCTATCCCAACACCTACAATGAGTCCTTTCGTTAGCATCCCATTAAACACCTTGCATGGATACCTCGAGGTGAGCAACAGAGGCAGCTGAAAGAGAGCACAGGCAGTTCCAAGACAGAAGTGATATGTGACAAAGTATATCCACTTTGCTTATGTAATTGTCTGGATTTTGATTTAAGATTCCCCTGCTTCCAGAAATGAATTATGCCACAGAATCTGTGTTCTTCATGTCTGAACTCTGGAATGCCATTAGTGATGATTTGTGCCAGATATCATTAAAATTAAAATGCATGAAAATAAAAAATATAAATGATCTGCAAAGCAATTACAAGCTTACAGTCCCAGACCATTTTTTTTTGTTCTCCAGTCTCTTTTTGTTTTGAATGAGAGTTCCACGTACATAAAAAATATCTATCGCGAGTCCTTGAAGCTGCTATAAGCATTTTAAATTTTTTTTTTTTTTTAATATATATCTTCATAATATAGGCGATACAGGAACTCAGGTCTTATTTAGAAGCCAGGCAAATTTGGTGCCCAAGCATCTTAGCAAACCTGGGCCTGAAAGAACCTGAAGTTGAGGGCATTTGAAAATATGGGACTCTTTGCTGGAAGGGGGAATAGCCAGTACTTCAGAGCACTGCAAAGCTGAACTGCTTATTGGTATATTTTGTTTCTGTGGCGTATTTAATTCAGTAGAGATGTGACTGCTAGCTCTGATTTGAACCAGGTACAGTGTGGTGGGCAGATATTATACAAATTGCTCTACACAAGATCTGCTAATGCATCTCAGTTTGAATTTGTAAATCTGCCAAGTTTCACTCATTTGGAGAGAGGCTTCCTCATTTGGGATTAATTTTAACACTCTCTTAAAAAGTGTCTCCACTTGTGATGAAACATTTTGCTGTGTGTGAATGAGATGTATAAAATCTCATTCTAAAGGCCAAATTCATCTCTGGTGCAATTTCTGGGGAATTCCCACGATGCTTTGAAATCTTCCTCACTCAGATGATCACAGCTCAAAAAGCCTGAACACTCCTTCAATTCGATCCCTCTGCATTTTGCACAGAGTGCCAGTCATATATTAGTTTTCTGATTATGTTCATATGGAGTGAGAAATGAAGTAGTCACTGATCATTTTCTTTTTAGCCTAAGCCACAATGAAAACTCTACTGATGAAGTGAATGTGACATGCAGCTTTATTTTTCATATGTAGGAATAATATACACTTTACAACATATATATATATGTATAGAATAGCAATATTTCCTTTCTTTCTTCTTTTCTCCAAAATAAGCATGTTAAAAAGGTAGCTAGTGAAAGAAGTTTCTGCTAGCGTAAAGCTATTATACTTATTATAATTAAGACATCCACTTGGCTTTTTGAGCACAATAAACGACCAGGAACAAAAACCAAACAGGAAACAGAACCCCAAACCTGAGTCCCAAACTCTTCATGCTAGCTGTTAATATCACTCAGGACTAAAGATTCCTTTTGTCTTCCATCTGATACTAAAAAAACTCTCAGGCTGATAAAATCAGCAAGGACAGGGCAATTGTCATTGCTCGATTTATGACCTCGGGCATTGCTCCAGTGCCTCAGACTGCCTTGGCACCATTAGTCCCTAGACTGCTTCTGCTGATCTTAAAGAGGCTTTTGTTGGTAATCAGTACAGACTCTGGAATCCCAGGACACCACTGCTAGTTATGCTGAACTAAAATCATAAGGAGTGCAAGCAATAACAAGCACCAAGGCCCACGCTGACCCTTAGGAGCTGTTTATATGCAATCATAACTGAGCAAATGACTTTCCAAATGAAAAGGCATGTTTTTGGAACTGATAATAAATCAATCTTTAAAGAAGGAGAAATACTTATTAGTTTTATTCTCTGCTAGGTTGTAAAAAAACAAATAAGAACCCCTGCCTTAGAGCCAGACGGCTTTCACATATATAGGGAGATTTAAAGTGGTTGCACATCAAAAGGGGGCATTTTTAATAGTGCTCACATGGCAGAAGAACACTACTGCATTCCTGGAAGTGATACAGCCCAGCCTAATGAAAGGTAACTTTCAGAAAACCAACTTAAATCCCACCAAATCTCTGGCAATTAGTAAAAATAAAACACATAAATTCTTAATGAGGAAAAGGAATAATAAACAATGTAATTCCAATAGTGTGAATTTCAATGTCATGGATAACGTGGTAAAGCTCTGCTTACTTCAGAAAGCTTGAAGGTAATTAATAACAGAAGACATTTTTAGAGATGCAGGCGAGAGAAGGCAACAGTGCCCTGTGTGAAGGGGGAGAGAATGCGTGGCTCCAGCACTGCCAGCTCTCGTTGTCCTGCTCCCTGCTCCTCCAGGGAGCCTTGGAGAGAATTCCTCTCCTGTGCCCAGCCCCATCAGCATGGCTACTGACTGCCTTCACCATCTCCTTCCCTAGATGATGTGGATGATTTGCCAAGGTTGATCCTGAAGGGTGCAGAAGTTGGGGGGATACTTGTTTGCACCATCCTGATGATGGTCACCTAGTCCTGCTGAGACCCCGTGCTTCACTGTACAGATGTTCAGAAGTAGCTACGTGTCTTATCTTTCCCTCTGTAGAGGGGATTTTTAAATCAATGGATTTTATGAGGAACAGTCAGAGGCAGGATTCATCTGGCTGAATTAGGGGTTTACTTCTGAGCTGGCTGGCTTTTCTGAGAATGATTTGACTCATCCTCAAGAAGAGGACCTGTAAACTGTTCAAGTGAGGAATGGCACAGAAGTACAGTCCTTTTGCTGATCTTTAAGAGACCTCATGATGACTGTTCCAGGTACAAAGGTCTGTATGACAGACATCTTAAGCTAAGTAAAAAAAAAAACCTCTGAGAGCTCTTCCTTAGGTTTTCCTTTTGTTATTATTTCTATTAAGAAAAGGCTGGGAATATTAGACCAAGATGAGCAATATCATGTTTGTAGACATGGTATTGTTTTGAATTTTGCAGGGGACTACCACACCTCTCTGATGTTCTCGTCGTAACATACTGACTGCTGAGAGATTGGCGCAACAATGTAATATTAATAGAAGAAATCTGGTTTGAATTCCCTTAAAGTCAATGTTCTTGTAAATCTAATAAGTACTTGGATATTGATGTGCTAGTCACCATCTGTAGAATTTAAAAATCTGAAATTCATTTTAGCCTTATAATCAATGAAGAAAAATCCTCAGACTTAAAATGTCAAAGACATTAGATAGAGGTGGACTCGGTGTATAGAGGGGAGACACAGCCCTCGTCTGGCTACAGGGATGTGCCCAAGGATGCACAGGTACACCCCTGAGTTGAGCACTGTCCCCATGAAGCAGACCTGGCCTCGACCAGATGGGATGGAACAGAAATAGGACAAGGGGTGCCAGTTTCAGACTGAAAGGGGGGAGATTTAGATTATATATTAGGAAGAGATTCTTTCCCGTAAGGGCAGTGAGACACTGGCCCTGGCTGCCCAGGAAAGCTGTGGCTGCCCCCTCCCAGGGAGTGTTCAGGGCCAGATTGGATGGGGCTTTGAGCAACCTGGTCTGGTGGGAGGTGTCCCTGCCCATGGCATGGCATTGGAACTCAATGATCTTAAAGGTTCCTTCCAGCCCAAACCATTCTGTAATCCCATGATTATATTTTTGATGGTGTTATCCCTAAAATGTGACTAAAGCATTTTGAAATCAGACTGATCTTTTACTTAAATGATGTAAGAAGAAGGGTTATTTTTATTGCCATTCTACAGAGAAATTGGAGAAATTACTGATAACAGGCCAAACTTTGAAATGCTTGCCTTTTTGCTAGGGACAATTCCCAGGCTATTTGTAGGATATGAGAAGATGACAGAATAGAATAAAATCATAGAATGGTTTGGGTTGGAAAATACCTTTAAGATCATCTAGTTCCAACCTCCCTGCATGGGCAGTGAAACCCCCCTCTAGACCACGTTGCTCAAAGCCCCATCCAACATGGCCATGAACACTTCCAGGGAGGGGGCAGCCACAACTTCCCTGGGCAACCTGTCCCAGTGCCTCACCACCCTCAGACTAAAGAATTTCTTCCTAAAGTCTAACCTAAATCTCCCCTCTTCAGTTTTAAGCCATTAAGATGAGAGATAAACTGCAGCAGCAGTGTAGAAATTTAAGACCAGTTTGTAGATCCCACGTCCGGGATGAGTATGCATGGTCCATTTTGCAGCTGAAGCCAGCCTAGACATGCAAAAGTTTCTTCTGTGTTTTCTGGTGGTCATTTAGCTAAGTAGCCATTAAGTGTATGCTTGTCTGAAGTGGCTGGTGAGGGGAAGAGGCAAGGCAGAGGCCGGGTCACTGTGGAGACTGCCATGGAGTCAGCCTGCAGGTTGGACACATTTTACTTTCTTCCTGGTATAATTTGCTATGGGCACAGTCAGGTGCCCAGTAACAATTAGGATATGTTAATTGGCAAATGAAGTATGCTAATGATCAGATGAAACAGATGCTAACAAGATTGGCAGGAGTACCCTGACAGCCGAGTAGCAATATAATATGTGGGTAAAAAAACAATAATAAGGATGAGTGTATGGGGAGGTGCCCAGATGACCTCTCTGAAGGCCTTTGTTCCCAAAAGTAAGAGTGTAATTTAGAGGTACATGTATGGGAGGTGTTGTACTGCTGTCTTTAGTAACCTTACTCCCTCTCATCTAGAGTTTACAGGCAGAATAACTGTACTGCCTGTGATGGGGATAAGCTTCCCTCATGCAATGGAGGCAGAGCTTTCTCAAAGAATAAAATAAAAAAAATTGATGGCCACAACTGGATATTGATGGTCATAACTGGATATTGACTGTGAACTTTCAAAATTTATGGACAGTTAGACTGGAACATCTTGATGGTGGCCAGAGACAGATTTGAGAGACAAGTAGGTAAGGCTGATGGGAAGTACTGTGGTACTGTCACTTGCATTATTTACATCTTATTTTTGGGTGTATTAAAAAAACCCCACACTTTTTTTTTTTTTTTTTTCTTTTTTTCTTTTTTTCTCTTTGGACATTTTTCTACAATTTGTAGAATTTACTGCAAAATTATTTGTATACTGGAGGACCTGTGAAATGAGACCATTTCTCAAGTTCATTGAGGACCTAGGAGGCTGCTGCTGGGATTCATGTTCTGAATCTTTCTTATCCCTTTTGAGGGTGTCTCCATACTATGCTCTGCTGAATTTCTGTTCAAACATTCTGATTTCACTTCCAGAAATTTCTGAGATTTTAGTAAAGGATGTAGTGCTTGGTTAGGTCATTCAGGCAGAACAGAAGGATTTTTTCAGATGGGGATGCATGCACTCCTGCCTAATCCCAGAACCAACCAGAACTTTCTTGTTTGACTGGAGAGGTCTCCAGAGCCCAGAATTGTGCCTTTCTACATGTTCAGTCCTGTCTTACTCTTGTCAAGCCTATCAGTTATTATCCTGTTTCTGTTTCACCCCAAGATGCTGCCAGGAACTGACATTTCCCCCCCTTAGTTCTCTTGAGCACTTGAGATGTTGGTTAGCTGCCTTACAGCTCTCTTGGAGCAAGTGCCTAACACAAAGCAGTGAGAGCTACTGCTTTCCTTTCAAAACCATATGGAAAAGGAAATGGTAGGGATCTGTTTTTGAATTAGTATTTACCCAAGAACCAGTAACCCTGACCCTTTAATAGGAGTATTAAAGAGTTTCTTGGCATTGAGAGACACTACAGCCCTGTGTGGACTTCACAGCAGGCACCCCATAGGAGATGTAGATATACTCATGCATTCTGCATCCTACCCCTTTATTTCAGGCCCAAAAAGTAAACATTGTCATGCCAAAAAAAAAGACTGTTATTGATTTTGGCATGAAATATTGTAATATCAGAAGATCTATTGCAAGTGGATATGGGTTTGACCCCCAAATTTGCCTTCCTGTTTTTCACTACCTTTTGGAGGTCTTCCTTATGTGCTTCCCCCTGTAGTTTATATCACTTTTTTTAAACACTCCCTGGCAAGGGCCATGAATTGTTAAGTGTTTGTGAAGTGCTTACTGTGTTGAGTTCCTGCCAGAATTGCTACTATCTAAATAAGATTATCCAAGGATGGGCACTATCAGATACTGCATCTTGAAGGAGGAGCTGATGACCGGCAACCTCCTTTCAGCTGAGGAGTTGAGGACGCTTGCAAGATACCCAGGATTGCTAATGGTCCAAGGGACAATGACAGCTCCAGTAGTATAAGCAGGATTTAAAACCATGGAGTAGCACTGGGATTGCAGAATATGCATCTTCCCACTTACATTTTTCAAGGTGTTTTTTAGTTACCTGGTGGGGTTTCTCATCATATTTTCCCTGTATTTTACTTGTAGAAATTGAGCGGCTGGGAAACTGTTCTCTGGGTACTTCCAGAGCATGACACAAAGTGAGGCTCTCAGTGATGTAGATGTAAAAATTCGGTGGTTTAAGTGCTAATAAAAATATTAATAAGTAAAATTTTCATCCCTGTCACTAAGGCCTTGCTCTTGAATAGTGTGTTTTTTGGAGGGACAGGAGTTGTGTAACAGTGATCTGTTTCAGTGTTAGTGGATGATATCTGTGAGTTGCATTTACAGATTTGGTTGGCACATGTTGGGTATAAGCTCACCATCTGCATGTGACAGGGAAGAAGGACATGTTGAGGTGGCTTTGGGGGGGAGGGGAAGAAGCAGAGTATTCCATGTTAATGCTCGCATCCTGGGACCAAGGCCGGGCTGACCACCCAGGGATGACACCACCATCTCTTGTGGTCAACCTGGTACCAGAAAGAGTGCTGGCAGCTGCATTTTTCTCTCTTCAGACTCTAAGCCTCCTTGCTACCTTTGGTTGTAGTGCTCACATGCATGGACACCTTGGGAGGCTAAACAGCTCTCAGGGAGTCAACAGCAAAGTGAAAAATTACATAATCTATACAGGTTACATCATGTTATACTGTGTCTCTTTATTCACCTTTCTGTTATATCTAGGTATTGATCAATGTTCTCTACTGCATTCAGCTATAATCTTTTTCTTGTAAATAAATCAACAATCTGAATGAGTTTGAAGACAAACCTTACAATATTAAAAGCTGCACTTCTCAAATCTAACTATGATGTTAGCTGTTTACATACATAATTTAATAACTTGCATATATTTTTAATATATTTTCCTGACAGTTATAAATTAAACTGGATTCGGGAAAAATATTCTGATACACAGAATCTCAAAATACACATTTGTATCAGTAAGGTACTAGTGGATATTTTGGAAGGCTTATATTACTACTCATTGTGGTTAGTGGTTAGTATGACTATCATGTTTTTGCAGTATTATGTATCCAAGAAAATGTAATTTTTTCTATTCCTTTTAAAATCAAATTACAATGTGACATTCAATAAAATATCTTTTGTGCAGCTAATAAAAATGAGATCCCATCTCACTGCTTTGACAAATAAACCACACAAGTCAAAATACTGCCTCTGATACAGTTTATAGCTTAAGCTTTCATGTCAGCCTTTCCTATAAAAAAGCCCCATTATTTATTAATAGCCTTCTATGTCTTAAAAGTTTCTTTTTCTTGTGTGGAGAAAAAATCATTTGCCTTTTAATGGGGTGTCAGATTTGTTTTCCAAACCTTCTAAAAGGTTATCGTTGTTACATATGGACAAGTGCTTTTTTCAGAATCAATGTAAACTCTGTTACCAGGGTAATTTACTGCAGTCCCCTGGTAGCTGTACGGAAAACTTAATTTCACCATTTTGCAAAGTGGAGGGGTGGGACTCTTTCCTTGTGGTTAACTATTTTCACATGGAGTGAAAAGAAAATGCATGCTTCTAGCACATACTAAATAACTGGTGGGCTCCTACCCTCTGTTTGAGCTCAGGGCACACTGGCAGTCTGGTAGGGTTCATGGTACAGAAGGATGACTGAGCCAATTAGATATAACATAAAACCTTTTGGCAATTAAATCCCACCTAACCAAAAGATTCAGGCTAATGCTACAGTGGATAATAAAGCTTGTTAAATTTCCGTCCATTCCCCACACTCATATGCACATACAAATATCTGAGACACATTTTTGATGACAGAGAACTCTGTACAGAGGAAAGAATATTCTGTGAAAGATCCAGAGGTGTCAAGCTGGAGTCTGTCTAGCAGTTGCAGTTAAGAAATGACATGAGACACCAGCAAATATCAAATTCAGACTTGTGCATTTAATTAGGGTTTGCATTAGCAGCTGCAGTACTTAATTTTGAAAAAGGCAGTAATAGCAGTTTTTTCCTCTAAAACTACTTTAAAAACCTCCAAAATCAGAAACCGCTACGAACTGCTTATGACCTGAACAGCATTTTTAGATTAAATTAATTACTTTTTTACTAGTACTTTCTATTAACTTGGTTAATCACACAATATATTTAGGCATGCTGCCTACAGCTGCACATTGAAGAGAGGGTTTCACAACAAGCATCAGTGCTTCAAACACATCAGTCTGTGATCTTTCTGTCTACACTGGTGGCTGTTCACCAGACTAAGTTTGCCACGTCCATGCTGTACTTAGGAGGAAGCGTGCTGCTACCAAACTGGACTGAGATGTGGGTGGCTCTAGATTCCCTGATTTTGGAAGCTTGCACTTGGTTTTCACTGGAGGACAGACACACAGAACAAGGCTCTTTCTGAATCTCAGCAAGGCAGACCTGACAACAATTGGCATAATCAAACAGCTAGGTTCAGAAGGTGGAGTAAAAAGGGGAATATGGATAATGGGTAAATCTTATATCGCTTTAATGTTGAGTACCCTATCTTTATGCAGCACTGATGGACCCTGGGTGGATTTTCCCATGTCATTCTGTGCAGATCTCATCCATGGAAAGGTTGTGTTAGTGGCTGCTCATACTTCTTGAGACCTAAGTATGAGGCTCTATAAAGGAAACGTGGCTTGCCCAAAATACATAGCTCCTTGAACTGAACAGAATGTCTTCTGCTAGGCTTCACATACAGCAGTATGTTACTTAATCTGTTCAGTGTTTCTTTCTCCAAATACCTCTTCAATGTAGGCTGAATCAGCCTCTTTTAAGATTAGCTTGGGGATATATAAAACTCAAAGCCTTAAATTTACTGACTTAAGTGAAAAGAACAGCTGTCATTTAATAAACCAAAGTTTCTGGCCCACCAAGTGCAAAGTAAAATCTGTGAGACAAGAACATCAATGGTATTTTTTTGAAAGACTGGGATTTTAAAGCCAGTCATAATTTTGAAAGCCCAGTTAACTTTGAAAGTTTAAGGCTGGCAATATTCTTTCTCTCTTGTAATGTGCAAATATGAATGGGCAAGCATAGAATTTCCTGCTGAAAATTTTGTAATATCAAATTTTCAGTTTTATTCATGTAGGAAAAAGCAAAGATGACTCTGGAAAGCCAAAGTTCATTCTGATAAACGATCCTCAGACCTCCATAGACAAGTGTTTAGTGGTCAAGTCAGCTTCCCTGAGATAAGAAAAACCTTGCCATGCTTTTTCTTGATTAGATCAAAAACTTGCCTCTCTTGTCAAGTGCACAGATGAAAAGTGCACTTAACCTCCCACATCCAAATTTACTTATCACTAAACTCTGCTCTCCTGACAGAAATTTTATGAGACATTCTAAGATGGAATCTTCAAAGTTTTCATGATGAAATTTCCACTCAAATTAGAATAATCATTCAAAGATTTCTATCTAACAACCTTCTAATAGGATAAGTAGGGAAAAGAAATCCAAAACCAAGGAACTGTAATTAATAGAATGATGGATCTTTGTAAATGTATGTAGCACCAACTGCACTATGGTGGCACGTCTTATATAAAGAGTTCTCTCATAGGAATCTTTCAGTAAGGTGTCATTTTCATATTAAAGAAAGGCTTTGCCATAGTGCCCTGGAACATTTCCAAGTATGAGTTTATAATGAAACTGGAATTCAATATCCCTGGCATTTTTTCTGGCTGTGCTCTCAGGAGAATTGCCCAACTTAGATGCTGAGAGCTTCTGAAAGACCTGCTGATGTTCACTTAGCAGGCTCAATCTGCACTCTTCTCCCTCAGAAAATCCTAAACATAAAGTAAAAGTCTGTGTTTAGTAACTTTGGAGCTTTTATTTTCAAGATCAGGAGCATTTTTTTGGCATGTTTTTCCCCCGTTATCTGCACACCTATGGATTTGAGAGACACCAATACAGTTTATTCCCTAGTGCCAGTGACTGAACAAGGAAAGGCATTCAGCTCATCTCTAGTAGTTTGGATTTTGGGCACTGTTTCTTCCTTGATGTGTAAGTCTACACAACATACTGCAGAGTAGAGGCACTCAGTGGAGTTAAAACTAGTTTATATAGTCTAGCTGAATCGGTGTACACAGTAGAGCAAAACTTGAGTTATGTGTATTCATAGATAAACTTCTACTTCACCTATCTCATGTAGAGATCACATAGGTATTAGTACTTCGCATTGTATCCTGAGTGTTCTGTCAGATAAACGTGTGACTGTGTTTATAAAGCATTAGGCCTCAAAAGATGATGCTATACTGCAGTCAAGAAGCAGAATTTCAACATATAGAAGTTTTCTGACTTGTCTTTGATCTGCACCATCCGAGTAGCAAGGTGGTGATGCAGCAGCATTTCCTTCAGCTGTTTGAAAAAGCACCCAATATCAGTACAGACCATGCATACCCTGGCTCTTCTTTGCAGTAGATACCCAAGGTATATGACACCTTGATGTAAAAAAAAAAATAGCTCAAGTATGTTTTCACAAGCTATCATTGAAGCCTTCAGCTACAATACGGCCATATTCATAGTTTCATTCCTTCAATAACTTTATAAGATATCTGTTGTTGGAATCTGGACTTACTGCTCTTCCTCACCATGATGTGTGCTAATATTTGATTATATCAAGCCTAGAAAATTGAAAACTTTTGAACATTCACCAGTATCCTTTTCTCCTCACTGCTTAGGTACCAAAAACCCAAAAAGCTGTCATCAAATGGAAAGACTGAAGAGTAAGTATTTCTCTGGATCAGTGCTAGCACACAGGTGCTCCTGGCCTACCCAGGAGCTGTGAAGGGATGAAGTGTGCTCAGTCACCCCTGTGGCCCCTGTGTTTTGGCTCAGCCTGTTCGAACCAATGAGATGGTAGGAGAATCTGTATGCTGATGGAAATATTCAGATAATTTACTGCCTAAGTCAAAATCTATTTCCAATGAACATCAGCCAACAGATTGTTTGCAAAACTGAATCATTTGGCAAAAACAATGTAAATTTTCAGAGTGGTGAAAGACAAGTTCACAGATGAGCTGGCACTCCCTGGAAAATAATGTATTGCTTTACCAA
Source organism: Heliangelus exortis (assembly GCF_036169615.1). Classification (NCBI taxonomy): domain Eukaryota; kingdom Metazoa; phylum Chordata; class Aves; order Apodiformes; family Trochilidae; genus Heliangelus; species Heliangelus exortis. Next base: position 67,181,624 of record NC_092422.1, read on the forward strand.
AGCAGAGGGCTTGTCTGCAATATTGTTTTAAGAATTATTTTAACACAGTGAGCCCCATTATTTTCTTTAGAAATGCTTAATATTTAGAAACTAGCCTTAAATTGTTAAATATTACTACTGCTTCTTTTGTCACACTGTGGCAGTCACACAACATGAAACGTTTTTGCTCAGACTATTAGCATTTGGCAAAGTTACAGCATCTGAAAATGAGGTCTTATAATGGGAAGTATTAAATAACTAGAGCTCACTAAGCAGCTCCACCTACATAAACTCAAAATATAGCTGTAAAAGCAAGAAAGGTCTTCTGAAATACAGCACCAGGCTTCCACATGATTGTACTTTTTACCTGAGCTTACACTTGGGCAGTGAAATCATCGGAAGATCAAGTGACCCACCCAAGGTCACCAACTGGTAGACAGTGACTGAATCCCTATCACAGCCCAGGGAAGTTCCCAGCCCTGAGCAAAGCACAAGGAAAGTGACACTAAGGTACATCTTCTCTCAGCTTCCATTATGTTTCTAATCTCTCTTCAACACAGTAATGAATGATAATGAGTTGCACTTTTTTCTCTCAGTTGTTCTTGCCACTGCATTGGTGACACTTGTTACAATAATAAGTGAAGAAAAAAAAATTGTGCTAAGTGATATTACAAATAAGCAAACCTAAATAATTTACAAACAGAACTGCTTACAAACATGGGCTGAAATAACCTGCTAGAAAGGACAGTCTTACTCAATGTGCCCGTGTCAGGCAGGTCACCCTCTCCTGCATCCAGAATTGAAAGACACTGGAAAAAAAATGGGCCTGATTCAGTAACTGCTACTTATGTTAGCAAGCCTTACAAATGCAAGGATGTGCAAGGACAAGCACATAACTGACCTCGTTATGTTTACTGTGCAAAATTCAGAAACTTGGTTATCACAGCACGGAAGAGCAAGCTCCTGTTATGCACTTGCATTTAGCAGCTGGTGAATGTTAAGCATTTCAGACTCACGGGGAAAGAATTTTTGAAAGTGTTCAGTGGCTGTAGCCCAGGTCAGAGTTTTTGAAAGAGCTCAGTGCTCAGCAAAGCTTCTGCAAAAGGCAAAAGATTTTCAGCTCTCTTCTGCAGAGGTACCCACTGGGCAGACTGCTTTGTGAAAGCTGTTGGGTGCTTCATCCTTCACCAAAGTCTGATTCCAACCACATGTACACTGCCTGAGGAAGTAAGTGCTCATGTCTCTTTTTCTTCCCCTCCACCCTTCTCTTATTGCCTGCCTCTTCTTCCCTTGTTACAGCACCTGCACGTTCAGCACAGTTGCAACTAGAAAGAAATAGCAGCTCTGAGATGGGACTGGAAAATACCATGGATCAAGAGTAAGGGTTAGGGAGGAGTTTTGAAGAGAGGTGGATAAAGACTGCAGCCAGCAATGTTGATTCCCCATGGTGCTAGTCCTGAAGCATTTCCAATCTGTGTGTGCTTGTAACAGTATTAGCAAAGTTGGCAGCTGGTGAAAATTCAATAGCAATAGAATCCTTTGTGTATTTTAGCATGAGAATATTCCATATGTTTGATGCTATCCCCATAATCATCTTATGTAATGTTTAGGATTTTGCTTTTCTTTGGTCTGTTGAAATACTGTGAATATTTTTTTTTGTGGCTAGCTGTAAATGCATGTGCATATGTCTGTGCATATGTGTGCAGTTCGATATAATTAATTTATACTATATTTGATTAATTTTTCCTTCCATTCCCAGTTTGTGATTTCCATTGTCATAATTCCTTTAATATCTTAATATCTTACTTTGAAATTTAACTACTGGTTTCCTTTCTTTTTTAAATTTGCATTTGATTACCACAGGGACACAAATACAAGTCCAGTCATAAGATTATCAAGTCCTAGAGAGAATGATGAATCCAAGTGGTAGCTGTGAAGTCCTGGGTGTAAAAAAAATGGATAGCTATGAATTTTCAGGCTAGGAGAGCCTCCACTGCAAAGTTTGTATCCTCCATAGCATGTGAAATAAGTTGCAACTTAAACTCCTCATATTTATGTGACTCCCCCCATCTATTCTGTGGCTAAATCCATCTTCCTCCAAAAAATAACCTAACTAACTTGCAGCTCTTTTCTTATGACTTAGATTCAGCTGCTGTGCTATTTCCTTCTGTTAATAACCATTTCTGCTGGAGAAGGGAGGAAGAGAAATGTTATTAAAATAATATATTGTACTACTTAGCTACTTGTTTACCAGATCTTCCTTGACAACACCACCCAAAAAAACTTTTATCTGTTTAAAAGACCATTTATTACAGTCACTATTTTTCTTCAACCATTTGGGTTAAGAAAAAAATTAAAAAATGTGAGATGAGTTCTGGGTTATGAAGTAGACTTTTTGAGAGCTCAACAGAGGTAATTTAAGTTAGCACTTTTAGTTCAAAGCATGATGGAAGCTTTGAAACATCTCTACTCTTTCCATCCATTCATATGTTATAAAGCTTTAGCTCTAGCTCATACGAAAGCCACTATAAAAACTCTGTTGGTGGCTTTGGTGATTCTGGTCATAGCAAGGAGAGCATCACCAAAGTGACCAGGCAAGAGAATCATCATCACTTAAAAGAACTATGGTGAGAGTGAAATTGCTGCTCTTCACAATTGTAACACTTACTTTTGGGTAATACCAAGTGTTTCAGACCTATGAGAAAGGAACTGTTCTTCTGTCAGGAAAGAGTTTCTGCTCTTACAATAGTAAGCAGCAAGCAGAACTGGGTAAATAAGTAATTTGCTGATTTTTTTTTTTGTTTGTTTTTGTGAATAATCTGTGTAGTAGTTTACAATTTTCTTGAAGATATTTGTTATTCTAATTAGTTTAATGCTACCTAGAAATATTTCTGGCCCTACAGATTTCTTTAGAGTATTTGATGCATGAGACTGGAGCTTCCCTGGTTAATTTATCAGCTTTATCACACAATAGTGTGTCTGTTTCTGTCTGGAATAAGCATAATTCTTCAAATTGTGTATCTGATGGGAATACAGTGTTTCTGAATTCACAATTTGTATTCTATGGGCATAGAGTAGTACTCGCTTAACATTCATTTTCCATGAATGTTTCATGTACCTTGTACTGATTAATAACATGTAAAGATTTATGTTTCCCAAACTCTTCTTGTGGTATTGGGGGACATAATAAAGCTGTTTTGACTACAGACCACTAGTAGTTTGCAAACAGAATTTTTCAAGTCTCTTCCAAACTCTTCCCTCTTGAATCCTCTTCTGCATCCTCCACGGGCCACCATAATTCTGCTCTCAAAAATCATATTTAAACTGAAGTATCTTCTGAAAACTAATAAAAAAGCACAAAGAACCCCAGAGTGTGTTCTGTCTGAGCCCACTCTCTCTTCTATTTTGGGAGACATTAGCCCAACTATAGCCAGTAATTAGGAGATTAGTTGTGTATTCTGGAGAAAGTTTATGAGAAAAATAAACCATAATTTTTTATTCAAAACCTGCTTCCAAGCCCTTTCCAGGCAGGTGGAAGACTCATAATACTTCTAGCACATCGGATATGTTCATTTTACTTACAAAACAAGCAAATTTCTCTGTGTGGCTATGTTTGTGAACGTAAGATCCATTCCCACATTTATTGTTTCTCTCCCCCGCCTTGCCCCCAGCCTCAGCCTCCCACTTGGAGGAACTATCCCTTTCCTATGGTAGTACTGGTAGGTATGGCTTGAAGAGGGCAGTTTTCCTCTCTGATCAAATTAATCCAGCAACAGCTGCTGGATGCTGGGCTGGCAATGCTGGAAGTGAGTGTTCATGGTCCTCTCTCTCCATGAGTACCAGGACATACCTCGTGCCTGGAGATGCTGCACGCAATGTGGGGAAGGGGCAGGTTGAACCACCACCCTATATGTAAACCCCAGGATCCCCAACTGTGGTTTTCAATTATATTCTGGGGGATAGGGACCTTTCAGGACTATGGATTTCCATAAACACCTCTTTGATGGGGCTGTCATCACTCACCTGGGACAGCCCTTCTGGGAATGTCATCAGAGCCTGGTAGCTGGGCAGACGTGCAGAGATGCTGAAGTACCTGTGGAAGCCCAGTACAGGAAGCTGTATAATCATAATGCTCACAACACTTCCACATTTTAATCATGATATACTTGCTTGTAAAGAGAATTTTAACAGAGCTGCACATTATTCATTTTTAGAGAAGTCTGGCAGCTGCAGAAATCCTAAATCACAGCATTTTCTTCCTCCTTAATGCTAATTTGGGCCAGTTCCAGCCAACGGAGTTCCTTTTCCGTTGTGTCATTTAATTACACATTTACCCACACTTCTCAGCCTTAATATATGGCCTCTTAATCTAATAGTGATCTATTAAAAACTACACTCAGTATTTTAAAGTGTTAGACAACAGATGGAATTGACAGTTTTAATAGGTAGCAACTAACATCATCTCCCAATCTACACCTCTGTATTGGATTTCGAGCAACTGATATCACTGTGGACATGTGCAGATATGGGGCTTGAATTTAAAGTCAGAAATTCAATCAATAGCCTGTCTCTCAACAGTTTACTAGATTATATCAGTTAGAAGTGACCATCTGGCCTAATCTTGGGAGTTCTGAGATATCATGTAGATCTTTTTCACTAATGTCATTTTTATTTGGTTAACATTAATAAACTGTAGCAAACATTGCAAATCTTGCACTCTGAAGCTGTAACTCAATTTTTGCCTTTTACATGAGACAAGTCAAACATCTGCTTCTCTAGAGGGAACGTGTGCAAGAGCAAGCAAAAGAAAGATGCAATTGCTCTGAAGATTTTACTGCCTTTCAGGGTGGTGTGGAATGATGGTAAATGGCAGTCTTTTTATTTACTAAAAGAAAAGTGTAGTTACTAAAATGTATCCAACAACTAATGGGATTATTTCTGTGAATACAAAATATGGAGAGGGAAATGTAGATAGCATTCCAGGGGTTAAAGTTTCAGAGTACTCTATGACCTCGATAAAAGATGAACATACATTACATATTCATCTACCAGATTTATGCCACAAATAAAGTCTAACTTTTAATCTGGTACAGTCAATATATATCACAAATCTGCGATCAGCCTTTTAACACTGTCACAGCCAGAATGTGCAAACTCTGAAAAGCTGTTTTTAATACCAGATTCAAGACCATTTTCTTTACGTGTACTTCTTTGCTCTTAAAATTTAATCTCAAATGCTATTTTGTATTTGGCTGAACACCAGCACTGTTAGAAGCTGAGATGTGCATTGTTTTGAAAAAAAAAAGAAAATTCAGGTCAGTGTCACAGGACTAATTATAACTTTGTACACATTAGTGGCACAACAGTGATTCAATTATGCAAATAATTTTCACTGGTTTTTGATCTTGCAAAGGAAAAAAAACAGGAGTGATTTAGAAATGGATGTAATGGAACCCTGGAAATTCTGGAGATTAATTCTTTTGGCTTTGACCCATTTCTGAACAACTAAAATTTTTAAAATTTCAGAATGGAAAAGAGTGTGTCATGAAAGCCCACAGGTGTGGAGGAGGAGAAGCAAGACAGATGACTGCTAAAAAAAATGGAAGAAGAAACTGTAAAGAAAAAAGAATATTTGGGAACTTCATCAAAGTAGTACCTCTTGTTGGGTCCTATAAAGGGTGTAGGGGATAGGAATTAGATTAGAAATCAAAGATATATGTCCTTCTCTTGACCTCGGTACTCAGAAGTATAACTGTGCAAACTATTTCAGCCCAATGTGCCCTCATTTCTTCATCCAAAAATGATGAGAATGATTGTTACCTGGCTCTAATTTAGGACAGTAAATTTTATCATTATAAAGACATAGGCTGTGTTTTTACTTCAAAGTGTTTCTCTTACGGTAGGCAGCAAGCTGACTTTGACACAAAAAACCTCCCCCGACTCTGCATTCTACAAAACAAAATCTGGAATACAGGCAGGCCCCTTATATTCTAAAAATAATTAGATATAATAGAATTTCAGTGGTGGTTTTTTAAGAAGAAAATTTCAAACCTGGCAGGAAAATTAAACCTGGAGAAACTGCAAAATCAGGGAATAGCACCCTTGACAAGTTAAGCACTTGTTTTTTAAGAATAACATTTTGGTAAAGACTACCCTTGATCTATCTTGGACACAATTTTTTGTAAAAAAATATTTATTTTTGTAATTTATTTTCATGTATTATGATGAAAGCTGAAAAACAGCTAGACTTCAGTTCCTGATTTATTTTTGGGTCATGCTCCTTCTCAGATTTCTTATTCGAAGTTTGCAAAAAACATTGTTTAGTTCAAAATATATCACACCTGATGCTACCATTTTTCAGCTAGATCTAGCACGGGACTGGAATTCTGCATAGCAGAGAGAGTCTGAAGACATCTGGTTTTTTTACTACCTGTGAATTCATCAGAATCCTGAAATTGTCACTGGCCAGCTCTGTTCTTCAGCAAAGACGAAAATTTTGCAGTGTTTGTTTACAAGAGAAAAAAACCCAAAACTAAACACTTTTGCAGGAAGAAAACCCCTGCATGCATCCCTTCCTAAGCAGTTTATTGACTGGTAGCAGAACACAGCTAATGGCTTCTTTCACGCTTGCAGGCTATACACATACAGTACATTTTTTACCTTTCTGTTTCTCATTGTAGTTAATAAATCAGGATGCAGATGAGAGAATCATAGTTAATTTTCAGTAGCTAGCACAGCATGTCTCAGCCTATAAAGTCCTGGAAGTCTTGGGCTGTGAATTCTTTGATACTGACAAGCCAAACAGCTTAGAAATTATAATTATAAGTTACAAGTGTCTTAAGGGTTGTTCTTCTGACATAAAACTAATTTCATGTTTTTATTCATAATGTGAAAGAGACGAGAGGATAGGGCCTTATTTAGATTGAGCTCCCAAAGATATCACAGGCTCTGTCCTGATAATAATGGGAAGAGATCACTTGCTTCGTTCCTTGTAGCTAGTTGGTTCTTCCTGTGTGCTTTTTTTATGGGTTTTTTGTTTGGTTGGTTTTTTTGGTTTTTTTGGGGTTTTTTGACAATCAGGCTAACAAAAAGCAGGATTTCTTCCACTTTTCATCCCAGATTCATTTGTAGGCAGATATCTACTGGTGCCTGTTGGTTTTTTCCTTAGTGGTAGTCACATTGCTGTGTTCCAAGCTCTTTCATTGAACTGGCTCTAGCTTGACACCACCTTTGCATGAGTGATACATGCCATTGAGGATTCTCAGCTGTAGCATTTTCCTTGCTTCCATGCAAATTCTTGAGAAATGAGAAGCTGAGACCTGGGAAAAAGAGTAGCTTCAGAAGGTGTCATCTCCTCTCAGCTCTCCAGAAGACAAAACATGACATTCTGGAGATGACAACTCACTACCCAAAACACCTCTAGGGCTTCAAAGCCTGGGGATGTCTGAGGGGTGCCCTAGAAGTATTCTGTCACCTGTGTCACCAAAGGCAATTTTGGCACATGTGCTGGGGTTGGCAGCACTAAGAGACCTGGGGTGAAGCACAGTGTGAACTGTGCTGATTCATTCCACAAACCTCTATGTAGATGTCAACATGTCAAGGCAGATGGAGGAAGGCAGACCAAGGCAGTAAGACACTACTAAGAGAGAATGACCAAGGTCTTCCAAAGCCTTCTCTCCTTGTCCTAGAAAATGGTTTTGGTTCAATTTTGTTGCTGGGTACTAGGAGTGACTTTAAGGTGACTGTTGCATTGTGCAGGCCGCCCGACACTTAAATGAGCTGTTATTGGTTCATTGGAGATTTTGCACTTGCAACTGAGGATTTTCATTGTTTACAGCTCAAACCATTCCCACGTAGAAGTGCAATACCAGCATTGGCAACTCAGAGACTGAGCAGGTAATATATATAGTTTTAGCTAGGAAAAGTAGATGTCCTTACATCCTGCTCAGAAAATTCCATGCTTTTATGTCTGCTGGATTCAGCCAGATCCTTCTTCAGAGGCTTTTGAAGTGGGAGTTATCTCACCTAGTTTTAGCTATTTAAAATTGTGGTGCTGAGTCTAATCAGGTTGCAAGATAGAATAATTTTGTTGTGACTTAGTCTTTCCATAGAGAGTGCATTAAATCTCATATTCTATGCAAAAAGGAAGGTAAATTAAGTGAAAGTTACTTGTTTTGACAAATCCTTTGGGATTTCAGAAATTATTTACTACTATATAGCTTAAACAAAAATTTGCTTTCTGGGTATAGGGAAGGAGACTAACATAATTAACAAAGTCTTGTGTCAGCAAAGGACTAAGAACTGAAGGATCATAGAGAAAGAGTTTTATTTTGCTCCACTTGATTGAGCTGTGGATCAGACCAGAGGACTCCATCAGATAATCATCCTGCACCTTGTGTGTGTGAATGCAAACCTGTGGAGAGATCCATGCTAGATCTCTATCCAAATCCATACTATTTGTGTAACAGAGAAGGGAAAACTTAAGCTTGACTGTTTTGGGGAATGGATGGCCTGGGCTTTGCCAGGCCACTTCCATGGGTGTCCTGCAGTGAGCAAAGGATTCTCACAGAGCTGGATCAGAGCTCAGCTCTGCTGAGTCAGAGAGGTGCAAATGTGAAATTCCACATCTTTGTAGCTTATCTGTGTTCCTCTATTTGGAAATCTATTATTATCATAATAAATTATTATTAATAATAAATTTGCTTTGTCACACCATTTGAGGTTTTCCATTATATTGGGTTGTCTTCTTCTGTGTTACCGTTCACTTTCTTTTTCATTTTGGCCAGTGGTCTATTATACTTGTGAATCTTGCTTGGGTTAGACTGTGATGCATGTCTGGCTGGGCTGAGGAAGATTGCAGATAATAAATATCAAAGAAAAACAACCTGCAGCTGCTGGAAAACACACTACAATCTCTGTGCTTGAAAAGATGAAGGTCAGTTGATAGAAGGATTTTTGGGAGACAGACTTGTGCAAGGGAAATTCAAATCAAGAGTAGGATAAGTTTGAAAGGTGGGACTTGGTTTGTCTGTTACATGAAAAGACCAGGCAGAAGAGTATTCTCCTCAATTCAGATCAGTTTTTCCTCACAGAATCTTACTTTAATACTGTGAACTGTTGGTCCTTTCTAGGCTTATTTTAATTAATACATCTGGAACTTCTTAACAATAACAGGTGAAAAATCTCTGGAAATCTGATACTGATCCCCATCTCCTTGAAGAATATATTTTCTAATTATTAAATAATTATTCTTTTTATTTGCATTCCAAGAGAGAGAAAAATTAAACTGAAAAGAATGTATCAAGCTTTTGGGCAATATTCAATTTAATTGTATTCATAGCTTGCATGATTCTGTAGTAGCAAGGTTTTGAAAATAAATGTGAAGAAAGAAGGGAAAAGAAAAGGGATAGAAGGGAATGGGAAAGGGAAAGGGAAGGGGAAAGGGAAAGGGAAAGGGAAAGAGAAAGGGAAAGGGAAATGAAAAGGGAAAGGGAAAGAGAAAGGGAAAGGGAAAGGGAAAGGGAAAGGGAAAGGGAAAGGGAAAGGGAAAAGTGCTTGATGAGAGACTGTGGTACTGAAAACCTTATCATTAAATTTTCCAACTAGTTCAGGCATGACATGAAAGAGTTATCTTCACCTTTGTGCAGATCACCCTCCCACATCCCTAGTAGGCAGATGAAGAGGTGTGCTTAGTCCTTAGGTTATATCCATCCCAATCTGATCATAACTAAAGTGGAATTAACATTTCCCACAATAATGTGCCTGACAGCCCAACTTGATATATATGAATGAAACAAGATCACTGTCTCCACTAATCATAAATGTTCAAAGTGTAGGATTTTTGGTGGAGGTTAAGGAGAAATATATACTGTATAGTGTTAATTGCATATCCCTCAAGCCTGAAATGATGATATATTATGACTTTTAAAAAATATATGACAATAATATATTGGATACATTGCAGAAGAAATTATGTCTTCACCTTGAAAATCTACTTTCTCTGACAAGCTGATGTAATCACGTTAGTGAAGGGAAAGGGCTGCAGAGAGAAAACCTGCAAAGATTCGTAGGTTAGAAATGTTGAACAAAAGGCTGAGGGTTTACTTTGCATGCAAATAAGTAATTCATCACAAATCCATAAACCAATTAGTAATGAACTAATGATATTGCTTAACAACTGTATTTTTGATTAACATATAAATAATTTAGGTGAGTATTTCTTTAGTCATGCCAGCTCCTGCGATTATTTACTAGCCTTGTCATGGCTGCTCTTAGATCACATACCCCTTATAAAACATTTCCCAATCTATTGCAAGGACCAGTTTGTTTTAATGCACTCAGTTAACATCGCTGGAGCTATTAACAAGCTTATTAGCATAATCCATTGTGATACATCATTGTATAAAAGTTCAGCTCCCCAACTGAATGGGACTGGGAAATGGCTTTGAAGATTTTATGATACAATAACTATCCATTTGATAAGCAATTAAATAGATACTCTGAGACACTAAGAGTGAAGACAATGGCAACGCGAGGAAAAGAGGAGGGGTCTGAGAGCAGAAGCTGCTGCCTGGTGTGGGAATTGAGTTGTGTTGCTCCTGCTTCTCAGTCACAAATTGTGTGCTGCTATGGGGCTCAAAAGCTCCAGTAACAACTTGGGTCTGCCTTCATCTTTTGAAGCAAGAAATTAAAAAAAACCCAAACAACAGTTTAAGGCTCAATATTTTCTGCTAGCTCACCCACTATCTATTTCTTGACCTTTCAAAAGAATGTTATAATAAACAGCTGAACCTCTGATTTTATGCTGGCTTTTTGCTTCTCTTATATTTAGAATTCCTTTTCTTAAGCTGTATGTATTATCCTTAGTGAACTTTTGCAGAGAGAAAAAGAGTAAAGGTTACTGGACACATTACTGCACATTATTGTTTGAAACTTGCACTATGTAACACGGCTGTTTTGTGCTTTTAAAAATGAACATGAAATGAAAAGAGTAGCATCTTTATTGTGAAAAAAGCAGCTTTTAAAGCAAATGCTGTTTTCTCTGATGTGCAATAGCTCTGATACACTAATACTTCTGTTCAGCTCAAGCCTGATTCTCCAGAGAATATTTGACAAAAATGCCCATTGTCCATATAATAGGAAATATTCATGATATTGTGCATTCACACAGAATTTTTCTATCTGCTTACTTCCATGTCTTACATACCTCAATTAATTCTTTTTTGTGATGAGGAATGGAATGGAAAGCTGATTTCTGAAGGCAGCATGATCTAGTGGTTTGCACAGAAAATGGAGATTTGGTTCCCAATCTAACTGTCAGTGCTCGGCTGTGGGATCATATGCAAAACTCTCCACTTTTCTAAGATTCAGTTTCCCTGTTTTAAAAATGATATCAAAATATCCTTTTTCAGAGTCCTTTGACATTTTTGCATGAAAAGTATTTACATCTTAAATGAATAGTGTTACCTGAAATGTGCTATCTAAGGCAACAAAATCAAATAAATTCTCCTAAGTCCCAAACCCAGTTGCACCAAGAGGGGCATATTATATTTTTAACTGCTTCCTATTTAATATCTTGTTGACCAGTATTAAGAATTGTGTGGCAACTTCAGTTATACCCAGACTAACTATTTCTTGATACAGAATTCTCCCTATAAACCTATTAATTGTTTTGGAGGTAGACACATGAGAAGGAGTTCAGCATCTTCAGGAAAGCAGGTCAGAGAGATGCTCCTGCCCACTGAAAATCTCATCTGTGTGTCACTCATGACCAATCACACAGAAAAGCTACCTCAAAATCAGAAGGATCAGAATATTTTTTTTCCATTTTCTTTGACCTCATCTTACTGTCACACACTGTTAAAGCTACTTTTGTCATGATTTTGAAAATCTTAATTGTTGTGATCTCAATGTCCAGCTGTGATAATCAGATGTATTTCCTCCTAAAAGCAAAACTAATTGTGGCGAATGGATTAGTCTTTTGCATTTTCTGTACACAAGGAAAAAAGTCCAACAGGTAATGTAAGATGCTCTCATAATAATGTAACTCATAAGCTGAAGAATTAGTCCAGAAAATGTATTGTTTTGGATCAGTAAGCTATTCATATTTGGTATCAATGTAGAAATATTGCAGATGAGGTGTGAGCTAGTGCACTTTAAGAAATTATTTATCTAAGCAGGGGTACAAGTTCTCCAGGGATCAGGAAAAATTTGGGATGGCTTTGGCTGTGCAGGGTGGCTCCATGGTTCTTCCCATCCTGATGGGGATGATCAGAGCTGCTGAAGTAAAGGAGAATTATCTGATTCTTCCCCAGGTTCTGGTCATTGCCAGCTCCTTGGAGAGCTCCTGGGAGCTGCTCAGAGGTTGTTCAGAAAGAGCTGGCTTGGGACTGCCCCTCTGGCACTGAGTACTGCACCACTTCTGGCACCATCTCAGAATTAGGAAACTGTAACAGCAGAGCAAACTTAACCTTGCCTCCTGGTCCAAAGTCCAGCTCCCTCTGAGCCTCCCCATTGCTGGAGACTCAGGCCCAATATATCTATAGGTTTGCCAAGAGATTGGGTGATATATAGGGTGTCATCATTTTAAAGCAGGTCAGTCTCAGAGCTGTGAGCTTCATTTGAGTACAGTGTGAAGTATCATTTAGCTCCAGCCAAGGAACTGCAGCTCATTTAACAGATAAATTGAGATGACAAAAATGGCACAATTTAAATATCAGCGATCAACAGGAACAGGGGAGGAGGGGAGGGAGAGAGAGAAGGAACCCGGCTTCTTTTATTACAGCCATCTTAGTGCTTCAACAACAGGTAGCAGTATTACATATTCCCTTTCCACTTTAAAGCTCTTGTAATTTCCTTCCTCGTGTCGGGGCGATTTTATTCATTGTTTCCTTGCAGCAGTGATTGATGTTCTGAGCTGCTAATCTCTCTGAGTGATAACTATTTTCATGTAAGTCCATGAGTCTATGACACAGGCTGCTCGGCCAGGGCTACTGCTGACTACTTATTTTGTGCCTCATTTACATTTCAATCTTGGCCTCATGAATGTAAAACCTAGGCTGCAAATTAATAACAGGAAGAATATTAGACCGCTCCGGAGTGGGGGAACAATGCAAATCCACCAGAGCACAAGGCTTTACCATTGTGTTCCGTGAGGGACTCATTTATTGGCCGGCAGTGAATGACATTACAGAGAATGGCATATCCAGAGTGACACAAATTTATTTCTGTCCCCAGCGCTCCAGTATATTTTCATAGAATCAGGGGGCTATTTGTCTAGGGACAATTTAGTTTCCATGAAAAATTTAAATGGTTTCTGTGGAGATAGTGGAGTGAAATTTAATTTGTTTCTCATTTACTACAGCAGGTATGAAAAGGAGAAAAATTGGATGTCTGATGGGCTGAAATTGGTGCTGTCCCTCCCCACTATCCCCAAAAGGCCTGTGGGCCTATATCATAGAGATTGAGCAAGACTACCTCATCCCTCCCCTTAGAGGATGGTAACCTTAAACCAACTTACAGAAAACCTTTGGGGAGGCTGCCAATCACCCTGAAAACAACATTTCCATCGATCCCCTGTCTGTGTGATTTATGGCTTCATTTTACGGTAATTGAGAATTAGTGAGAAGATTAGCAAGGCTCAACACTTCACCTTGATATGCACACTAAGCACCATAATTTGTCACTACGGGATGTCGGACACTTTTTTAGTTACACGGGGTTCCCATCTAATTGAATTTGGGGATAACATGGAAATTAATTTGACACAGGAAAATTTTGAATACAGCCATTTCCCCAATTGTAATGCACAATATTGGGCTGCATTCAGGGGCAGCTATATTGATCCTGATCACTTTCAATTGTGGCCAGCTGAAGGATGGAATACACTAAATCTTATTTAAGCTCATATGAAAGCAGTTCATCTGCAGCAATCTGTGGCAGATAAAGAATATTACCTTTCATTTTCTCTGACTGCATCAAGATGAAGTTTTGAAAATTTACTTCTTGCAGCAAATATACCAAATGTCTAAAGTCAACAGTTACAATTCAATTACAGACCAGCTCTTGTGGGCTGTTTACAGGGTAATTTGCTACTTAGGCAGCAAATGAAAATACTAACTATACTCTCCATGCATAGAGAAGTTAAGGCACATGGAGAAGCCCCAAGGAAAGACAAAGAAAAAAGATTCCAAACTTCTCAGCAATTTAAAGCACTGCCCATTGGATTAGTATCGTTATAACTTGAGTGGTTTCATATACAATCATTTTCTGTTTTGCTATGGAGCCATCTTATAGGAAGTTTATTTTATCTTGGTTGCTTAGCATCAGAGTCACAAGGATGGGACATGGCACAGATCTTTTCATATCTGAGAGACACTCTACCACAAGACTAACCTGCATTTATATTTCTATTTTATTCCAGCTTTATTTCTTGTAATCTCTCTTTATGCTGAACTTTTCCCTACAAATAAGGACTTTGGTTTCAGCAAGAGAGATTATTTCCTGAGAAATTCCTGCTGTGAATAGGGGAAGCAGATCTTGGCACTTTATGCCAGAGGGTGCATGGCTGGGATATTTATGGACATTCTTTACCAGACCATCTGGCTTGCTTTGTTCATATCTGTTTTACTGATAATTGGCCTGAGATGAGCTGTAATCAAGATATATTATTCATTACCTATTACTATTACATGATGGATTTTAATCCGATCATCATTACATTCCTCTTTTTAGAGACTTCTGAAAGGTTTAAAAACAAGAGTTTAAAGTTGTTATTTATGCAGTCCTGTTCAGAAGGCATGGGACATGCCAGCTTCTCTGAATAATAAGGACATTCCTCAGTGGAAAGGCTGAAGAGATGGTCAGAGATATATACATGCAGTAAATAGGTCTGACCTGGAGTTCTCAAGATGTGGTCGTGCACCTTGGAAGAAATGCTCTGCTGAAAGCTGTCCTTATCCAAATTCTGAATTCCCTGGAATTACTGATGGCAAATGACAATTGTCAACACTTTTACATCCCAGAGTACTTCAGTGTTCTGTGGGCATATTATTTGGTCTCAGGAGTTTACCTGCAGGTAGACTTCTACAGGAGATGATGAGTGGTAATACTGCAAGAGGTCAAACTGATAGAAATGACATTGTGATTTTTACTCATTTTATTGCTACAAAAGTTGTTCCTCAAACTAGTAATTTGATGAATCTTATTATCAATGTGCATGCTGCATATGTAATTCTCTTATCACATTTTCATGGATTGTTTTCACTAATGTAATATAAAAGGTTGCTAACATGACAGAAATGTCACTAATACAATAAGCTTAAAGGAATTTGGATCAAGTTAGGCAGGGTTTGCTTTCATATTTGCATACCTTCTGGACCATATTAGAGACACAGAGGTCTGTGATACAATGAGAAACATATTAACATAATAAAAAACTTGCCATTAAAATAAAATATGTATATTTGATTTATAGGCCAAGTTATGGCATCTAGCAAAAAAAAGAAAGCAAACTTTTTTTCCCTTTCTGAATGTCAAGCAATATCATGATGCTGTACTTTTCCATACTTTTAAGTCTTTATTAAAAAAACAAAAGATTTTTTTTTTTTTAACTGCAGTTTCTTTTCATTGTCTGCAAGTGTACTTACTTAAAGATCTGTCAATTTCAAGGCAAATTAGAGGATCTGTATTATTAGGTCATGGCTGCACAGATATTTGCACCATTACTGCTGGGCTGAAAAGATGTGGTAACTATCTTCTCTGCTCTAAAAAAGAGAGGAGAGAGGGGAAAAGGAAGGAGAAGAGGAAGGGGAAGGGGAAGGGGAAGGGGAAGGGGAAGGGGAAGGGGAAGGGGAAGGGGAAGGGGAAGGAGAAGAGGAAGGGGAAGGAAATTGGAATGATAAAGAGAAGAGAAAGGGGAAGAAGAAGGGAAAATGAAAAGTAAAGTGAGAGGAAATACAGCTTTTCAAAGTGACTGTTTAGTGGGTAGAACCTTCTCAGGAAGTGGGATTTCTGGTCTAATTTTTGCCTTTGTGTACTAAATACCAGATCATTCACCTTATGGCAAGAATATTGGCTGTTCTGTGCATGGGTGCATAGACATATTGGTATATTTTCCAGTCAAGTAAGAGCAAACCTGAGTATTTCTAGCAGAAAGACTGGAAATGGATCTGTAGGTAAGGAGAAAAGGGTTCGTTTCCATGTGAAGCAACCCTGTTTTCTATACTAGATCTATTAGATAGGTGTCCACATAAACACCTATTAGATAGGTGTCCACATAATAGGTGTACACATAATTATTTATGTGTATTTGTCCAGCTCTACTAGAAAGTTTTTTATATTTGTAGTGTAACATTAATCAACGTGTATTTGAGTCTGACAACTTCTTCCCAAAGGGAGACTTATCCTCAGGAGATTTATTCAAAGACTTCAAAATGCACACATGTTTCTGTTCATGTTAGCAAAGATGATGCCATAAAAACATACCTTGCTCTTGGAGTGAAAAGCGATGGAGCTTTGCTGTGGTGTTTCTTTCCTGTAAGAGTTGGGATGGCTGTTGAGAATGTGCCAGCAAGCAGTAGTGAGTGGGGTAGACAGCTCCATTATGTGACAACTTAAAGCTATATTTTAAACTTCTTGGACAGTGCCACCAAGACACTCACAAATAAGGAAAATTTTTTTGAAAATGGTAATCAAATTAAGCCTCTTGTAAGAGGTAAAGCACATGAAAACCAGCTATGTCTGCCAGTCTTGCTGCTGAGATGTGGTGCAGTGTTTACTGTCACCCCATGCTTCCTTACTGCTGCATTCTGAGTTGCAACTTTTTTCTGTAGTCTTGTTGAGGAGCGTCATGACTCTCATGTTGTTGATTTCAGAAAAATATATAGGAGTGCTCAGATTTTACAGCCTGCTGCAAAGGAGTCCTGAAGTGATCCTGTGCTGGTGGGCTTATGTAGTTGTATTATTTCCACCAGAGGAGAGCAAACTATCACTGCGGATTTTTGAAAATTATTTTCTTGTTCTTTCCCTATCTCTTATTTCTCACCATCATCTGATGGGTCCTACAGTATGAGATAGGATGAGCTCTCTTGTTCAGGCACTAGAACCAGGTGACTGTTGTGTAATGATGTGTAATGATTTATATTATTATATATTATATATTTATTATATATTATATATTATATATATTATATATTAATGTTGTGTAATGATTTATAATTCTGTAAGAGGTTTTAAGGACCATCTCGGGCTCTGACTAAAATATTTAAATACAGATTTTGTACCAGTTTAGGGGTCAAGTCAGTCCACATGTAGCTAGGTAAAATTCTTTTTACTTCTGTTAACATTTGAATTGCTGAAGAGCACACTGTTTTTTTCAAGGGTCTTTCCTGATTTTCAGCATTCACAGAGGACTGAAATTAACAATGGAAATACAACTCGACAGACATTATTCCAGTTCTAGAATAAAGTGGTATAGATTTCCTCACTGTTTCTCCATTCTTTAGAATTTTGATTACTCAAAATGGAAGAAGTAGTTATGTACCATGATGAAAGATGTTAATGGAACTGGAATTCTAATAGTCATATTGGTCTTCCAACAGCAAGATCAACTGAAAGTGATACAAGTACTGTCTCTACTCTTCCTTTTCCCTAACAGTTCTTTATAAGATGTGTGTTCTTGAGAACATCTTCAGATTTGCAGATTTGCAGGCACTGTCTTGCACACTGACTGTCCTGAGTCACTCCACTTAGGACCCTGCAGTGCTGCAGCCTTTAATGTCCCTGTTTTCTGGGTGGCACTCAGCAAAATCCAAAATAAAACTAGAGAGCAGAAGCACCTGGACCATCCCTTGCCAGTGTACATTGTTGAGTCTACGGACACTGCAATTGAGTTGGGCTCTCCCCTTGCTTAGGAAGAAATTACCTGTTATTGCATATAACTCTGCAACACTCGACCAAAGAAATGACAATCTGTGGGTCACAAAGAAAGAACAAAATGTACAGGAGCAGAAAGAAGTCAAGATAATTAGAAACAAGAACAAAACTAACTTAGTATGTCTCGGAACTATAGTGACGTTAATGTAAAAAAACCCAACAAAACAAATAAATCAGTGCTTTAAACAGAAGAAATTTGCATAAAATGCTCCCTAAATGTAATTAGCAAGTGGGATATAATTTATCTTCATTACTAGGGGCATCCTCTCTCTGTACTTAAATATGTGGAAGGGCTGTACTTCTGTAATTACTACTGCACCTGCCTAGGGGCAAGCACTCCTAGGAGGGATATTTGTTTGAAAGCAGAAATGATCTGTGATACCTGAGAAGATTTGATCTCAATCTGTTTCATGAGACTGGGCTTCCATGCCTCTCCCAAGCTCCAGCCTTGCAGCATTCCAAAGACACAAGTCAGACCTGGCTTCCCACATGCTCCTTGCTTCCCGTGGGGCATGAAGGGGAGAGTCTTGGCCATGCTGTGATTCTCTGAGGGACATGCTGTAAAGTGGCTGCTGACCTTCCCTCCCATAGTTATAGTGCTGCTATAACTATAGTGCTGCTATAGCCAGAGAATCTGGATATTGTTCTGAAGGGATCAGAGCAGCAGGAAAGGATAGTCCTGGGTAGACTCCACCACCTTTTTCTTCTTTCCCAGCTTCTGCTGTGGAGAATCTGTCAGTTGTCTCTGCTCTGTTTGAAAGCAAAAGTTTGAAAAAGGTCTTGTCTCCTTTCAGAGGATTTCTCAGATAAGTGGGATACTTCAAGCAACAGCTCAAATAATCATGTTTCAAATACTTTAGGTGCAGACAAAGGTTATCTTAAAAATCTGTTACTAATGATTAATTGTCTATAGGTGTCTGGATTACATGAACTTGAACAGTGACTCAGGTCTATAAAATACCAAACTTTTACACCTCTTGGGATGGCTTCCGGTGCTCCTCAGGTTCACAGCAGTAGCTGTTGCTTTGTTTCCCTGTGCTTTGCACCCTGGGTTTCTCAGTGACTATAAGACAACCCTGTGCTTGATGGGAGAAGTCAGAGGGGGATGGGGCTGAACAGCAGGAGAAAATGTAACTGAGAGACTGATAGAGACATCCTGACAGCTGCAATGGGTCATCAATAGATCCATCATGCCAGTAATTTGCAACAAATTTAACATACATCACTTTAGTCAGGACACGCTGTATCTGTCTTGTCACAGCATCAGAGTGAATAACACTTAAATCGGGTGTCACCGCTGACCTCTCTGACCCTCGAATTGACACTGCTGTTTGAGCTTGGCCTAGCTGGCAGCAGATGTAGGGAAGATTAGTACAAAAGTGGGGGCTGGGGTATGTGTATGTGTGTGCAAAAGGAGGATGGGAGCATAACAATGCAGCTTAACCAGGAAAACAAATGGGATCCCTGCATTTTCTCTCAGTCATGCTTTTCTTGATGCCATTGGCATGGACCTACACTTCAGCATCCTTTAGTCAGATTATTATCTATATAGATATTTATTTTTGCCACTCTGATTGATTTTATATGTATGTACACATATGTATGCAAAAAAATTCATAGACCTTAAGGTTACCACCATGGGGTCTGAAGTCCTACAGAAGATGTAGAACACAAACATCGTAAAACTAAACTGAAGCTAAACTAAAATGCCCTCTTCTGTGTTTAAAACATGAGACCCAGGCTGAGACATAAATGGATGCTTTGGCTGCATTGCCACTTTCAGCATGTCCGTGCAGACCTGGCCCTGTAGGAAGAGACCAAGCTCCACAAAAAAGTTTGTCTCAGGAAAAGAGCAGGAGAGATCAAGAGATTCATCAATCCCCAAAAATCCTTTAATCCCTTGGGACATGTTAAAAATGTTCTTCCTAGAACCCCTGGGATTCAGGAAGAGCTAAAACCCTCCCAGCCAGCACAGCCAGTCTGGAGCTTAGTTGAAATCACTTCACCTCAAATCTGAAGACTGATTTAACTTAGAACCTGTGAACAAGACTTGTCAACCAGCTAGGCAGCATTTTTTTCATGCAGCCAAGAGACGCTGCTTCCCCCACTCCCAATCGTAATGAATACCTTCCATACACCTCTAGAGCTGTTTCCACAGACCAGGATGGAAATGACTACAAACTTGTTAAGTCTCCCTGGCGCTAGAAACAAGACACCCTCCACAGCCAGGCAGAGCCAACTAAGTCTGGTCAGCATTTATTTTTGAGTCAGCACACGATAGAATTACACGATTTGTTTGCTCACCCAAAAGGTGCTTTAGAGAAATGCACGGTATGTGTGCGACTCGATGCTGGGTGGGCCTTTCCCCTTCGTTCATTTATCCTTCTGAACAAATATGTGGCTATGGGCTGAATTCGGATTTTTATTATTTTTTTTTCCCTCTTGGGTTATTGTGCTTAAATGTGTGATTTTTAATTAATGGATTTTGAATGGTAATAAAGGAAGATGCTGCCTTTGAGCGGGTAATTTGAAGTAATTTGACTTGTGTAATAGATTGGCTTTCTTTTTTGGCTGTCTACATGATGTTTGATATTTTGGTTAAACTGATTTATCCCATTACTAAAAATCTCTCAACTGTAAGAATAAGAAGATATTTTTTCATTCTGGATGCTCTATAATAGCTATATTTAATGACTTTGTGAAGTTGAAAATGTATCACAAGTATCACAAATAATAGGAAAATCAGAAAAGCTGAGAGAAACTACTGGGGATTTTTTGTTTGGTTGTTTTTGGTTTGTTTTGCTTTCTTTTAATTTTTTTTTTCATTATTGCTGCATTTTAGGAAAGTCTGGTATAAAAGCAGAAGGTATTTTTTAGTTAGCCATTCAGATTATTAGTCAGATTCTACTTCTCCTGACCAGACTTCCATTGATGTTTTTGTCAGCATTTCCCTTTTCCTTTCCAGGATCAGGAGTGGGTGGGCTTCAGCAGATCTGGATTAGGCAGTCTTGTTCACAGCAAGTGCTATAAGGACAAGTGCTATAACATCTGTAGTATCTTTAGAGGGAATCATATATTAAAGTTACTCATGTTTGTAGTCTTTTTATAATTAACAATTGAATAGGTGTATACTGCATATGAATTTGTGTGTTACCTGGGCAGAAAGAGGCAGGAAACTGGAGACAAATAAGCATCTGGCAAACCATATTTCAGTCAGAATTCCCAGGACTGGAGAGCTGAATGAAAGTGCCACTGCACTGGGAAGGTAAAGACCTCTGCCCCATCACCCAGTTGTCCCATGGTGCACCGTGGAGATGCCTTGGAGGAGCTGGGTATCATACAAAGGTGGGCACAGGGCACAAGTGACATTATCCATGTACAGGTCATAACCATCTATGGAGTTAGTCTTGATAGGGAGACCTGGTTTTCGGGATAAAGTAGCTCTTTCTGTTTTGCATATATATGTTTTCCCCTTCCTCCAACTTACCCTTTAAAAGAAGTTTGTTTTATAAGGGTAAAACTTCCTCGGATTTGCATTCTGCTTAAAACAGCTTCTTTTCTTATTAATTTTTGGTGTAAAAGGAAAAAGAAAAGAAAGTGTTTGACAAAGGAACTGTGATCTGTATCTGTCACAGTTTTGGGGGTCACTAGCTGAGTCAGCAAAGACTCATGCTATGAATCTGAAGGCAATTGCAGACTTTCTCTGGACTCTTCCTATGGGCTCTCCTTGGGAGCATGTGGCAGCTGTTCAGGATAGGAGGTTAGAGACAGCCAGAAAGGGTTCTAACTCTGTGGTCCCCTCAGGCTGCTGGAACTGGCTTAACTTAGATGTGGGAGTCCAGTGACTCTTTGATGAATACTTTCTGACTGTGCCATGGACATTCTAAACTTGAGAGATAAAGTGTTCATACGTTAACTCTGAAGACGCCTAGGTTCAGAACATATGAGCACTTGGATTTTTTTTCCAGCAAGGATTACCAGTCTTGGGTCTGAATATTTAAAATTCTAGTATGGGAATTTCAGTCAGGGTGCTTTGTAAAAATTATGATTTGTTTGCCTTATGGCCTCGTTTTTATCTTTGCTCAGATCTCACTCACTGGATAAAATTTCCTATAAAAGACCATGAGTTCACCTCAAAAACTATTCTCTTCAACACCAGGCTTTCTGGCTGTTGTGCACAGGGGCACAGAATTAGCCACTGAGCCTCCTGCAGATGAAAGTGATGATCCAAAGCATTTGCATTCTGGTCTCCTTAATGCAATTATATGCAATACCTCAAAGATGCTATTCAGTTTTAGGAGGAGGGTGCTTACGATAATATATTTCTTTTTTTTTTTTTTTTTTTTTTTTTTTTTTTTTTTTTTTTTTTTCCCAAATGTGCTATTAAATAGAAAGTCATTATATAAACGAGCTAATTCTTGTGGGAGTTGTTCTCTTCTGGCCTCATGTGGGTAATAGAGAGTGCTAAGGTATTGTCCATCACCTTGTTTGTTCTGCTAGTTGCTAATACCCTCACTCTTTACTGTTTCCACAGGAAATTAGGCTGAAAAATTGCAAAGGGGAATGATACTGAAACTTTTCATGGAGAGTCATCCAACTGTGGCTACACCTCATTCCATTCTCAAAATACTTTACAGATCATTCTTTGGCTCTGAAATTACTCCCACAAAGCCTTTGTGTCCTCTTATTTCACACTTAATAAATAAAAGAGACTCTGGGACTCTACCTCAGTCTCTGCCTCTTCCTTCTCCCATACAGAAGTTGAGCCTCTGTAGCCACAGTCGCCTTCTGCTTAGAAACCCGAGAAGTTTAGCAGCAGTACTTGACAGAAAAGGAAGCCAGCTTCACTTTCAAGAGTGCAGATTGTGGTAATGGTCTTGGTGAAGCTGTTGCACAGAGCTGTTACTCCTATAAAGGAGACAGCTTCTCGCAGAAACTCTTTCTCTCTGAAACCTGACACTGGCATCTCTCATCTCCTCCAGACCTTGGTCCTGGTGCTGGCTCCCCCCTTAGGCAGTCCTTCAGCCCCTTCTGCTGTCATCAGGAGAGACACTCATGGCATCCACATATGTCCTGATCAGCCCGAAGGGCTCTATGGGATGTCTGGGGGTGGGTAGAGCAGAGCAGGTCCCTGGTGAGGGTCCCACAGTCATGGGGAAGTGGTAATCTTGGAGGTGGAGGGGGAGACTGTGCACTTGCTCTTCCTCCTGCTGCTGGAGGAGTGATAATCCTACTGTGGGGGAGGGCTGCCAGCAGGCAAGGTGTGGGTGCTGAGGTTCTGGCATTGGTGATAACCCCACTCCTAGACACTAAAGGCATCAGCACATTCTACTCAGCCCTTGAGGGTTTGCATCCTGTGCAACTTCACACAGTTTTTAAGGCCTCATGGATGCTGAGCTGTTTCCACTGCCTTGAGCTTCCATGAACCAGTGTGTCCCTTCTGTTTTCTTGTTGGTTGTTTCACCATCCATATGCTGCCTTTCAAGTTATTAATTGCAAATTTTTAGCTTTGTGCTGTTTAAAACCAGAGGCATGGGTAAAACTCTGAAGTGGAAGTCTCACAGCAGGCTGTTTTCTGCATCTGCTCTTTGGACTTTGCTGCAATGTGGATAAATAAGATGATGATAAAATAATAATTTGGTCCAGGTTTATATGCCACTTCAACCCTGAAATTAAAAAATTCATAAATAACTTTCTCATGTCAAAGCCAGAAAGGCTTTCTGGTTTAGTTTTCAAGAGTTCTAGATTTGCAGTTGTCAGGTCTGCCTGACTCATACCTAATACATCCATATTAAAAAATAATAAAGGTGTGCTAAGACTCTTTCCCAGTAGCAAGTTTTATTAGGTACATCAGGTGCTCCTGTAGCATAGATATACAGTAGTGCAGGTACATTGCAAACAGCATCTTATAGTATCAGACAAAGAGAACCTTTTACAAACCCCATGTCTCTAATTTCATTTTAGAAAATTAGATACTCAGAATTTTGCATAAGATAACTGTATTACTGGGATGCAATTTGGCCCAGGTTTCTAGCTTTAGTGCATGTGGCTCCTTAATAAAAAGTGTCAGTTAAAATGAAAATACAGCTTGGGTAATTAAATTTAATTGGATCTTGTCACTTTAAATCCTCTTCGGTTTTGAGTGTTTCTACAGAATTGCAGCTTCTGGTTTGCTAATTTCTTTATTGCAAGCTGTGCGCTGAACCTGACTGTCCTATAATAAAGTGGGACCCTTGTTTTTGTAGAGGGCTTTGAACCATGACTGTAATAACAAACAAAAGGAGGGTGGAAGCTAATTTATCACCAAAAGAAAACCACTCCTTTATTTCCTACATGTTCAGTTCGTGAAAAATATAGGATCTGAATTTACTGACCTTAATTTTCTTGCCAGTTGAGCACCATTTTGCACAAACTCTGATGAATACCAGGGTATGATGCCATGTGTGTGACAGGTAGCAGCAGCAATTATCATACTTTTTTATTGTTTGGGCAAGCCATAGGGATTAGGTGAATTGCAGTATTTGTATGTGGGTCAAGGAGGATGCGGTCAATGTGTGTGCATTACACACAATGCAAATGATGTGTACTGCCTGCCAATAGCCACTGTGCTGATTCAGGGGGCTCACCTTCTCCAGGGGTGAGAGGTAATTCAGTTTCTTTATTACACACTGCACATACACAGCATCCAAAGGCAAGGAAGGTTTAAGTGTAGGTGATGAAGAGAGAAAATATTGGCCATAGCAACGACATATCATAAAAATGATGAGACTGTCACAAGTTGTACAGCTGCTAATGCCCATATTTCAAACTAAAGCCAGTTGAATGAATTTGGGCACTCACTTTTTATGTGTAAAATTCAGTATCATTGCATCCTTGATTAGAAGAGAGGTCACTTAGCACCAACATCACGGCACGATTAAAGATGTAAGAATGTCCTTCACAGCGCAGTAGTGGTCCCCTGATTCTGTGCTAAAGCAGATGGATATGATGTAATTACATTTTGCAAAGTGCTGGCAATACAAGTATCTCAAACAAGGTGTTATGCCAGTGTAGTCACTGCTATTTATAGCCTCTTCGGTTCCAGAAGTGTTCCTCACATGCTACCAATACACCTGGGAGTGGATTTCTGCAGCTGGACACAGAAGGCTCTGTTCAGTTGTCCACACACGGGTGTTCAGGGCTATTTGAGGTTATATGATATTTCTGCACAAGGCTGGTGAACCCTGAGCCCTTAGGCTGGGATTCAGAGCACATGAAAATGGGTGTCTACATGGAAAATAGGTGCCTAAGTGCCTATTTCAATTAATGAAGCTCTAGTGTTTGGTTCCACAAACAAGCATCCAGTGGTAGCTGGGATGTTCTGACCTCTACTTGCTCATCCATAAGGGTATAATTATCATATGTTCCTTCTTATATCTAGTACATCTGCTTTGATAGTTCAGGAGAGTTCAGGTGGCACTAGCTACCTACCTGTGATTAGGCAACTAAATCTAGGCCCAGAGCTCCATTTGTTCTAGAAGAGGAGCTCACATACAGTAAACTTTAGTTGGACGCTTAAATTTTAGTGTCTGTACCTGAAGCTATACTGTTACTATTTTTGCAGACCACTCCTCAATCAGGCAAAGTTCACAACCCCAGGAACAGCCCTGGAAGCACAGGAAGCTCATGGCTCATCCCACTCTTGGTCTCCCTCTCCCTGTTTGGTGAGTAGCTTGCTCCTGAGCAGCACTTGGTGGGGGCTGGTGCTCCACCATTCCCTTATCACTTATCTGTTGCTTGTTACCAAGATAAGGCATCTGGTATAGCCCATCGTTACTTCCTGAGGAGTTAACACTCTCCTTAGCAACATGCATGGGTGCATTAGGATTTGGGATCTGAAGGAGGTACCTGGAGGAAGGAGCACCTCATCCTTTCCAAAATAGATGGCAAACACCATTTTTGGAAGATCTGCTCTTCACATTCATTATAGCTGGAACCTGGATAACAAGTTTGTAGTATTCACCAAAATTTTGTCTGAATTAAAAGAAGAATCCTGTACCCTCTGTGTTTCTACATTTTATTAATGAAGCCCCAAAATTTCTATCTGCTTGAAGTACTACAGTTAGATCAAGGCAGGAATAGAACACCCGAGCAATTAATTAGAGGGACCAGAGTCCCTATAAGAAAATACCCTGACTTGCTCTGACTGAAAATACTGGCCAAGCATCCTATCACTTTCAAAGAAGTCCAAATAATTCCTTTCCCCCTGTTCTGATAATTTTTACAGTGGTTTATAATTTTATTAGGGCACCACATAAGTAGAGACTGTTATATTCATACTTACCTTTGGCATCTAATTTTTAAGAACCTGTGGAAAGTAATAGTCTACAAAGATCTATATAAAGATGCTTTATTTCTATACAGAGCAGATGAATAAATGGATAAGAATAAGATATGATTTCTTACAACCATCACTTAGCCAATATGATTCAACGGGTAATAAGTTTGATAGTGAGACTGGCTGTTTTTCTTTTCCTATGCATTTGGACCTTGGGATCTGGACTATAACTGCAATTCATTTTGCAGATGAACTATCAATTATTTTATAAGAATGATATATGGAAACAGTGGTTCTTGGTTGTGGTGTATGACGTGAAACTCAGAGGATGGGTTACACAAATACATATGATTGAGTCATTTTGACATCTTTTTTGCAATTTTTTCTGATATTCAAAGTGTTGAATCTCACTAAAAATGGGATGGTATTAAAAAAAAAAATTCTGATTTACATATTGGTAAGGTATTAATTCCAGCATTTTTTTTCCCCTTCTGCCAACCCCCCCCCCACAAACCAGACATATGAATTGATGTTGACTTTCATCAAGTTTTAATATCCAAGCTTATTTGGAATATTTTGGAAAATGCTATCTTGTACTGTTAAGCTTTGGAAGGCAATTGAGCTAAGTCCATGCCCTTTGACAATATAAGAAATTTTATCAGACCTCACTGACTGTCAATGGGAACCTGATCCACTTTGTTTATGGTTTAATATGTAGCCTTCACTGAAACCAATCCTAGCAAATTGCCCTCTAAAAACAGGGAAAAATACTGTGCCCCATAACCAGGGTATACAGATTAAACTGCATTAGCAGCTACAGTATTAGAATTAATGCTGTCTGATTAATTTGCTCATTTTAGTGAGCAATGTCTCTTTTTCTGTAGTGATATATGGCTCCTTAAGGATATATGATTACAAATTTACAGATTGTTTTTTGTGGTTTTATCTGTACCGCTTTGATCTTTACAGGTTTGCAGCACTCTGCTGCTAAATTTTTGTATCATAGTGAGTGTAATTATTTTAAATTTATGGATTATTTCCAATTCAATCACTTCTGTCCTAAATTAGAAACTGCCTGAATGACAGTTTAGAAATCACAATAACAAATCTTACTTGACCTCTTCATCATCATCATTTAATACAGACTCTTAAATGAACATTTTTAGTATCTGATTGTTCAGCACTTACACACATTATCATGAAACATTCAATTTCAGGAACAGCCTTCTGTTGGGAGCAGGGGGAGCTCAATACATATATGCAAGAGATTATACAATGCCCTGTCTGAGATCTCAGGGGACACTCTTGGTGACCCAGATGTTTCCTTCTGGCCTTATGTTTTCATTCAGGCAAGCATTCTCCTTTGGGCCCAGGACATTACTATTTGTATGACCCTTGCAACTGCTTTTCTGCAGAACAGCTCTTGACTTCTGCCAAGGAGGAATTCATGTGAACATTCCCATTCTGCTGCAGGTTGGGTTCTCTGAACAGATGGTTGTACCATTTAAGCTCGTCAGTCTGAACTTGCCTACAGTGAATGAAGTCGAGCAGGCAGCTTGCTGGACTTTCTATCCATCTTGAGGATGGGCAGAAATGAGTGGCTACCAGCACACCTCAGGCCTGAAGAGTACTTTTGAAAATTTGAAATTAATCAGTGAACTCTAATTTGTGCAACTAGTGCCACTGACTTCCGTGGGACTATTACCACCTCTGAGAGTACCAGTTATGTGATCTTACAATGTTCCTTTTAAAACTATCACATTTTAAAACCACACCTCAAGTACTGTGTCCAATTCTGGGCCCCTCAGTTCAGGATGGAGATTGAGGTGCTGGAGCGGGTCCATAGGAGGGCAACCAGGCTGGTGAAGGGATCCAGCTTAAGTCTTGTGAGAAAGGGCTGAGGGAGCTGGGGGTGTTCAGCCTGGAGAAGAGGAGGCTCAGGGGAGACCTCATCACTCTCTACAACTCCCTGAAAGGAGGTTTGAGCCACGGGGGTGTTGGTCTCTTCTCCCAGGCAACTATCGGCAAGACAAGAGGGCACGGTCTTAAGTTGTGCCAGGGGAGGTTTAGGTTGGACATTAGAAAGAATTTCTTTACCGAGAGGGTGATCAGAAATTGGAATGGGCTGCCCAGGGAAGTAGTGGATTCTCCGTCCCTGGAGATATTTAAAAAGAGACTGGATGTGGCACTCAGTGCCATGGTCTGGTAACTGCAGTGGTAGTGGATCAAGGGTTGGACTTGATGATCTCTGAGGTCCCTTCCAACCCAGATGATTCTACGATTCTATGATTCTATGTTTCAGAGACTCTATATCAGGTATTAGTTACTTTCTAGTGTCTCTAACAGCTCTTAGGAAGAGAAAGAAAGCATCTCTCTGCAAGTCCCCACTGCTCCATTGCTGAACAAGGTAAATTTGCTGCACAGCTCCCACTGGCTCTCTGGTTTTCACAGCTTGACTGTAGGCACACCTAGCAGCCTCTGTGCCAGCACAACCCTGTTGTTTCATGTGTCATAACTGAGAATTTGTACATGACTAGCTCATGAGCTGCATGTTGCTCAAGTGCTACAGGTTGTATCCACTTTTTGTGAGCCAGTAAGAAACTAAATTGTAGATCCGCTTTCCTCAGGTCACGTAAAGGCAAAAATCATTATGTCCCACCAGCAATTCCCTGAGCCAGGTTGTCTTTGTGTAGGCTGAATCCAGTGACAGCTGCCAAATGTAACTGGCAAGACACACTTGCTGCATGCCAAAAGGACTAAGTGCCCTGCTACGTTATATTGGCATCACCAGTGGAGCCATGGAACCCAGCTGGCTCTGCTCTGCATGTGAGTATGTCTGAAAAGGATAATTTTGCATGACAAACATATTCCTTGAATGTTATCCTCTGTCCACTGGGACAGTAAATCATCTGTCCATTCTGGGCCATGATTATGATATTTGGTTTCCTTCATGAGTCCGATTATGCAATTATTGTGCTTGAGCCCCTTTCTCTTTCTGTGTGTGTTTCCTTGAGAATTTTGGAAGCCCCAGCCAATTTCAGCCATAGCTGATGGGAGGGAAAAGATCTCAGAAATGCTGTTTTCCTATAAGTTTCTATAAAATAGCTATATACAGATGAGAAAGTCTCCACCGAAGGAAAACTCAGTCCTCGCTAGACACCAGGGACTCTGAGCAAGACAGAAATACACCAAATATCCCAGTTATAGGAAAAAAATCAGTCAGCCTTTGCCCTTTATAGTCAATAGATTAGTTGTGTTACAAATCTGAAGGAACCCAGACTCCTTTAGCTATGTTTTTCACCGTATTATAATTTGTTGCATCACCTTTTACCATCCTCCACAAGAAACTTTTATGACCATCACAGGTGATGGACATAAATATTTTTGCAACCCATTTTCTTAAAAAAACCTCACTTTATTTTATTTTATTTTATTTTATTTTATTTTATTTTATTTTATTTTATTTTTACATACTGAATATTTCTTTTGTAGTTCTTTTCTCCTCCTAACCACCTTGAAGGCTTTGGTTAGGTTAATCACCTAGTGGCCAGCCATTTGGAGTAATTTCACAGATCTGTGCTGCTTCCTTAACCACAACAATATCATGAGAGGTAGTATTAAAAATTAAATGCATGGTGAGAGAGAGCACCACACAACTCTCAAGTGATCAAGCAAACCCAGCAAGAAAGAGCGGTGTTCATCATTTCACCCCTAAACTCAAAGACTGATACTAAATAAAAGGGAGCAAGAAAGAAATCTTTAGAGAAAAAGAAAACTTAGTGCTACCTAGAATTGCCAATATTTTCAAAAGTAAGGTGCAGGCAATGGTGCACATCAGGGGTGGCCTTAGGCTGATCTACCTGGATGGACCTGCACAGGGCAGTACAGCAACTTAACCTGTGCTGACACAGACCCCAAGGAAAATCTGTGCCTCCTTGCCCATGAGTCTGAGAAAAGTATCATGTAAAGTCCTGGTCACCCCTGGGGCAGCTCCAGAGAAAAACATTTCACTGGACTGTTCACAGGAGCAGACACTGCATGGATGTCTCCTGTGCTGACTGAGGCCACCTGCATCTTCTCTGAGCTCCTTGCTGAGGTCTATCAGAGGGATGCTCTCATGTTCCAAGCAGATGGCTTTTCTCAAGGAGGGCTTCATCAGCCCTCTTTAAAATAAGGCCAACACACAGCAGCACTGAAGGTTTTGTCTTCTAAGTGGCTGGCACCCCTTGATAAGATAATGTGCTGGCAAAGTATGTCACTGTGATATTTCGGAATGGATAAATAATGCATGACTTGGGCAAATGAAAGTTTTGAACTCAAGAGGAATCGCTGGCATTTTTAAAATAATTTAGGAAGTGTTCATAAAAGAGAAAAATGAGGAAAAGGCCTTTAATAAATGTCACTTATTTGGCATCATAACCTCTTTAGAATGACTGGCATTTTTTATTAACTTCATGTGGATATAAATGTATATAAATGTGGAAGTATCTGCTTTCTTTGCAAAACTTGAAACCATTTCTTTCAAGAGAAGAAGTTCTTACTGAAGTTTAAAGTGCAGATATTTGTTGGCTACTGAGTAATTAGTGACCACCACTGACAACTGTTATTTACTTATGCAGAAACACAAGTACTTGCTAATTTACTGGAAGCAATTAGTAGAATTCATGACAGGACTAAGTGACTTCTCAGTTTTGCTCTTGCTTCTTTGTTCATTCATTCATGCCATAGTTGTTCTTTTGCCAAAAAATTGACCATGCTGACTGATGTTTTATAGAACAAATTCAATATCTATTGCAATATCTATCAAAAACTGTTCATATACATCAACTCAGACCCTTAAAGAATCTTGAATACTTACATAAAAACCCCAGGGATTTTTTTTTCATGAAACAAATGACTTGAATATGGTTTTATAGAAGTTGTGTATTTCTTGCTTTGAAAGTGTTTCTCTTGGTTGCCTATGCTTAGTGGCTTCTTCCTCAGCCATCACCTTCATCTGAAAATGACTTAGCAAGTGAGTGTATAGTATAAGGGTCTTTAAGATACAAGTCATACAAGGAAATCTACTAGGTCCTCCACAGACATTCTAGTTTCATTGTTTCATTTAATTTTGTTTTGTTTCAGTGAGTTTAGTTTATAGTTGCTTTTAGTATTGAACCAGAGCACTATTTTTGGCCTCTACCATAATCGTCCACAAAATCCAATATCCAGTTCTCTTGACTGTCTGACTTAGATTAGCCTAAAGTATTTTCCTCTCTTTTTCTGGGTATTTCTGTTGGAACTGTAGTTAGAAATCAGTGTGTTTGGTTCATGTGTCTTCTGTCAATACAGTATGGGGAGAAGAGTGCAAATCCACTTTTTTTTCTCCAGTAATTTTAGTCCTTTAATGCTTGGTGAATTATTAGAAGTACAGGGGCATTTTTCTAGAATATTTTCTTTGGGGTAATGTCACTGCAACAGATTAAATATGTAGGGAGTCTCATTTTGCTGCTGATGGCAGTAGCTGATGCCTCTCTTTCTTCAGGAAGTCATTTCTTGATACTGTGATACACACTTGGACTGTGTAATTGTTCCACAGTCCCCTTTTTGTTAAGATTATTGAAAGGCTGTGATTTGGCCCCTCTCATCTCTTTGACCATGGTGAAAAAAAGTTAGAAACCTGCCTAAAGGCTGGGAATTAAGGCAGTTGCCTCCAACCGATGTGTGAAGAACTGCTGTGTCTGCCTGGGGTGTCAATGATCGTGACAGGTCAGTGACTTAACCAAGAGGTGCTAGGAATGCATTTGCCACCTCACCTAAAGGTACTGAGCAGTATTCACCAGAAAGGCAATTGTAGACTCACATTCAGTTGTGTCTTCCTGTTCAGTCTCCTAAAGACACAGGTGGAAGGTAGATGCTTTGATTGTGGGGTATACAGTGTGTTAAAGACATCTTGCTCCAAATCAGTATTTGAACTGGAGATACCACTTCTGTCAAATGTCTTAACCAGTGCCTGGATGAAATTGGAGTTGAGTTGGGACTAGAGTTACGTGGCACAATTTTGTCATAATGCATCACTTGTCTCAAGAAACCCCCCAAATATTATGAATCCAATTCATGGCTTGACGTTTTTATTGATGCCTTTTATAATGCAAATTTAGATATATTGATTAAAGAATTCAGCTTTCATCCAACACTTTTGGATTCAATGGAAAGATTCCCAATGGTTCAAAAGACTTCCCACTGGTTAAAATAACTACCAAACCCTGTTTAAAATCCAATCTTATTGATTTCTGTCACTGTTTTATAATATCTTCTATACCTTTCAAAACATTATTTTAATTATTTGAATGAAGAGATCCTTTATTAGAAGTTTTTCAGAATGGCAATGTAATAACTTTCTGTTTTGTTTAAGAAAGGAGGGCAGGGGTTTTAGAAAATTTTGCAAAAATACTCAGGGAAAGGAAATATTTTAATTTCATACTATGTAGACCTAATTTACAGTAGTCAGATCATTACTTTTTCTACAACTGATGTCTGAAAGACATCGCATACATACACTTTCTATATATGTATAAATATTTAGGCATGAACATCTGTATGTATGTGTATGTGTGTAAATTAAACTTTTAAGATTATCAATCATTTAAGTGCATTTACTCATAAAATAAACATACATGTAAACAATGTTTTGATCCATTACATTTTTATCCTGTTTTCCAGGATGTTTTTTATTAAACACTGTTCACGTGTATTGGTATAAACTCTGTTGAATTCAGTAACATTCTTCCTAATGTATATCAGAGCAGGTGGTGTCAGAATGTGGCACACTCATTTGAGTTAAATCTTGTTTTCTTTAACATAACCCACACAGAACTAAATATTCCCTGTCTTCCACTTTACCAAACAGAAAAGTTGCTTTCAAAAACAAATAACAAGCGGTGCGTGGGCACTTTGACTTTAAAATCTCATTAAATATACCATAGCCAAATAATAGAAAAAGTGGTTTTACTACTCTAATTTAAATACATAAATCATCTATGTAAAAAATATTTATTTATTTCTTGTGAAACATACTTTTTTCTTTTCTTTTCTTTTCTTTTTAAATTTTTTTTGTCTAAACCTACCTATATGTATACACATCTATTACTGATGCAGGTAAGCTACAACTCTTTTTGAATGTGAAATTGAACTAGCAGCCTTTGATCTGAACTACAGGCTGATCTGAATTCAAGAAAAGGCTGCTGCTAAGCCACATTCCCATTCAATCCATTAAACCATTCACTTCCGTGCTCCTCATCACACTGACTCCTAATTTGACAATGACAAAGAGCTCCACGGTGATTTTAAATTTCATAATTTTAATCTGTCAAGTCTGACATTTAATTAGTGCCCTTCTAACCTGTGCCCGCTCACTTGAAGGTTACTGTTGGTTTTCCTTTAGAAATTTTTCCTCTGGAAGAGTGGATTAATAAATATGTACATAACTGGCAGGGATAAAGACAATACACACACAATGGTCTATTAGTTCCAAATCTAGACAGATGAGGTTAATAATATTTTAAAGTGCTGCTTTATTGTATTAAGAGTGATTAAGCCCTTGGCTCAACCCTGTATGAGTTGTTCATTGAAAACATAAAATATAAGGTCTATTAAGCAAAGTCTAGCGAGAATGGGTACTCAAACTACAGTAGTACTGTGTTCATAAGGCATACTACAGGAGTGCATAATTTTTCAGATATAATTTCTTGACTTAGGAAACACAATGGAACATGCTTGACTCACTAAACAGACTAATTAGATTTTGATCACTAGTTGGTCTATGAGAATTTGCTTTACAGTCTAAAATCTAGAGAAATTTATCACTCTGGTATTTCATTTTCTGGAGGACTAAATCCAAATCTAACTTAGGTCACCTGTTAAAAATGAGTTTGCTGTTCTTAGATCAACCCCACCAGGACATAAATCCCAAACACAAAAAATATGCCACCATTCTTTATTGGTAGGAGACTGTTCAGTCAAACTCCTCAGGGAACAAACCTCGGTTGAGCTTTACAGCACCATACCTGGCTCCAGTCAGTAACGTATGATGTTCATTATACTGTCACTAAATATTGAACATCTAGAAGTGAAGACAGGAATAAAAGGATAACCTTCCCTAAAGCAGACATTACAGTGAGAACACAAGGATATCATGAGTCTCTAATTCTTAGCTGGTTGGGCAAGCCCCTTTTTGTCACTTTGTGCCACAGTGTGTACTTTTCAGAAAATTCATACCATTATTTTCCTTGCTAAAGAAAATACCACCATCATAAGGTAGCCTATCTAAGTAGCTCAGGCTCCTTCTAGTGAAATTTAACATTATTAATCCCCTTTTTGTCACTTTGTGCCACAGTGTGTACTTTTCAGAAAATTAATACCATTATTTTCCTTGCTAAAGAAGACACCCCCATGATAAAGTAGCCTATCTAAGCAGCTCAGGCTCCTTCTAGTGAAACTTAACATTATTGAGGCTTCTCCAGGTTTGTTTGTTTGTTTGTTTTTCTGGAAGACCCAGAAGAAAGAAATAATACAAAGGAGTTTGCTTTAAACGCTAAAAGTCTCAAAACTAAACTATATACAGGTGCTGTTACCTAGGCTTCTCTCTCAGAGTGGCCTTTCTATGGTTAACTGCTGCTGAGGTTAAGCAAGAGTTGCTAAATGAGGCTGTGGGCAACATTTAAAAAATCAAAACATTAAGAAAAGCTATTCACCTTTGGCTTTATTTAATGCATTGGCTTTGGTCTACAGGCTGATAGACACCAGTGTCTCAGGATTAACCTCTCCTTCTGTTCTTCCATTGTAGCAATAAGAGGAAACATTTCTGAAAAGTCTCTCTACCTTTCCTGAATTTATCGTGTTTTAGTTAAACAGAAACAGAAATGTATAATACAAGACAGTATATTATGCCTAAAAATTTTCAGAGAAAATCTGGGGGGCATCAACTTTGGATTTGAAATAAAAGGATAACTGGAGTGTACTGCAGCAAAAATACATTGCACAAGTCTGGAATCTGCTGGCATCTCTTTCTCATTTTCTTCATCTTGGCTCACCAGTCCCTTTAACATTCCTGGACTCATCTAGGTACCAGAATCTATGTTATGGCACTCCAAACCAAATACACAATTTTCTCTGGGTCTATCAATGCTGCTATAGCATTTGGAAGAGTTAATGGGTTTTCACTAATGCCCTGGTGTCCTGCAAGCTAAGCACTGAAAGGAGGTTAAAAACTATTAGTGAAAACAGATCAAAATCTCCTTACTAGTAATTGGAGATCCCCTTTCTCTACTAGTTTTAGCAATATTTTCATGTCTTTCTGAGACTTTCCTGAACAATTAGATGGCAGAGCTCTGTAACAAAGTATGTTCTTCTCTTAATGCTGTCTTCTTCATGAGGATAAACCGTGAGAATCTTACATCTTCTTGCATCTCAGCAGTAAATGGTACTTTTCTACCATGCTCAGGGATTCAGGCTCAGCACAAATGAGCCCATGTTTTGTTTAGGAAGTGCTGACCCACTGAGTCAATGTTTTGAAAGGATGTGTAATTATTTCAGCTGAGTTTTGTCAGAAAATGTTTCTCAGATGCAGAAACTTAGATGCTTCCTTACAATAGCTTTTGAGGGACGTTATCACCCACATGCAAGAGTCAAGGTAGAATCTCTGAATTAGTACCTTGCAACTTTTACTGATAACTGTCTCTTCAGTTTCTTTACTTGTCTGACTGTATATTTTCAAATATGTCTGTTTTCTGTCATTTTGAAGAAAATGAGCATTTTTGAAATCTTCAAAAATTTCATTGGTTAATAATTCTACATAGATTTCTCGTAGCACTTCTTTCTAAAAAAAATTGTTTTCCCAATTTCAATTTTTTCTAAATTAGGACAATATTTTCCCTAATATTTTAGGGAAACATCTTTGCTTACTCTTCCCAGATGTGACAGCTTATAAGAACAAATCTTTGCTTCTGGCATCTAAGTAAGGAGTTACCCATTTTGTCTGCAATGAAAATATGACTTAAAGTCATGTGGGGCACCTTTCTATCTCCATTGCTGCTGTAACAACTGTAGTAACTTATTATGTGAGGTGGTATGACCAATTATATAACATTATTAATGGAACACTCTTTAATATAATATGGCATAGGGATGGATTTGTTCCCAAAAATTGTGGCACATAGGCTATTACAAAGATCTTAATGTGTCCTTTACAGTTAGGGCTGAGAGAACACATACATGTCTACTAAATTATTTGTGACAAATGACTGTCATGAAATGATGATAGAAATGACTAAAAATGGAGACCAATGAATTCAAATAAATTCACTTGGTATACATATATATTTTTTGTATATGAGACAGCATACTGAAATCTACAGTTATTTTCACACCATTGGGCAGACTCCAGTTTAACTGAATGCTTGTGAATAATAGAACAGGAGCAGCTATTTGCTTCAATGACTTTCATGTGAACAGAGATATTCCTGCTCAGCACACAAGTCCTGACTACTTCTCACTTCCATGTGGTATTGGATGAAATGCAGGACAGCCTGTCCTGAGTCTCACCAGATATTCTGGAAAAGAAACTCCTGGCCAGACTCCTGTTTTAAAAGGCCAGAGACTTCCAGGTGTCAACTCAGTCTGGTTTAAACTCTGGGAGTGGACAAACTTGTTACCTATCTAGCCAGGTTTTGAGATGGTGGGACTCTTGTGAAACAAATGATTGACTGGCAGGTTAAATGAAATGGAGTAGCAAAATAACAGAGGTCACATATGGGAAGGGTGATGTCTTGCTCATGACCTCTCTGTCCTGACTTCCATCTGCAAGACAAAGGGTATTTCTGTGCTTGATCAGAGATTTGTTTCATTTCAGCCTCTAGATCTCCTCGGTTTTTAATTCCTAATTACAATAGTCTTAACATATACGTGTCTATATACATGTGTCCTTGCCATTGGAGAAACCAAGAAACATTATATTCCACTTACTAAGTTTTTTTATTTTATTTTCCTGAGTTATCAGTTTGTTCTTTGGCTTTGTCTTGTCACTGCACCACCTGGGCCTTTACTTTTTTTTTTTTTCCTCACTTCTGTTTGTTTTCAGAGTCCCACCTGTGATAATTAGGGATCTGACTGAATTCTCATACCTTGAGATTGATAATGTACAGGTAAGAAATAAAAAAAGGACATAATATATAACATACTCACTCACATTAAACAAATCTACACATACAAAATGATGTTTCTCTAAATGGTAACTGTGGTTATATGGCAGTCTGTGGTTATATCTTTGGTGAATGTTTGTTCTATCAATGACAGCTAAAGCAATTATAGCTGGCCAAAATGATTTAAGTGCTGACTGAGTAACTGCTCACTGATACATGCATAATTTTTAATTTTTTTTCATATTTTCTCTAAGAACTACACTTTTATGTAATGGTAAACTTTACATTAACTCACTTGGAAACCTGAGCATTGTTTAGTTTTTTTTTCAAATCTGTGGTGCATGGACTACCTCTGTGACATGTCAGCACATGGTTCACAAAATACTTCAGAAAACTGATATTAAAAGCATGGCTTTTGGTCTTGTAAGACTATTTGCATGGAAAGCTTCCTACACCTCTATTGGTATAAACCTTCCTGTTCCACTGGAATACAAAGAAAAGTGAACATTTAAATCAGAAACTCAGATTAGATCAGTTCAGAGTTATTCTGAGGCTGACACTCAGATGTCTTTAAGAAGCTAAAATCCAAATGAAATCCCACTGTGTCTCTGCTACCAACCTTTTAATCTGTATGGTGTCCTCATAAGCACAGTGTATGAAGAGACACTGCAAGAATTTTAAGTCTTAGTATCACCATGACCCATAAAACTCTCAAAGAAAAATAAACACATTTGTTTCCTATCAAAATTCACAACTTCATTTTCTTCACCACGAAAGCACTTCAGTGCCAGCACCATGCTGCAGAAACATTGATGAAATGAACACTTAATTTTACTCCTGTTGGCCTTTTTCCTTCTAAGTTGTCCAGTGGCTTCTTGTCAGAAAAATAAATAGATGGAGCACTGCTGAATGCACAAAGTTGAGGAGAGAATTAGAAAGCATAGCTTGTGAAATTAAGAGTGTTTCCCACAGTCAGTCTTTATGATTTCATAGAAAGAGTAATTTCTACTTCCCTCAGGCTTGTCTGGATGTGATAGGGGTGCTCTCTCTCATATTTTCTCTGGCTCACTATTTTCCTGCATTTGTCTCAAATATTCTGAGTGTGCAGAATGTCAAATGCATACACAGTGTAGTTCAGCTGTCTTTTTCATGTAGATGGAAAACCTAAGAAATTATTTTGAGGGGGCTTAACTCTTTCTATTAGCTGTTTAAATCACACTCTTTCCTATTACATCATTTTAGTTTCCATGTTTAAAAAGAACTGGAATTCTGGTTTAAATATCTGAACATGTTTAATTTATATGAGTCAGCTACATTCAAAAAATTACTATTTTCAGCTTAATTAATCTCAAAGAATCACTGTAGGAACTGAAAAGTCATTGAAAAAATTTATTTAACAACCTTTCTAAAAGTGATTTGATATTTCTGAACTTAATAAGCTTAAAAATGCTGCATAAGCATTTCTACACAATTATGAGGTTTTCTACAATTATGAATTTTTTCCTCAAAAAACTTTTTCTTTTTCTTAAGAATAAGCTGCAGCATTATACAGGACCTTGCTGTACTGTATCTAAGATGTCATTACTGGAGCTCTTAAGCAAACATGCATATTTGTACAAATAACATATAGGATATTCAACTAGAAGTTTAAAAGAAAAGCTGCTAACTTTTTAATTTTTTAAAATACATCCACAATTTGCAATCTTTCATGGAAACATCAGCTAGACCAAGATAACCAATATCTGCCACAGAATATTTCCCACTCTTTGTAATTTTCATGAAATTTTTAATGTACAAGTGTAAAAACTATTTTCAGTAATTATTTTGTTAATGCTGAAACTGAGGATTTTCTGAGGAATGAAAGGAAGAAAGCTGTCTTTTATGACATGGTTTATGGCTCTGATAATACATCCATGCTTACTTTTTTACTACTAAACAGAACATCTTTTCATTCTTTCAAAATTGGATCCCAGTAACCCAAA
Source organism: Heliangelus exortis (assembly GCF_036169615.1). Taxonomy (NCBI): domain Eukaryota; kingdom Metazoa; phylum Chordata; class Aves; order Apodiformes; family Trochilidae; genus Heliangelus; species Heliangelus exortis. The sequence continues at coordinate 67,221,013 of NC_092422.1, forward strand.
AATATCTTACAAAGTTGCATTCCTGAAATAAATATCATCAGTACACCACACAGGTTTCTTGTACAAGGGTCCGTATTTTTTCAGAATAGTGTCTTCTTGGCTGTAAAGATCTCAAGTGTGTGTTTTCCTGCTCTACAATACACTATCTGAAGGATATTTATAACTTACAGCTCCTATTTAATGCTGTAGAAGAACAGAATAAATAATAACCAATGACCCATGCATTTTATAATATGAAATAGAAAAGGAAAGTAAAATACAGGTATTAAAAGCAGCTTTTTAGGATCTGTAAAAATAGAAGGTGCTGTTTTGGGGTTGAGGGATCTGAATGTGGTCTTGGATAACAGAAAGCAGAGGCATCCACATTCTCTTTAAATAAATAAAAAAAATGCAAACACTTAATTTGTTAAAACAAGCAATCCACTCCTTCCCTCTTCGATCAAAAAGCCAAAAGCAGCATAATCATGTTATCACTGTGTATGATTTATCTTTGCCATATGTATCATATGCAAAGGAACAATTATTTGCCTTTTTAGGTTTCTGAATGATGTAGCCAGTTTTGTAAAGATTTCCCAGTACGAGTTATAACTGTATTACAACTATTTTGATATCAGTAACCAATCTTTCTCTTCACAAAGTTTTTTTACCTTCAACGGTAATAATGTTTTTAAAGAAAGAGAAAAGATATATCCCTTGCATTTTTTATCTGTAGCCAGATTTCAGGCAATCAAATCCAGTCCGAGATATTCCTAGGTCCTTTGGAAGTCTGTATTTATAAAAAAAAACTGTCTGGTACTGGCCATTATTATAATTAAACTGTGAATGGAAAAACATACTACGTAGTTAAAAATATTGATAATATGTTAAAAATATGACTCTTCTATCATTCTTGACATGAAAATATTTTACAACTTCTACATTTTTTTTCATTTGATAATACAGACAAATAGAAAAACTCAGTAAATCTCCAGTTCCACTTGACTTAGGGTTTCTTCATATTTTTCTCTTTCTCAATATGTTCCCTAGGAGAATGATGAGGCCCAGTGATTTGTTGAGGCACCGCTTCTGACTATTAATGTTAGGTCATCCAGTTGGGGAAAAGAAACAACAATATATTCCTAATTATCATTATGACACCTGAGTGCATAAGTAGGTGAATGATTACAAACATCAAAACATGATTTGAGAATAATGAATTCCCTAAATGAGCATTTCCAGCAAATCACTTGCAAAAAAAATGAGCTGCCGTTTGTTTGCACAAAAGTGTCAAACAAGTCTGAAGTCCAACCATATTCATAAGAAACCAACACCATAAGCTAACTACTAAACCATGTCCTTAAGGACCAGGTCTAAACACCTTTTAAATGTAGTGACTCCACCACTGCCCTGGGCAGGCCATTCCAATGCCTGACAGCCCTCTCAGTGAAAAAATGTTTCCTGACTTCCAAGCCTAAAACTCCCCTGGTGCAGCTTCCATCCATTTCCTTTGGCCCTGTCATATGCCACCAAGGAGAAGAGGCTGTCTCTCTCCCTCCTCATTCCAGCCTCCCTTAAGGTAGTTGAAGAGAACAATAAGGTCTCCCCTGAGCCTCCTCTTCTCCAGACTAAACAACCCCAGCTCCCCCAGCTCCTCCCATAGAACTTGTGCTCCAGGCCCTTCATGAGCTTTGCTGCCCTTCTCTGGACACGCTCCAGCACTTTTGTGTCCTTCTTATAGTGAAGTGCCCAGAACTGAACACAGTGCTCAAGGTGCACTGTGCACTGCAGCCTCACCAGAGCTGAGTACAGAGGGATGATTTAGTTCCATTTACTACCACTCTTTCAGCCCAACCAGCCAATTTTTTATCCAGTGCAGGGTATATTTATCCAAGACAAGTGTCATTAGTTTCTGAAGATGAATGCTGAGAGAGACAGTGTCAAAAGCTTTACTGAAGCCCAGATATACAATGTCTACAGCTCTTCCCTAGACTAGGAGAGTCATCCTGTCATAGAAAGAGATCAGACAGGACCTACCTTTTGTAAAGCCATGCTGACTAGGCCTGATCACCTGGTTATCTTGTATGTACCATGTGATGGTACTCAAGATGACCTGCTCCATAACACCAAGTTCAAACTGACAGGTCTATAGTTCCCCAGATTTTCCTTTCTGCCATTCTTGTAAATAGGCTTTACATTTGCTAGTTTCCGTTCTCCTGGGACCTCCCCAGTTTGCTAGGAATGTTGATTAATAATGGAGAATGGCTTGGTGAGCACTTGTGCCAGCTCCTTTAGTATCCTCAGGTGGATCCCATCCAGTCCCATAGACCTGTGCACATCCATGAGGCACAACAGGGCACTGATCATTTCCTCCCTGACTATGGGAGCTTCATTCTGCTCCCCATCTTAGTCTTCCAGTTCAGGGAACTGTACCCTCAGGGAACAATTGGCATTGAGAAAGACTGAGGTAAAATGAGCACTCAGCCTTTTCCATGTCATCAGTCACAAGTTTCCCCTCCAGGTCAACTAGAGGGAGAAGATTCTCCCTGGCTCTTCTTTTACTGTTTACACATTTATAGAAACTCTTTCTATTATTTTTAATAACACTAGCCAGATTAAAATCCAGCTGAGCTTTGGCCTCTCTGATTTTCTTCCAACATGTCTTTGCAGCAACTTTGTAATCTTCCTGAGTTGCCCGTCTCTTCTTCCATAGTTGATAGACACTCCATCCTAGGTGCAGAATCTGTCATTTGCACTTGTTAAATTTCATCCCATTAATCATAGCCCAATGCTTCAATCCATCTAGATCCCTCTGCAAGGCCTATAGTCCCTAAAGAGAGTCATTGGCAGTTTGGTATCATCAGCAAACTTGCTAATGGTGCATTCAACCCCTGCATCAAGATCATTGATAAAGATATTGAACAGAATTGGTCCTAAGATGGAACTCAGAAAAACACCACTGGTGATGGGGTTGGCCAGCCAGATGTAACCCCATTCAACTCAATACTTTGAGCACTGCCCTTCAGCCAGTTCTTCACTCAGTGCACTAAGAACCCTCTAATCCCACAGTTGGACAACTTGTCCAGGAAGATGCTTTGAGGGACAGTATTAAAAGCCTAACTCAAATCCAGAAAACTACATCCACCACCTTCATAGAAGGATAACAAATTAGTGAATCACAGCTTTCCCATATTGACTGTGCCCAATGATTGCACTATTCTTAAAATACATTTCAGTGTAATCTTTGCTATAATTTCTCCAGGAATCAAGTTTAGACTTAATAGGTCTGTAGTTCCCTGGGTTTTTCCTTTTTCCTTTTTTGTGCACTGGAATAACATTATCAAGCTTCCAGCCAGCAAGGAACTCTCCAGACTTCCAAGGCCTTTGTTAGATGATGGAAAGAGGTCCTGACATAACATTCATCTCACTATTGTTAGATGAATCCTATCAGGCCTCACAGCCTTGTGAGCATTCAGCTGGTCCCATACAGTTTCAGTGTCCAAAAACCAGAAAATCACTGTTCCTGTTCTCATGGTCCTTTGACTCTGGGGATAAGGCCCAAGATCTGTCATTATTGTTAAAGATTGAGGCAAAAATCACATCAAATGCCTCTGCTTTTTCTTTATTCCTGTCAGCCCAATGACAATCTCCAACAGCTATGGATCCAATGTTTTCTTCAGACCACAGAGCTCCAAGTTCTTGTCTATCACCAGACTGGGGAGTAGCAGTGTAGGAAAAAGAGAAAACTTCTACACTGTAAAAGCACTGCTCCACAAGACTGTTATCAACACACTTTTAGTCACAGCTCCCAAATACTGCACCTGTGAGGTGCTATGAAGAAAAGTAATTCAATCCCAGTCAGACCAGTACACCTATTTAGCAGCACCATACTAAGTCTTTTTTTTCAGGATTTTTTTTATCAGGATATTAAGTGATGGTGGCTGGTACAACAGGTTCTGTCTCTCCTTCTTTTACCAAGAAAATTACACATAAAATTTTTGGTTTTAAGTTGGTTTTATTTTTAATGGAGGTTCTTGGCCTTCCATTCCCTGCTGAAATAACCTACCTTCGGAATTTAAAGAGGTTCTAGTCTGGCAGTTCTTTTATCTATTGGCAGTGATAGCTATAGTACTAGATTGGCAGCACCATAGAAACATCTATAAAAGTATTTCACACCTGTGCTATGGGGAGAGTCTTGGTGTTAAGGGATAAAGTGCCAGAGGTGTCATGCAGTTGTCCTGAGCTTGCATCTCTACAGCCTTCCTTAAAACTAAAGCCTGAAATGGAGGTGTTTGCCTGACAGAATGTCAGCACAGAGGAAACGATAAGCTAAGTGAGGATGTATTGCCCTTCCCTCCTCCTTTTCCTCCTCCCTGCAAAGAGTCTGGCATCTTTACCCTCCCTTAGGGAGGCATTGGCAATCAGCTCCAATAATGAAGGATGCATTGGCAATCAGTTCTAATAATGGCTTCATTATTAATGGGTATGTTTTCTTCCTACGATATCTTTCTTCCTTGATTCTTTCGGTAGGAGTCTTTTTCTCCTTACCCCTTTGGCTAGCATTAATTTGTTCAGCTTTTTTTTTTTTTTCTTTTCTTTTTGATGCCCTTTCTTTTCCCAGTAAACTTTAATTAATTCTGTATATTCTTGTTTAATAATACTTACCTACCTCAGAGGGACATTTTGAAGCTTAATTAATTATTGTACAGGTATTTTTTTCAGTCGCATCTTTGAGCAATCCCTTTTTTTATCTATTCTGGCAACTTCTTGTTTTTTCCATTCTTCTTTTGTAGCCCGTGTAAACTCTTCTGCCTCAGTAAAGATAATTTGAATTTCTCTGTTTTTCTTCTACAGCAAGGAAGCCTTGCATTAAGGTTTGCTCACTTTGGGTTGGGTCCAAAAGAGAGCCAACATTACTCGTACTTGTTTTCTTGGCCACATATTGAGTTTCAGAGCCACGATCCATGTCCTAAGACAGTGAAGAAATGTTCTGACCTGGCATGAGGCTTCTTCTCTGGGAGATGGTACCTAAGCTTTAAAGAAGCACACAAAGCAGAAGGGAATTGAGACACCATTGCTAACTTCTTCAGCACTTGTTGAATGGTGATTTTAACCAGATAAAACAAGCCTAAGGTGCTGCCTGTCCATCCTCATAGGCAGCTGTGTAGGGAGCACCTTCAGCCCTCCACTCCACAGCCTTCTCTACCCCTTGGTAGCCACTGACACTGCTTCACTCACCATCCTTTAAAAGACTTTCTGGTGGCTCCTGATGCATGTTTCAGATTCCTCTACATATTCATGTGTCATTTTGGCCTTCACAGAGATTCATTTGTCACATCTGTACGTCTGCATACACCAACACCCTCCACCCTGGAGATGAACATGTAGACAGTTTTACAGCAGAAAAAGAGTTCTTTTGCCACTGGAAAGAAAGAGGGTGTCTGAAGCATTTGTAAGTGTTCTCAATTCTCAAATCTTCAAGCAGCTGAATGAGAAGGGTGCTGGAGCCTTGTGATAATTAAGGATTATCACAAGGGGGGACCTGTGACAGAGAAAGAAAAGGACAACTAATCTAAGACTTTTTATAGACTCTAAGTGAAACAACTTCTTACAGGTATTAAGAAGTTCTACTGACATTTATTTTTAAAACGTTAGTTAATTCCACACCTCCGGTTTTCTTTGATCTGAGACATCAAACTTCCATAGAACCACCCCAGTGGGAGGGGATGTAACTCCTCTAGCAGATTACGTTCATGGAAAAAGAGAAAGGAGGAGGAAATCTCATCTAAAAGCTCTAAGTGACTTCATTAAAAGCAGACTGCTTTCTTATAGGCAGCACTGCATTTCTATTTTTTTTTTTAAATTGAATTGCATTTTGGAAACCAGCACTGTCAATGTATTCACCACTGC